>NW_025999787.1:8957500-10157500 GCF_019419815.1 Pyrus x bretschneideri | reverse complement strand
GTTAGCTTTTCCTTTTCCTCCTTTTTCTGCCAGATTATAACGCACGCGCGCATCAACAAAAATTCCTTTGACTAATTATATAAGTTTTACGGTTTCCAAAAAAAAAAAAAAAAAAAAAATATATATATATATATATATAAGTTTTACACCTTCCGTTTCAAAGATCTAAAAGTTCATAGTAAAGTAATTAGGTTTTAGTTTTGTTGAACTATTTCTTTTTATATAATTCATGAGAATTGTTATAGGTACTCCAAAAAATTTTATTCTACCCTCTAAATTTTTTATATTTGGAAAGAAAAATACACTTGTGAGGAGTGTAAAATGAGATTTTTGAAGTGCCAATAACATTTCTCTAATTCATTTAATGTTTCTTGTATTTTGACCTATTTTTTACTTTTTTCTAGTGTAAACAAGGACCGTTTTATTTTCAGACATGTCTCGTCCTCAAAATTCACTAATTCGGTGACAATTGGTTTGTCCAAGTTAGCAAGCTTTTTATGTTTGTTTTCTTTATCTATACTATCATAAGACCGTTATTGTTTCGCTTAAAAACCTATTTAACATGGTCGGACTAGGATAATAGGACAAATGTTTTTACAAAATTTTAAGCTCTCAAATTCACTTACATTCAAAGGTTGCTCACACATTAATAAAATTAAGCAACTACACTATATCATCAAAATTGTGTTGTGTGTGGGTTAACAAAAAGAACAAAAATTGTGTTGTGTGGCAATGATTTAATTACGAAATTTCACAAATGACATTCTTTGAATGATACTTGCATTTCTTTTTTGAGGGACGATCTCATTCTTTCACTAACAAATAAAGTATTTTTACCCAAAAAGAGAATGCAAGTAAAAATTTCATAATTAAAAATTGTTCAAATAACGTATTTTTACCCAAAAGAGAGAGTGCAAGTAGTTTTCTTCTATTTTTCAACTATTTATGAAACAGAGTTGCTGCTTTCGTTTTCATCGACATCAAGGTATGAAAAACTACCCAATATCACACGCAATACCAATATATAGTTTATCTTATTTTTATACTTGATTAGCACAAATATGTACATAAAAATTTATATTATAATATAAGTGGAGAGACATAGTGTGACATCCCGTCCCGAAACTAATGAAACGTACGTGTGAAGTTACTTTTCTACCCCTAGATCGTTAAATTATGTTTAGTGTTGTTTTGTGTGGTGTGATATGTATTGGATCACACACACACACCCTGTCATCATTCCTCTCCCTTTTCTTTTCCCTGATTCCCTCCTTTCTGTCTCTCTGTCTCTCTTCTCTCTCTCTCCCCGAGTCCTCTACCATTTCTTCTTCTTTCTTCAAACACACACGGACACACACACAAACATACTCAAACCTTCACAAATCAAGAAACCAATTACACCATCGAACTCGTGAAGTCGAGAGGAGCACAACCATACCATTTTCAGGTGAAAAATCTTACGTTTTCACGTCGATTCGACAAACTCCGATTTGAGCACTATTCATGCAAACTTAATCTAGCATGTTTTTGGACATTTTAAGCTTGTAGATGTGTTAGTGAGGTCTCAAGGAGCTTGGGAATGCTTCGTTGGGTGAATTTGGACGTCGGGAAAGCAAGGTTCAAAGTTGGCCGATTTTAGATTGTGTGGACAGGTATAATTCCTTGATTTTTAGGCCTTAAAAGTAGTCTAACGTGATTCTACTAGTCCTAAGCTTCATTTTGGAATAAAGAACGTGAAAAATGGTTGAAAAACGAGTGAGAAAACAAAGTTTGAAAATTTTGCAGTTTTCCGGCGACGGCGCTGGCGGCGGTGGCTCGCCGGAGAAGGAAGGGGAATATTCCGTTTGACTTAACGGAATATTCCTAACGGTAGTGACGGCGTCAGTTAGGGAATATTCCGTCAGTCCAACGGAATATTCCTGACGGTGTCAGTTGACGCCGTCAGTGTGCAGGACACGTGACCGCGCGTGGGGGCGCGTGGGTCCGTGCCATTTCAGGCGCGTGGGGGCGCGTGCGTGGTCCAAAAATTAATATAAAAATATGGGTGTGATCCTGAGGTTGTGTAGATCACTTTGGTATATTCATTTGTCCATTTTGAGCAATGTATGAGAAATTATTACAAGGAATTGGTTATGTGCTTTGAAATTGACGTTTTCGTAGCTTTTTCGCGTATAGGTGATACGTACTCCGAGGACGAGCGTATTCACTCGAGGCAGGGGGGCTACGACCCTTCCACTTATCAGTGAGTGGGCTTTTGTTTTCCGTATATACCTATATACTTTAAATTCCCAGAAATAGAATAAAAAGAGTTAATTGATTTATGCCATGCACTTTAGTATAATCGTTCATGCATCATCACATACATTAGTAACGGCATACATTTATATAATTGTATTTGGTGCTGTGGACGCACAGGTAAGTGCCAGGTAAGTGGTTTCATGTTGTTATGCAATTGTAGTTTGAGATGCTTAGAGAGCTCATTATTTGCACCCCGGTGTTAGTGCTCCCGCCCGTGGCCAGGGCATAGCCTTCACGTGTATGTTCACCTCCCGCACCACACGCTCAGCTTGGATCCAGGTTAGGTGCACAGCCTGTCGTATAGACCACATTAGGTGGTTCCGACTCGTAGGTGACTCGCGATTTATCGCACAGCTTCACGTGATCGTAGCACTAGAGCGTATATATATTACACCAAGCCTGTCGTACAGACCACATTAGGTGGTTCCGACTCGTGTGCAGATTTGGTTAGTGAGTTGAGATTGGAGCTCTATAGGCCGCCGTACAGGTCACGTTAGGTGACTCCCGGCTGCTAAATTAGATGTTATTGATAAGAGTTATGCTTGAGCATCTACATTTATTATGAGATTCTGATGTGACATATTCTCGAGCATGAATGGCATATCTTGGAGCATGATTGGCATATCTATACATATGTATATACGTTCACTTTCTGGGATGTATACAGGTTTTACGGCGAGGGGTTAGAATGTGTTTTGTTAAAGAGTTTTCAAAGAGTTTTGTTTTTGCCCACTCACACTTTTGTTTTGCGCCCCTCCAGGTTCTAGTTGCTTAGCGGTTGCGGTGGTCTTCCCAGAGGGCGTCCCGGCATTTCTGACAGATACTCACCAATGTAGGGTCACCTTCCGGTGTATTATTGTCGTGTTATTTTCTTTGGACTGCTGTAGTCTTGCTCTGAACTTAACGTCTCACTTATGCTAGTACTTGTCTTAGTACTTTGTATGCTAGATTTTAATTTATTCGTACTTTTATATTACTTTATTTAGCTTCCGCACGTGCACATGGTTACGTTACCTCCGAGTGACGGCCAGCACGCCCTGATCTTGGTCGGGGTGTGTCAGTTTGGTATCAGAGCCTAGGTTTGGCAGTCCTGTGTCTGTGTGAGTATTCTAATAGTTTTGGTGCCTTCTGTCAGAATCATGCCGCCTCGTCGGGAACCACGTCGCTCCGATGAGTCTAGTTTCCCTAATCTCACTCAGCTGGGGGAAGCTATTGCTAACGCTATCCAGTCAGCTATTCGCCCTCCCCAGAGGACTCCTCTGGAGACTATGTATAACCTGAAATTGGATAAGTTCCACGGTCATGAGGGGCCCGAGGGAGCCGAGCGTTGGTTGGAACATATTGAAAAGACTTTCCGAGTATTGCATAATCAGGGGAACCTTCCTGTTGAGAGATGGGTCGAGACGACCTTATGGTTTCTGGGTACGGAGTCTGCGTCTTGGTGGGAGCAGGAGCTTCGTAGCTTAACTCCAGCCGAGAGGACCGACTGGAATGTTTTCATTAGGTTATTCAGGAGGAGGTTTGTACCCCCAGAGTACATTGATCACAAGAAACAGGAGTTCACTGATTTGAGACAACGGAAGATGACGGCTAATGAATACTATCGCAAGTTCATTGATCTGTCCCGTTATCATCCTGATATTAATAGTAATCCAGCCGAAATGCTTCGTCTTTTTCGTGTGGGTACTAAGAAGAGGTGGCGATCGATGGCGACCACTACACCCTGTGAGTCCTACCAGGAATTCTACGAGATATTGTTGAGAATTGAGGACTCTGAGAACATGTCGAGCGACAGTGATGAAGAAGAAAAGGACGGCAAACAGAAGAAAGATGACAAGGGAAAAGGTTAAACGTCGCTTGGGCCTCGTCCGACTCAGAACTTCAAGAAGGGTGGTGCTAGTTCGAGTTCATCTAGTGGTAGTTTCAGTGCCTCTGGACAGGGACGAGGAAATAGGTTTGCTGGAAGAGCTCGAGGCCAAAGACAAGGTGATGGTGGCCGAAGCCGAGTCCCATTTTGCCGTAGGTGTAATACCCAACATTTCGGCGAGTGTAGGTATGGCAACAGTGCGTGTTTCACGTGTGGACAGGTGGGACATAGAGCTGTGAATTGTCCCCAGGGTCAGCAGCAGAGGCCGCAGCAGACCTTTATGCCACGACCTGCACCAATGCTGCAAATTCAAGGTCCGAGTGGGTATGGTCAGGCAGGTAGAGGTGGTGCCTACCACTACCAGGGTGATGCTGTTCCCTATGCTCCGGGACAACATCAGTATCCCCAGAACCCGTATTCACAAGGTGGTTATCCCCCGTATCCTGGTAACTACATGCCGTATCCTCCGGTCCTAGCAAGTGGTTCTCAGTGGTACCTGGGAGGACAATATCAGCAGGGGGAGATGGCCACTAGTAGTGCAGGGTTTTCAAGACAGATGGGTCAGCCCAGTCAGGGGCGTGGAGCTCAAGGCCGCGGTGTTCAAGCGAGCAGAGGTCGCGGCGGACGACAGCAGGGTCAAGGGCGCATTCACAACATTTCCCTGCAGGATGCTCAGAACAACCCGGATCTAATAATGGGTACGTTAAACATTCTTGGTTATTTTGCTAGAGTCTTAATTGATTGCGGAGCTACACATTCCGTTATTTCTCATACATTTGCTCAAGTGACACAACCTCGCCCCACACCTCTAGGGTTTGATTTAGAGTTTGCTATGCCTAGAGGAGAAAGATGTATGGTAGATTGTATGTACCCAGGTTGTCCAGTGATAGTAGAGGGTGTTGTTATGCCAGCTGATCTTATCCCGTTAGATATTGTTGACTTTGATGTGATCTTGGGCGCGGATTGGTTGCACCCCAATCGTGCCAATATTGACTGTTACGGGAAAGTAGTTACGTTTCGTCGTCCTGGACTACCTATGGTTACTTTTGTGGGTGAGCAGAGTGGGGTGAGACACGGTGTTATTTCGGCTTTACGATCGAAAAAGTTGTTGTCTAAAGGTTGTCATGGGTATCTAGCTCATGTGGTGTTAGATGAGGCCGTTCCTAGCCGAATTGAGGATGTGAGAGTGGTCAGACACTTCCCTGATGTTTTTCCCGAGGATTTACCTGGTTTACCCCCAGATCGAGATGTGGAATTTACTATTGAATTGCTTCCAGGTACTAATCCTATCTCTTTGACTCCTTATCGTATGGCTCTCGCTGAGTTAAGGGAATTAAAAGTGCAGTTGCAGGAATTAGTAGATAAAGGGTTTATTCAACCTAGTACTTCGCCTTGGGGCGCTCCAGTGTTGTTTGTGAGAAAGAAAGACGGAACTTTGAGGCTGTGTATTGATTACAGACAACTGAATCGGGTGACGATTAAAAACCGTTATCCATTGCCTCGTATCGATGATTTGTTTGATCAACTTCGAGGTGCTTGTGTATTCTCTAAGATAGACTTGAGGTCTGGGTACTATCAGTTGAAGATTAGTAGAGATGATGTGAAGGAAAATTTGTGAAAAACATGTTCATTTAAGCAACATCAATAGCATGCAATTAACATATTAAAGGCGGAATCATGCTTGTATGCACTTAAAACAAAACATTTACCCATGAAATTCAAAGCCTAGTAGATAGGTGAACCAAGACTCAACTCAAAAACAAAATGAGTTGAGAAATCAATACCTTTGTAGATTCCTCTTTGCATAAGCAAAGGCTAATCACCCAAAGAGAGGGCTTTCATTCCTTGCATCTTGGATCCATGGATTTGGATGGATGAAAAGGTTTCTCCAAGTTCCCAAAATTGAGAACCTCTAAGTCTCCACACCAAGGTATATTGTAGAAGAAATGAGTGACCTAGAGGAAGTAAGATTGCTAGCTATTCCCCTCTAGATTGGCCGGCCTCTTTGAGAGCAAAGGGAGGTTTGTGTTCTCATCTTTACTCCCTAGAAAACCCTAAGGATGAAATGACTATAAAGATGTCTTTATACCACCTCACAATGGAGTGGCAAACTTGCAATTAAGCCAAGTTCACTACCCTCCTCTAAATGGCCGGCCTATGGGGATTAATTGGGCTATTTGGGCCTTTGTGAATCATTATTCATTAAGTTATCATACAACTTAAGTCAATGGACTTGACGTTCGAAGCCCATTGGGCCTTAAGGTCCAAAACTATCCCGAGGTCTTCAACGAACTTATTCATTTGATTAATAATCATATTAGTTAATCCTTGCCATAAATAATTAAACCATTTAATTATTCTTACTCATCTCTGTTGAATCTTCAAACTCTACCTTACACGGTGTACGATCCATTAGGTTCCTTTTAGCGAGGCAGTGGGCGATTCAAACTCTTTCAAATCGATTGTGAATTGAAACTTACTTTCAATTCTCCCGTTAGTGATAATACACTTTTAGGGCTTCCACAAACCATGAGTGACACCTAGCAGCATATCATGGTTACCCAAGCTAATCAGAAGAGGTGGAGAACCTATTCAGTTTAGGATTACAAATGCAATACGGTCTTTCTCTAATACAATACTCTTGACCACATTGTTTGGTTTGATAGTTTATTCATGTCTACTATCCAATGTGAATCTTTGTACTTATATGATTACCTTGAATGTGATCTGGAACGCATTCCAACATCTCATTCATACTCTGGCCAGAGATTCTAAATCATATCATAAAGTATTCTCCCTCAAACAGTTTGAAGGTTAGAGATCCCTTGTTGCACATTCACTTGCCTCCATGACTAAGTGGCTTAACCCCAACGATGCCGTGGACACCCTGATAGAGTGACGTTGACATAATCAAAGATTAAGGACCTAACCACAAGACAACTGTGATGCCTCAGGTCAAAAGACTAATTTGCATTATCCCAACCATGAGTTCTCATGTGACATGAATATGAGAACTCTTCGTTGATCGTGTTCAGTGAACTCATTCTCTATTGAGCACCTACGTACTTGTCTTGATGTCACACACACCAATGACTCGAGACTAGTCACTCTCCCTGAGAGAAGACATAGCACGTACTGATCTTAACGGACTGTCAATGCCCAATTGACAATCCTATGATCAGGAACGTTTAGGATGTGTCAACGAAAGAATGGTCTCATGAATCTAACTTCTTTAGATCGCATTCTTCCAATCACATATTCCTTGGACTTATCGTTTAAGCATATAACATTTATATTAGACGGCTCAAACAATAATCTTTGCCCTTTACATTTAAACTACATTAGTTTGAAATGAACTACATTAGTTTGAAATGTCCGTAAAGTATCATCATATGATTGGTTTTAGGGCACATTTCCAACATGATGTTCCTAAGACGGCGTTCAGGACTCGTTACGGCCATTACGAGTTTCTGGTTATGCCGTTTGGGTTGACGAATGCACCAACAACTTTTATGGATTTAATGAATCGGGTGTTCCAGCCTTACTTGGATAGATTCGTTATTGTTTTCATTGATGATATTTTGGTGTATTCTAAGTCCAAAGCGGAGCATGTTCGACATCTTACTTTAGTGTTGAAGAGATTGAGGGAACACCAATTGTATGCTAAGTTTAGCAAGTGCCAATTCTGGTTAGATCAAGTTGCATTTTTGGGGCACATCATTTCTGCTCAAGGTATTTTGGTTGATCCTCAGAAGATTGTAGCTGTGGAGAGTTGGGAACAACCACGAACAGTCACTGAGGTGAGAAGTTTCCTTGGTTTGGCGGGGTATTATCGGAGATTCGTTAAGGATTTTTCGGTGATTGCCTTGCCACTGACGAGGTTAACGAGGAAGGAAGTTAAATTTGAGTGGGATGATAAGTGTGAACAGAGTTTCCAGCAGTTGAAGCATTGTCTCACTCATGCACCTGTTTTGGCACTTCCGGACGATAATGGTGAATTTGAGGTTTATAGTGATGCTTCCTTGAATGGTCTGGGATGTGTATTGATGCAGCATGGTAGGGTGATTGCTTATGCTTCGCGGCAATTGAAACCCCATGAGATGAATTACCCTACACATGATTTGGAGTTGGCTGCTATTATCTTTGCGTTGAAGTTGTGGAGACACTACCTTTACGGGGAGAAGTGTAGGATCTTCACAGATCACAAGAGTCTTCAATATCTCTTTACTCAGAAGGAACTTAATCTTCGTCAACGAAGGTGGTTGGAGTTGCTCAGCGATTACGATTGCACGATCGACTATCACCCTGGTCGTGCGAACGTAGTGGCTGATGCACTTAGCAGGAAATCACAGGGCCGCATTAATGCATTGTATGCGAGTCATGTTCCTCTTTTGGTGGATTTGCGTGCTACAGGAGTGAGGTTAGAAGCAGAAGACCGAGAGGTAGCATTACTTGCTAATTTTCAAGTTAGACCAATTCTTGTGGATCGGGTGCTTGAAGCTCAGGTAGCTGATCGGGAGATTCAAGAACTAATCCAAGCTCGAGAGCAAGGAAGGAGGAGAGACCTCAGAGTGCGTGTTTCGGATGGCATGTTAATGCTAGAGGGTAGAATGTTCGTGCCGAATAATGGGAATTTGAAGAAGGAAATTCTCGATGAAGCACATATCTCGGCTTACGCCATGCATCCAGGAGCTACTAAAATGTATCATACCATTCGACCATTTTATTATTGGCCGGGTATGAAAAGGGAGATAGCTGAGTATATGAGCAGGTGTGCTGTTTGTCAGCAGGTTAAAGCAGAAAGAAAGAAGCCGTTTGGGCTGTTGCAGCCGCTTCCCGTTCCAGAGTGGAAATGGGAAAATATCACTATGGATTTTGTGTACAAGCTCCCGCGTACACATAACGGCTTTGACGGCATTTGGGTGATCGTTGATCGGCTCACTAAATCAGCACATTTTATTCCAGTGAGAGAGAAGTATTCTTTGAGCCGGTTAGCGAAGTTATTCATTTCAAAGGTTGTGAAATACCATGGTGTTCCTGTGAGTATTGTCTCGGATCGTGACCCACGATTTACATCGAAGTTTTGGGTAGCTTTTCAGGAAGCTTTGGGTACGAGACTACTTTACAATACAGCATATCATCCACAGACGGACGGACAGTCAGAGAGAACTATTCAGACCTTGGAAGATATGCTGCGAGCTTCAGTGCTAGAGTTCAGTGATGCTTGGCACCAGCGGTTAGATTTGATGGAATTTGCTTATAACAACAGTTTCCATTCGAGCATTGGCATGGCGCCATTTGAGGCCTTGTATGGCAAAGCTTGTCGTACACTGTTGTGTTGGTTAGAGGTTGGAGAAAGAGCCTTGGTAGGTCCGGAGATTGTTGAGGAGACTACTCAGAATATTCAGGTAATTAGGTCAAACCTGAAAGTAGCTCAGGACAGGCAGAAAAGTTTAGCAGATCGACATGCTACGGACAGAGTATATAAAGTCGGAGATTGGGTATTTCTGAAACTTTCACCGTGGAAAGGTGTCGTGCGGTTTGGAAAGAAGGGGAAGTTGAGTCCCAGGTACATCGGACCATACATGGTCACAGAACGAGTTGGTGAGGTAGCTTACAGATTGAAGTTGCCTCTAGAGCTGGCTAGAGTGCACAACGTTTTTCACGTGTCTATGCTCCGACACTATGTTGCTGATCCGTCGCATGTGATACATCCTCAACCGTTGGAGATTAATCTAGACTTGACGTACGACGAGGAAGCATTAACGATCTTAGATTGGAAAGAGAAGGTTCTGAGGAACAAAACGGTGAACTTAGTGAAAGTCTTGTGGAGGAATCATTCAGTAGAAGAAGCTACATGGGAGACAGAAGATCGAATGAGGGATAGGTATCCTAGATTGTTCTTCGACCACTAGGAGTTATATTTGGTTGTATTGAATTTCGAGACGAAATTCTATTAAGGTGGGTAGGTTGTGACATCCCGTCCAGAAACTAATGAAACGTACGTGTGAATTTACTTTTCTACCCCTAGATCGTTAAATTATGTTTAGTGTTGTTTAGTGTGGTGTGATATGTATTGGATCACACACACACACCCTGTCATCATTCCTCTCCCTTTTCTTTTCCCTGATTCCCTCCTTTCTGTCTCTCTGTCTCTCTTCTCTCTCTCTCCCCGAGTCCTCTACCATTTCTTCTTCTTTCTTCAAACACACACGGACACACACACACAAACATACTCAAACCTTCACAAATCAAGAAACCAATTACACCATCGAACTCGTGAAGTCGAGAGGAGCACAACCATACCATTTTCAGGTGAGAAATCTTACGTTTTCACGTCGATTCGACAAACTCCGATTTGAGCACTATTTATGCAAACTTAATCTAGCATGTTTTTGGACATTTTAAGCTTGTAGATGTGTTAGTGAGGTCTCAAGGAGCTTGGGAATGCTTCGTTGGGTGAATTTGGACGTCGGGAAAGCAAGGTTCAAAGTTGGCCGATTTTAGATTGTGTGGACAGGTATAATTCCTTGATTTTTAGGCCTTAAAAGTAGTCTAACGTGATTCTACTAGTCCTAAGCTTCATTTTGGTATAAAGAACGTGAAAAATGGTTGAAAAACGAGTGAGAAAACAAAGTTTGAAAATTTTGCAGTTTTCCGGCGACGACGCCGGCGGCGGTGGCTCGCCGGAGAAGGAAGGGGAATATTCCGTTTGACTTAACAGAATATTCCTAACGGCAGTGACGGCGTCAGTTAGGGAATATTCCGTCAGTCCAACGGAATATTCCTGACGGCGTCAGTTGATGCCGTCAGTGTGCAGGACACGTGACCGCGCGTGGGGGCGCGTGGGTCCGTGCCATTTCAGGCGCGTGGGGGCGCGTGCGTGGTCCAAAAATTAATATAAAAATATGGGTGTGATCCTGAGGTTGTGTAGATCACTTTGGTATATTCATTTGTCCATTTTGAGCAATGTATGAGAAATTATTACAAGGAATTGGTTATGTGCTTTGAAATTGACGTTTTCGTAGCTTTTTCGCGTATAGGTGATACGTACTCCGAGGACGAGCGTATTCACTCGAGGCAGGGGGGCTACGACCCTTCCACTTATCAGTGAGTGGGCTTTTGTTTTCCGTATATACCTATATACTTTAAATTCCCAGAAATAGAATAAAAAGAGTTAATTGATTTATGCCATGCACTTTAGTATAATCGTTCATGCATCATCACATACATTAGTAACGGCATACATTTATATAATTGTATTTGGTGCTGTGGACGCACAGGTAAGTGTCAGGTAAGTGGTTTCATGTTGTTATGCAATTGTAGTTTGAGATGCTTAGAGAGCTCATTATCTGCACCCCGGTGTTAGTGCTCCCGCCCGTGGCCAGGGCATAGCCTTCACGTGTATGTTCACCTCCCGCACCACACGCTCAGCTTGGATCCAAGTTAGGTGCACAGCCTGTCGTACAGACCACATTAGGTGGTTCCGACTCGTAGGTGACCCGCGATTTATCGCACAGCTTCACGTGATCGTAGCACTAGAGCGTATATATATTACACCAAGCCTGTCGTACAGACCACATTAGGTGGTTCCGACTCGTGTGCAGATTTGGTTAGTGAGTTGAGATTGGAGCTCTATAGGCCGCCGTACAGGTCACGTTAGGTGACTCCCGGCTGCTAGATTAGATGTTATTGATAAGAGTTATGCTTGAGCATCTACATTTATTATGAGATTCTGATGTGACATATTCTCGAGCATGAATGGCATATCTTGGAGCATGATTGGCATATCTATACATATGTATATACGTTCACTTTCTGGGATGTATACAGATTTTACGGCGAGGGGTTAGAATGTGTTTTGTTAAAGAGTTTTCAAAGAGCTTTGTTTTTGCCCACTCACACTTTTGTTTTGCGCCCCTCCAGGTTCTAGTTGCTTAGCGGTTGCGGTGGTCTTCCCAGAGGGCGTCCCGGCATTTCTGACAGATACTCACCAATGTAGGGTCACCTTCGGGTGTATTATTGTCGTGTTATTTTCTTTGGACTGCTGTAGTCTTGCTCTGAACTTAGCGTCTCACTTACGCTAGTACTTGTCTTAGTACTTTGTATGATAGATTTTAATTTATTCGTACTTTTATATTACTTTATTTAGCTTCCGCACGTGCACATGGTTACGTTACCTCCGAGTGACGGCCAGCACGCCCTGATCTTGGTCGGGGTGTGTCACATAGATAATAAACATTAAAAATGAGATGTATCAAACATGTCATTTATTTATATAATAAACTATGATGTATCATCTCATATTTCGGATACACATAAAAAAAATTTCCAGGCATAATTGGGCGTCAACTTCACTTCACTTCACGTACATTGATAACATTCACCTTCTTAAAATATCCAACACTTTTGGAGTGCATTAATTAAAGTGATGATGGTGTCAACACAAGAGACTTGTGATTCGGTCTTCGATCCATCACCCATTAAGGAAGTGGGACTAACCTAATTAAATTTGAAATCCTAGAATATGGGGAGAGATTTTTTAATGTGTTTGAAATACAGGATGATACGCCACATGTTATTATATAATTGGATAAACACTTTTAAAAAAAGTTTTGCTTCAGTTGAACAATGACGTGTGATGTACTGCTCTGTGTCCTCGACACACTAAAAATTTTCTCCAATTATGGTGGATAGATTTGCTACAATAGTTTGGTGAATGAACATAATAATTCATGCATATATAATGTAGTACGGTGCGGGGTATGGACCGCAGTGAGTAGGGTTTGGTGGTGGAAGGGCCGTCTTTGATGTGTAGCTGCTGTTGTCAATAAATTTTTAACCACCACGTTCAACTAACTCTACAGAATTTTGGGGTGTTAGTTCAACATCCTATATTATCCTATGATAATTAAAGAACGACTTGAACCAAACATTAATTATGGTTTGGAATTTCTAAGCCACACGATTGCAACACATAATTGACCCATCACCCTCCACTCATTAATTAATAATTTTGTGTGCACCAAGAAAATTGTCATATGTGGTTATCAAATTATGTATTATGGCGCTGGACATGTGAGTTTTGCAGTCAATCTTATCTTTGCAGTCGAGGGTCAATCTTCGTTTGGCCAGAAGAAACCTTTGCACACCTCTATCACCTTTTGGGAGGCCTACGCTTTGGAAAAACTAAAAACTATCTATCTGAGATTGTTTCTTGGGCGGTAAGTCTTGACACAAAGTTAAAATTCTAACTCTTTTAGAGTAGTATCTCACTGATGGCTCAAACACCATCAAAGCGATGATATTCTTCGCCTCCCACCTAAGTTGCGTAAAAAAGTCCGAAAGTCATTCTTAGAGAACAATAAAACTTTATGTCCAAAATTAATACGTTCACTTCTTAAAGTTATTGAGAATAATATTTTTTTACACCAAAAAAATACTCATCACCGTCTCTTATTTATGACCCATAATTTGGACGAGAGATGCGAGGCTGTACTAGCTTGCTAGCACAACTGCCAAAAAGCTGATATCTACGAAAGTCGTGCCAACTTATAGGAACAACGAACCTACTATTTTGGTCGTATGGAAATCCGTTTCCTAATTTGGTCGACCTTTTATTATGCAACGATTTTTGTGGACTTGGAAATTGTTAAATTTGTCCACTATATATTCTCATGATTTATGTTTTCAGTTATAGCTTATATACGTTACTTAATTGCATGCATTGATTGGATCCAACTTAAATGCAATTTGATTATTTTAAGAGAAATTTAACGAAAAACTCTTGATGCTGTTTATTTTAACGAAAAATTATATTTTTATATTAAAAAATCAATACTGGTATTATTCACTTTACTCTTTATTTTGTCTTTATATTTAAAACTCAAAATTTTCAAATCATTTTTATTAGTTTTTCTTTATTTTAAACCTAACAATTAGACTGTAGTAAATAGTTTAATATAAATGAGAGTAAAACAAGACATAAAAAATTCTAATTAACTGACCCGATGCGTTTAATTTGAAAATAAATGTACGTTTAGATAGAGAACAAATGAACATGGTCGATGTTGGACCTTAAGCCGTAAATTTAAGAAATGAAACGAGTCAGTCAATGCAAAAAATTGACTTATATCATTGCCTAAAAAAAAACATTACCAAAACAAAGAAAAGGCTGTAACTTTATCTTTTACTGCAAAACAAAGAAACTAATAAGATGCACCCTTTACATTATATAAATTCAAGAATCTCAACTCTCGGAGAGATTTTACAGTATGTCGGAAACACAACCGAGTACACTTAGTATAATAATATAATTAGTTGAAATTTTTCTTTTTCAAATTTCAGCCAATTATATTATTACAACTTGATGTAATGGGCCATGTTTCCGATACACTCAAAATTCTCCAACTCTTGTGGTGGTATAACATACATGGGTTAGGTCAGGTCATAAATTTCTCCACTCATTACACTTGCGTTTAAATCCCTTCACCGTAAATTAAAGTTGTTTAAAATAACAAGTTGTCTATATTAATATTCAATCGTCCTTATAATAAGATTATAATTTGGAAATCCACAATAACTTACAAGATGAGATTGAGTAGGAAAGTGAATGAAAGTTAACACGACACCTAAAATTCACTTAATCAAAATTAGGCTAATATGAGTAGCTTAGTTTGACCAATTAAAACAAAAACATAAAAATAAGGTGCGTGGGTTAGAACGAACCCAACAACAAGCAAAGCGAATGAAACACTTTGCTATCCTACTCCAATCGCCACCGTCAATTCATTTTTTTGCCCCCCAAAATTAAATTAATTAAATTAAAATTAAAAAGAGATTAATTAATTTACATGTACAAAACGCTAAATTCTGAAAACGAAATCAGAGGCCGCCACGTGTGGAAATCGGAGGGGACAATGGTGCCACAAAAGTGAAAGGGATCATCTTCGGATCTCTTCATCCTAATCTACTAAAGTCGGGGATGCGAGTCATTGAAATTTGATTAAACATCTACAAATAAGAATCAACTTTAAAAATTATTATAATTTTAATCGTTGTATCAAATTTCAATAGTCCGGATTCCTGATCTTAGTAAATTAAGAAATAAGTGAACCACCATCATTTAATTAAAATACATAATAAATAGAGTAAGGAGAGAGAGAGGAGAGAGAGAGGAGAGAGAGGACAGCTGGGGAAAGGGCGAAGGAGAGAAGAGGGGAGAGAGCTCTTTCGCTTCCGAGAATTGTCTTCAGCATTTTTTTTCTTTCCCTTCTGCTAAAAATCTAGGTCATGATCTTCTTTTTTTCTCTCATTTAAATTTCTCGAGAAAATTCCCGATTTTTCTCGGGAAAATCTCCTACCGACTTTCATTTTTATCCACGTTCTCTCTCCCCGCACATCTCTGTTTCTGGATTAGATTCTCTGCGGGTGAACCTACGGCCTGAGGTTCTCGGCTTGCGATCCAGCTTCCAATCTAGGTTTTCTTCTTCTGTTTTCTCACTCCGCTGTTTTTTTTTTTTACCTGTAAAGTTTTAATCTTTGTGGGAAATTTACGTAGACAGGAAGAATGCGTGTGATCCGAACGTGGGTTATCGGCATTGGTGAGATTTAATGCGTTTTGGGGATTGGGGAGCGTTTAAGGTGGTGTAAATGCGAGAGCTTGATGGTTTGGATGCTATCGGATAGTTTTTTGGGACGGTTTCACTTTTGTCACAAAATCTTTTAACTTTCAGAGAGCTCCTGAGACATTGGTTGAGTTTGCTTGATGGGATTTATTTTTTCAGTTCTTTTGTTAGTCACGAGATTGATTTATGTGTGAAATATGGGAAAGGTGGCAAATTTGGAGATGTTGAAGAATCTGATTGTGCTGAAGATATAGAAAAATGGGGTTTTTCTAATTTGGATTGGGAATTTAGCTGCTCCAGATCTGTCTGCCATTTGAAAATTGGGTATTGAATATTCAAAGGGTGTTTTTTTAGCCTGCAGATGTTGGAAAGTGACACTCTTTCTTTTGCCAGTTTGATTTGTGAGGAAAATTGAGTTAGTAAGTTCAGGGGAGGTTCAATAGTGATAAGGTTTTTGAGGAGAATATGATATTTTAGGTGTAGGAATTCACTGGGAAATTACCAGAACACAAATGCAGTTGTTTCTTTTTCACATTTTTTTATTTTTACCCAATGCAGCAAAGAAATTTCCACAAATATGCATATATGCATTTGATGATTTACATTTAGCTGACTAGTGACTAATTATGTTTTCTTTTCTTTCTTTTTTTTTTTTTTTTTTGGTTATATGGTTTCTTTTGTTCACACTTCGTTGTTTTTGAGAAGTCGCTTTGGGTGAGTGCAGTCAAATAATTTATAGTCATATTTTACATTCTGTCCTAGATATAAAGTCAGTCACTTCACTTCTGCTGCTTCAACTTCTGTATAATTTAAGATACTACAATCTCTTGCATTTGAATCCTAAGTAGTTGCTTGTATTTTGACAGAATATGGGGACTTTCATACTTTAGAGATTGCAGTGGATTCGCCTCCTTTCTCTGAAGATTTAGGGCCAAGAGACTTGGAAAATCTTCCCTCTGCATTGGACTAAGATGTCGATGTCGGGTATGCTTCCTGGTTAGCTAGATGAATTTGTTGTCTCTGGTAGAGAATAATTTTACACAATGCACTCTGTCATATGAAGGGAATATGGGAACGTGATGCTTGTTTTATTAGAAAAAACAAATGCAAATTTGAGATAAACTTTGCATATTGTGGTTCTGATGGTTATGCGTGTTAATCTGTTTGCTGAAGGCCTTGAAGGGTTTGGAGCTCTTGAGGAAATCCGAGAGAGAAGGTCCGATTTTGAGATTTCTGAAGAGGAAAGAAGACGGTCAAGAATTTGTAATCTCAAGAAGAAGGCGATAAATGCTTCCAGTAAGTTTACCCATTCTCTTAAAAAAAGAGGAAAAAGGAAAATCGATTACCGGGTTCCATCAGTTTCCATACAAGATGTACGGGATGCGAAAGAGGAGAGTGTTGTGCAGGAGTTTCATCAAAGGCTCCTTGACATGGACTTGTTGCCAGCAAGGCACGATGACTACCATACTTTGTTGAGGTCAGTCAAATCCCTCCAATATATCTGTTGGTAATAACATAGTGGCCAAATTTCAGTTTCCAATTGAGATATAGTGGATTATATGGTATATTTGTTCGACTCTCGTGTAGATTTTTGAAAGCTAGAGACCTTAACATTGAAAAAACACTCCAGTTGTGGGAAGAAATGCTTAAATGGAGAAAAGAATTTGGAACAGACACCATTTTGGAGGTAATGAGGTTATCTTTTGTCACTGATGATATGGATATGGATGTATTATCTTTTAGACAGGATAATTCTTTGGTGTACTAGGAACATCGTCTAATTGGAATTTGGAAGCACAAATTTAATTAATCTAAGACCTTGAAACTGAATGTCATATCTGGAGAAAGTCATCTCTGGTGATAAGTTTTTTTTTTTTTTTTTTTTTTTTTTGAGAAGAAACCACTCTGGTGATAAGTTATTATTATCTGAATATTAATAGGGCTCTAACAGTTGGAATGTTGTAGCGTGTTTGAAATGCAAACTGTCAACAAAAATTTTTGTTTTTATTTAACTCTAACTCATTGTCAAATTAATAAATTTGAAGGATTTTGAATTTGAAGAGCTTGATGAAGTAGTGCAATATTACCCTCAAGGATACCATGGGGTTGATAAAGATGGCAGACCCGTTTACATTGAGAGACTGGGAAAAGCTCATCCAAGTAGGCTAATGCAAATCACCTGTATAGAGCGATACTTAAAATACCATGTCCAAGAATTTGAGAGAGCTCTGCAGGAGAAATTCCCTGCTTGTTCAATTGCAGCAAAGAGACAGATATGTTCAACAACTACTATACTGGATGTACAAGGCTTGGTATGCTTATGTCTTTCCTTCACATTTGTACTTCTGTTACTGCCATTGCTAAATTCCAGAATTCTAACTAGAAAAATGATCGTATGTGAAATACAGGGCATGAAAAATTTCACTAGGACTGCTGCAAATCTTTTGTCTGCCATGACAAAGATAGACACCAATTACTACCCTGAGGTATTGGAATCACCTGACAATATTTTGATTTCATTTTATTTGGGTTTAAAGAATAATATTTTTTTTATAAAGTGCTGTATAGGTCTAACTGTTTTGCAATTTACAGACTCTACACCGAATGTACATTGTCAATGCTGGTCCTGGCTTTAAGAAGATGCTTTGGCCTGCTGCACAGAAGTTTCTTGATGTAAAGACTATTGCAAAGATACAGGTAAAGGATAGTGCTCTAGGCCCCGTGGCATCTAAATTTCCTTATCCTGCAGCCTTGATTGCTGATAATTATCTTAAATCCAGGTTTTGGATCCCAAATCCTTGTCTAAACTACTGGAAGTCATTGATTCAAGGTATGTTTACCATAATACTCTCTCTAATATTTTCATTGACACTTGACAGTACTCTTCAGCTCACTGTACATTTCTCTTTTCAGTCAGTTGCCAGACTTCCTGGGCGGATCATGTACATGTTCAGCTGAAGGGGGTTGCCTTAGGTCTAATAAAGGTCCATGGAATGACATCGAGATAATGAAGGTTATCATCTTTTTTTTTCCCTAATGAGTAGTCTAGTGGTTTCAGGCTTCAATCTCTTTATTGAAGTAAGTACTGAAGATTAACCCAGCGTCTCTAATTTGTAGCTTCTGCATGCTGCTGAAGCAACATTTGTGAGGCAAATTTCTAGTGTGCCTGGTGAACAGGAGAAATTTGATTCATATATTCAATTACACCCACTGAAGGTTAGTTCAGAAATATTATTTGTAGTACTTGATGTATTACTGTTTCAGAGAAGGTGGCCCATACTTATTCTTTTATTCTTTGTGTGTTTTATCAGGGTAGAACAAGCGATACATCAGTTGTAGAATCAGGGTCAGATATTGACGATCCTTGTTCTTCACTTGGACGAAGGAGTTCTGCATTTCCTCCTTTGGACGCAGTTGATGAAGAAGTGAGCTTCAAGATTAATTTTCTTTGTGATTTGTTTGGTTCAAAAGTGTACTGCATCTGTTGGTGTGCGTATTGATTAATCTGTCTTTCACACGTCAAGGCATCAGATCCAAATGCATTCTACAGCTGTGATGATCTTCCCCCGGTTGAGAAAGCCAGAACAAGCGATCAAGGAGTTCAACGTCATCAGGATCAGAATGTTTCTCATGAAGCAACATTAAATTCAGAAGGTGAACACATTATAATCTTATTTCCAGTTATTTTTCTTTTCTAAAATCTTTTTTCTACTTCTATAAATGTAAAAAATGCATTTACCACTGCTTATATATTTCAACTATTAGCTATTGTTCCCTTTTCAATCTTACCTTTCAGCTTATATCCTAAGTTCATGCGTCTTTTCAGGTAGTTCAGTTAGGTTTGACGCAGCTGAGGACAAAATTGAGAAGACTGACTTCACTCGTGTGGCAAGAAAGCTGATATCTTTCCTGATCAGAGTAATACCATTTTCTCATATTCTACAATTTGAATTTTGGAGAAGGCAGAACACCATTTACCCATCGAATTTGGTAGAAAGCAACGCGAATGGTCATTTACCAGCCCCTGAAGTTGTGAGTCAAGAAGACTATGTCCGCCCGTGTTTACAGCGTCTTCAGCAACTAGAAAAAGTATGTGAGGAGCTTAACAACAAGCCTGCTGCAATTCCTTTAGAAAAGGAGCGAATGCTGATGGACTCGATGGACAGGATTAAGTCTGTTGAATATGATCTCGAGCAAACAAAAGGAGTATGTTATGTTTGAATGCTTTTAGCCATTTGATTATTGATCTTTTAATTGCACAGGTAACAATATTTTAATTTCAATGTTGTCGCTACAGGTGCTGCACGCTGCAGTTGTAAAGCAACTAGAGATTGCTAGGTTGTTGGAAAATCTACAGGAATCTAAATTTCATGTAAGTCTATCTGCAACAACTTCAACTTCCGTGGTTAAATTTCTGTCTAAATCAAGCGACTTTTATTTTCGGGTTACAAATTAAGCCTTTACTAGTATTAGGAAAGTCTTTTATGTGGAATTTTATCATCGACAAATGATCAATAACAAGGTAGAAAAGCAAATAGTTATAGCTAGCTACAATCAATGAGCTAATGTTCATTTCGTATCGTTTCATTTTGTTGAGCCAAATCTGACAATGGTGACGCTCTTCTTGACGCAGCGAAAGAGACCGTTTTGTTGAATAGGTAACGACTCATGGCAGGAAAGGCTACACGTGTGGTTAAAGAAGTATGATGCAGAAAAGGCCCCCCTCTTTTCATTTTTTTTTTTTGAAATTGCCTCTCAATCAAAGCGATATGAACTGTGTAACCTTCTGCGGCTTTGAGACATAAAAGTGCAGAGATGAACAGAAAAAAAGGAATTAATGAAATCTTGTACAATTTTGTACAATTCGGCATTGATTGTTTTTCACTTTTGGAGAAAATTGAAGGTCTCTGCACCTTAAGACCAGATCCGTTGCAATGTATATAATGAAACACACTGATATCAGTAGAATTTCCTCCATGTTAATTGTATTCACATGCAAAGGCTAGGCTTGAAGAACAACCTAGACAGGATCACCAGGTGTTTTTTCTAGTAGAGCCCCAAAATTATCGTATGCACTCTATAAAAAACACGAGCGAAAAATTTGCATATGGAGGGCTGGATGATCATTTTGGAGTGGTAGTAACATCTTGTTTTTTTTTTCGGTGAAAAGCCTCGATTTTAACATTAAGAATAGTTCAGCGTTCAATTAAAATTAAGATTAGTTCATATTAGTGGGTTAATATTAAGATCAATTCAGCGTTCCATTAAGATTAAGGTTAGTTCATATTCGTGGGTTAATATTAAGATTCGCTCAGAGTTCGATTCCTGTTAATGTACATAAGAAAGAAAGAAAAACAAAGATGTTTGGATGTTTGAAAAAGGAAACGATTGCAAGACATTTAGGTCATGTTTGGTGACTAATTGAATTGGATTAGATTACTTAGGACTGGAATCCTTTATACTTAGTAACGCAGTAACACTATCCCTTTTCAGCTAGGGTTTCCTACTTTCTCTTGGAAATAAAGTCGGTCAGTTGGAAATAGCTAGAGACCATATTTCCTAATTGCACTTGGATTTGGAGTATAAACTTCCTCTCTATATATATATCATTATAGCCGGCCTCATTAGAGCATAACATCATTCAACATCATTCCAAGAAACATTCTACAGAAACCCTAATACCATGGACGATGAAGAACGTCGAGATTCGACGCATTTGGCAACAGAATTTGGAAACCGAGTTTTCTCTAATTCAGTCCATGATTCGTTACCACCCTTTTCTCTCCATAGACACTGAATTCCCGGGCACGGTTTTCCAATATTCCGATTCCTACACACCCTTAACCCTGGCGTCCAAATATGAGCTCATGAAGGCCAGCGTCGACAACACCAACATAATCCAGTTAGGGCTAAGGCTCTCGGACAACAACGGAAACCTACCCTGTTTTGGCACAAATAGCTGCTACATACGGGAGTTCAACTTCAGGGACTTCGATGTCGAACGTGACCTTCAGAACACAAGTTCGATTCGGTTGCTTAATGTGGATATGGCTTGCAAGAGTCTACTGATTGCATTTATTAATGTGGATATGGCTTGCAAGAGTCCCATTTGTGATGGACTCATAAACTAGTAAGGGCACTTCCGTCCGAGCAACAACCTAACATCTTCACCACGTTGCAATGGTTGATTTGTGAAATCAAATTTACCTAGTTAATAAACTTTGCGTTTGGTACATTATATATATTTTTGGTACGTTTATATTTATTAAAAAATATATAATTGGTACATTACATGTATCGTTTGACACGTATTTGGTACGTTTATATTTATTTAAAAAATATATATATAATTGGTGCATAACATATATTGTTTGGTACATTATACACGAAGTACAATTCAATGTAAGACTAGGACTCCTTATCCGTACTAAAAGCAGCATCAGTATCACAAGATTGTACAACATCAAGCATAATTGATTCAAACTATTCTGGTTTATCACAAACAACTGGGCAAGTTTTGCTCTCTGACTTCCTCCAATTTTTCTCTTTCCATATTTGTAGCTGCAAAAAAGCAATTGGCAACTTCAGGAGGGATTCTAACGCTATTCGAAATGGAAAGAGTGCCTACAAACCTGAAAACTAAAGGGGTATCATCTTTATTTGCAATTTGGAAAACTAATGAGGTACATATCATTTTTTTTCTTTGAATTTCAAACCTCAAAAAGCATATCCCTAGAAAAAGTTTCGAATGAAAAAACTCTCCACAAATTAAAACGACAAATTAGAAGGCAAAAGATCATAGCTTTTCTCTCTAAAGTAATAATTTAGAGCAATTCTATATTCACATAAATTACTGAAAGAATAAGAAGATGAATCAACGTATTAGCCTCTTGATAAATCTGAAGCAGTAGAGAATTTTATTGAAACTTGCTCAACGTACCAATTTCAAGCCGCCAGAAATCGAGAATGAAGTAGTAGAATAATATCATATATACGTCTAATTATCTCACATGACAACAAGATGAAATTGTGAAAATAACCACTAATTGAATTGCATAAACCCATTCAAAATTAAAAAATGGGAGAACACAAATTCAAACGTGGCAGAAGAAATCCACGTTCTCAAATTCAACAAATCATAAACTACTTTCTACAAAAAATTAAAAGGTCACGTACAAATAAATATCAGCCAACAAGGATATATTTGGAATTTAATAATTAACATTTTAATTCTAAAAAAAAAATACAATAATGACATGTATTTAGATAAATATAAAAATACTGAGGTGACTATTATTTGAGGCGCCTTAATCAAATTTTGAAATAGAACCAATATTTGATCTAAAAAATACTAAAAAAAAATGCAAGGGATTCTAATTTTCCCTTGATTTATTAATTGCAGTACACAATTGTTGATTACTTATTCATTTATTTAATTATTTTTTGTAATATCTTTGATACTTATTGAGTTGGATAATACTTGAGTACTCACCTTATTTCGAACTTTGATTTATGCATTATTCTTTTTCTCGAAAGTGCAAGATCATGGACGACATCTAAATACATGGTGAGAGAATACAGTTACAGTTATCATCACAAGATTATTAATCGCATCCTCCTCATCACATAAAACATTTGCATAATCTAGGTAAAAGCAAAGTACGATATAAAAGCATCACATAAAATCGATTTTGAAAACATATACGTAATATAGTTTAAAAGCAAAAGTTCACTCATACATTGTATGGTCATAACCGTCATGCTCAGCATGCTTTTCGAAATCTTCACATGCCACTCTTAAAGTGCAAAGAACCATTAGTTGGTAAAATAATTGAAAACTACGAAGATTATTGAAAAATGAGACTCAAACTACCAAATTCGGTGTCTAAAAACCTACATCCACCGTCGCATGCGCCACCACATGTCACCATACGGCTTCATGCGCCACCACGCACTAAAATAACCTGTTTTTTTTTACGATAAGTCATTGATCAAAGATCGAAATAGGAACAATTATTAACTTGAAACGATATCGTGATTACGGTAAATTAGTTTCATAAAAGTTTCAATCTCAAAAAGTTGTAGAAGGTGGCATTTATGAATTGTACACCGAACATAATAATTATAGATACAGATTGTCTGCCTTTCCACTTTTGGTGTCCTTTCGTGCTTTTCTGTTTGTGTAATCATGATTAAACCACGTCAACATTTTATATTAGTATTCATTTGTCTTATTATCTCTATAAAAAAAATAATATAAAAGGTAAACGTGACTTAACCGTGATCACACAAAACAGAAAAACACAAAAGATCATCAAAAGTAGAAAGGCAGAAAATCCTTATCCAATAATTATATCAAATGTAGTGACAAGGAACTGACTATGGTGGACCATATCTTTGTGGTGACAGCAGGATTTTGGTTGGAAATGGTCGAGCTAATGCGCAATTCTATTAAGATAAAGGCATTGGAGATAGACAACATTGCCCATTACCCCGAACCCACTATTAAAAATCGAATGGGAATTGGCAATATGTCAGAGTAACGTGTCCGCCTTTGCACCAAATTCAAATCTTATTTTTTCAAAAATTAAAATAGTTTAGTACATTGTCTTGTTTAAAAATTAAAAAAACAAAAATAAACATTGGCCGAAATCAATAAAATAAAAAAAAATGCTTAGGATTAGCTACAAGACATGCACTCTAGGCTTTTAATCTTTAGGAGTTTTAACGAAAAATTTCCGATATTATTTATTTTAATGAAAAATTATATATTTACACTAAAAAGTCAAACTTGATATTATTCACTTTACCTTTTATTTTGTGTTAAAACTCAAAATTTTCAAACTCTTTTCATTAGTTTTTTTTTTTTTTTTAATCTTTTATGACTAATGTTGTTTTAAATTCAATTGACGAAATAAGGTAATATGAAATATGAAAAACAAATACAAGGGATAAAATACGTTGGTTGTCCAAAAGAGTAATACTAAAGAAATTAAATTTAAAGATAAAATTTATAAATTTAATAATATGATAGGTAGAAATGAGCATGTTTATAACCGTTCAAGTAAAAAATCAATCATCAATTTTTATGTTCTTTATTCCAAAATTTTATCATCCCGACATTACTTGTGCAAAATTTTATACTGAAGAAAGCCAGTTACCGCATTACCCGCTGTACTCCATTAGTCCACGTTTTCAATCAACTGTGACTTTTTCTAAATTCTGAGGCAAATAAAGAGAGATCAAAGATCTCCGACTTGGGTTCCCATTTGTGCTCTCCGAAAACCCAGAAAGTATGGCGTTTAATCAGAGCTTCTGCTTCTGCTTTTCCATTGTTTTCCTCTTCCTCCTTCTGGGTCTTCCTGCTTCTTCTTCCTCTCCAACTTTCATTTCAGGTACTTGCCCACATCTAAAATTCTACATATGTATTTATATGTTGTAATTTTGCTGGGTTTTGATTCAAATAAGCTTAGATTCGGCAAAGCTCTGAACTTTTTGATTTCTGTGTGTGTGGCTG
The DNA here is from genome assembly GCF_019419815.1 of Pyrus x bretschneideri. NCBI lineage: Eukaryota > Viridiplantae > Streptophyta > Magnoliopsida > Rosales > Rosaceae > Pyrus > Pyrus x bretschneideri. The sequence goes on along the minus strand of NW_025999787.1, from coordinate 10,132,191 downwards.
CAGATGGTGTCTTTGACTCTCAGGCTTCTGTCGGCCGGCACTTGCTGCAGGCCAAGAAAGGTTATTTCCTTCACACCCTTTTCTGAAAAATATGTTCTTTCTTTGTTGATATCATAAATTTTTTACTCTAGAGATTGAAATGCAGTGCTAAAAGGTGGAGAAGCGATTGTTTCTACTTTTGGAAAATGCCCATTTGATTGATTTTTCTGGCTTCAATTTTACTGAGTTGGGGGATGAAAGCGTATCGAGTGTGTGTGTTGTTTGTGAGCTATAATCTGTTAATGGAGGATGATGGATTGGGCTTAATTAGGATAACCCCACTAGTAATCAAGGACTTATCTTTTCTATAATCTGAGTTTTGGGTTTGTTAAGTCCACATCAAACTTGTTTTGAGAAATTAATTGACGAAATGAAATCAAAATTTAGTATGCAGCAGGTGGTTGATGGTTCATCATATATCTGCTTACATAGGATTTGATATGCTGATATTTAGTTTACTTTTTAACTCGCGCGTATAGGAAAAAGAAAATAGAGGAGCTTTAGATCGGGCTTCAATTTGAAGCCAAGAAATCGATGCATAAGCATTCTGCAACTTGATTGTGCTGTGTGTATTGTCTTCTCTTTGAAGCTTTTTGTACCATTGAATTGCCCAATATTCCGTATGATAGTTGAAAAGTCGTGTTGCTATTTGGTGCCCCTCTCTACTTTTTCCATTGATTTGGGAATTATAGGTAGAAGGAGCTTATGTTTTGTTCCTTTGAGAGACCTCGAAGGATAGAAGCTTGTTTAGGATGGATCATAAAAAAGAGAAGTTGGGTTTTGATATATGAACTTGGTAGCTTATGTTGTCACACCAAGTCTCTTTTCGGTTCTGCATCACATAGAAACTTAACGCTTGTTTGGACCCATTTTCTTTTGGTAGATCTATATAGGAAGTAAATAACTTAGTCAGTTGAAATTTTGGCTTCTGCTATCTGCAGGTTGTCCAGTGAACTTTGAGTTTTTGAACTACACTACTATCACAAGCCAATGCAAGGGACCCCAATACCCTGCTAAACAGTGTTGTGATGCATTCAAGGAATTGGCTTGCCCTTATGCAGATGTGCTTAATGACTTGACAAACGAATGCGCTTCAATTATGTTCAGCTACATTAACCTCTACGGAAAGTACCCACCTGGACTTTTCGCCAATGAGTGCCACGACGGAAAGGAAGGTCTGGAATGCCCTGCCTTACCACCATCTACGCAGGTGGCCAAGGATGTAAATGGGGCTCATACCACACGCTACCCATCTCCGTTGCTAATGCTAACCGCCGGCATCCTAGCGTTGTTGTTCCGGTTACTATGAATTTCCTGACCATTTTCCGCCACTTAGTATATTCTTATGGCGTGAGAAAATTTACAATTTTTTCATTCATCAGGTTTCCATCCATGTTTCTTCCGCAAGTGCTAGAGCTATAAGATACTTTCCATTTAATTAAATTAAATATTATCACTCTGTGGGTGGCATTTGTAATTTGTAATATTTGTAAGTCCTTTTGTGCAATACCTTGACAGCTATAATATGCGCGTTGAATGATCTGTGTGAAATGAGCTGGATTTTGTAATGTGTGGACCACCCAAGTGCAATTATCTTCATATTATCTGTTTGCTTTGGACTTTTTTTGGTTTCTGTGGCTCGAAATATTTGCATAACTCTAAGGTGCCTCTGCAATAACCATTAGCATTACATCCTACAACCGTGTTTTCCCAGTTTAGGCTGCTCCCATTTCGCTCGCTGCGGCCTTACATGGCTGCTCTCGCTCCTCCGTCTCTTCCCAATCATAACAACCTGCCATCCTTCTCTCCGAAAGTCACAGTGAGAATGCCAACCACTCTGGTTTTGCTTCAAATGTGCTGCAACTTCCAAGAAGTGAGACAGGTGCATGCTCAGTTGGTTGTATCCGGCCTCCTTGACCGCCCTCTAAATGCCGGTAGGCTTCTCCAGTCCTATGTGATAGTCTCGCAAATTCACCACGCCTTGTCGATTTTCGATAGAATATCTTATCCTGATGTATTTGCCTACAACAACATGATCAGAGGATTAATTTTGGTTAAGTCCCCATATCACTCGTTGTTATTGTATAACAAACTTTTACTAGATAGATTGAAACCAGACAATTACACTTACACCTTTGTTCTTAAAGCATGTTCCCAACTGAATGCACTCTTTGAAGGCAGACAAGTGCATTGCCGGATAGTTAAGGCCGGCGTAGCTATGGATAATCACGTTCACAGCTCACTAATACACATGTACTCGAGTTCAACAGACAGTTTGGTTAGCGCAGAACAAGTACTCGCAGGGTTCTCTGAGGAAAACACGCTTGCAAAGAACTCCTTAATTTCTGGTTACCTTAGATGGGGTCAAGTAGAGAAGGCTAGGGCAATGTTTGATAACATGGTGGCAAAAGATGATGCATCTTGGAGCGCAATGATAGGAGGGTACACAAAGAACGGTATGTATGCAGATGCATTAGGGATTTTCCGAAAAATGACGATGATTTTGAAGGTTTCTGCAAACGAATCGACACTAGTGAGCTCATTGTCTGCCTGTGCTCATTTGGGAGCTCTAGATCAAGGGAAATGGATACATACATATGCTGATAAAATCGGGGCTAAGATTAGTGTGACTCTTGGCACTGCTCTCATAGACATGTATGCCAAATGTGGCAGCATTGAACACGGTTACGAAATCTTTCGGAAGATGTCACAAAAAGATGCAGTTACTTGGGGAGCTATGATTTCTGGTTTTGCCATACATGGGGATGCCGAGAAATGTTTCGAACTGTTTGATGAAATGGTTGCGAACGGAATGTATCCGAACGAAGTCATTTTTGTGGCTATTCTATCTGCTTGTTCCCATGCCGGGCGTGTCGAAATGGGATACGAGTACTTTTACAAAATGGTGCATGACTATGGGATAAGACCATCCATTGAACATTATGGATGCATGGTAGACCTTCTCGGCCGTGCCGGGCGGCTAGAAGAGGCGGAAGAGCTCATCATGTCAATGCCGGAAAACCCCAATTCAGTTATCTGGGGTGCGTTGCTTGGCGCTTGTCGGACGCATGGTGACCTGAGGAGAGGGAACCTTGCATTCAAGCACTTGACTGAACTGGAACCAATGTCTGGTGACAGATACAAACTAGCAGGGATTATGTTTGCCAATACTGGAGAAAAGGAAAGTGCAACTGAAATTCAGAAGCTCATCGGAGACAACGATTTGGAGACTACTTGTGGGATGAGCTTAATCGAAATAGATGGCGTCGTCCATGAGTTTGTAGCGGGGACTATTCATCATAGCAGGCACAAAGAAATCTACAACATGTGGGACAAGGTTCATAGATTGTTGGTCATTGATGAAACCGCAAAAAATAGCAATACTCCCTACATGCAAACGAGCTTTTAGCACAAATTAGTAAGAGCATTTACCACGACACGAAAGACTCGTAAAATATTCGATTCATTCATGATCGTGAAATATAAGATAGCTGTATATATTCACAATTTATTGAAAGATCTGGTACATGATAGAATTCTTACATATATATTCTGGGACGATCACAAATTATATCATATGCAATGATAAATGTGCTTCCAGTTTATGCATGTTCCTCTTTCTTCTCTCTGTGGGAGGAGGTTATCAGAAAGTTACTTACCCATAGTGCCTTCATAAGCTCGATTCTGGACTTGTGCCAGAACTGGTTCATGTCATGTGTCACGCACGTACGCACCAAGGACCAGGCCGCTCGATCAGCTGCATGGAGAAAGATCGATATGACCGGATAATGTTGAAATAGTATATGGAAAACTTGCAACATGAAAGTTGTAAATGTATTACATGCCATGTTTTTAGCACGTTTTGGATATTTTGAATTAAATGGCATTAAAATGTTGTTTGAAACTAGAAGTACCTGGAGCTTCAGACCGTCGTATGATCTATATGTCCAGGCAAGGAATGTGGGATATTTTGGGCCAGTATCGTCCTTTTCCAGGTTGACATCTCTCTTCTAGTAGGGGACACTCGTCGATCGTAAACTGCTCAAGGGAAAGAGGCAAGCCCTGCTCTGGAATGGATGCTAGCTTTGGGCAATCATGGAGCTTCAGAGTCTGAAGAGAGGTGAGGAAGTGAATGCTCTTGCTGAATTTCTTCAGATTTGGGAAGCCAGAAACTGTGAGCTCAGTGAGAGATTTGGGGAGCAGCATCTCCTCCTTCCCGTGGGGCGGAAACGACACCACGTCTGGATCTTCACTTTGGATCAACAACTTTTTGAGAGAGGTGAGTTTGTGCAATCCCCACTCCCAGAGCTTCTTACAACTCTTGACTTCATAAACTTGAAGTGAAGTCAGGTTGGGGGGAAAGGAAGTCAAACCTTCCAAGTAGTCAATCTCCAATTCCTGAAGAGAGGCGAGATTGTGAATGTCTTCCGGTAATACCACCAATTTTTCGCAGCCGGTGATTCTGATCTCTTTAAGATTGGAGGCTCTTCTCCCTCAACTCAGTCTCGGCTTGGAAACAAGACTTCCACAGTTGGAAACCACAAAAGCTTGAAGATTGGAGAGGTGGCATAGGCCCTCTAACAAGGATTTCAGATTTTGACAACTGCCAATACTAATATATTCAAAGAGCATTGTCGCGGAAGAACCCATCTGGTGCTATTAACTCTAGCTGGTCACTGGTGAATATCTCAAGGTGCTTAAGCGCCGTGTAAAGCTGGCCTCTCAATGATAACGATGTCAGAGATGGACAAACAGATATCTCCAAGTGCTCAAGAGAAAGAGAAAAAGAAGACGAAGAAGAACCAACAAGCTCCTCCTCCTCCACTAATGATTTCAAACTTCCACACCACGATATATGTATTTTTTTCAGATTTCGGGGAATTTGATATTTTGAAACATACACCAGAGAGTCGCATTCCGTGATCTTCAAGACTCTAAGAGAAGGTGGCAGGCCAACATCTGGAAAAGAAACTAGACGTGAACATTGCCATATGTGAAGCTCCTGAAGAGATGACAATTGATGCAACCCCTTTGGCAGCTTCGAAAGACGTTCGCATTTGTTTATTTCCAGATATTCAAGCTTACAAGCTAATATTGGAACCTTCAGCAACCCCTCCAATTCTTTTCCAAGATCTTCAACAAGGGCAGAGTTGTCTCCAACAACCAAACGAACAAGAGAAATCAGGTGAGGGAAACATCTATCCTCATTTTTCAATGAAGACGTCAGCTCCTGACAACTGAGAATCGTCAACTCCTTAATCTTGCCTAATCCTTTCGTAAATCCCCCTGCTTGCAACCGCAGCTCCAAAATATTTGAGAGGCACAAGGTCTCTAATAACTTCAAGTCAACCTCAGTTGTTGAATGTACCGGCGCTTTGCAACCGTCAATCTTTAATTCTCTCACTTGTTCATGGTTGGCAATTGCAACCACCAATTCCTCGCATCTAACAATCTCAAGTGTTGTTAACGAATTAAGTTTCTTCGGCAACTTACCCCCCGGCTTAGGGCACATTTGGATTGAAAGAAATTTTAGGCCAGGGAAAACACCACTTTCCATATCCTGATCAAAAGGCAGCCATTTCTCCCAGTGCTTCATATCCGACAACTTGAGAATCTCTAACACTCGAAAGGGCAAGCTACCTTCTCCATAGAATTCGGGACCAACAACTTCCACTGCAGACATTCCACTGATATAAAGTTCTTTAAGGCAAGGCAACTGTCCAACTGGTGGCAAGAGATGACAATTAGTACAATTGTATAAGCTCACACGCACCATGTTAGAGAACAGAGGATCTCTAATCCACGATGAAAATTTCAATCCAGCATAACAGTGGATGGTGAGCTCTTTTAGATTTTTAGGAGGTTGTAACATGTCAAGCACGCCCAACTCCATTTCTCTCGATCTGCTCAAATAAGACCATTTCAGCTCCAATGAATCAAGCCTTTCCTTGCCTATCAAATTGGCACTGCTAGCATCCTCACCGTCCTTCACGTTCTCCAATCCTGAGAGGCACAATGTCAATCAAAGATGCAATAGGGACCCTATCTCTCTTATCCCAGACTGATCACTACCTTTACCCACCACAAAATACGGCAAGGATTGCAAATTCGTCAGTCTACCTAAATGCGGAGGCATTCCTTCCAACAAATATATTTTGGAAATGTGGAGATGTCGCAAAGTAATTAGATTACTCATGTCTACAGGTAATACCTTCAAATTATAACAATTTTCTAATAACAATGTCTGCAAATTGCAAAGAGTTGTTATTGATGTAGGCAAATTCTTTATTTGTGTGTAAGAAAGGTCAAGATACCGTAGATTCCACAATTTACCAATTGCATTGGCCAGCTCAGTTATTTCATAGCCATTCAGTGAAAGCACTCGTAAGATTCACAATTTTGGCAATAGATCAAATGTAACCCTACGAGTTAGATTGTTTCCATCAGATTGTGAAAGTAGTAGGAATGTCCTCAAATGTTTAACTCTAGAGATGGCCTCAAATTTTTTAACACCATCATACTCACCACTGACATAAGACATATTACGAGCCATCGGAAATGGTTTAAGTTGTAAGTCATCATTTCCCTTATCCTCCAGTGAAAAGCATATTTCAGCTGCAGCCCACCGTGCCAACTCACCAACAAGGTCATGCATTACATATTTGTCATTGCCTTTGCTTGCCTTTTGAAATAACGACCTAGACAATAGCTCTTGAAAATAATCATTACCTGTATCTTCAAATTGTTTCTTGTCCTCTGGTCGTTGTTGAACCAAACCCTCTGCAACCCATAGAAGGATCAACTGCTTCTCCCCAAATTCATAGTCATTCGGAAGTAGGGAACAATAGGCAAAGCATCGTTTCAAACTCAAAGGGAGATAGTGATAGCTCAACTTTAATACTGGGAGAATGCCACTATCATCTGATAGACTTCACATCTTGTTGTTTAAGATTTCCTCCCATTCTCCTACTTGTTTACAGCATAGAAAACCACCGAGAGTCCTTGCAGCCAAGGGCAATCCGCTGCATTTTGCAACAATTTTCTTCTTAACCAACTCAAAATTTTGCGGCCTATTATTGGTAATGTCCAAGAGGGAATGATGCTCAAAGACTTTCCAACATTGATCATCTGATATGCAATCCAATTGATAGATAGTTGAACCCATCATTTTTGCAACATTTGCATCACGTGTTGTCACAACTATCTTACTTCCTAATGCTCCAACACGAAAAGGAGACTGTAATTTTGTGCACAAATCATAGACACATGTATTCCAGACATCGTCTAGAACAATTAGAAACTTTTTGCCACTTAATTCCTTACTCAAACTTTCTTGAACCTTGTTGAATTCCTTGAATTCGGCCATCGGACCAGATGTGGCTGATTCAAGAATTGCCTTTGTCACTCTTTCAAGATTGAAGTCATCCGACACAGATACCCATATTTTTGGGTTAAAATCTTTCATTGCATCATCATAAAAAACATGTCTTGCAAGTGTTGTCTTTCCCACCCCAGCCATACCAACAATGCTAACTACATGAAAGTTAACGGTATGAGGTGCTTCTTTCAACAGCAAGTCAGTAATTTTCCTCTTGTCTGCATCCCTTCCAATCACTGGTCCTTCTGGTAGATAGGAACTTGGTGGCATATGCCATGACTTAGTAGACGATGTCACCACATTTAAACCAAGTTGGTTTTTCCGTTCTAATATCTCATCTATTTGACCAGTAATTTTCTTTATTTCCGAGTTCATGTTACAATTAAATTTCACATCAGAAAACAAACACCATACCTTGCTTGTAGTAGCCCAATGTTTCTCCTTTATTTGGCGCCGCAACATTTCGGTTGAAAACTTGTCCAATATGTCTTCCACATCATAAGCCAAGCATCTGAGACCATCTAACCACAATTTCACTGCTTGGCTCGTCAATTGTTTATCCTCCGCGTCATTAAGCACAGCTCGAATATCTGACAACATCGAATTCCATTTGTCCAGCTCTTTTCCAACTCCTAGTAAGCGCCTAAAGTAGCTCAGTGTCTCACGTGATGTCAACCTTTCAAGCAGCATTTGAAGGAATCCAGAAATAAAGGCCTCTCCGAGTGACATAGCTTCTGAAAACAACTTCTTGAGGAGAGTCTATGTTAACAACTTCTTCAAGAGAAAGGAAGGTATCGAGATTGAAAGAGTGAAGTGAAGCAACTAATCCAAGAACAAGTAAGCAAATGCTATGGTTAAGCTTGAGCAATGGCAACCGTTGAACTGGAAAAAGTGAAACCTGTTAAGAGAAAAGTAAGAGAAATTGTAGTTTTCTCTTTTCATTGAATTTTTATAAAGCTTTTAGTATTCAATGAATCCCACATTATGGTTTGTCCTAGCTAAAAGTTCAGAGACCTGTCCTGAGCATAGTATACGAATTGGCCTCAAAATTGTTCAAGTTAGGTGTGCTTTTCTTTTTACTCATAAGTTTGTAACATTTTATTTCTGCTAAGAGCAAGAGGCAGTTATGCCCTTGCCTACTTCCATTGTAACTTATAATCATAATAATATAATTTATGCAAGCATGATCAATTAAATATAATCTATGATATATATATATATATATATATATATTGTTGGGATTTGGTTCATCTTTTTATAAAGTCCTATTATATTTAGGATTGTGAAAACTAAAGGTGCAAAGATTCTTGTCCTAAAAGGATTATGAAAGAAATTAAAATTTTCTTGTGCAATTAGGTTCGGAATCTTAGAAACATAATTGGAATAGGAAAGAAAGTGTCAACAAGAAAAAGGTTATCAGCCGAGATGTTGTCTTTAATGAGACACGCATGCCTCTGAATAAAGCGAAAAGTAGTGGAGAGAAGAAGGATGATGTTGAAAAATAAAGCAACAAGAATTCCATTCATTAGATCAGAGGAAGATGAAACTCTAGTTTGAATCTGATAACTATGGGGAAGAAGAAAAACATCAACATCGTTGACCAGGTAGGAATCAGTTCGACTAAGAGACAAGGCAGATTGCAAGCACTCTCATCCGACAAACAGCCCAAAGGGTTTGAACTCCAACCTACAATTCACCTAAATTGCAGAGATATATAGCATTGTACAAACTCATTCGAAATAAGAAGAAACTTGACATGTTTAGGTTTGACCAAGAAGAAGTTAATTATGCTCTTAAGCTCAGCCAAAGAGATCCAACTACTTATGAAGAAGATATAACAAGTGATGAGTATGATAGTTAGATAAGTGCTATGACAAAAGAAACGGAGTCTCTTTGTAAGAATTCTATTTGTGAGTTGGTTCCTAAGCCCAAAGACAGAAAACCAGTTAGATACAAGTGGATTTTAGAGAAAAAAGGAAGGATTACATGAATAGGATGTTGTGACATTCAAAGCAAGGCTTGTGGACAAAGGATACATACATAATGAGGGGGGATTATGCTGAGATCTTTTCACCTATGGTTAAGCATACTTCTATCAGTTTGCTTTTAGCAATGGCAACGTAGCATGGCATAGAGATTGAGTAGATGGATGTTAAGAAAGCGTTTCTTCATAGGGATCTAGAAAAGACGATTTTCATAGCTCATTCAGAAGGCTTTGTGAGTATGAGAAAGAGAACCTAGCAAGTCAGCTTAATAAGTCCATGTATGGCTTCCAGCAATCTCCTAGACAGTGGTACAATACTGATTCATTTACACTAAAAATTAATTTTAGGAGATGCTTATATGACTGTTGTGTGTAGTATCATGTATTCCAATACGAGATGATATGTTACAATTGCTATATGTGGATAACATGCTAATTGCTTGTTAAGGCAAGTCTAGAATTCAAGACTTGAATAAGATGTTGAGCAAGGAGTTCTACAAGAAGGATCTAGGTGTTGCACAAACAGATCCTTGGCATGGAAATTCAAAGAGATATGATCGGTGGTAGGATCTAGATATCACAAGCCAAGTATATTCAAATGTTCTTGAGAAGTTCAACATGCTTAAAGCAAAGGCAGTTTCAACTCCTTTGGCAGCTCACTTAAGTGGGCAATAGTGTCCTAAGTCCAAGAAAGAGAAACAAGTGATAGAAAAAATGTCATATGCTAATGTCGTGGACCGCCTAATGTATGCAATGGTATGCACACAACTTGACCTAGCTCAAGCACTTAGTGTTGTTTTCAAGCACATGACAAATCCAGGAAAGCAACACTGGGATGCAGTTAAGTGGATTATGCGTTACTTGAAAGGTTCTTAGCAACAAGACATTATGTTTGAGAAGCAAAAAGAAAATGCATAAGTGTTGGGGTATGTTGATGCTGACTGTGCAGAGGACCTGGACAAGAAAATGTCAACTTCTGGTATGCTTTTATATGCGCAAGATGACCAATCAGTTGGAGAGCACTACTGCAACCAATTACAGCTTTGTCGACTACAAAGGTAGAGTACATAGCTTTGGCTAAAGCTGAAAAGGAAGTAATTTGGTTTTGTGGCTTGGTAAGCCAAACGGGAACCACTCATGATTATCTTAAGCTGAAATGTGATAGTTAGAGTGTCATTTACTTGGCAAAGAATCAGGTTTTCATGGAAGATCAATGCACATTGAAGTGAGGTATCACAAAATTCGGGATTGAGTGAAGTTCAAGGAGATTTGAGCTGAAAAGGTTCACATGGACACTAATGCCGCATATTTCGTTACGAAGACAGTGCTGGTCAAGAAATTCAAGCGTTGCTTGAACTTGATCAATCTTGTTGATTGATTAAGATGTAGCACACGGTGTAGATTTTTGAAGATTTTCATAGCTACTACAAGAAGGTTTGAAGATACTTTGGAGTGCAATAATTAAGACTTGGTTCGACTCACTCAGGTGGAGATTGTTAGGATTTGGTTCGTCTATTTGTTAAATTCCTATTTTTCTTAAGACTAAAGGTTCATAGATTCTTATCCTAAAAGGATTAGGAATGATTTAAAGTTTTCTTGTACAATTAGATTAAGAATCCTATCAGATTATAGGAGTGTAAATTGCACACTATACTTATAAATAAGGTGCGGCAAGGCTAAAAAGCTAGCAGAAAACAATGAGACAGTTGAGGGAAAAGAGGGATTAGTTTTAGGGTTTACAACAGTATTATACGCTTTATAAGTAATCAAAGAAGCCGTGGTTTCTTTACCCAGAGAAATCACAACTGAACATAGGCAAAGGTTCTACCGAACCAGTATAATCTTGTGTGTTTCTAGTTATTCACTATCTGTGAAGTTTTGTCCATTACCTAATATGTCAAAGAATAAGATCCAGAGGAGAGTTGAAATTCTAACAATATATATGCCTCTTCAGCTGGATAGCATTATTTACATGCTTTTTTTTTTTTTTTTTTTTGTGAAATTATAATTACATATGAAAATGCAAAATTTCCTAACACGCACAAAGAAATAAATCCCATAAAGGTTTAGACTAAGCTGCAATTTTATTAATTTTTTTTTCTTTACATGAAAGGTTGTATCAATGATCCCAAATTGTATGAATTCTCAAATTCCCAATGGATTTCGGGTTTAACATCAGGAATGCAAATGGACCAAAGAATCCAGCACAAAGAGTAAACAGAGAAAAGCAAATAAAAAAAAGGACGAAATACAAATATAAATTCATAGTAAGGACATGTAGATTTGGATATGGAGTAAAAAGCCAATACCTTCAAAGGAAAATTCACACAAGGCTTGCTTGTTGTTCCTCAGGACAGTATATTAACAGCTTCTTCAGGAGAAATGAAGGTATCTAGATTGAAAGAGTGAAGCAACCCATCCAAGAACAAGTGAGCAAATGTTACGAGGAAGCTTAAGCAATGGCAACCGTCGAACTGCAAAAAGTAGAACTCGTTAAGAGAAAAGTTCGAGAAACTCTAGTGTTTTTTTTTTCATTGAATTTTCTTAAAGCTTTTAGTATTAATGAATCCCACATTATGGTTCATGTCCTAGCTACAAGCTCAGAGACATGTCCTAAGCGTAGTAAACAAATTGGCCTCGAAATTGAGAGTAAATAAAGACAAATAAAAAAGGACAAACACAGATATAAATTCATATTAAGGACAGGCAGATTTGGATATGAAGTAAAAAGACAATACCTTTAAAAGGAAAATTTACACAAGAGTTGTTCTTCAAGATGGAGAAATGTCTGCGGCTGCTGCTGCGGTAAGTGATGACTGATGAAAAAAACGCTTCAAGAATGTTTAAAGACAATTTGGGCACTGGCATATCGGAATAGGGTAGTTTAGAATGTGCAAAATTTTCATAATATGAGGAGGGCATGTTTTGGATTGTGATTGTTTCGAAAAGAATTAAAAGCGTTTTAGACAATAAAAAAAACGTTTTTGATTGTGCGAGCCATTTAGGATTGCTTTTCTAGAAAAATCTTATGTTTATAAGCGCTTCTACTGTGTTTTTGTTATAAAGACATCGAACAATTTTTATAGTTAGAAATGCCTTTAGCTTGTTTTAGGTCAAAAACATTTCAATGACAAGTCTTTGGCTGCTTGTGGAAGGAGAGTTAAAAGTGCTTACGGGTCATAGAAGTTGTTTATGAAGAAACACATGACAAATGCTTCTTCAAGAAGAACTTCCAAGTACTTCTTTAGGATGCAAATTTGAATAAGCAAGAATTCAAGCATATTATTTCAAATGTAAATTATGCAAAATTAAATAGATTTCGCATCTCAAAAAAGCACTTACATGGAATGGAAGTATGGAAGCAGAGAGATGAGAGATGGCTCGCTAAGAAATCCGGACTGAAATTGAAGGAATAATGCTTTTGCTTTCTTTTGCTTTCGTTCATAACTTCTCATTTCCTTTACTTGTAGTCTACGGAATCCCCTTTCACCATACTACTCCATCTACTCGTTCTTTCTTCAAACTTGCTTTTGGCATACATTCTTACTTGAAGTAGCAATGAAAGCATATCCTTAACCCTTCCCCAGTAATTTTTATGCGCTTGCATTTGTTTCCCGTGACATTGTTTTTGTAGCGGTGTGAGTGTAACAATTTTAATAATCATATTTTCTAAAAACCAAACTCGTAAAACTCGCATGTTAAACTCAACAATTGAAATTTGAAATCACTCTATTAGGCTTGAATTTTGCCGACCTACTGTGTTAGTTTGATTCCTACTTATAAGAATCAAACTCAAAATTTTCGACCTGCTAAAAAAGGGTTTATCATCACAATTTCCTCACACGCATGAAGTGATCTTCTTTTAATCTTTTAAATGAAGATGTTCTCTTGCAGAATGTGTTAGGAAACAAAAGAGTATTTGTATTATCGTACTATGGAATTAAGTAGATTTTTACCTTAATGTGTGGTCCAAATTTATGGTATAACAAAATAAGAATATCTTCCAAATTAGAGTACATTTTTGCTCACCACCATCTCATTGATTACCCTACTTTAAAGGTAAAGCATATGATCAATCAAAGAAAATAGAAGTACAAAGCTTCTTTGTTGTTAAATAGTAGACAACCAACACTCCTATTTTACGTCAAATCCTTATAATAATGAATTCTGAACGAAATTGCGTTAACCGAGCACAATGACGTTCTAGGAATCATATAGCCGACCCCACTTAGTAGAAAAAGGCTTTGTTGTTGTATAAAATCCCGACACTAGTCCAAAAACACTCTCCTGTCAAAATAACAAAGAAATATTCTTGCAATAAATATCAAACCCAGGAAGTACATTCAACGTGACATATAAGCTTGCTTTATTTTTAATATTGTAAGATTAGCTACATCATAGAATTCTTATTCAAGGACGATTACACAAATAACAACAAAACCTTATCTCATTAAGTGAGGTCCACTGATTCAAGGACGATTATAGCTACAAATAAATGATTCCAGTTTCGGTGTGTTCTTGAAAACAACCTATCTGCTCTGTGTAGGAAGTAATCAGAAAATTAACCTTGTGTAGTCCACCATCATATCACATACAGGCTATGGCAGTGCTCGAGTATACAACAAGAAGAACACAAAAGTCTTATCCCACTAAGTGGGGTCGGCAGTGCGAGCATAAACCAGATTATTTTTCACCACATAAGCTTGATTCTGGACTTGTACCGGAACTGCTTCTTTGTCATGCACCAAGGGCCAGGGAAGGTGCTCAGCTGCATTATTACCAGGTAAATTATAGCAAACAAAATGTGAAACTCTGCTCTGCCGTAAAACTTACTCCACAAGTCACTTGAAGAAAGCCAGATATGTGATATTGTTCTGAAACTGAAAATGCTTGGATGACTTGCAATATGAAAGTTGTAAAGAGATTATATGATCATAGTCGACGAAATCTATATGTTCTTCAAACACGGGGTTTTTGGAAGATGTTTTGCAATGTCAATATACGAAATGTCGTATGTTTGAGTCATAAATCCAAACACTTCGATAGAGATAGTGACAGAGCTTACATTGCTGATGATCTTGGCCCCAAACCATGCTGTTTCTGCACCATATGGAGGGGGAATGACTGTGATTCCATCAGACAGAAATGGAGGGAGAACTCCATGTAATTCCTTCTCTAACCTTCCTGAATATAAAAATATCGAAAGATAAAAGATAAGAGTTTGTTAGTAAGATTTCAAATGCATATTCCATTATAAAAAGAGACACGGAAAAGTTTCTTGTATTTGAATGATGCCTGCGAGTCCTGGTAAACATGCAGTGCCTCCTGACAAAACTACTGTCTTGAACCAAGCATTGTCTCCTGTTAGTTCTGCCAAATGGCAATGTTCCATACAAAGAGCAACAGCCTGATGCAAACTCATGGTACCCCTATACAAAATATGATACTATAAGTTTCAAATAAAATTTCCCCTTGAAGTTCTGTATTCCTAATAAGCTATTGGTGAAATCTGGACATAAAAGATTATCAACGATTTTACACAACATGCTCGAGATCAGCACTGAACCAACCATAGGCACTAATTTGATGAATACAACACAGAGTTGATACTTGCTTATGAAATGGGTGCTAGAGAATTTACTAGTTCTAAAAATGGGGAAAGGGAGATGAGGAGAGAAAAACAGAGAGCAATAAATCTAAAACTTTCCAGTGGTACTTACAGTCCTGCAAGCTGTGGCTGGAATAAGATCTCTCCTGTTTGAAACCGCTCTTTTGAAACAGTAAAACATTCTTCTCCACCACATACAAATGAAGCTTGTGTATTTTTAGATAGCTCAGCTTCATAGTCCTCAGCAACATAACATAGTTTCTGAATAAAGTCAACCAATGAGACATGAAATTGAAAATTCTTTCTTCCATGATTTACCATACTAACGAATACACTTTGTTTCTAAGCTTCCACAATTCAATATTTCAACCAGTAAACCATGGGGCAAACTGAACTTCTTGCCCCATGGTGTTGAGCTCACTTGGTAACTTCCTATTTATCATTCGACCAATAAACTTCCCTATACGACTATGACATGAGAAGAAAGAACAAAAACTAGAACTGGAAAAATATCCTCTTATAAAGAATTGTGGCATGCTACTGGTTAATGTGCATTTACACTGATGGACAGTATTCTATACCGATAAAAATTCAATGACCACAGCCTGCACCATGAAAGGATAACAGCTATACCTCTTTCACAGTCCGAACAGTGTACAATGAGTCAAAATTGATATTGTTCCTGTGCAATAGCTCCCTAAGGAACCCTGTAAGCCTCAGGGCTCCCAATCCCATAACCTCCACACCCACCTTGCGCATTACTTTACCATTTAGAACTGTAAACACAATAGTATCGCTTTAAGTACAAAATTTCAAGAGTCCCAAGCAACCAAAAGTGTAAAAAGAAAATTAAAAAAAAAAAAAAAAAAAAAAAAAAGCATCAACACAAACAAAGAAAGAAAAATATTTATTGGAACTGTAAAGTACTGTGGAAGATTCTTAACAAAAATAGTGGAAGAATTTTTCTAGAGAATATCTAAAGAAGTAAAAGTAAAAAAGCATGCCTAGAACTACAAGTCACATAATGCCAGATTGCCAGCTAAAAAATGAGATGTAAACCAACATTTGAGTAACTGTGAAGAAAAAAAATTTACAACACAATTGTAAAGTGTGTTGTAAATGAGAAACTATGCACAGTCCCTACGAAAGCATCAAGTGTGACCAGAAATCTTTTTTTCAGCAGTTAATAATTCTGAAATCATGAGGAAGATGGAACATAGGATAGCTTACTTGGAACAATAGAAGTGACTTGGAAACCGATGTTTACAACAATCCCTGAAGTTCTTCTTGCTGCATACAAAGCTAAAGTTGCCTACAGTTTCAAAAGCAGACAATGAATACTGGACCGAGACTCAAATAAACCATTTATACACTGAGAGATGCAGTTCCAGATGACGTGACAACTTTGCATGATTGCAACGCATTAGGTCCCTTCTTCCATATGGTCTATGGACAACACATATTATTATGGAGGGGAAGGAGGACGGTTTACCTGATTAATAGCACAGACAGCAGGGACATTCATGTCAAAAAGTACTTTGTATATGGCTTCTTTGAGTTGCCGTCTCGATGCTTTAGCAGATTCAGTATCTAGAACAAAAATAAGGAAAAAATAGCACATTAGGAGGATGAAGACAATACCTTGTGAAGGATAACAAGACAAAGAGAATTGATGCAACCAATCCAAAACTCTAGGGTAGCAACTCACCATCATAATGGCAAATAGGTATAGACAAAACCACGGGCTGCAAAGATGGTTTCACCTGCATCCTAAGAAGAAACACAATCACATATCAGCTATACCTGCTATCTAAGAATCAAAGGCATCGATGTAAACCAGTGTTCCACATGATAATGAAGGCAGTGCAGTTTCTTCTATACTTTTAAAATGAAATTTTAGCAGAAAAGTATCTTAAATGTGCTCACTTGTATTTAAGTCACTGAACATGCAGATTGAATAAAGAAATATATGTAACTAACTAAGAGAAAGAGGATTGCATCAAGAAGAACAGCCACAAGCTTCTTTAACTATGACGTTGCTTGACTAATACATCAAAATAATGAAAACTAAAATGATAGAATAGCACACCTGCTATAAATAGTCACAAAAAAATGGCGGAGTCTAGAGTGCATCGGCGACTCAACATTACCAAATTCCTGCAAGTCGTATTATTCCAGAACATTGTAGTGATAGACATGGCAAGAAAAACCCAAAATATGGAATTAAAAGTGAAAGATAGATTGAAACAATCTAACAATCATGTGGAATGGAAGTTATATGCAAAATAACTTCTTGACTGTGAGCTGAAATATACATCTCACCAAAAAAGTTGCTGACTGGCCCGATGGACATGGGTATTTGCTCCAGCCAAACTTGCAATAGCCAGAGCCCCCTTCCCAACAAATGTAAAGAGAAAATGAGGGAATAGTTTATGTCGAAACTAGATAAAGTCCAAAGTTTGCCAACAAAAACAAAATCATAACTCTACGTATATCACTATGGATGGTAGATAATAGTGATACCAAAACATTGTAGCTATTGTTTACAAGCTTCTTAACAAAATACCACAGAAATGAAGATATACTTTCAATATTTGGATTAACAAGCGAAAAATTATGTCAGCATTCTCAAACATAATAAATAGTTAATGTGTGTGGAGGTTAGAGACACTCACCGTCAATGATAGCAGAACCAGGAACTTGAACTCGTTGACTATAAATACCCATATAGGACAATTGGGGACTCTCGCCCAAGAATGTTCTACAATAAAATTTATATTTGAATAAGATCGACCATAAAACTCAATGAACAAGCACTGAGCAGCATATACATTATTTCGGCATTAAAGAACAAATTCACTGGACAAGTCCATGGTTTCCTCACCAAAACAATGGTGTACCGTTTTCTCCAAGATATTAACACTCGACTATCACAACGAACAAGTACAACCAATTAAAATCCCTTTCACAATTCTGACATTCTTTATGTTCGACCACTTAAAAATCACACCTTTACACAACTTTGCCAAAAATAAAAAATCTCTGTCGGTAAAAATTCCAACCTTTACTAGCACTAATAATAATTTAAACTAAAAATATTCATTTGATCAATAAATATAGACTTTAGAACTTATGAACTAAGCTGCTACCAAGTCTTGAACTTTCCCGGCAAAAAAAACAAAAAAAAAACAAAAACAAAAAAAAACAAAATTTCTCAGTAAACTCTCGGTCATTTAACACTACTTTGAATTCAAAATTATTTATATTTAAAGAGACGTTTTGAATTAGACACCTCGTTTTTAAATATCATAGACTAAACATCTATTCCTTTTGCAAATTTGATTAAACATTTTCCCTACAATTTTGGTACTTTAATTTTATTTCATTTGACTTCATTAGAAGTTTATTCATGTTAGCATTCTTTTTTTTTTTCCTCCTACTTTTATGTATCTCTTATTATGATAATTTAAGATTTTTTTTAATTTTTTATTAAAATATTTATTTTGGTGAATTAAATAGAATGTAACAAAACTCGTTGTTAGGTACGATTATAATGGTACATTTGAATTTTGGGTCCATTTGGCTTCTTGGTACCTTTGAATTTTTAGTACATTTAGTTTTTTGTACATTTGAATTTTTGATACGTTTGTTTTAAAAACATAAGTTTTATTACTTTTTGTTCTAATAATGAGAAATTATTTTAATTAATTATTATTTTTTTATAGAAAGAGCCGTTAACAATGTAAAAGTTTAAATTACGCTAATTAATTATTTTTTCTTTCTAGAAAAAGTCATTAATCAACAGATAATAATTTTTTTGTTAATTCAAAATTATATGATTTATCATTATTATTTAACATTATTTACAATAATAAGAATTTATCTCTGATTAACTAAAAGTTGTTCCAAAGACTTATCTACCAAAAAACAAGATTATCTAGTATTGTGTATGAATCAAATATATTTTTAAACATTCCAAAAAGATGAATATTTATTTTAATATAGTTTATAATTGGGTACGTTTTAATTCGGAATTGGTATGTTTCCATTTTGCGTTAGTGTACATTTAGATTTAAAAAGTTTAAATTTTTAAACTTAAATACAATTGAAATTATTTAAAATATATAACAGATATTTAAATGTAAATTAATTCCAATTAATTTAAAGTAATTCAAGTTTGACTATCTCAAAAAACATAAATATTTAGTCTACAGAAATGTAAAATGAGACATTTAATTCTAATTTTCTCATTTAAAATGCATAACAAAGACGTCAAAATTGAATCCCAAATTGGGATTTTTCAGCTGAGCAGGTTAAATACAAAAAATTGAGAAGTGGGAAATGCTTGAAATGAACATACTGAAGTGGGTATCCGAATCTCAAATGGGTTTCCGAGAAAACAAGGGATTCCCAATAAGTCTCCTCCTCCTGCTTCTGCAGAAAGAAAATCCACAGCTCGTTCTCGGAGACGACGCACCGCCACGCTCTGCACACGACGCTCAACTTCGCCGCTTCCTTAGGGCCCACCAGTCTCACGATTTTCATCAGTAGGTCCGTTGGCAGCCGATCGAACGCCCCGGAACCTGGCGTCGCCGACGGAGAGCTCGAAGAAGACGACGACGACGTTGACTCTGAACTTGAAAACGTGCGGCTCGACACCAACTCCCACGCTTTTCTGATCAACGTCGTCATGGTTTTCTTTGAACCACGACGATTAGCTTTTTTCTTTTCAATTTTTGTCGCGTAGAATTTTCTCGTGAAAGTTGGGCGATGAAGTTTTAGTTTCCATGGAAACAAACGAAACTGGGAGTCGTCTCGAGTGGTTGGTATGCTTTGTGCCGTAGCGGATGGTTTTTCCGGAAACAGAGGAGGCAGAAATTGATGACGTGGGATCTGCGGGTGTCGACACGTGGGAGCTTTCCCTGCCACAACCAAAAAAGGATCTAGATGATTTCTGAGATGATTTCTGACCGCACGATGTACGATGAACGATCATGATCATAAAATCCATAAGATCTCTAAAAAAATAATCCGTCGATGATCCTTTTCCCCACCTACCAACGGCCAAGTCCGAACCCCAATTTTTTTTTTTTTTTTAACAAACCATATTATCTTAAGGAGAAATCTCCAGATCATTTCCACTAAATTCATCCAATTAATGAATTTGTGCCCGTGAAACATATCACTTACAAGTAAAAAAAAAATATCACTAAACAATAATACTAAGTGACCGAACCCATTTTTATCAAGCTCTTTTTTTTTAAAATGTTTAAATTTGCTAAATAAAAAATACTTAGATACTCCCCAATATACTAATTCTGTTCATCATTAATTCCATAAAACATAACTAAACAGCTTTATTACTCTAAGCCAAACATGAATTATTCTACTAACCAAACATGACTCTTCTCTCTTTACCAAAAAATTACCCTGCCATCCATCTCTCTCCTTCTCAATCCATCGTCCTCTATCCATGGTTCTATAAAATATTAGGTACTAATCTGAGAGGCAAGCTGAGACTTAACGTCTAGGTAGATGTATAGACGGACTAGATGGATTTGTATTTTTTAAATAAATTTATTATATAATATATAAATAAGTGCATTTTTACACAAAAAAATCATACATGTTGATAAAAATAAAATAGGTTTCAAAAAAAAAAAAAAAACAAACAAAACATACAAGAATAAATATTTATTAAAATATATAAGTATTGTATAAAGCTTAAGAGTTTATTTTCGATCATAACTTTCAAATTATTATTGGGCCGTATTTTCTTTAAAAAAATTGAAGGTGGATAAAAATCTTCAAAAAATTGTCACAAACTTTTAATTAAAAACACTTTATTAAAGTAAAGGTAGCCGCACCTACCCACTTTTCTCACCCAGCCACTTTTCTCTTCAAGTTCAATCTCATTCGCCGTTTCTCTCTCCTGTCTCCGTCTCTGCACAGAAAAGCGACCTCCATTTCCCCGCCCCCCCTCCATCCCTTCGCAGCAGATTGTTCTATCTCTCTCTCCCTTCATCTCTTTCTCCCTCTCTCTCTCTCTCTGTCACTCAAATTTCATCAGGAAATTTGAGGTGAGGTCGTGACTCGGTGCAACCAGATGTAGAAGGTGACCAGGGAACGGCGGCTACGAGAGAAGGCTAGAAAAAAAGGACTGCCTAGCACCGCCGCCTTGACACCGCCTAGGCTGTCTGGGAGCGCCCAGAAGTACCCAAGTGGGCACCTAACCAAATCAAAACACTTAAGATCGTGTGGTAAGAGAATGGTGGTTGGGGAAGTATCTGTAATTGGCGTGAAAGTGTAGGAGAAGAGGGATGATGGGTTATGAGTTAAAAGCAAAACATGAGTATAGAATATAAAGACACGTGTTTTTCTTTGAGTGATCCAGTCAGTCGAGTACTTAAGTATTATCGAGAGATTTTTCAGGATGATCAGGACAAAGAATGGTACATTACGTGTCATTATATAAATGGTGAGATATGAATGCTAAAAAGTTAATAACTTAAAAAATAAAATTTCTCACCATTCCTATTAAAACACATGGTGTACCACTTGTGTTCTCGTCATAACTAAAAATTTCTCAGTATCATCCTTATAAAATTTTAGGATTCAAATTGGAATTTTAAATTCAACGTTTGAACCCCTTTAAATACTTTACAAGAAGCTGAGCGAGTTTGTTCGACAGAACCTTCCGCTCCAAGTTCGTAGATAAACGGGTCATCTCCATTTCGCGGTCGAGGTCTATCCTCGAAGCGGAGGTGGCTTGGACTTGGAAGGCCAAATTTGAGATGTCTGGAGTTGCTCAAGGGTGCTCTTGCTTGGGCCATTACTCCATGAGATTGTATTGCAGATTACATCTCCACCCTGGTGGTGGAGGCTCTAATTGCATCCTGAGCTCGAGAGGGTTGCAATTGCAAGTCCCTCGTGGCATCACTTAGTTCTCTAAGTATCTCTCTAATATGATCCAAGAGCATGAACATGGTTTAGGTACGAAAGTCATCCTACGGAGTGAAAGTTGGGGCACATGCTCTGGCAGTAGCGATGCTGGCATCGACAATGCCGAGAGTAATCTCGGCAACAGCAGGAATGAGCTGATAAAGGTCAGGCTGGGCGTGGTGGTCAGCCACGGGTATGGGCAGAGAGGTTTACAGGGAATATGAATCTAAACACTTAATGAAAGTACCAAACTGTTGGACCTAAGACAAGGAAAAGATCGTGAGACCAGGCGCTGAGAGGTGGTTTTGTAGTAGGTGCTATGGCGATTAAGTCAGTATATAAGATAATTATAAGCAAAGTGCTATGAGTAAGATCATAATATCTAACCATTTGTGAGGAATCGAGCGACCTATCATAGGCTTCTTGTGTTTAGCTCTCTAGTGCTCTATCAAGTGTTGAGTCGTCAGAGCAGTTGGAGGCAGAGGTGAGGCTCAGTGTACTCTGCTCAGCAGTATAGGTCTGAGCAGTCTGTACTCTGCACAACATGAATACAGACCTTAACCCTTAGTATTAGAATTTAGTGAAATTTCGTTTTGGAAGATTTTAGGTACAAGTATGTAAAAGTCGAGTTTGATTTCAATTTAAAAAAAAAAAATAATAAAAAAAAACCCTCTTTCAAAAGATAGAAAACAAACATCTAAGGGTAAATTACATAAAACTACCTCAACTATGGGTTGAACCACAATCTCATACTTCATGTTTTAAAGATTACAATGTCATACATCATCTTACGAATTTGTTGCAATGTCAAACATCCGTCAATTTTTCTGTTAAATGATGACATAACTTAAGGTGGGACCCGCTCCTTAGCCTAATTGGATACAAATATTATTTAAATATTAATAAATTAAGATCAAAATTATTTAAATATTTCTATAAAATTTGGAACCCGCCTCCACAATTCTCTCTCTTTCTCTCTCAAGATCTCCTATTTTTTCTCTCTCTCAAATTGAACCGGCTCTCTTCCCTTTCTTCCTCCATTCTTCACCTTCATCCTTAAAATTTCGCAACCTATTTCATCTTTTGCCCAAAAATTCAAATCTACATTTCAAAATTCATCACAATTAAAAAACGCACAGATACCGAGACCCACAATAACAACCAATTAAATCGATGCTCCAGAAATAGCCAAGATATCGAGATCTACATCAACGGGGGCGATCTTAGTCAGACGACCACCATGGAAACCCAATCTCCCCTTCCTTTCCCCCAAAGTAGCAATTGCTGCTCTGTCTTTTGCGCCTTCCTCCTCATCGACATCAACCTCATCCCCCTCGTCGACGGCATCTTCTACCTTTACTTCGATCCCCACATCCCGGCCTTCTACTTCATCTCCTTCCAGATCCCCAAATTCGACTCTGTCCCCAAGCCCGAAGGGACCCATCGAGAAATTGACAGTGGAATCCGGTTAAGCCGTTGATGGTGAAGTCTGAAAATTAGTTGTGAATGGAAGTTGAATCGATCACCCGCAAAAGAAAATCTGGGTTTTTTTTCTTGGGTAAATACACTTTACCACCTCAGGTTTGGGGTCAATTTCAATTCCTTACAACATCTTTAAAACATTTCACTTTCATACCTCAACTATTATTTTATTTCAATATAATACCTCCGTTACATTTTCCATCCGTTGATCTACTAACGTGGCTGCCAAATGTGCGCCATGTGGCAAAAAAAAAAAAAATTTAACTTAAAAAAAAAAACCTTAATCTTCTAAATTAAAAAAAAAAAAAAGTTAGAAAATCCACATCCCATCACCCCACCCCCAAAACCTTGAACAAAAAGAAAAAACCCGGATCCCCCCGCACCCCCCCCCCCCCCGCGAAACCCAAATCCCATATCCCCCCTCGGTCGGAGCCTCATCATCTTCCATCCCCGATCCCACCCCTCCCCCCCCGGTTGGAGCCTCATCGTCTTCCATCCCTTTGCACCCATCCTCCACCACCTCCTCCGCACCCATCATTCACCTCCTCTGCCCACCCATCTTCCCTCTCCCTAACCAGAGCCCAACCTGCAACCCAGAAAGAAGAAAAAAAAAAAGGAAAAAAACCAGCACACCCACCTCGCACGTATCATCTTCCCTTATCTACACACCCCACTCCTTATTGGGGAAGACGGGATATGGGTTGCGGGTAGTGGGTGCGGAGGAGGAGGTGGAGGATGGGTGCACGGTGGGTTTAGGGAAGACGGGAAGGGGAAAGGGGTGGGTTGCAAGGAAAGGGAGTTGGGGAAGATGAAGATGGGTTTTTTTTTTTTTTTTTCTTTTTTTTCCTCTCATCTTAGTCTTCTTCTGGGTTGTAGGTTGGGTGGGTAGTGGGGTTGCGGGTTCAGCTTTTGCTTTTGGTTTTGTTTTGTTTTGTTTTTTTTTTTTTTTAATTTAGAAGATTAAGGTTTTTCTAATTTTTTTTTTTTTGCCACGTGGCAGACATTTGGCAGCCACGTGGCATAAATATGGCAGCTACGTCAACACTTAACGGATCAATGGATGAAAAATGTAACGGAGGTATTATATTGAAATAAAATAGTACTTGAGGTATGAAAGTAAAATGTTTCAAAGATGTGGTAAGGAATTGAAATCGACCTCAAACCTGAGGTGGTAAAGTGTAATTTACCATTTTTTCTTTCATTTTTTTTTTTGGGGAGAGAGGAGGAGACGGTTGGATTGGGGAAAGGATGAGGTTGATTGGTTTGTAGCGGTGGGTCCTACATTTTTAATAAAAATATTTAAATAATTTTATCTTTAATTTATTAATAATTAATTATATTTTTACTTTGCTGGCGATAGAGCGCCTTAAGCCATGCCAGCATTTAACAGAAAATTTGACAAAAAAAACTAACGGATGTCTGACATTACAACAAGTATGACATTGTAATTTTTAAAACATGAGGTATGAGATTGTGGTTCAACCTATAATTGAGATAGTTTTGAGTAATTTACCCAACATCTAACTAACCAAATGTATGAAAATACGACACCAAATAGGCAAATACAACATAAATATAGTAGAAATACAAATACGCACACAACAAAGAAAGCACGTCCTTTTCGTGGCTGGTTTGGTATTGCTGTCATTTGAAAAAAAACTGTTTCTGCTGTGCTGTGAAATAAAGCAGCTGAGTGTTTGGTAAATTTTTTTGTAAAAGTGCTTTTGGAAAAAAAACAGTATTATCATGTTTAGTAAACTTTTATGTAAAACAGCTGTGATTGTGTGAAATGACTAAAAAATGTATAATAATAGATGTGCCATTAATTTAATTTTCTTAAAAAATAAAGGTGAATTACTAAATATACTTTATTTTTAAAAGAAAAATATTTATAAATTGTATCTTAAATATATAATCCAACATTCAACTTATAATCCAACATTTATTGTACTTCACGTTTTTAGTTTTTTTTTTTTTTTTTTTCAAAACTCAATTTTGCTGTTTGACGTTTTTTAACTTTTTTCACAAAAAACTATAAAAATAAGCTATTTTTAAATGTTTATTAAATATCTTTTCAAGCCCCGTTTTTTTTTTTTTTTTTTTAATACCAACTTTTTATAAAAAACCGTCGGTACCAAACCAATACGCAAGGTTCCACTCAACCTTTGTCTTTCGCTCGACAATCCGAAAACACCAGTCGGTAGAGAGAAAATAATATTACGCACTCTCTCTCACCTCTCTCTCCCCTCTCTTCTCCCTGGATCTGAACTTCTTCTTGACTAGGGTTTGAGATTTCAGTTTCTCAATTCGGGATTTCCAGATCCGAAGAGCTGCTCCTTCCGAGCTTCTCAATTCCCAGAACAAACGAAAGGTGAAATATTCAATTTTTCTTCTTTTTTGCGTGAATTTCAATTACCAATTGTGACTTTTTTGGGGTTTTTTCTGACTGGTGTCTTTTGATTATTCTGTTGTGGTTTTCCCCCAATTTCCCTTTCTTTTTTTGTATATTTGATTGGGGGTTAGGGTAAATTTGTGGATTGGTACATGCAACTGTTCCAGAATTTCATATTTTATTTTATTTTAATTAGTGTATGTTCTTGTTTGATTTCTGAGCACATACAAAGTGGGATTTTTCACCTCTTTTAATTCCAATTAGTGTTTTGGTTTTTATTTGTAATTTTTGTATTGTCTAATGTATGTGTAAATTAAAAATATGCCCGTAGTCAAGTTGCTACAACTCTGGAAAATTATGAGTTTCATTTGCATTTTACGTGCAATGTTGGTGAGGGGAATAAAGGGAAAAGGTAAATAATGAGCAAAACTTTGTCAAATTGAACCCTTTTATACGAGGAAGCATTTTCCTATGATTATACTTTACCGATTGATGCTGCCAAAATTAAAGTTTTAATTTTTAGGTGTTAAGAATAATTTGGTTACGCTGGTATGTTCTCCTATGAGCTATTTTTTATGGTGTCATCATATCTGATTTAATCCTCTCAAAGATTACGAAAGGAATGCATGGTTGGGTGCTTGACTGTTTGCTTTGATAGCGAAGTTATGGCCCTTTGCAGCTTCATTTTGGGGCAAAACTTGTATTGCTACAACTGCGGCGTTTTATGATATTGAATTTCCAAGCATGGCTACTCAGTGACATATATATTGTAGTCGAGCACGTGCTCGACCTAGTTGTTTTCATTCTTCATTCTTATTGTGTGAACATCGGTCTAGTTGTTATGGTTTTCCTGATTCTTTTCTTCTCTGCCTTTTATTTTAATCGGGTTTTTGGAGTTTATATTAGTTTCTAATTTTTATTGCCTAATGCACTTGTTAATTAAACATATTCCTTCAAAAAAGTTGCTCCAACCACGGGTATATCACGAATTTCATTTTCATGTTTTATCTTAATATATGTTCATAGTTAGCAATGACACAACAACATGAGTAGTTTATACCTTTTTTGTTTTGTTATTTAATTATCTTATTTAGTGAGTTAGAATTTCGACCTGTTCACATCTTGGTGTTTGCAATATACGTTGATCGTTGGTATTGTTTTGTATGCTGATTCTTAAGTAACTGGCTTGAATCTTTGTTGGTGCTAGTTGTGGCATTGTTGGGAAGAATATGTCCCAATACGCTGGTTATGTGGAGGATGAATACGAAATGGAAGATGTAGATGATGATATGGATGACGAGTTTCATGGTAGAGAAATGGGCGGCTCAGATTCCGATGTTGATGAATATGACTACTTGGTTTGTGATATACTAACATGTCTTACTAGATATGTCAAATATTCACAGCTTCAAGAAACTATTCATGTCTAACACTATTTTATGATATGGCTTTTGGGCATTCAAATAACTCAAAGTTTGTATGAGCATTTCACATTTCATTATCACTGTAGTTAGTTCTGTATATAGCTGGGACTAATGTATGAATCTCATGCAGAATAGTAAAGTAGCTGATACAACTGCTGCTCAAGCAAGAAAAGGAAAAGACATCCAAGGTATTCCTTGGGATAGACTTAGCATTACTAGAGAGAAATACCGACAGACTAGGTTAGAACAATACAAGAATTATGAGAATATCCCTAATTCTGGAGAAGGATCAGGGAAGGTAAATAACTACTGTTTTTCCACATTTTTTATTCGTTATCCAAATTTTTAATTGATGCTGAAGTGTCAATTTCAACTTAGAAGAGTAACTTGATGATGATTTTTTTCCTCCTCGGTAAATAGGATTGCAAAGATACAAAGAAAGGATCTGTATATTATGAGTTCAGACGAAATGCTAGATCGGTGAAATCAACCATTCTTCATTTTCAGGTGTGCTGGGTGCGAGCTATCCTTTTGCTCTTATTGGCTATTTTCTGCGCATGTGAACTTTGGATGAAATTTTCTCACTCGCATATCATAGAACTGATAGGACTTATATTTGCTAACTTGACTTATAACTTGGGGTCAACTTTTGCATGCAATGCCCTTAAACAATTTGACAGACACTGAATTATAATGTAGCCCTTTGATGTCTCTTATTTGACTGAGATGTTTTATCTTTGCTTGGTAATGCAGTTGCGTAACTTGGTCTGGGCTACTTCCAAGCATGATGTCTATCTGATGTCACATTTTTCCATTGTTCATTGGTCTTCCTTAAGTTGCACAAAGTCTGAGGTTCTCAACGTTTCTGGACATGTGACACCATCGGAGGTAAGCGTTTTTAGATAACTTTTGTTCGACAACCAAGTCTTCATTGGAAACCGATATTTCTATTCTTTCCATGTAGAAACATCCTGGAAGTCTCTTGGAGGGGTTTACACAGACTCAAGTTAGTACTCTTGCTGTAAAAGATAAGTTGCTGGTTGCTGGAGGATTCCAGGGTGAACTTATTTGCAAGGTGAGTTGCAAATAATTGAGTTTACTAAGTAAGAAAATAAATGAATGAGCATTTATTGCACTTCTCTTGTGCTTATGTTGTCAACATTGCTTGGTTTGCGCTTATCAGTTGTGACCTTGTACATGGTTCACTTGCACCGTAGGGGTGCTACCGAAACACACATGTTATTTATCCTTTGCTTTAGCTACATGGGTGCTACTTCATACCAGATGGATCTTCTGGATGACTTTTAAGTTTTAACTTTGAATGTTGTGGTATCAGTGTGTATTAAACCTTTGATACTTGACTACATCCTGTATAAGCATTCTGTCATTCGGCTGTCTCTACAAGATCCCTTTGAGTTTCATTTTTCTCTCTTTGAAGAACTAATAAAGAGAAACGCTCAATGCTGACAGATTTATCTTATCTTTGACTGCTCTGCAGCATCTTGATCGTCCAGGAGTTAGCTTTTGCTCGAGGACAACTTATGATGATAATGCCATAACAAATGCTGTTGAGATTTATGACAGTCCCAGGTACTTGGTTTTTTCTTGAGGTTGGGATTTCTCATTTCCAAATTCCAATCATGAACCTATAACTGATATAGTCCCCTTGAATTTCGCAGTGGGGCAGTTCACTTTACAGCCTCTAATAATGACTGTGGAGTCAGAGACTTTGACATGGAGAAATTTCAGCTTACTAAGCATTTCCGGTATCCTTGGCCTGTGAATGTGAGTCTCCTTCAGCTTTTTTGGAAATGACTGGATGTTTATCTCATTACATTTGCTGACATTTCCT
This sequence comes from Pyrus x bretschneideri, assembly GCF_019419815.1. NCBI lineage: Eukaryota > Viridiplantae > Streptophyta > Magnoliopsida > Rosales > Rosaceae > Pyrus > Pyrus x bretschneideri. The sequence continues at coordinate 10,103,090 of NW_025999787.1, read as the reverse complement.
TCATGGAGGGTTCTATTTTTTTGGACCTGCAAGTGATATATGATAGTTGGCAGCTATTTTTCAACTGCAAATTTGCAAACTACCTCATTCCATCCAATGCTGATTTTTCATTGGGTCACGTTTCACATGTGGAAATCCAATCACTTAAATGCTTTCTTTAGTCAGTTTTACTAAACTTCGATGCACCTCTATGCTTTGTTTGCAGCATACTTCTTTGAGTCCTGATGGTAAACTTCTTGTGATTGTTGGAGACAATCCAGAAGGGATTTTGGTAAACTCTCAAACTGGAAAGGTATATATCTCAGACTTTGTCAATTGACTTTCTCGTAATGTTTATTCCCTGTTTATTCCTTGAGCTAGGAAAGGAAGTGTGTGATGATTTGTATGAGTTTCTTTTGCAGACGGTGATGTCTTTAAGTGGGCACTTGGATTTCTCCTTTGCATCAGCATGGCATCCCGATGGTATGACCTTTGCTACTGGGAACCAGGACAAAACCTGCCGGATTTGGGATGTTCGAAACCTTTCCAAGTCAGTTGCTGTTTTGAAGGGGAACCTTGGAGCTATTCGGTCAATCCGGTATACTTCTGATGGTCAGCATATGATGATGGCAGAGCCAGCAGATTTTGTGCACGTCTATGATGTGAAAAGTGGGTACGAGAAGGAACAGGAAATTGATTTCTTTGGCGAGATATCTGGCATATCATTCAGTCCGGACACGGAGTCACTTTTTATTGGAGTGTGGGATCGTACATACGGTAGTCTTCTTGAGTATGGCCGGAGCCGGAACTACGCTTACCTTGACTCTTTTATTTGACCGACTAAAATAAGCAAACTGCGAATGAGTGTGTTGGAGCTGCTCATTCCTCAGTGCGATTGCAGAGCCTAGTAACGTTTTTCTCGCAGTGGGAAGAGGTTGTGGATGTAAATGTAGTATTATGTGCAATAGTAGCTTTGTTGTTGGTGTTCCGTCCTTTTCTCCCCATAGAAAGTGTGTAAAAGGGAGGAATGTACAGAAGGCTAAGGCAATGGTGGTCGAAACAAATGGGGAAGAACCGGTGTGTCTTAGGGCGAAAGACATTGGCTGTTTTGCGTTTTTGAAATTTTACCTCAATGTGGGACTTGTTATGTGGGAAAGAAGCTACCAATCACCTTGTTGGATTCTTGGATCCCAAGTGATGAGTTTGATATAGAGTAAAACTTACTGTAATAATTCTACTAAACAAGTATACTTTTGTTCCCTTGCCTTCTCTTTGTGGGTTCTATTTCTTTTATCAAATATAGAACCCTATTATCTTGGAAAATGATTTCTTGATTAGCTCCTTAAACGAATTCGATACTAAATTAGGTTGTCTATTGCGTGGTTCAGGTGAACTCTCCTTTCCTAGTGTAAAATATCGATGTACAAAAAAAAAAAAAAAAAAAAAAAAGGAGAGTATTTGATGAACGAGAAAAATAACGCAAATTTGATATTGGTAGATATTATGTCAATTGGAAAATGGTCTGCTGACATTATGTCAATAGGCTGTTAACCAAGCGCACAATGATTCGATTTATCGACATTATTGATATTTGAAGTGATTTTATACACATTTTTTTCTCTTCATACACAATATCGTCTTTATTTATGATCTTTATATTGAACAAATCAAAATAGAATCAACATACAAAAATAAACAGAAATATTCAAGAGGAGAAAATGATTTCCCCATATTAACACCTCATATGATCTAAAAGTAGATATTTTTTCTTAGTCTATGCAGCAGCAGTCCTAAATTTACAAGCTGACTCACCATCCAAAAATCTGTAATCCAAAAGGAACCAATAAACCAGTGCCAACTCACCATCCAAAATCTTTCCCTCCCACATTCCCATCCTCACAACCTCCACAGAACCAGTAGAGATATATCACCCCTTTCTCCACTACTCTACAATCTCATCTCCTCCACAAAACCAACCTCCACTTTTCATCAAACTTCCACAGCCCAACACCCTCCTCCTCCACAACCAATAATGGCAGCCACCTCCTCCGCCCTGTTCTCAGCCCCGTCCATCTCCTCAACAGCCACAGGGCACCACCAAACCCTATCACCAACCCAAATCTCCTTCCAAGGCCTCAGACCCCTCACCAGGTCCTCCCCTCCCACCAAGCTGAGTTTGCATGCACCCAGCACCAGGAGATGTTCATGCGTCGTCAAAGCTGAGCTGAACCCATCACTGGTCATCAGCCTGAGCACCGGACTCTCTCTCTTCCTTGGGAGGTTTGTTTTCTTCAACTTCCAGAGAGAGAATGTGGCCAAGCAAGGGTTGCCGGAGCAGAACGGGGTGACGCACTTTGAGGCTGGGGACACTAGGGCTAAGGAGTATGTGAGCCTCCTCAAGTCTAATGACCCTGTTGGGTTCAACATTGTGGATGTTTTGGCTTGGGGTTCTATCGGTCACATCGTAGCTTACTACATCTTGGCCACCTCTAGCAATGGCTATGATCCCAAGTTCTTTGAATAAATATTATCGTTTTGAATTTAAATTTGAGTTGAATCCATATCATGTTGTTGTGAGGTCTCTCTCTTGTTTGTAATTTGTATAGCTTATCAATGAATCGCTAGTTTGGGAAGTTCTTATGCTTTTCTTTGTTTTTTTTTAATTTTTTTGTTTCGTGTTTCTTCCAAGTAACAACACTAGAGGCAGGACTAGCCAATTAAGTTCTTCGTTTTGAGTCTGAATGCATTTGTTTTGTCGGAATTTGGAATTTATTACTTGCTATTATTTCATGATCTCAAGGGTATCCAAATCCATCATGCAATGCACTCCTTCAAATCTTTAAACTGAAACCACCCCCGCTCACCTCAACACCCCCCCCCCCCCCCCCCCCCCCCCCCCCCCCCCCCCCCCCCCCCCCCCCCCCCTCCTCCTCCTCCTTGGAGGCATCAACAACTATGATGAATTTGGGACATTCCTTATTTCATAGTTTTGGAGTACCATTCTTTTTCGGGTAAATTGTTGTTTGACCCATGAACGATTTTTTTGGTAAATTAACCTCCTAAATTATTTAAAATCAGCCAATTAACCTCTTGTCGTTAGATTTTGTCCATTATTCTGTCAAATTCAAGGGCAAATTAATCTTTTTGTCATCAATTCTTACATGTCACTTGTAACTACCAATAAAATTATGACATGTGGACACATAATAAATGGTTCGTTATGCAAACGTTTGGTTTCTTTATGTTTCTTATTATACTATGAGTTTTTGAATTATTCTGTGTCCACATACCATTATTTTATTGGTTGTTATAACTGACAAGGAAGAATTGATGATAAAAAAATATTAATTTGCCCTTGAATTTGACGGAATAGCGGACGAAATCTAACAACAAAGGGTTAATTGACTGATTTTAAATAGTTCAGGGAGTTAATTTACCAAAAAATTAGTTTAAGGGGTCAATTTCAACTAAAGTAATAATTTAAGGGGTCAAGCCGCATTTTACCCTTTTCGGATACTCTTCATATGGTGATGCAACAAAGTTAATTTGATTATGGATATGTTTTTTTATCGACAAAAATATATTTTTAACTATTTTCATTTATGAGAAATGAGGATTGAATTTGGATGAAAATGAGCTATCACTTGACTAAATGACCTGATTTACGTGTTTAAGCCAACCTAAGCATGGTTTCTTCACTCAAATTAAAAGCTAGAAAAAAATACAGAAATCTACTAAATTTAGGCAAAATCGATGAACTTAAACATTTCATGAATGTAATCATCTAATTTTTGGAACTTTAGCACAATTTATATTATGATGAAATCCTTATCATTTCATCAAAAATGCTACTCTTATCACATTTTTCATACCACGTTTATAACACTTCGTATTAGTAAGCCATATTTCTATTATGATATGTAACATTTACTCATAAAAATTACATTCTATACTACATCTTCTTTCTCTTTTACCCTTGGAACTTAATATGCTCTTCATATTTCTACTTTTATTAACAGAAAAAGGAGTAAAAGGAAAGGGTCCAAAATTTACAGAATCTTATTAATTTTAGCCAACAAAAGTACCAATCATGGCTTTGCCTTCCCAAGTATGTGTTTTACCAAAACCATCAGCCCATCCCAATTCTTCATCAACACTCAACATATTTCTCTACATGCTAGTTCAGTTAGTTAAAAACATTTTATTTAAAATCTAAGCTTTTGATTTCCAATCTTTATATCCATTTGTCTCCACTCTTGTGTAAATACAAGTTTAAATTTTCTTATCATAAATTTTGAAGTAATTTATATTATCGTTTGTATCGACAACCAATAAATAAAGTTGCAATCTTTAATTATTAGGAAAGTATTCTAGGGCCTAGTCATATCCAATATCTTAGGAAAAGGATTCCCGTTGGATTCTCTTTGTAGGATCTAAGGGATTAAGTAATTACGGTCATTCATCGTATATCATATGATCATAAATTATTTTAAATTTTAAATTTTAAATTTAAAATAAATAGTATCCAACGAAAACTAAACGTACGATATACGCTGAACCGTCATAATTACTTGATCCTTCGGATCCCTACAAAAAGGAACAGGTTCCTATATCTTTATATAATCATATAATTTGACTAAAATAAAAGGCTGGTCCGTTGCCTTCTGGTAATCTAGCATCTTAATCCATCCGTCAAATCTCTACCCTCCCTTTTTTCTCTCTGAAAAAATGTCTGAGGTCCCAACACCAAAAATTACAGAAAAGGACAAGCCTTCTTCTTCCTCAGCCACTTCAGCTCACCAGCAACGACTCCTCTCTCTCCCCGCCAATGGGTCTTCTCTCTCATCCCCCGCCTCCGCTCCAAAGGCTTATCCTTCACCCACAGCAACGTATGAGGAAGTCGTTCAAAGCTCCGACCTTTTCTTGGAAAAGCTGAAGGAGTTTCACGATTCGTTCAGAACCAAATTCATGTACATTTTGGGTTTTGTCCCTTTTGTGAAAGCTTTGATTTTGTATATTTGGGTCGTTTGGTGAATTGGGTTGTGTTTGTTTTGCTGCTTTGGGTCTTTATATGTTGGCAGAATTGGAAAATTATATGTTTGTATTGACATTGAATTTGCATGTTGCTACTTCAGTTGACTGGTTTGATCAATTCGTGTAATTTGGCTCGGTTCGTTTTTCTTACAACTTAGATTTCGTTTTGTTGGGCTGTTTGATGAATTGGGTTGTTTTTGTTTTGCTATTTTGGGTCTTAATATGTTGGAATAATTGGAAAATTATATATTTGTGTCGTGTTTTTATCTTTTCATTGCCTCACTTGGACTACTTGGATATAACGGAAGACATGAGACAAAACTGAGCGTGGCGTTCTAGGATTCATATAACCGACCCCGCTAAGTGAGATAAGGCTTTATTGTTGTTGTCTTGCCTCACTTGATATACTTACATTGTTTTTGCATGTTGCATACTTCAGTTGACTGGTTTTAATCAAAACTATGTTGCCTATTCCTCGGTTTGAATTGATTGAATGGCGACTGACTGAAAAATTTGGACTGCGTTGTACACATTGTTTCGGGTATTTTTAGCAAATTCAGGATATTTTTTTTTTGGGATTCTAGAAGTTCAGTAGAATGCTGATATCAAATTTATATCCCCTGCGGTGCCTCTCTCTATTTGAGTTTGAGTTAGGGATGGTGGACAATGAGCAATCCCGAGATTTATCGCAATGCAATTCATCATTTCCACAGACCACCTATTATACTGGCTCATGTTATCCTTCTTTTTTCTTTGCCATTAGTAAGATTATTGTTTCTTACCAAGATCTGAGTTTGTCATTCTCGAGAGATGCTTCATTCAAGAAAATTGGAATTTCCCAAATCTTCATTAGTCGTCGTTTCCTTTTCATAACTTTAATAAATGGGGATTTGATTTTCTTGGATGTCTACTTTTGAGCTGAAATTTTCCATGTATGCAGCATTACTACACCAAAAACAGCACCATGTCGTGGGGAAATTAGGGCTGTTTCCTTTTTGAGGATTTAAGAATTGCTAATTTATTTTAGTATGCTATCTTTTGATGTTGGTATTTTTTAGCTGTTATAACCTTATATTTCTTCATTCTTATTTTGTGGTCATGGAAACCTAGTTTCCATGTTGCGATATTAATGCGTCTTCAATTGCTTAGTTTATTGCTTATCCTTGTGAATTTGCATTTGGTTTTGATACCTTACAGAAGCATAAATAGGCTTTTTTGGTAACTAGGAAATGTTATCAGTGATGGTTGGTGAAATCCTGAAACTGGGTCATTTTATGAGATGTCTGAAGGTATTCCTTCATTAGTATTGAAGTAGGGTAGTTTGAAGGATACAGTCTAAGGCGTGCAGAAATAAGCTGTTTATGAATGTGGACTTTGTCATGCCATGATTCCTTTTGTGCATCAGAAACCGTTCCTAAACTGCTGTGCTGATTGTATAACTTATTTCCTTTCATAGTTTTTAGGCATTGATGAAAACCTAGTTACGACGGCCTGACTTGAACAGGATCTGTCCTATAGGATCATATTTCTGAGTCCTTGAGTTCATGAAAATTTAGTGTAGAGTACAGAAAAAACGGAAAGTCCATGAGGATAAGATTAATGCTCTTTGTGCAGGATTCCTACTGTAGGAGGAAAAACTCTGGATCTACATCTCCTTTTTGTAGAAGTCACATGTCGTGATGGGCTTGAAAAGGTTCGTTCATTTTGCTTTTCTGTTTAATGGTTGTTTATATGAGATTCTTAAGCTGAGTTAAACTTATTGCCTATGTTAATCTTCATCCTTTTATTTTCTCCCTTATTTCGTGGAGCCATTCCAAAGTTCCTTTTTTATGTTTTGAATTTTATTTCACTTTAGATTTTCTTAAACTGGTTACAGGTGATTAGAGATCGCAAATGGAAGGAAGTGATCGCGGCCTTCAATTTCCCAACAACAATTACCAGTGCTTCGTTTGTCTTACGGAAGTACTACTTGTCTTTGCTGTATCATTTTGAGCAGGCCTATTATTTCCACAAAGAAGTTTATAGCATACCAGTGCTTGGTAATTGAAGACAGGGGTCCTTGTTGATTTTGTATGTTATTTCATTTATTTTATTGATTGGAAAAATATATGGTTTTCTTGTTTCCTTTTTGCCAGAGCCTCTAAGCAAGAACCTTTTCAATGGGTCAGCCACCATGGAGGAAGGTGCAAGTACAAACCAATTTCCAGGTCAGGGTAGGCTTAACCTCCATCTCGATGTTATGGTTCTAATAGTGGTTGCGCCAAACTAGTTGTAGAAGTAGAACCATATAACTATGAGTATGTTTTCTCCTTGGTGTCTACATTAAACTGCAAGTTTCCAGAAAACCTTTTATTTGCAATTGTAGAGTATACCTCCTGCTGACAATTCTCAGAAGAAATCGTATGAAACAATTCTGTAACTTCTTAAAGTTAGATAGGTGAATAAAAAAAATTCCTTGCTAGTGGTCAAGCTTTTCTGATGGCCCTTTTGAGATATCTTCGGGAAAGTTGCAATGAAGAAGATAAACAACATAGGAACTTCTATTAAGAAATATGGATGAACCACATTGTAAATTTTATTAGGGAATCCATCTTGTAACTTTATGACTTGCTATGAGGCTTTTACTTTCGTCTTTCTTATTCAGTATCATTATTTCCTAGTTACTTGACCTTATTGATAGCATCTAGTTATTTGATCTACAAGGCCATGAATTAATTGCAATATGGATATGTTTTCTCTATCTTATGTACAGAAAGCACAGAAGTGCAGCTTGGTTGTTCAATCATGGGAACCATTGATGGGAAATTTGACAGTGGATATCTGGCTACTGTCAACTTGGGTTCTGATGAACTGAAAGGTGTCTTGTATCATGCTCCTACATCTACATATGTTTCTCAGAGTTTTTCGGACATGCCTACTCGACAGAACCGAAAGAGATCCAGGTTGGCATTACGTGATCCCTTTCGGCCCAAGTCAAACAGGAGCGGTTACAATTTCTTCTTCGCTGAGAATTATGCCAGATTGAAACCTTTGTACTATGGGCAAGAGAGAGCCATCAGCAAAAAAATTGGGTATCTATGGAACAATCTCACAGAGGCCGAGAAACAGGTATACTGAGTTGGTGACAATTTTTTTTTTTTCTTCAGTTAGTCCTTTTTCGCCCGTAACGTCCCAAGCTAATTTCATCGTCGTATATGTGTGTTCCGGTATAGATCTAAGGTTTGAGAAGAAGTTTCACATGCTTGGGTAGAATTACTATTTTCATCTCCTTTTGTGTTGATTCTCAACACTTCTAACTTGCGGCATATTGGAAGTCTTCTTGAAGTGTTCATCATAACACTCCAGTGCTGCGGTGCAGGTTTATCAGGATAAAGGGATGAAAGACAAGGAGAGATACAGGACCGAACTGCTGGAATATAAATCTTCCTACAATCCTACACAGCAATAGCCTCCATGTTCGTTAGATAGGCAACTTGTTTCGTAGGCACCATTTTCCTCTCTTGTATGCCTTGTTGTAGTAGTCATCGTTGCCGGTATTTAACCTAGTTTGGTTTTCATTTTTCTTTGGTAAGGTTACCCCTCAGTATGCCCCATCCGCAGAAAAAAATTGCGGAAGGGGTGAAAGGGGGCAGCTCTTTGTAACATCTGTTGAATTTGCCTTCACTTTGGATTAGTAGGATTCCATTGCAGTGACGATCTTTGATAGTTCTTGATATTCAATGTAACAATAATAATTCTTGGAACTGCAGTCTAAAATCTAAGGGAGCTTATTTTCAGTCTTTAGCGTTCTACACAGCCCTCACACATATTCCTGATATCGGATTGAATAAATCAAATAGAAAACACGGTTAGGATTAAATAAGTGTGTAGGAGGACAAAACTTGGTTGTAATTTCCAAAATTTAAAGGTGGATTGAAAAGCACGGTTAGGATTAAATATGTATTGGACATTATGCAATGTTTACGAGCTTGTTTGAAAGTGCTTTTAAAATGATTGAATGCGTTTTTGGTGAAATTTATTTTGGGTTCCAAAAGTACTCTAAATGCATTTTGGAAGAAGTACCAGATATGTGATTGTTTAAGAAAGCACTTAAAGAGTTTTTTTATTATCTACTTGGATTTTTACTAAATATTGGTTTTAAAAACATTTTAATAAAAATGATTTTCAGTCATTTCAAAAGCACTTTCAATTCCAAACGACCCCTACAACACCTAACGGACGCAGATCACTACAATTGACTTTTGAGCTAGTTAGAATTATTTTTTATCTTGGGTTTCTATCCATTTTTAATCATCATCCAAGGGAATGTTAAACACAAAAGGAAAAAAAAAAAGAATCACGCCACTATCTCAAATTTATTGAGTGATATTTTAACCTAATCTAAATTGCAAGGAGAGGATCAACTAATACTATAATTTAGTGATATTTCTCTTTATTTATAAGTAAAATGTTTCATATTTGACTTACATAGATAGCGAGGGAGTATTGTAATTAAGTTAAATTTGATATCTAATTAATGGCTGATCTAGCCTAATCCCCCTCTCCTTAGAGTAAAATATATTGTAACAAAATTATAAAGAGAGGTAACCAAGTGGGATGAGGCAGTGCATTATCCTAGTCAACTTTGGCTATGCCAAGTCCTGCATTTTTTACTTTCAAATATGATTATTACTTGCTTTCTTAATCAACTAGAAATAAAACTATTGGCTTAGGAAATACATTTTAACGGAGACTTTTTACCTTTCATAACGTGGTAATACATATTTTACCTTAATTAATTAGTTGCCCTTCAAACAAACAAATTGTAAACATAAGTAATGATTTTCTTTTTGACACACAATATGATATTTTAATACAAACAGATAATACAATATGTGAATTGGAAAATTAGAGCTCTTAACCTCGTACATTGTACAACAAGTATAAAAAGCTAAACTATAGTTAGACGAAAGGCAGCTGCTTAGTACTACAATATAATGGTATTCTTCGATCTAGTTGTTCCTCTTCACTTGTAAGTGAGATGTCTTATGCTCGATTATTGTCAAAGGCAAATTTGAGCCAAATTATTGTCTATTGTGAGGTTTAGCCTACCCCTTCTCTTTCGTACGGTAGATAATATCGTTTGTTAAAAAAAAAATTAGACAAAAAGCTTGCTGGTCAAAGACTCAAATGTAACGACTTCCTTCACACATTTTCCTTCGTCAAAGCATTAAGTAGAGAATTTAAATTCCTTGCTCATAAAATTGGAAACATGGAGACCATTCAAAGGTTTGAAACCGCGTGGAAACAAAAGGATAGAAGAAATAAATTGGAAAATTTGCTCCTCTACTCACTTTCTTATTTGGACTCTAGTCATGTGTGGTGAGTGGTGAATGGTGGGAACATGAGAGTTGTACATCTCATGTAATTATACAATTGGAGAAACGTTTGAAAATAAAAAATTTTCACCACTTGTATATTAACATTTGGCGTACCATCATGTGTTTTGAGCACACTGAAAAATCTGGTGAATATGGTGGTGCGAGGTGTGAAAATTCACATGAAAGAGGATTAAAGGGGATAATAATGACATGCATTAACTTAAAGGATGGTGATAAGCACGGATTTTGAAACTAACCCAAGAGAGTTCCCACTTTGCTAGGCTTCTTGGCCTTTTTTAATTTCCTCTCCTTGATAGAGTAGGAAATCCTTTCGGGATTTTATTCTAAATAGAAAAATGAGATTTTTTAATATATGCTACGAATATCTTATGTATTGAAAATTTTAATCGATATATTATTGGTTAAAGATTCAACAATTAAAGTTGCAAAGGTTTAAAAATTTAGTTTATAAAGTACATCAAAGTATAGTAAAATTTTCATTACAAAATAGTGGAATAATTTATCATTGATTAACACTTATAAAAGGTAACACAAATAAGAAGAGAAAAAAAAAAACTCCTTAAAAAAAGAAGACAAAAAGCTAATTTTTGGGGTTGGAGGAATAATGAGAAAAGATTGTATCCTAAATTTTTGTGAAAACTGAGAGAATTCCGGATGATTGGCCTCGGAGTACCTTCCAAGGAAGATTAAAATTAAATTATAATGTAAGACAAAAATTAGAAAAAAAAAATTTAAAGGAGGAAATTCCAAAAACCCTTACTCTTTGGGGCAGGTATGGTTTATCGTTGTAAGCGGGCCTCCTAAATAGTCATAGTGGGATAGAAGAGAGTGGCACACTTCACACTAAAGAGTACTACCTAAACCTTCGTTTGGATGGAGTTTAATTTTTAATTTTTCATTGAACTCTTCTTATTTTTTGAAGGATCTCTATCAAAATTAGGATTGTTATGACCTCTTTGTCAATCCATAGTTTAAAGTTAATTTTGTGTTAACATTATAAAATATTGTACCAATAATATAAAGTAACAAAGATTTTATAGAAAATCTTAAGAGAGTTTGATTATCAGTTCCCTATTTTTTGTGCGGTGGTTTTATGGTTTTCAAACTTCTCAAAATTCTCATACTCTTCTTGGTCAGTGACTCAAAATTCCGTGAGAATTTGGAGATTCTGAAAGAACGGATTAACAGGCTTTGACAGTCAAATTGCCCATGAACCAAAACTCATACAAACAGCAGTTAAATCCCAAAATAATATTAATTAAAAAACCTGACAATATCTATAAAAATATAACAATTATAATTCTCATTCTATAACAATTTGGTGACTTGAAAGACCGAAGGCCTGCCTAACTGCCGCAGAATTTGTGAAGTCCTCTCTCTCTCTCCCCCCTCTCTCTCTCTCTTATCTCTTCTGGGTTTGTTTGTCTGCTCCTTTCCTTAGCTATTTTTCAACTCTAATCCTTTTTAATCTGATGACATCATTAGCTGGATGCCATAGAGTTTCCTTGTTTTCTTTCCCCTCTTAGAGTTCTTGATTATAGGGAGATCAGGATCTTCAGGACTTATAATTCCCCAAAACAAGATCATGATCAAAGTAGCCTAATTTTGCTTCTCAGCTAAGCTAACCTTTTCACATTTATATTTTCATTTATAATATATTTGCATATATATATATATATATATGTGTGTGTGTGTGTGTGTGTGTGTATAATCTCAATCTCCTAGTAGGGTTCCGCATGCTCACATCTGCTCCTTAGCTTTAGCTCCTTTCTACCAAAATCTTCTTTCTTTTCTTATTCCCCAAGCACCCAAAAAAAAGAAAATCTAGACGATCATTAAAATCCTCACTAGCTGCGGTTTCACACTATCATTAAATTTCCAAGCTGGGTTTTTTTTTCTCACATGGATATCGAACACCAAGAGACTAGGTTTCCACCACTAGCTGCCAGCGATCAGGAGCGAAAGCCCCCAAAGAAACTGAGCGCGGAAGAGATGGAGAGCAACAATGGAGGACTGTTTCTGAAGCTCAAGGTTGCAAAGCCGGAACCTTTAGGCCAAAACCCTCAAAACTTTTCTGCTGCTCCGCTGCCGGAATTTACCCGATTCTGCGAGGTCTGCCTCAAGGGTTTCAGCTCAGGTAAGGCTCTCGGAGGCCACAAGAGAATGCATGTTCAAGCTAACAAGGAATTGTTTAATCAGTCTCGCAAGAACACGATTTCATCAAAACCCAACAACTCGAAACCAAGAAATTCCAATGTTGGAAGCTCGAATGCTGGTGGGATTTTGGGGATTGGAGGAAATAGCAGCAGCATCAGCAATATGAAGCCTGTTTGTTACGTTTGCGGCAAGAATTTTCCGTCGATGAAGTCACTTTTTGGGCATATGAGGTCGCATCCAGAGAGAGAATGGAGGGGAATTCAGCCGCCTCCGACCGCCAAAAACAGCTCTTCTTCCACTGTGTCAGATGCTGTGCCTGATCAGAGTAATAGGAAAGCTCAGGAGGATCAGATTGAGTCTGATGAGACGTTTTTCAGGTCGAAAAGTTCGGTTCTTAATCTGTCCAAGACTCTGCCTAAATGGTCACAAACCGCAAGGAGAGGGAGGAAGAGCGGCAGCACCGGATTTGAGTCCGACTCTGACCAGTCCGTCTCCGGATTGGATTCGAGAAGTCCCAGGACTGTTGAAGAAGACGAAGAGCAGATGGAGGAAGCTGTCCATGATCTTTTGATGCTAGCTCAGGCCAATCCATTGGAAGGAGGAGGAGCTGATGAGACCATGTGTGAGGTCACCAACAGCAATTTCTTGATCACCACCAATCAGGACCGAGAGGGTGGACTTCCATACCACGGGTACACTGCACCTGCCACCGTGGGGTCCACAAACAAGAGGAAGGGAGCATCATCTGAGGTGAAGAGGAGCGATAAAAAAGGGTATGATGCATATGGCGGTGGGTTTGGTCAAGAAAAGTCAACGGTGAAGAATTTCTTGAAGCTTGGATTAATGGAGGAGGAAAATATTGGAAACCATAATAATATGGAGGATGAATTGTCAGACAGTCAGAATTCTGAGAGCATTGCGGTGGTGAGGAGGAAGAGGAGGAAGATGAAGTTGGTGGACTTGGAAGGAAGGCTGAGGTACAAGTGCAATCTCTGTGCGAAGTGTTTCCCGAGCCACCAAGCTCTGGGAGGACACATGTCAAGCCATAACAAGCTCAAGGGGATCACGGTGGCCCACTCATCAATGGAGGACCCGTCTGCATCCGCTGACGATCCGGCTGCTGAAGATAGGGTGCATGGTGATGAAGCAGAAAGAGTAGCACTTGATCATCAGCAGCGCCACCAGTGCAAAATCTGTAACAAGACCTTCCCAACAGGTCAGGCTTTGGGGGGTCATAAGAGGTGCCACTGGACTGGCCCCACTGAGCAGCAGCAGCAGCAGCAGGTGGTGGTGGTGGGTCCTTCTGAGCAGCTACAGCAGCAGCTGCAAGCTCATTCCAGTCAGACTATAGTAGGTGGTGGTGGTGGGGGAAAAGTTTTGAACTTTGACCTAAATGAGCTTCCACCAATGGAGGAGGATAACCAGGAAGGTGCAGGTACAGGTTATCAGTATGGTGGGGCAGCAGCAGCTGGATGTTCAACTTCTTCTTATAATTCAGTTACTAATTAGCTAGCCAGCTGAAGAATCTGAGGTTTTCTATCTTCTCCTCTCAGTCTCTGGCTAGCCGATATTTTTTTAAGGGTTTTTGGATAGTTCAGTTAGTTCTTGTCCTTTAGTCTTAGATACCCTACTGCTCTTTCCAGTTTGATCAAAGTGGGGTCCATTCCCATTGGCTTTTTGGGTTAATTTTCCTCTTGTAAAAAAGCATGATGATATGGTCTTCTCAAGGTTTTTGCTTTAGTGGAAGGAGATTTCCAATATCCAAATGGTCCTATTGGGAGGAAGATGATGTAAAGAATCTGCAGGACTTCTGCATACATACAGTGTTTCTTTTTGGTTAAATTAGTTTCCCTACTTTCTCTTCCATTAATTTTCTTGTTAGAATTCAATTGTTTGATTCCATAAGTTTAAAGTTTCAAATTAAGCCTTTGGTAATCAAATCTCAAATGTAGGTGCCCTTCTGGATGGAGGGATATCAAATTTACAGGATTTATATCACATTAATATACAGTTAAGTTGTTTATCTAGACTAAAACATGTCATATATATTTTGTCGAGATTTAAAATAAAAGATCTGGACAAAAACAAAATGATTAGAAATGATTCCTCGCATATAATTTATTTCAAATTTATTGGTCTATTAAACATATTCCATACAATGTTTTCCAACTTTTGTAGATAATTTACCAGCTGCGCATTGTCAAATTCAGATCCTTTCTTTCAGTTGACTCCATTTAGATGGAATCTTGATTTTGATTTGTTTAATTGTGACATCTAACATTGAGTATATAGGGCCAGAACAAAGGAGTCATTTCTTTATGAAGTCAAGAGATTTCTCTACCCAGTGGAGGTTTTCCTCATCAACCCAATTTGCAAGAATCAACCTTTTTTTTTTCCTGTTCAATGCTTATTTTTTGTTTTTAAGAAAATTAATTAAGCATATAAAGTTTTCTTTGTGAGATTTAAGAGAAGCATCTAACAAATCTCCAAAAGCAACTTGTTAGTGTTTGGGAATTTGGTGTGTATTTCCACATAAACTAGAGGGGGGAAAGGGGGTCTGTTTTGTAAAGGTCATTGTGTACTGATAGAGATGTAGAATTTTTTCCAAATCACCTAATTTAATTGCAAAATCAACAAAGATGAAGCAACAGGTTACTAATAGTCTAATAGTCTAAACATTGATTTGTCTAATCACACAATTATTAGTTCCTCTCCAGCTTAAGCTTTTACCATCTCTTCTCACTTTGTGACCAGGTCAGCAAAAGAATAATAAGACAACAGTTAACTCAAGTGTCTAAATTCAGTTATTTAGTTTTGCAAAGGAATTGGTATATTAGTTGTGTATATGGTAACTTGTATTTTTCACATTAGCATTGTAAGTAAAACGTCTCTAAAGTAATACCTTATAATGGACTAACATTCTTAAAGTCATAAAAGATTCTGGACTGGTTATGTATTAGAATAAACTTCATATTGTAATAAGTTATAATTTTTCTTGACCTTATGTTAAGGAAACACGCCTCTACATAGTTATAATTGTCACTAAGTACAAAATATGCAACAAATTAAATCCTTGGAGCGTCCAAGGAATCCTATTTAGGAAATACATAATTCATTAAGGATAAATAAGTCAATAAATAATATTTCAGTTATGTATTAGAATAAACTCCATATTGTAATAAGTTTTAATTTTTCTTGGTCTCATCTTAAGGAAACACACTTTCACATAACAAAAATTTGCAAGGAATCCTATTTAAGAAATACAACATTCATTAATGGTAAATAAAGAAATAAATAATAATTTAAGCTATATCTCCATTAAGCAATAACCTCCTTAAAATTATAAAATTGGTTCAGTCTCAACCGTATAACTTTAGAGAGGTTTTACTGTATATAATTTCATAAGTTTTATATCATCATGCTCCTGAAATTTCTTTCGTCAAACAATATCGAAAGATACAATGTTATAATGTTTACATAATGGTAAATTTAAATCAGTAATATTAGGTTGATGTTGGTCAAATTCTATAGTTTAAATTCACGATTAAACAATATAAACATCTGTCACACAAAAGAATGTTAAATCCCATAGCTAGTTATTTGTGTATAGTACTCATAATTCATTTGCATTGAAGGATGCTTTGTATTTAGGGTAGAAGAAAATAGAAAGGATAAGACTCAACTGTTTCATTGACGATTTCTTGTGATCTCAAACTTTCTATACTATCATTTTTTACTTTTATATCCCTTGGCACTTTTCTCACGCCAACCGCAAAACAGACATGCACCACCCTACCAATGTAACGTGCGCTTTCGTGCCTTTATGTCGTTGGTACTAGGATACACTCACACGCATATTTTATTAACTTTGGATTAATTAATTTTTAATTATAAGAAAATTATATTTAAAGCGAAATCATGCACATGGTTCTTTTCATACCTTGTTTTGGACTTTTGGTGTGATTCTGTACATTGTTTCACCTTACAGAAGGTGGTGTTCATATCTTAAAATGGCTTATATGTCACTATAATTAATAAAGATGAATTCACTTTGGAACATTTATACAATATACCTAGAAAGTCATGAATTGGTCCAACATTAGTGGTTGCTAATTATGCAGCTCTAGTATTTTCTTTCTTCTCTTAAACAAGAACCAATTGATGGCTTCGTCACTGCAGTCCATTATGTTGGGGGCCGGAAAAACTCACAGTGGCATTTCATCCTCCTCCTGACCACTATCGTGTGATTCATCAACTTCAAGAATCGAACTAAGGACGTGATGTGTAGAATACGATCCTGAAATTCGTCTTCAACTACTGAGCCACACCATCATGGTTGTAGCTCTATAGTATTTTCGAAATTGACACTTTTTCACAATTACTGCAAATTACTAGATGGACAGAACCATATTTGGTTAATCAAACGTTCGATGTTGTAATTGATATGCATTACCATTTTCACTTTGAGAAATGCATCTATATCATATTTCACATTTACTTGCTATATTCCAAATGCATTTTTTAGACAAATTTCTTGCATACAACACGTGTATATGCATATTCATTTTTGAAATAATCAACTCTTATGATGGTCAAGAAATTAAATATTATAATAGATGTGGTGTTGTATTCAAGAATTTCTTCCTCGTGATGCATGATGTATTTATGATGAGTTCTACAGACATGAGATGTAATTAGTAATTCTGTTAATAGCGTAATTAGCATGCGTGTAAGGGTCACATTTACAATCTTAAGCCGTCTGGTCGTGCATTGTATGGGTAATTTTAATTAATTGATACTTGTTAATGAGTTGTCATGCATTGCACTATAAGTCTATATCAGATAAAGCTTGAATCTAAATTCATAATCTTACATATGCAATTTACAATCCGTGTATACACAAAAATTAATGAACTATTATTTAGCATAACAACCCACCAAAAAATCTTAGGGATTGTTTGGTATTCTATTAAAAAAAATTCATCATTTCTCAAGACATTTCTAAGAAGATTTCTTGAAAAAAAATTTCAAAAAACTCTAAAACTTGTTTGGTATGATATTTAAAATTGTTTTTAAATCTTAAACTTAAACTGGACAAAGAAATTAGAAAGAGAGGTGGTCGGAGAAGGGGGAGAAGGAAGAGAGAAAAGAAAACAAAGAGAGGATTGGGGGAGATATAGAAAAGGGAGGAAACAAAAGAAAAAGAAAAAAAAAGAAGAGAGAAAATGAAGAGAGCGGATCAGGTGAGAGAGAAAGAAAAAATAAGAGAAAGAGATAGATCTAGAGTGGGAGGGGAGGAGAGATAAGAAAAGAGTGAGTTTTAAGTATAAAAGCTCTAAAAACTCATTTTTAGTGTTTTTAGAGAAATTCAGTTTTTGAAAATAGTGGTACTAAACAAGTTTTGAAGGCCTAAAACTTGAAAAGTATTTTTAAGTTTAAAAAGTTAGATTCAAGTAAAGTACCAAACAAGCCCTCAAAATTTTAAATTATTTGTGGCCATTGTTTTTTTTTTTATCTTTTTTTATTTTTTTTGGTACAAAGGTAAACATTTCCATTACCAACAACCCAAGTTACACAGTTGGCCATTGTTTGGACATTGAAATTCTTGTGCTCTAGGTAGACCAAGCTCAAGTCTTTCCACATTCATATAATTGAACGGACAAATCAATTTTCTCCACATGCACTGATTATATTTTTCATAGAGGTAAACTCATCTATACAAATATATATAGTTTTTGTCAAATATTTCGACCAACAATGTGGTCAATTAAATATGTAAACATAACCGGATATTAGCTTAATATATATTATTGACTTATTCCGTCATGACTTGAGATTTAAAGGTCCGTGGTGGTTTAACATGGTATAAGAGCTTCGGTTTTGCAAGAGATTATAAATTCAAAGCCTCCAATTTTTAATCTTACACTTCTTTCTGTTAATTATCTTCAAACTCAATAGAAACTTACAAGAGAGACAGTATTTGCTTGGTCTTTGAATGGAACGGGAACAAAAATGAGTTAGAGAAAAGGGAAATATATACAAATGACAATAGTTATAAACTTTTAATCAAGGCAATGATATATCAGAGGCAGAGGCAGAGGCATAAGACCTAGAGGAAACTTAACTATGTTAAGCTCCCCGTAATTATGTTTATGGTTTATACACGGCTTATTGTCTATGTTGCGGCAGAAAGATGCTTAAGTACTAGAGTGCTGGATTTGATACCGTCATGGTCGAGTAAACTATGCCCTAACTAGACTTAGTGTAAACATAATACAATAGAGATCAACTGCAGAATTTGTGTCCTTGGAAACATCTAAATCTAACCAAACGCACTACCTGTGTCATGCGTTATATATCATTGCTTGTACTTTGCACTTCTTCTTCAATTCCAATCTGTCTATGATCAACAAAAGTTTATAATATAATACGATGTATAAAGTTTTTTACTGTTAGATTTTTTTTGTAAAGTGTTCAATGAACAAAATTTGACGACCATGTGTATCTTGTACACGAGCATACAATTTTCGCCGGTTAGTAAATCTAACAGTCTTTTTTGTCTAATATGATGTTTGTTAGCAGCAGGGTAAATGTGTGTTTTGATTTCACCGGTTCAGTTGTGCATTTGTGCCGGACTAGCTGTTTTAACTTTGCAGCTCTTGGCACCGGATCCGTCTTTAAAACGGTTCAAATCACACTGGAAGGGTGTCGATGCAGTTAAAAGACTTGGAGATGTTCTTACCATTGTTGTTGTTGTTGCTGTTACGCCGGTTCTTTAGCTTCAGTTATGACTGTAATCAATTGGTACTTTCGTAATTTTTATGTGTGTATAATTTGGTCGTACAAACTGAGATTCATCTGTGGACTGCGCGACCGTGGGAAATTGGATCGTGAAGAGCACGGATGACTCACGTAACACGAAATGGATACTTGTGAACTCCAAGTCTTGTCTCGTTCTGCCCAGAAGTGCTTTTCAGAGAAGCATCTCCAAAGGAACCTCGAGTTAGGAGGCGTTATGTCAGCTTTTGGCAGCAATAATCGTGTGTTTTTCTATTTGTCACTACTAATTAAGCCATCATTTGGTTTTTTATTACAATTCAATTGTTGCTAATTTACATTATTTACTGAAAGAGTTGATTGCAAATATTAAATCAGGGGTTTCAATACTAAACCAACAAAAGCATACTTTTTGGAAATATGCGAATTAACACAAAAGTTCATTTCATTCACTATTAAATCCTATGGTTTTAATCATCGTAGGCTGGATTTTCTTTGCCAAAATCCAAAACTGCTCGACCCACTGATCGTTGTTCAAAACCAAAGACATTCAGTTGTAGTGAAAAACAACTTTATTTCTTTCTCATACATTATTCTTTCGAATGAACTGATATATCATCCAATACCTAGCATCTTATAATCTATTGACACGATAATGAAAAAACAACTGTAGTTGACAATACAACCGATCTCGATGCTCATACAAATAGGAACGAGTCAAGTTATTATTGAGCTTAAGACATTTGCCATCAAAACCAGCAATCCGTCATGTGACTTTCGTTGGATGCATTTGACTGGAATTCTCATTAGATTGTTCTACACCATCTAATATCTCGAGCTTCCAGGTGGCGGCCGTGGCTATAATAACATTAGCACTTTCATCATCATGTTTGAATTTTGAATGTACTAGAGAACTATTGGTGAAGACGATTTGATCAAGGCGAGAAGATTTGGTGAAGGGCGAGAGGCTGAATAACTTCAACGATAATATTGATACTTCATGGTTTTACAATACATTAGCATACAAGCCGAGTTCCATAAGAAAACTACTTACACACATATTTTAATTACAATAACAATAACAAAGCCTTTTCCCACTATGTGGAATCGTCTATATGAATCATAGAACGCCATTGCGCTCGATTCTGGCTACATAGTGCGCTACTTATGGGTGACGCCCTAGCTTTAGCGCGATTTCATTATGGATTCATTTTCATAAAGATTCGATGTAACCTAGAAGTGTCAGCTGTCAACTACCTGACGCCCTCCCCCTCCTCCTTTACACACAGATTTCAATTAAATATACAAAATCAACTCCTACCTAAAATAGGACTCCCAGAATCTCCTGTAATAGTTATGATTAATGTCCCAACATGCACTCGTCTTGGTCTGGTATTTTGTTGAGCAAAGTAAAGCCAGATGGGTGCCAGAAGACCTTAACTTATGTCTTAAACATCGTCAAGGAAGTTCACCAAAAAAATAAACATCGTCAAGGAACATCCGTTACAAGTGATTCGACGTTCCTTAAATTTCGACTCATAGAACAAT
Source organism: Pyrus x bretschneideri (assembly GCF_019419815.1). Lineage (NCBI taxonomy): Eukaryota > Viridiplantae > Streptophyta > Magnoliopsida > Rosales > Rosaceae > Pyrus > Pyrus x bretschneideri. Next base: position 10,082,214 of record NW_025999787.1, on the reverse strand, counting down.
CCACCAAACAAAATTGAAAACACGAAAATTACAGTTACGGAAGGTATAATACGCTATAAGCACTTGTATATAAGCAATCATTTTGAGATGCTTTTGTTCCTATGAAAGCAAAAATTACAACAATGTTACATAAAAACGTAAACAGAAAAACAAATGAGGAAGAAAAGGTTCTACACGATAAAAAGATCAAATTTAACCTTCAATATTTGCCTAAGGAGGTTGAGAATACACAAAAACAAAATGGCGTTGCTGGTCTCGTGCTCAGGTGGGTACAGCCACCCCTTGATGGGATGACTGCGAGAGAAACAAGAATATCGCCAAGCCCAGCAATATTAACTGAATAAAAAGACAAGAAGTAATCTTACAAAACCTCTTCTGGATGCTGAAAACCTCTTCGGTCTCTAAAATATCTCCGGATAATTTTCCCAACTCCATTGTTCGTTCCTTTAGCTTTGCGGCCCTAATTTCTACTTCTCCAAGCTTGTTCAGCATCTGTGTTTGTTCTCCAGCTAGTGCTTCTTGCTCATCAAGCAGTGCGATTTGGCCACCTGCAGCAAGTTTCAACCTCTGTGTGGAACTTTTAATAGCAATGAACTCAACCTGAGCTTCAATCACTTGCCTAAACACGCCATCAAGTTCAGCCTCTAGCTCTCGACTTTTTTCCTCCTCTAAACCTACAGTACTACCTGAATCTTCTTTTGCAGACTTGCTAACGTTAATCATATCTTCAAGTTCAGCAACCCTGGATTCTTTCACCTCCAGTATGGCTCTCGTCTCATCCAGCTTGCTTTCCAAAAGCTTCACATTTTCTTTCAAACTCAAGACCTGAGATTCCATGGACTTCGAAGAACTTTGTCCAATCTTATCAAAACCAAAATGGTCAGACAAGTTGGATTCATTGATTCCCGAATCACTTGAATAGATATCGGCAAATATACCACCACCATTAGAATCCGCTGACAAAGTTTCCTTCCCAATCTCCCCAAATTTCTGAACCTCTGCATGAACACACATGACTCCATTAATTTAATGTCCAAAATACGCCATAACAATATAGCAGAACCCCCAAAAAAGGAAAACACAACCAAAATTCATATTTCAGACAAAGCAGTCAAAAATAGCTTCAGCAGGAAACAAACCATCGCTAATAAGAAACACAGACAGCAATAAGTTAAGAAAGGAAGTAAACCGAAACTACTTTGAAAAGCAAAGCGCAGCCCATTAATCAAAGTCTCAATATGCAGACCACAATAAATGGGAATATTTTTGCTCACTACACTAAAGTGATGTGATGCTCACCAACCTAATGATTACTGTTGGATGAATTTGATTTAATCTATCTACTACACAAATCTCGAAATTTAAACTAATCTAACAGTATTTAATGAGGTGGTAAGCATTACCACCACTTTAGGGTGGTTAGCAAAAATGCACTCGTAGGAAGGGGGTTAAAACAATGAACCCACAAGAAATAAAAAGAAAATGATACAATAACCAAGATGGATGGAGCAAAAAGCAAACAATTCTAGTTTCTCGAACCAAGCCTTTAGTGTAAAAGAGGGAAAGAGAAACACGAAGTGCTATCACACTGCGACTTTTGAGTATAAAAAGAATGCGAGACAATAACTTCAATGATGATACAATGAGTTATGTTAACATCTGGGCTTCTCAAAATGTTTATGAATCCACCAGAAAGATTCAACAAATATAACACCCAGGAGGCACACAAAATGAGAGGTATTTCACAAACCCTTATTAAGATCCCCTAAACACATGAAAATTGAACAAACTTACATGTGTAAACATACAAACTTAAAAGAAGTACTCAAAAAATGACCAAAAGCTTTGCTTGCAGAACTACTACATCTATGCCCTGTATACCACTTGGATCCAACGATGGTCATTGTGTAATAAAGGTAGAGACTTGGACTTTTACAGAACAAAATTGACATGTTTAGCACAGACCACAGTTTTGCGAGATCAGGTTTTTCAAAATAATCTTTCTATGATTTTAATAGTTATTCTACTGGTTTCTACCCTATCCTGATCATCACAGGAAGTAGCTGAACAAAAAATTCTAATTAGGCAATAAACAATATGGATTCATCAAATTTATTGGAAGACCAACACGTGAAACGTCTGGAAAGCAGCAATACAACACAAAAACACCAACTTTATTTTGTAATTTTTTATATTTGAGCGGATTTAGGCAATCTAACCTTTAGCAAGTGCTTCTTGTACAGACTGGAGATTAAGGATAGACTCAACCAGTGGATCTTGATCTGTCAAGGACCTATGGATCTTATTCTTTCCTACTTTAGCCATCCACGGCAAGTCTGTCAGAAAGTCGCCCTGAGAAAAATCTTCAACATCTCCCACATTCTCTTTGCTATAACCAGTTTGAGCTTCTTCACTGTATTGTGGTTCACTTGCATGAACTTCATCACTGTCTTCTCCATCATGACTCATTGATCTTCCACTTTGCTTCCCATTACTACTCAAAATAGGACTCTGCATAAAGACAAAGTTGGAGCTTCTTGAGTCAGATTCCATGCTGGAGTAAGAGTTTTCCTTCTCAACTGTGCCCCTGTCTCCTCTATGCTTCTTACTACTCTCAGCTTGTGTCTTTCCCTGTTGAGCTTTTTGAGCTGAATTGCTCACACTCCTCCCGCTAGTACTCTTCATCTTGTTCTTATCCCACGCGTGCCCAAATGCTGCAGGGAGCTCAAACTTGGCCTTTGGAACACTGGCAGCTGTCGAAGACTTGCTACTACTGTTCTCAGAATCTGCGACAGCAGCAAATGCAGAACCCACAGCAAACCTAGAATCCGAACTTGAACCAGGAATGGCAAAGCTATCAGCAACTCCCACATTTCTCAACATATTCACGGATCCAACAGAAACATCACTATTATTACGCCTGATCTCAATGGGCCAGTTCTTTGGCTTAACTGGGTTTCCATTACCAGACAAACCCCGCTTCAAAACTTTACTAGAATCATCAACTGCATTGTCATGATCATCCTTGGCAAAATTTCTCTTAATTCTTTTCCACTTCCTTAAGCCGCGCCCTTTGACGGTTGGAGGTGACCCCCCAACGGGAGATTTGGCTGCCGGATGACTCGAATTCACTGCCTGTTCAGTGCCACCATCATTAACTCTACTATCTGCTACATTTCCAATCTCATTACCACATGACCCGTTGTTCCTAATCGAATTACTACTACCGTCATCGCCATCAGCAGCAGCAGAATCGGAAACTGCTTGTGGGTTTACTACAACATCTTCCACAGATTCATTTTCCAAATCCATAACATAGAACAATTTAGGGCTTTTCCCTCACCCCCAATTCAATCAGATCAAGAACAACTATCATTCCAACCCAGACCCAAAATCTAGCATTACAAAAAACTGAAATTAAATTTCGATCATGAACCTAAACATACTTAAATAAACGAAGAAATAAACACATTCAGAGAACCAAATCAAACGGCAGAGCAATTAAATCCCGAATAATTGAAAATTCAGAAAAATAAAAGAACGAAACTACGAATTCAAAATTTGGGATTTTGGGGAATTGGGAAACTTACCGTTAGAATTAACTGCCTGAAGCCTAGAAGAAGACGCAGGTAGGAGATAAATTCGAAGGGCATTGGAAACCCTAAATTGTGATCGGATTTGCTATTTTATAGCGATGAAAATTTAATTAGGAAAATTTAATTCGACTAATTATTAATTAACGGGAAAAAATGATAAAGGGGAGGATTAAATACGGGTGGAGGGAACGTGGGGGACACTGAGCATGGCCACATGCACGAGGGGTGGGCCCACCCTCCACCGCACACCATTGGCCACCGCTTGCCATCTGATGGGTCGGCTTCTTGTTGTTTTTAGAGCAACTTCACCCTTATCCACTTTGTGCCAGACCCAACCCATTTATCCACTTAATTGAACAGTAACAGACTCAATGAACAGTAATAGAGCAAAGCATCTTCATCCCAAAAAAAAATGTGCTGGTACCCAATCCATTTAAAATATTAAATAATTTTTTTATAAAATAATAAAAAAAAATAGTTTTAATTGCAGATAGGATTTTTAACCAATCTCGTCACGCCACGTGTCATTATCCGAACGTACTATTTTTTGAATAGATTTTCGCTAAGATTTTCAACCAATCCCGACAACCCACGTGTCACTTCCTGTTTACAATAATTTAGGCAAGATTTCGATAAGATTTTTAACCAATCTCGTCACGCCACGTGTCATTATCCGAACGTACTATTTTTTGAATAGATTTCCGCTAAGATTTTTAACCAATCACGTAGTACCACGTGGCATTGTCCAGAACCTCATCTTCTTTTTTTTTGTCCATATAAACCCTACATCCCTACATCCATCCTCACACTAAACTCAATCTTTTTTTTTAGCTCAGAATTCTTCTTTATCGTTTTCAAATCTTGAGTTCTTACAATGTCTTCTTCAAAGAGGAGCGTATAAACAGTTGCAAGAGCAGCATAAAAGGTTGTTGGCACAACAGGAAGAATTGGTCAATCTTGACCAAGGTGGAGGTGGAGATGAGGCCTTCGCAATGGAGGAGGATGAGGATGATCACCATAGAAGGCGGAGGGCCTCACATTCCCGCCGTATCATGGAAGCTATGGGTCAGATAGCCAAATCCGGACGTGCGGCAAACATCGATAGAAGAAGGGAAAGACGAGGTAAAGATCTCTTGGAATATTATTTTATTCCCAACAGCGTTTACCCTGATCATGTTTTTAGACGTCGTTTTAGAATGCAACGAAGTTTGTTCGCTAAAATCATGAGTGATGTTTGCAACCATGATCCATATTTTGTGCAAAAAGAGGATGCTTTTCATGTTCTAGGTCTTCTTCCTGAGCAAAAAATTACAACTGCCTTGCGAATGCTTGCATATGGAGCATCTGCAGATCAAGTGGATGAGATCGCAAGGATGGGAAAAACAACAGTTCTGGAGTCCCTGATGCAGTTTTGCTCTGCAATTGAAGCCCTCTACACCAATGAGTACTTTCGGCAACCCACGACAAGGGACATGCGAAGGCTTCTGAGGAAGGGTGAGATGCGAGGCTTCCCTGGCATGATTGGAAGCATCGACTGCATGCACTGGACATGGAAAACTGTCCAAGTGCATGGCAAGGAGCTTATGGCGACAGAAAAGGAGCCAAAAGCATCATTCTGGAAGCGGTGGCTTCTTTTGATACATGGATTTGGCATGCTTTTTTTGGTGTTTCAGGAGCTCAAAATGACCTAAATGTCCTTACCCAATCTCCAGTGTTTGACGAACTGCTACAAGGGCGTGGGCCGAGATGCACATATTGGGTTAATGGTAATAAATACGAGGGACCATACTACCTTGCAGATGGTATTTACCCAAGGTGGTCAACATTTGTCAAAACAATGCCACACCCGCAGAGTGAAAAAGAGAAACACTTCGCAAAGTGTCAAGAAGGGTGTAGGAAGGATGTCGAGCGTTGTTTTGGTATCCTGCAAGCTCGTTGGACCATTCTCAGGGCTGCAACTAGAATGTTTGATGTCGAGGCTCTTCGATCCATCATGATGACGTGTATTATTCTCCACAACATGATTGTTGAAGACGAGTATGATTATGATGTCGTCGATGAATACGAGCCGGATCCGATGAACAACTCAAGAACACAAATCTACTATGCTCATGACCGGACAGAAGATCCCGTGCAACACGAGCCGTTGGAACGGGATGGACGTTACAATGAATTGATCGTTCAACGATACACTTCATTGCAAGAGCCATACTGGCACATAGCCCGCCAGAATGACTTGATTGAGCATCAGTGGAGATTGCACGAAGGCGAAGATAATTAAAATAAGGCTTGTGGTTGAAGAATAAAGTGTATTGTTTTTTAAGTAATCTTATTTAGTGTGTTTGCTTTTTATTTTTAAGTTTAAATGGTGAGGTTATGTAATTTTATTTGGTGTTTTAAGTTTAAATGGTGAGGTTATGTAATTTTAAGTTTAAATGGTGTTTTAAGTTTAAATGGTGTTTTATGTAATTTTATTTGGTGTTTTAAGTTTACATAAGAAATTACATAAGAAATTAAATAAAGTTCTAAAAATAAATAAGAAATTACATAAGAAATTAAATAAAGTTCTAAAAGTAAATAAGAAATTACATAAGAAATTAAATAAAGTTCTAAAAGTAAATAAGAAATTACATAAGAAATTAAATAAAGTTCTAAAAGTAAATAAGAAATTACATAAGAAATTAAATAAAGTTCTAAAAATAAATAAGAAATTACATAACAAATTAAATAAAGTTCTAAAAGTAAATAAGAAATTACATAAGAAATTAAATAAAGTTCTAAAAATAAATAAGAAATTACATAAGAAATTAAATAAAGTTTGTGGAGTTAGGATATGTGGTGCTAGGATCTTGATTGCTAGGATTTCTGTAGCTGGAACCCCCTTGACTTGTTTCGACATCTCTTGCACGCCTCCTCCGCACGACATCTCTTTTTTCTGATGTCCAAAAATATTTTGAATTCGGAGACAGTCCTACTAGAGACTTGTTCATAGTGTCATGATCTGTTTGAGCCATCCTTTCTTCTCTAAGCATCTCATTCTCTCGATGAAGTGTTTCTCTAATCATCTCGTTCTCTCGATTAACTATTTCTCTTTGTCTCTCAGTCGCCTCATCACGAGCTTCAGTAGCTGCAATAATTGCTGCCAGGGCAGCAGCTTTTTCCTCATCTCTAGTCTTTTCCCATGCCATGTTCAGTTCACCTTGACGAGTAAGTTCCTCCATATATTTAGTGTAGTCATTTTTGGAAGAACTACCTTTTTTCTTTGATGCCTTTTTACCTTGAGGCCTGAGGGACTGACGAGTCAGTTGGGTCTCTGGCACTTGTTCAGGCATCCCTTCCGTGTCTTCAAATGTGTTGGCTTCTTGTTCGGGTGTCTCTGCTTCTGGCGAACTGTGTAGACCCATACCGTGCATGACAACTTCTGGACCGGTTGCCACAATTTTGTATCTAGGGCAATCTTTGACAATTTGCCAACATTCCCATTTGTTGAATGATTTGTTATGGTTCTTTGCATTGTAGAATGCTTGTGCTTGTAGTGTCTATAAAAATTACATAAAAATTACATAAGAATTGTGGAATGCATAAAAATTATATAAAAATTACATAAAAATTACATAAGTATTGTGGAATGCATATTACATAAAAATTACATAAGAAATTAAATAAATTAAAATATTGATGTGGGTGGAATGCATATAAATAAATAAAAATATTGTTACCTCATCCGCTAAACTTGTCCCACTACGCAAATTACCAGAAGCATGAGAGAGGGCGTTTTTCCAACAAGTAAAGGATGCGTTGAGTTTTTTCCAACGACCTTGAAGACCTTGACTAGATCTTGCATCTTTTCCATGTACATCGTTGAACGATTTCGTAATTTTACTCCACATTTCTCGCTTATCCATCTCATTACCCGTAATCGGGTCATGAGTAGTGCGAACCCAACATTCACACAATGTAACATCTTCACTGAACTTCCACGAAGTCATTTTTTTCTCTCAAAGTGTACAAAATATTCAAATGTAGAAAGTGTAGAAAGTGTAGAAAATATTGAAATGTGGTGTAAGGTGGAAGATGAGGGTTAGGTATTTATAGAAAAAAAAATTAATTTTTTAAAATTTTTCTGTATTTTTTAAAAAAATTTTGACATTTTTTAATTAATTTTTAATAAATTTTAATGTTGTAATTAATCTGGACCGTTGGATTTGAAAAATAATCAAATCCAACAGCCAACACACTGCCACGTGGCCAACGGTCAAATTTCTGACCGTTGGGCCTTTTTTTTTTTTTTAAATTTTTGGTGAAATAAACGTGGACCGTTGATCTGTGATCGGACGGTCGAATTTAAAAGTGAAATTTAAAATTTTTTTCCGTTGGAAATCCAACGGCCTACAAAAACTAACCGTTAGAAATCCAACGGCTCTGAGGAGGGCCACGTAGCCCTTTGACAGACTCAGTCCACTTGCCCTGCACTGTGGGCCCCACTGCTGCAGACGTTGTCGGCTACTCGCACCACTCCCGCGTGTTGTGCACGCGCCAGTGAAACGGACCGACCTCTGGGTCTGTCCATTTTGGGCTGGGCTCTTGACTGGCACGGGCTGGGTGCCAGCCTGTTGCACGGGTTGGAGCTGATTCACTTGGTGCTAGTCCATTTTCTTCACTTGGTGCCAGTCCATTGGGCATGGGCTGGAGTTGCTCTTATTGGTAATTTTGTTTTATGGTTTGCTTTGACTCTAAAACTTCGTTTCGGACAAAGATCTTGTAATTCAAGTAGTTATAAACGTTTACTTTGCACTTGAAGTTTTAAGTTCGAGTTTCTCCTCATTTATTATTGCTTCATTTAGCATTACAAACATGGATTAAGTTGGTATTATAGTAGTTTGGATTAAACTATAGCATTTGTTTAGGAAAATTATTTGACGTTCTTTCATTGTAAGGCTTGTTTAGAAGTGATTTTAACATGACTGAAATTATTTTTGGTGAAATATTTTTAATACTAATTCTAAGTAAAAATGTACGTGAATCTCGAAAAAATACTTAAAGTTCTTCTTGTAAGAAGCATATAACTGATGTTTACTACATAAAACACTTCAAATGCTTTTGGAATCCAAAAACATTTTCTATAAAAGAGTTTCTAATTATTTTAAAAATATTTTAAAACGAGCCCGTAGATATAGGGCTCGTTTGGATGTGTTTTTAAAATGATTGAAAGCGCTTTTAGAGAAAATATTTTTGGGTTCCAAAAGCATTTTAAGTGTTTTTTTCAAGAAGCATCAGTTATGTGTTTTTTAGGATTTACTAACATTTTCACTAAGGATTGTTTTCAAAAATGTTTTCATCAAAAAAGTTTTCAATCATTTTAAAAGTACATTCAAACGAACTCATATAAAATCAAGGTGCCAGCCACACGTAATCACTCCCTCTTTGTACTCGAGTTCGAATATCATTTTTCATAAATTATATCAGTTTTGAATCATTGTCCCCCATTAAAGATAAATTTTAGAATGGTAAAAATTTATAATCTTTTACTCAGTTTTATTTGAGTGAATTGTTATGCTCAGGATTGTATTTTCCATTCAATGACTGCAGAATCAAATGAACTGTGATTCGTGCATATCATCAATCTAAGGACTGGGTACCATATATAATACATTGTCATTAATTTAGTTTTAGTAATAAAAGGTGAACTTGTCGATCTAAACAGCTGCAAACGCGTCGTCATTCAAACCCACGTTAGGTTAAATTTTCATTTTCAGGCTCACATAGGAGAGTTTTTCAATATACCTGAAACACGAGGCAGTGCTATGTTACTGTAAGTGGAGGAAGTTTTTTTCAAGTGTTCCTCCACTTGTATATGACGTATGTGCCCGTGTCTCGGGCACTGGAGCTTCTAAAGGTATGCACTAACGTACTCTAAGAAGTAGCGAAGTCCTTCGTATTCCCAAATCCAAGACCAGTGCCACAGCTTTCTCTGCTGGAAGAACAAGCTGCAAAGCAACCAAAGGGTGGACGAAGCAAGACGTGACGCTGTTGAAGGCTTAGGCGACGTTGCTGGAGACGAGAGCGAAATTGCTGCTTAGAGTCGGGCATTTCGACAGCGACGAAGAGCTGTGCGGGACTTGTAGTAGCATCAGAACAGTGATGCTTGGGCATAACTATGCCCAGACATTGGCAGCTCGAGAAACTTTGGCAAAGTAAGTGAGACTGAGAAGCAAGATTTAATGAAATGAAAATCTCTGTTGCTTTGGACACAAGCAATCCTTCGTTCTATGAGGAACTCAGTTTTGTTGACACTTGTAATCAAATCCTAGTTTAGTTTGTAACATCAGCAATTTAGTATACCTTATACTTTCTTCTAGTTAGAGAATACGAGCACAGAAAATTTGCAGTTTGTTTTCTGTGTTTTTTTTTTTTTTTTTCCTTCGGCTTTGCGTACTAAAATTTCATTTTTTTTTTTACAGATGATATTATACTTTAAACTAACTAAACTGCAAAAAAAAAGCTCGAGTACGTATGAAGGAATCCATTTGCATCTTAGAGAATACATTTGCTCTAGCGAATGTAACATTTACAAGCACTAAAATCAAGGGTCCTATTTTGATAGATAAAGCAATAAAAGGTTTGCCAGGTGTGAGGTGACATGGTCCATAGAATGTGTTATGGTTAGGGTCACACGGACCTTTCTTCTATCACTTTAACTAGACTGCATACAAACTTATGTGCAATTCAGTACAACTCAATCAAGGTAATATTTGCGTATGAACATAGAAATTCGGACTCGGTTATATCAGTTGATCATAATAGTGTTTTTTGCTATTTTTTATCTGAATTCCAATTTTCTCCTTGTGAGTTAGAGTAAAAGAGCGATTACAAACCAACAAGGCTCCTCACTTTGTGAGGATCAAATGAAAAACGTCTATCGTAGGCAGATTTATCTTACTTTGCAAAGAAAGACTGTTTTCACGACTTGAACCCATAGTCTTTTGGTTACAAAAGAGCAACAATTCTATTACGCTAAGACTCGCCCTTGAAGGATTTGATGACACAAGTGAAAATGAAATCAAATGTTTTCATTCCATCGAAAATAGAATCCACAAATCAATGTTACAAAAGAAAACACAGTCCATTGTCAATTACATTTTTACACACAAAAATCAATCCACCAAACACACCAAAATCCAAAAAAAAAAAACATCCCAAAAAATTCAAAAATATAAAATTAAAAAAAAAATTAAAACGACAAACATTTCTTTGTCGCTTGTTTTGAAGTCACACAAAATTACACACCAAACCCGAATTTAAAAATAAATAAATAAATAATTGAATTATCAGACTGTTGAATATGTGGGCCCAATCAATCCCTGAGAAGCAGCTTCATTCTCGTTGAGAAACAAGCCTTCCGTGTTCCGAAGCAGCCCGTGGACCCCACACAAGACAAGCCCAACTCCGAGGCCCAATGTAACGTTCACAAGCCCACTGCTCGCCCAAGCAACCAAACCAGAAACAACCACCAAACCCGCCATCACGGCCCAATCGCTGACGTGGTGACCCCGCATGATGCGATCAATAACAAGTAATTGACCCGGAAGTGGTTGGCGTTGGTCTGGATACGGGTCAGGGCGGAGGATAAGGAGTCGAGTCGGGAGATCGAGGAGGCGAATTCGGACCAAGGGCGGCGGCGGGAAACGGCGTCGTTGAGGTTTTTGATGGATCGGGTGATGGCGTCGGAGCCCGAGACGGAAATGGGTATGCTGGTATAGGTTGTTGCTGTGACGGAGTGTGACTGTGGCTTTGACGGCGACATTTTTTGGAGTGGGAGTTTGAATGTTTGACTCGTCAACCTACCCTTCAACTCTGTGAAGTCCGTGAGGCTGGGATTTGATTCCATCCGAATCCAAATGGTAGGGAAATTAAAAATTCTTATATCTTAATTATTTATCGTGTATTATGTGATTAGAAATTATTTGATTTTTTTTATTTAAAATTAAACATAAATACTTGATAAAAATTGATCACATAATAAACGATGAACGGGTAAAATATGAAGATCATGTGAGGCTGTGACAGTCTGTCAGTTTGATTGGTTGGTGAGTGGGATTGTGTGGGACAGACAGGAAGATGGAGACTGGGTTGGTTTGTGGAGTTTCCATACTTTGTAGTAAAATGGTAAAAAATATTGTGTACGTTGTGACAATTTACAATTACTTAGGCCCCTTAAGAGAAAGGGAATTCTATTTTTTTTCTAAATGGAAATTAGTTGCGGGACTTTCTTTGCATTAAATTTCAACGATTCAAACTGTCTATTATGTAAGTTTCGATTCATAGATCATTCTTACAAAAATTTAATACAATTCGAAACCATTTGCCTATTTAATTATCATAATAAAATTTCAATGTTTGTTAGATAACAAAGTGTTTGTCAATTTCTTTCAACTCAATTAAATGCCTCAAATATTTCCGATTTGGCTAATATTTTGTAAGGATAATCTATAAGGTGCAACTTGAAAAATGTACTGTTCGGATAGTTAAAATCTAATGCAATGTGAGACATAGAACTAATCTCTATTTATATAAAATAAAAAAAAATCTTCCCTTAAAGGCCTCCTACAATTACTAACCTCGAATTGTAAGTAAGTTTATCTCTTGACGAATGTCTACTATTGTGATGTTTCTCAAGAGAAAAGATTGTATTTCTTCTTCAAATAAACTTTAAATTTTGTGTGTGCAGGATGTTACAAATTTAAGTGTTGTAATAAGCGTAAACTATAAGGTTGTTATTCATGAACTTATAATATCACTAAAACGATACACATATTATAACATAAGTGGATTTATAACATTACATGACAATTTGATTGCCACAATGAATAATTTTTTCAATTGATTGAACTAAATGTTCATTCTAATTCATAAGCTAAGACACCGTAAATTTGTATATCAAGTGATCAAAAACATTTACGCTTACGTACGTTGTCCTAAGTTCGATTCTCCCCACCACACACTATCACTCCAAAGAAAATCTGCAAGCCAAAACTTTAGTCTACAGAACGCAAGTTCAACTCTAAGTTCAACCAAGAGAAAAACTTAATATAAATGAACTCAAATTTAACGTAAACTGGAAGTTAAAGAATGGTAAAGCAGATTTGAGTTGAATTTGGGCGGGTACGTTTAACTCTTAGAGTTTAATCTAAACTTGCTAGGGTTTACAATTTGTCACTATATTCAGACTCAACTCATGATCCCTCTCGAGTGTCAAAGGTGTCAGTATCATATGTATTCAAATTTCACAGACTTCATGTCCATTGTTGCTGGTTAGACCAACTCCAATGGTGGGCTAAAATCTAAATTACCTCCCAAAATTTTTCCCTAAACGCACTCCAACCCAAGGGGAAATTTTGAGCTAAATGCTAAACCAATGCCAAATTCCCCCCGAAATTTAGCCCAAAAATCGGGATGGACTCTATCCAATATTTGTCAGAATTTAATTTTTTTTAGATTAAAATGTTCATAAAATTAATTTACGATAGTCTACATATTTATTTTTTAAAAAAATTTAATTTAACAAAAAAAATAGCCTAAATTCATTCTTTAATAATCCGGGGCTAAAATTTTAGGGTAGAATGGTTGGAGTAGAAAAGCTATTTTTGGGCTAAAAGCTAAATTTTTCGGGCTAAAAAATTTGACTTTTAACTCAACCATTAGAGATGGTCTTAGTGTTCAAATTAATTAATTAATTATTAAGCATTGTGTTTTGACTTTTGTTCTTGTCCAGACGTACTCAGAATTCAGAAATTGACTAGCTATCAGCCTTTCAACATTAATAAAATATTTCCACTTCCACCGAGACGTGCAAGGACAATCTTGTCAAGGGAATACTATTAGATTAAATTTTGTAAATTAAATAACATAAAAATTAATGATTGAATTATTACTTAAATGTTGAGTAACGTGTTTATTTTTAATTGATAACACCTTATTTAGTTTGGAAATTTAGTGTACAAATTTAATTTTCCTAGCATTATTCTTTTTCAGTTAATTAAAAAGTAATGTTAGTTAGACTAACTTTGTAAACTAAATAATATGTTATCAATAAAAATAAGCATGTTAATCAACACTTAAGTAATAATTCAATCATCAATTTTCATGTCATTTAGTTTATAAAATTTAATTTCTCTAACATTATCTAATGATCCTAATAAAATTACTTCCAATAAAAGTGAGTATGAGATGTGTTAACAAAAATAGTCCTTAACGGACCCTAACCAAGTAATTTTATGAAGTTGGTCATTCAGATTTCCCTTCCTAAACAAAGCTATCCCGAACGACCAATCATGTTTTCTTAAATCTTTAATGCATAGAAAAACCAAGTTTCTTTCTGTAATCAAACAACCAACTTTCTCGTCAAGTATAAAATTTAAAAACATTCGCATACATTCAATTACGTACAAACTAGATACATTAGAATTAATTTTTAAGAAGAAAAACCTGTATGACCAACTTCTTCGTAAAGAAACAAAATTTAAAATGAAACTTTGGTTACATGGATTCACTTACAAACTCGTGGAATCAAGTTTTCAACGTTCAAGTAATGCTTCTATAAAAAATAAAAATAAAATAAAATAAAATAAAGTCCAAGTAATGCTTTTGAGGGGGCTTAGTAAGAATAAACTGACAAGAAGAAAGACAAAGACTGTCCACAACCCACAATTTAAACAAGCAGAACCATTGTCTTTGTAAAGAGTGTAATGAGAAGTTGTCCAGCTTTTCACCATGCAAATTTCACATCCCCGCCTTCCATCCATTTGCTTTCCTAACTATCCCCTACTTTTTAATCTAAACACATAAAAACAATGGCTTTAACTTATGTTGTTGTGAAAGAAAACAAAAGTGTTCAGTTCTCTCACATATGGGCAGTATTTTACATAACACGAGTACACGATAATCGTGATATTTCACATTAATAATGTATTTATATGTGTAAGTTCATCTTTGCATAACATTGTTTAATTATATTATTAACATAAAACATCACAACAACAATATACTCTTGTAAATTGCTCTTGTCGTCAATTTACTTCAGCACCTTATAAAGCGAAGTACCACCGCGGAATGCATTATTAAGCATCTATGATATAATGCGAATCCAACGGCCATTTTTTTGTGTTTCATCTAGTCGTTTATATGTAGCTTAAATTGACCATGCAATGCACCTCTATCTCTCTCTCTCTAACGGCTACATTTCGTGGTAAACGTCCATGCATGCTCATGAATTCATGAACAAGCAAAGTCAATATATAGTACCATATATATACATATTTATAAATATAAATATATATATATATATATATATATTTGTTACGTACCATGGAAAATGAAGCTAAGAGAAAGCAACAAACGAAGAATAAGTAGTGACAGGAAACCTGCATAGAATTACCCTAATTCTATAGAATGGGGTCTCATTCGTCACTGTTGCGTGTGCATTCAACTCGTGTACTCCTCAGACCCCACTACAAATGCATATAAATATGGGCTAGGTAGAAGATACGTTGTTTCGGCCGAATCCAATTGGTGGAGCATCTCTTTTATCAGTAAAAGAAACACATACAATATTAAATTAATCAGAGATGAAGGATAACATATATATATATATATATATATGTATATGTATATGTATATATGTCATATGTGTGTAAGAAGGATGATCAATTTTGACTGCATTACATTTATGCATGTTGATTTTTCATCATGAAATTTTGAACAGTTGATTGCATAGTTATTCTGCAATCAAAGATAATTTGGTGATGCAAATTTTATCTCGACCACCATTTCATTTGCAACCATGAATTCCAAAGCTCTTCTGCTCATAGAAAGATTAATTGACGTTACCAGGACTTTGAATAAGCATGAACATTTTTACTTCCAGACCAGAAAAAAATGAGAGAAATATATTCAATTCCAGTTTTATATATAACTTAGCTATATGTTTACATAAATTTTCTTAAAAATAATGATGAATCAACGTAGACTATAAAGAACCTCTTGCCCTCCAAGCAAATGAATTTGATCTATCTTTGAAGTAGTCGAATGCGTACTAATTAACGGAACTGCAGATGAATCGGGATTCGCGATTCGCGATGAACCGGAAAAAAAATCGATTTTCAAGACTAGAACATGGTGCTGTAATTCACATTTGATCAAGGAGAGGCCAAACGCACAAGGAAATTAAGTACCTCTAACAAAAATCTATAAGAAAGAAGAAAAGGGACAGAAAATACATAAACACTTGACTTATACCGATGCTCGACAATATTCACTTTCGAGCCAAGCTTTTATGTCAACTGTAAAACACTGTCTATTCTCTGGGTAGCAAAAAGCATGCCTAAGCAGAAACCTGAAGAAAAAAAATTGCATCATTTCGAATCAACATTTGGTAGAGTAACAGCATAAGCATGTGGAGGCTCCATCTTTGATCAACCGCACGCCATTTCTTTGCCATAGACTTAAGTTTCCGGAAATCAGTAATCTACGAGCTACGATCAGTACAAGTTTGATTAATGCAAAACCTTGTGCTCATCATTCAAATGCCACATGTTTTGCTATGACAAGCTCGGAGAGTACAGTGTAGATCTCAGATGTCCTCTTGGAGATGGTGCTGCAAGAAAAGGAGCCCGCTGCAGCACACCCGAGCCTTCTGAAGTAGTACAGCTCCATTTAACAGGACTACTATTAGTGGCTAGCCTGGAGGGAACTGCATGCAAGGTGGTGTTGTACAAAACTGGTGATCCACAACGTAAAGAAGGTTCCTGTGACTCGTAATGAGAGAAAGGATTCTTCACATGCTTTGAGTTATAACTCGGAGCCGCTTGTACTGGAATGCTGGAACAAACTACTTGGCTTTCCGTCAACCCTTCTGAGTACTTTGCAACATTGCAGGCCAAATCAGCTTCACTTTCCGGAACATCATCAATGATGATAATTTCTTTACTGGCACTGAAAGCAGAATGTCCATTCTTGCGTTGGCGGTCAGGAGGGTTCATAATGCTCTCGATATGAAACGCAGGTGCTCCTCCAATGGGTTTGCTTATAGACCTGTTCTGTGGCATTGGATAATTACAATCGCCTTTATGCTCATGAGGCTCCATGGATGACACAAAACTGCCATCTGTACGATGTTTTGGAAACAAGCTTGCAGGTCCTCGTGCAACCACTTGTGGTGTCTTCGGATTGCTATAGCTTCTAAAACATTCCCCCACCTTGTTATGTGGATCTTGACCTAAGATTACGGAACCATGAGGGAAATTATGTTGAAAGGAATGGTAAAACTGATTCTGAAGATTGCCAGGAACAACTCCTGAGAATGTCGGAAACTGTGAAGTTAGTTGGTTAGTTTGCCCATGTGGTTGAGCCTGCACCGGTGGAGCTGATGTATCTTCATCTTTGTTGGCCACCATCAAATTCTTTCCCATTAGCCTGAGTATCGAATTAGAAGCGGACGGACTAACAGAATCGCAATCACCGTGGCCGGACAACTTCCCTTTGCCATCTGGAGAACCCTTCGAAGGATGGTGACCGGAAGATGACTTGGTGACAGGGAAAACTGCCTGTTCAGATCTCAATGTTGTACAACCGCTCAGAAAGAACGAGCCTGACATGTCAGACCCCGACTCCAAAGTGTTAGTTCTTGTGTTTGGATTGCCACCCATTTGCTTTCCCAAGGCAGGCACTGCCATTGCTCGCCGCATTAATAGTGGTGATTCTTGATAATTTAAAGCCACACCCAGAGAAGTTCTATCCTTCCGTTGACAACAGCAAGGCTGATCGTTACTTTTGAAGCTGATAGGTCCCCTCTCGAGAGATATCTTGTTGACCTTAAGGTTTTCTCTATCAAAAGAAAGTCTGTCAGCTGCTGTACTAGTAATCTGTTGAGCTACGGTGGCATTAATTTCTTCAGAAGTGCCACTAACTGCACGCGATAGGCCCGGCCCGATCTTGTCTTGAGCGGATTGAGGTCCTATGGATGATAAGGGTTCAGAATACTTCGGATCAAATTTTGTCCCTCTGGAATTAGAGATGGTTGATGTTGTAGAAACAGGTGAATCTGATGAATCCCCATCGATGAAGTCAAGTTGATCTTGAGATGATTGAACTCGGCTCGTGGTTAGTGACGAATTCCCTTGAAAATCATCTGACCCCATATCCCTAGGACTTGGCAAAAATGATCCTGGTGGCCCTGGGATAAGTATTGGATCAACCTCAGGAAAATAGCTTCCCTGGCCATCTTGAGCATCCATTTCCTCCGTGCTATGAACATTCTGCCCAAGTGTGCCATCTTGCAGTTCATCACCATAAAACATCTCTTGCTCATCATTACTAATGCTTGGATCAGTTGGACTCGTTACCGCTTTGGTTTCACAGAAACCAATTAGGGAAGGCTTTTCAGTAATCATGTCACGATCATGGATTTGATCCTCTCTCTCAGCAGCTCCCAGGCCATCAACTTTTTCCAGATATTCATCACGAACAGTACCAGAAGTATCCATCTTTTCCCTCTCATCATTTCCATAAAACTTGGGTGCAAATTGAGAACTTTCCAAAGCCATGGGTTCATTCCTTCTAGAGCTACTTAAGGAACCTCTACCTTTTCTCCCTTGCAACACAGTGCTTCTGGATAGCAATACTTCATCGCTACTATCTTTTCTAAACCGCTTTCCAGCAAAATTATGCATGAAATCATGCTGTTGATCAGCCTCAGGATCCCAGGCAGCAACCTCTTTATCTGCTTCTTCCCTTTCCTCTTGATTCTTAGCAGCTGAGCAATTCTTAGCGACACTGGGACTGGATTCAGTCAAAGATACCCGACTGCCAATAGCCAACACATTTTTCTTTGGTGGGAGGAATTTCCTAGCATTTGATCTGGGGGCATCACGGCTCTTAGATAGTTTTTTGCTAACACGAGGGGGACTATCAAAATTTTTGGTGAGATCAGCAGCAGAACCAATTGTATTGTTGCTCAACACAGGTGCAAAGTTCACGTCAGAGTAAGTACGGTTTAGCATGCAATTATTGAGTGAAAAAGTTCTGTCCTGGCTAAACTGATGCTGGCTTTGCTCACCAGGAAAGGGGCTTCCTGCTCTCCTCCACGGAGAGCAGTCACTTTTCTCACTGGCTTGAGCTTCATCACATGCATTCTCTGTGCTCCCACTTTTTTCAGGAGAAGAAATTGGATTTCCAGACAAATTCACTACCTTTCTACCACGGATTCCCTCCACACGACAGTTATCTAAACATGTTTGATCACTCTCAACCAAAACGTTCTGAGACACATGCTTCTTGTTCAACTTCTTTACAACACCAGTGCGTTTGGAAGAAACCCATCCTCTTAAAGCTCCGGGATTACAGGAATTGAGCTGCTTTTCCATTTGCTGTCCTTCCACGGAATTTTCTTTCGCTCCACAGGTTTCTTGACCCCCATGAATCTGTTTTAACACAATTTCACCACATGTTAATTTTGGAAAACCACCACATTTGCAACAAAGATTATAATTAACCTTTTAATTCAACGGAAAAAGCAATGCTAGCACCAACAAAGTCTAAAGGAAACGCATTGGGATTCAAGCATATTGAGAGCACATACATATAATTGTCATTAAAAAATATAGCAATGTTTTTTTTCTTTATCCGTTTTCCTTTTATTGCATCGAAGCGCATGCTGTCAATAAGGTGGTGAGACTTATGCCGAAAGTAACTACAGAAAGCAAGAGCGGCGTACCTGAGAAGAATGAGCCTTGGGAGAGAGAAAATCTTTGCTTTGAGGAGCAAGCTTAAGGTACTTGTGATGTTTAGATGCATGGCGCTTTTGCTTTTTTGCTGAAAGGAATTTGCTTCCTTTACCAGCCTTCAAAGGTTTTCTTGGTCGAAGATGCTGTACTGCTTTGGGCGCTGATGGCGATGGTGCATCATCAAACTTCGATAAAATCCTAACTTTCGTGCCATTGGCATCTACATAGACTGGACCGACATCAATATCATCGGGATGGACTGAAGATACCTTTTTCCTTTTCTCTTCAACCGGCATCTCAGACTTCTCCTTATCCTGAGTAGGAAAGCTTGAAACGCTCGTGGCCCAGCTCGAACCATTTCTTCTATCGAGATCTTCTAATGTGCAATGCTGGGCAGTAGTATATATATCCACCATCAATTTGGTTTTCCTCGGCTTAATTCTGTACCTTGTAATCGGTTTTGAATCCAGAGTCCACTTGGGAGTTGCCTCCCCGGAAAGGCACTGATCAATATGAGCATTCAAGGTGGTATTAGAGGACGATGAGAAGGTTTTGCAAACAGGGCAAATTTGTGAAGTCATTGTTTCTGAAATGGTAGTAATATTCGAAGCAATATCTTCGGTTGAGCTTCTCTCTGCGTGGCTGCTGAATTTCACCACCAATCTGCACTTCTTACCCGAGGGTCGCGTCGTGCTTTTGGTTTTGTTGACAACAACAACAGGAGGACCTGCTGTTTCAACTGCTTCAACTGATGCAGCTTCCAAGGAAGTATCAGTTTCTAACGGCAACCTTGACGGCCCGTTCGTAGGAACTGACTCCTCTATTTCAGATTGAGAAATACTCGTAAGTGTGGATGGAAAATCATTTTCTCCTTCAGACCTGCATGAAGTGGTTGTTTTAGTGTCTGTGCAAGCTTCTGTTAGCTTTTCCTTCAGTTTGGTATACGAAGACTTTAATACTGCGTGATCATCTAGCCCGGAAGATTTTGAAACATCAAGATCGGTTTTCCTTTCGCTTTCAACCATACATCTCTTAATGGGTTGGTTCCTTACTTCATCAAGATTCTCAAATGGTGGCAACAGATCGTTCACACCATGTTTCAAGCAAAGTTGCAAATTCTTCTGAGAAAAAGGCCAGTTGGTCTCGATATTCTTGCACCGGGAAGTAAAAACATAATCTCTGCATAACGTAAAAACATCGTTACATCTGATTCTTCACACAAACGGTCAATTCCAATCAGCTAAGCTTAGACACCTTTAGACTGAGTCCAAAGAGAACTCAAGCTTTATTGTATGAAAGTTGCTAATCAAAGAAAGGGAATAAATAAATGGACCCTGGAGCAAAAAAGGAAAAAGAAAATACACAAACACACAGAAACAGTTGAGAGTAATATCCATATGATGTCTCCAGATATGGATTAAAACTCAAGCGCTCCGTTTCATGTAAGTCTCTCTCTTCTAAACAACGCAGTCTGAGAGACTTATTAAAACTCATGGGAGATTAAGGTAGGGTGACATGAAATCACAAGCAACAATTAACATTGAGTTGGGTGGATTAACAGCATGGATTAGGGAAATTAATCACAAGAAGAAACGTGTGGTTTTTGGGGGGGAATAAGAGCCGTGAACGAGTTTCGTTTATTAGCCAAAGCAGGGAAAAAAAAGCCCCAAAACACACACACTAAAAATAGAGACAAAGATGGGGTGGTCATGACTTAAGGCCCCCCATATGTTGGACTGAGCCACAAGCAACAACACCACATGTATTTGCATCTCTCTCTGGATCTGACTCAACAAGCCTAAGATGATATGCGATAAACATTGAGATCCCACAAGAAAAAGAGAAGCAGTTAGAAACCCATGTAAGAAAAACAAAAACCCAAGTTATGATCATCATCAACTGTTCATATTTTCATTTCTAGAGAGAGAGAGAGAAATTATACCTGATGGAGAATTTGGGAAGGGGTGGATTATTAGATAGATCTAAAGGCTGCTCATGACTAGTACTAGCATCGTTGATGATCAAAGGTTGGGGATGATGACATGGGGGATCTGGTGGAAGTTTTTCAAAAGATAACATCTGATGAAAAGCTGCTTCTTCTTCTCTCTTCTACTTGTGCTGTTTTCCCAACAGTCACAAGCTCTAGTAATATCTTCTCTACCTCCACACCTTATCTTGAACTTAGATTTCAGCATATATAATGACCCTTTCTCTCACTAAGTTTCTTTCTATCTCTAGAATTATTACTGTTCACTCCAAGCAGCAACGCAAATACTAGCAGAAAGCAGCAAATGAAGAAAAATCAAACAATCCCATTAGAATCTTCATCCATAACATCAACCTGCAATTAAGAGAAAGGAAAAAGGAGCATGAGATCATGGGTTTTTGAGGACAGAGTCCAGATTATGAACAAGGTAGGAGATTATTATTATTCCAGTTCAAGAAACGTTATTTTATGTGAAGCGAGTGAGTGAAATTAAAGCATCTGAATTATTTTTCAAAATCATCGAAACAACAAGGAACCCAATTGAGCAAGCAAACAACAGAACCCAACAGTAAAGATATTCAATTTTTTTCTGGAGTCTAAAAGTTCATGGGAGTGATATTTTATGTGGAAATATTGGTCAAAATTTGAGACTTTAGACTCAACAATCCCTATGTACCATAGTTCGACAACAAATCCAATCTCTTCATAGAAAAATCATGAAAGATTTGAAGTAGCAACAGCATGAGATCATGATTTATGAACTCCCCAAAAGATGAATTTTTTGGGCAAGAAATTAATCTGACAAAACCCAACAAGTAGAGTGAGAGGAGAGATTTACAAAGAAAGAAGACCAAATCTTTGAACATGAAGTAAACAAAATCTAGTTTAAATCCCAACACATCTGAGACAACAAAATCTAGTTTAAATCCCATGACCAGATTCTGGTCTTGTTTCCATTTGTGCAAGCAAGAAAGAGAAACAAAATTCAAAAAAGAAGCAGTTTTTGAGGAAGAGAAAACAAACCCAAGATCAAAGAAATCGCAGCTAGCTTAGATGGGGATTATTTGATTTTGAAGCTTTTTTTTTCCTGGGTTGGTTTGGTCTGCGAAATGAGAGAGAAAAATGTAGTCTTGGAGACTATTAAGCAACTCTAGAGAGAGAGAGAGAGAGAGAGAGAGAGAGAGAAGTGAGAAAAACAGCACCACCCACTCACACATCAAAAGGGCATCAGGTTCTCTTTCTCTTCAAAAAGCAGGTTTGTACCATTAAACACCCACGATTCACCTCCCATCTGTGAATATGCGTTATAAGAGAGTTTTGAAGAGAGAGAGAGAAAGATGGAGATAGAGAAAGAGAAAGTAAGAGAGAGAGAGGAAGAGTGTGGTTTTTCTTCTTGAAAAATAAACAAAGGAAATACAGTACAAACGTGTCCTATCCTATACCTACCCTACACCCTCATATGTCATATTTCATCTTTTTCATTTTTTAATCCTTGATTTTTATCATAGTCATTGCCCTTGGTCAAGAGAAAAATTTCACAGTATTTAACAAAATAAAAAAATAAAAAATTTCAATGTATCTCAAATCTCAATTGTTTTATAAAACTTGAATTACCAGATTATGTTTTCAATAAATAGAAAAAAAATTAATAAAAATTATTTGAAAGTTTTGAGTTTTAACGATAATAACAAAATAAATGATAAAATGAATATTAACTGAATTGACTTTTTAATGTAAAAATACAATTTTTCATTAAAATAAACAGTATCAAAAAATTTTTATTAAAACTTCACAAAAAAAAATTCTCATTTCTCCATTCTAATATCAATTGTCCGCTCTCTTTCTTTCTCTTTAATTCCAATCTCAGACGCCCCATAGTGTCCCACTACTACACGACAAACACTCCCTGTTGACAATTATAGACACCATGAATAATATCACACTTTTACCCCCCACTCCACCCTTTCCCTCTTCTTTATTTAATGTTTAATATTTAAAGTAGAGGAGCAATTTGATGTTGGGCATGGTTTTCAAATAGCTTAACATGGTATGTATACCGCAGTTGAAAACTAAACAACTAATTGATATAGAATAATGTTTTTTACGCGCTTATTTTTAGTTTTCATGTACGCTTTTTAATTTTTAGTCATTATCTTCTTCAATTTATTCATTCTGATGATCGTAAATTAAGAGAATATATGAAAAGTAAAAAAAATGAGTATACAGATACTCTAGATATATTACCATATCAGCTAGTTTAGTATGCTAATAATTGAATGTAATTGCGTCTTTTACTAGTAGATATGTTGTTAGATGTGTTTTGATACGTTATCTTATCGTAAAGTCTAACATGTTAACTAGTTCAATGTATTTGTCATTTGATAGACATATACATCATTTTATTTTTGTTAAAAAAAATAAATTTTAGATTAGATGTTAGATTAGTCATTGACAGGTTCGAAAACGCATGTCGTCGCCATGTAAGAACCTAACTCTTTTCCACTACTGTTGTAAATGGCCACTTGCTACATATACATCGTTAAATATAGTTTCATATGTTACCTTAGCGAATCCCATTTATCATGAATCATTATCGGTAATCCTTAGGGTTTATGTAAGGTTAAGAATGAGACCTAGCTAACAATATATCATAGTCATTGTTTAAAACATCAATAAAAGTGAAAATCGATATACAAACCTATGGATATATCAATATCGGTTACGTTTGACAGAAATTATGGAAATATGATATGGAGTGGGTAAATTAACTAATTCAGGTTTAGCCGAAATTAGAAAAAAAAATATCTCAAAAAAGAAATTTAAAAATTGGAGATCTGCAATGAGTTCGGCAAATTTTCTATAATAAATTGGTAAAAGATCATCGATATTCATTGACTTTCCTATAACTCGCTGATATAGCGTGAATGCATTTCACCCTTTCCATATCAATCCTTATTTATTGGATATTTCGACATAAATATCGACACTTTCGTGGAAGTTTTAAACACTAATCACAGCTACCAAAACTAAGTAAAACGGTAGAAAATCTATTTAACTAGAACTGCACTGCAATATGGTCGTTCTTACGTCATTACTTTTATCACACAGTATTAGAGCACGAAATTCATGTAAGCGTGCCTCAAATGTCAATTCTAAATTTCACATGATTCACATGAGTTAATGTGATTAGAACTCTTTCTCAATTACAGTCAATACTCAAGCAAAAGATTCTGGAATCATATGTTGAATATTCTTCTCCTTTAGTATGGATTTTTAAGAGTGTATTCACACGTCTGTATGGATCAACCGCAGATCCCAACAATACTTAGAGACACATTCTTTTCGACCCGAGTATTATCAAAAATCAACAATTTATTAATAAGACAACTATGATATCTCAAGTGTAAAGACTAATTTATATTATTGGTAATATGGAGATCTTGTTAGACATACCATACGAGATGTCTAAACTGATAGCGTTTACTCAATCTTTATCCTATCCCTAAACAAAGAACTTGAGACCAATTATATATCCTCCTAATTAAGCACACAGTTTAAGTCATAAGGCTCAGAGAAGGAAATTTTCTGTAATCTAACTTCTTTAGATTATTTTCTTTCTATTTTATATCCTTTGGACTTGTGTCTAAGTAAATAATTAGTGGTATTATTACTGTAAGTCTGTCAGCAACATATTTGCCCTTTGATTTCAATTAGTTCAAGTTTCTTACATCATTTGCTAGTATATTTTCGATTGCACTGGAGAGTTACAAACCTTGAATCGAGCTTACTCATACTTATCACCCCACATTCACCCTCATTAGTGGGCTAACACCAATAACTTCAGTTAAATATATTACTTTTATCAAATAATCTATCATGTCAAAAATATGCATTTATTAATAAGTTGTCATATTATCCACAAAATCAAGCCCCATCATATTTGAATATGTAGTCCTCACTTTAATCCAATAATATAACATGCCAAACTACACAGTCCTAATGCATCAATGTACACTACAACGAAAAAGCGAGGATATTTTCCTCATGAAATGTCTTTGGCGAGAAAAAATATTCCTCACCAGGTCCTCTTAGTAGCCCTAGTCTGCAGCAAGAATTATTTTCCTCGCTCTTAAAGTTATTGCGACGATTATTTCATTGCTGAAAATCAGATTGATCATCACTAAAATGTCCTTTCCTCGCTACTAGGATGCCTCCAAAAGGTGTAAAATCTAAAAACTTGGCGAGAAATTTGAAAATTTCTCGCTAAAGGATACGAGAAAACTTTCCTCGCAGGGAGCAAAACTTGCTGGTTCCTAAAATTAGTAATCGTTTTTTTCATTTTTTTTTTTAACAAAATGTACAAAACAAAACAAATTCATCCTTTAGCTCAAATTAAAATATTATATATTGCAAATTATTTAAAACATTTTACAATGATAAAACTAGTTGTTTACTAACGGTCTAACACTAGTAAATATGTACAAGCCAAAAAAAAAAAAAAAAATAACAGTCGTTGTTGACCTATGATTCCACCATACTCATTATTTCTCTTTACAATTGTATGCTTAGCTTCTGTCCTCCACTTCGTCAACCTCGATGTCAATGCTTAAGCTCCTCCATAGTCAGACTCACAAGTCATTGCATTTGTTCCATATAAAGGATCACGTGTCAATTGAAAACGAAGTTCCGGAACATATAAAAGTTTAGCCAGTTTCCCACCTCCATAAAGCTCAAAAAGAACACGTTTCACAGCACCAAAACACAGATTTCACTCTCGTTTTTCCTGCCCAATAAAGGTTATGCTTAATCAGTGAAGAAATTCACATCTGTTTAAATTTTCCTTCTTTGTTTAGCATGTTCCTCTGAAATGAATGATATTGGTCGATTCTTCCAGGAAACAATTTAAGTGCAGGACTTACTTGCGTTTTTACTAAAAATTAGTTCCTAAAACAATTTCACCAATAGTGTTTTCAGTTATTTTAAAAGTATTTCCAAACGATTTTGATCTGGTCATAAGTTACCTTCTTCTCAAGCCTAACAATCAGGTCAACATGTAATTGCCTACTCCAAACCAAGATAAAAAATACGCAGAAAAATCAAATAAAATGTGAAGGGCTTATAAGAACTACATTAATTAAGATTAGTATTTTGTAGTATTAAGCCTGCGGGGTTCCCTGCGCTTCTTCTGCTCATAGTCTATGTTTTACTATTATTTTTTTTATTGCTTATATATTAATATTGGACTTGAAACCCCCTAAACACTGCAAATTTCACTTTCAAAAGCGACTTCAATGGTAAACCTTGCACCTATCATAATGTCCCCCATTCTTTTTAACTACTACCGTATCTGTTACGTTCACCCATTTTTTTCCAACATCATTATTAATTGTCCTTGTTGTTATTTATATATTTCAATATTTGCACAATTATTGTCCTTATTTCACCAGACATATTCTCCTGTCCTTATTTAACAAAAGGAAAAAAAATTAACACTATACATTGTGTGGAAATTATTGTGTACAACCACCAATTGTTAACTGAAATTTAAATTTAGGGTTAATTATATTTTACAACCTCTAGCTTTAAAACTTGTCATGAGATTTTAATTTTCTCATATTGCACCTTGGAAGTTTTGAAATTGTAATAATTTATGCCTTTTGTCTAATGAAACATTTGAATATTCATTAAATTAATGACATGGTGATTGGTGAGTATAGAACTTGTAATTAAGTTCACATATAAACCATATTTGCACCACATTAAGTAAAATAAACAAAAGGTGTCAATTGATACAATCTTAAATCTCATGGTGAGCGCGATGTGAAAAAAAAAAAAAATTTTAACCCTTATGAACCATTTTGAAAACCACCTCAAACATAAATGATACAAAAGATAAACAACCTTTAAATCTAGGGAACTTTAATGAAAAACTTACGGTACTGTTTACTTTAACGAAAAATTATATTTTTACGCTAAAAAGTCAATCATGGTACTATTCACTTTACTTTTTATTTGATTTTTATTATTAAAAATCAAAGTTTACAAGTTCTTCTCATTAGTTTTTCTTTAAATCTAATACTCTCATCTTCGACATTTACACCATATACCCTCGCAAACTCTTTTTGGATTTAGGATATGGTTATCCTCTAGATTTTGTTCTGGTTCCATGTTTTCATTTGGCTGCGAAAGGTTTTATGTTGGACTTACGTGAGTGCTAACATGATACATATTTTGACATCTGACTAGTTGATTTGGTGTTTTAATTTTATTGTGAATTTAGGTGTTACAGACTTATAGTATGGATGGACGCAGTAGTTATTACATGATGAACTTAGAGGTTAATATTAATAAACAAATACACATAAATAAATAAAAAATGCACTTGTAATTACATGAATAAATTAATTAGTAACCCCTATGTGTGATGATGGTACCAAAAAAATTCTTTGTTAAATTTATTATCGTGAAAATGACTTTAAATATAGAAAAATTACATATGAGATATATTTTTAATACTTAATTTTATATTGAGATAATATTTTTTAAATATTTCAAAGAAGAATAAAAATTAATACATATAAAATATGATATCATTATTTTTTTTCCTTTAAAATTTAAGTTACAAAAATATTCTTTATCATGGTAAAGTCTTTTCACTATTCCAACTAATGAATATTATAATGGCTAATACATTCAAAGCCTGCTTTTCTAAGAAAACTAGCAGAGAGAACACATTTTGTATGTGTGAATAATTTCTTTGATAAGTGCATTTTTTTTAATATTACATAAGTATTATTTTGTCTTTGTAAATATTGTGTATTAAAAGTGAGGGTAAAATTAAAAAAATAAGTATAAAAAAGAGGGTAAAATAGGAAAAATAAGAATATAATTGTTATTTTGTTAAAAGTTATAAAATTACTAATTTACCCTTCCTTTTGTCAATAATGAGTATCAAAAGTGATGGCAAAATAAAAAAAAATAGCAAAAAAGTTGACAAGAAAAGTTCTCTTACTAATAGTATATAGATAATTGAATCTGCACGTTCTGACATATTTCTTTTAGCCGATCTTGTACGACCGCACTTGGATAATATCTTGTACCCTCACAAATATGAAGCATATATTAAACTATTAATTAATTAAATAAGACTACGCTAACCCTAGTTTAATAACAAAAACAGTTAAAATTGTCTCACCTTCTGAAGAGAATTACTACTGCTTAAAGTATTTGCAATTGGCAAATGCTTATTTGCAGCCTTAAAACATAAATAAATAAAATAAAAAAGAGATATTTGTAAGGTTATTAAGGCCACGTATGACGTAAATATTATATTTACAGAGTCCCAGTTAGTAATCATAATGTCATGGACTTTGCCAATATGTATTTTGTTCATTGTAGGTGACTTTTTCTTGGTTTTCCATGAAACGATCAGTAGGACTTGATGCTATCTTTTTGGAATTTCAAGTCTCTACATTTATAATTGTCCGTATTTTATTAAATTTTCGTCATTATAATGATCAAACGTCTTACAGTATGGGTCTCATTTTAGTTTACTAATATCAAATGGCGATAATGTTCATCATCCAACAACGATAAATAAGATGGTGAGTAAAAATATACTCTTGAGTATATTTCACCTGAAGTTTTAAATTTTGACAACTCTCCATCTTTGTTGAGGGTGATTCCCTCCACAAAACTGCTTGTTGCTCATTGCCTTCCACCCTTTATATGAAATGGTGGCTATTTGCACGGCTTTGATGAATGGTGATAGATGTCAGTAGAGTCTGGTTGTCATATTTTTTAGAGGCCTCCTTGTGGCGTTGGTTGGCTGATTTAAAAAGACATTGTAAGGGTTTTTAAGCATCGTTTTGTTTATGTTTAGTTTTGATGTTAGGCATTAGCCTATCTTCTGTACTAAAGAAAAGATGAGGGTGCTTTGAAGTTTTTCATTAACTGCATTTTGTTTATTCGTTGTCTACTTTCTTGGAGAATTGAAACTTTTGTATTTAGCTTCTACCTTTGAATCTACTAGTTTTACTGAAATCGGGCAGAAGGCTAACTTTGTCGGCGGCGATCAGTAGTTAATTACGACCACTTTATCTCTCCGTATGTAAATTGGATTTGTTCATCTCCTCATGCTAGACATGCATTGTTGTATGATGTTTTTTGCGATGGTGACTATGATGCTTTTAGCACTGGTGACCCTTGTAGCTCTGTTCTACTACGACAACTATCGTTTATATAAGTTTGTCACCTTCACATGTATTACACATTCCCAACTCATTAGTTATCATTTTTTTGTTTGTTTTATATAAACACTTATTATTGAGCGTTGAGTATTAGCAGTCATTCATCTACATAGATTACAGTGTAAATATTCTGCAAAAATGATCGAGGACGGGTTGAATTGAATATGCAAAAATGGTCAAAGACGAGTTGAACTGATTCTGCAAAAATAGTCGAGGACAATTTGAACTGATTCCGCAAAAAAAATGGTTGAAGACTAATTGAAGTGATTCTGCAAAAATGTTGAAAATTGGTTGAACTGATTCTACAAAATGGTCAAGGACAGGTTGAACTGATTCTGCAAAAATGGTTGATGACGTGTTGAACGGATTCTGCAAAAATGGTCAAGGATAGGTTGAACTGATTTTGCAAAAATGGTCGAAGACGAGTTGAACTGATTCTACAAAATTAGTCGAGAACTGATTCGGCAAAAATGGTCAAAGACAGGTTGAACTAATTCTGCAAAGATGGTCGAGTACAGGTTGAACTGATTCTACACAAAAGGTCGGAAGCGGGTTGAACTGATTCTGCAAAAAATGTCAAAGGCTAGTTGAACTGATTCTACAAAAATGATCGAGGATGGGTTGAACTGATTCTGCACAAATGGTCAATGACTGATTGAATTGATTATGCAAAAATGGTCGACGACGGGTTGAGCTGATTCTGCAAAAATGGTCGAAGATGGGTTGAATTGATTCTGCAAAAATGCTCAAAGATGGGTTGAATTGATTCTGCAACAATGGTCGAGAATGGGTTGAACTGATTTTAGTAATAAATGATACAAATTGATTCTACATATAGTTTCAAAACTGATTCTACAGAAATAATCGAGAATGAGTTGAGCTTATGACACATATTAATTTTGTTGGAGTTGTGAGAGTTGGGTTCTATTAACAGTCTTAAAGCCTTAGGGCTATGATTGGCATTTTAAAACATTGTTTCCATGTTTTTGGTTAGGCTTTAGTTGTTTTTATGATTTTTGTCTTTTATTGACATGTTTAAAAACTAGTGAAGTTCCTTGAAATATGGTAAAAGTTTTGCCTCTATATATAGAGCTCTCTTTAAGTATCCTATATCAATTATAAATAAACTGATTACAAAAATTTGAACAACATGATGTATATGACCCAGCTTTATGAAAAAGAATATAATCTCCCTTTCTATAATGTTGTTTTCCTTCGCTTCAAAAATTCAAGCTTCTTCAATTAATCGGTTTTATATGTAATTGATTTTGAATATCCGTCATGACAAAGGAGTAACTGTTTTCTGGAAACATTCATGCACCACTCGAAAGGGTGCAAAAATACGAAAACATGAATTCGGATTTTCTTTGAACCCTTGTGTCCGGAGCCTAAGAGAAAGTCTACCCCTAAAAAAATGCGTCAACATCCAGCCCATTTAATCCATTCAATGAACAGTAATAGGCTAAATGCATTTTCATCCCTAAAAAAATAGCCTAGTCAATTTTATTAAAATATTATTATTATTTATTATAAAATAATAAAAAATAATTATTTTATTTTATTTTTTGACTTTATAAAAAAATATTATTAATTTCTGACACTTTATTTATTTATTTTAAAGTTTTATTTTTGCGGAAAAATCTGGACCGTTGATCTGAAAATCGAATGATCCTCATTGTGCCACGTCAGTAGCCATTAATTTTAAATTTCAAATTTTTCTTACTGTTGGAAATCCTTCCAACGGCCCATAAAACTAGCCGTTAGAAATCCAACGGACAGAGAGGAGCCACGTTTCCCATGTCGAAACCCCATATTGCCCCTGCACAGTGGGCCCCGCCTCTGCAACGCTGTCGGGCACTCGCGACCATGTACCTGGAGCAAAAAATTTAAAACGGCCCGTGACGTCACATAGGTCGGGCCTTGGCTCAGCACATTCTGGGCCGACCTATAGGACGGCTTGGGTGTCGTCCTATGTGAGTCGGCCTATGTGATCCCGGTAGACTTGCTCTAAGGACCAAGAAATTCAAGTCTTTGGTTTGTATGAAAGAGAAATTGGAGCCCTTAGTTTGTAAGGCCAGAGAAATGAGTTAATGAAAACTGTTAGATTTAATTTAAGTGGTCCGAATGTCCTTGGACTCTGGATAGTGAAATCCAAAATGAATCTCTGTCCCAAAAACACATAGATGTTTTAGCAAGTGATGTGTCCCTGAGTCATAAAGTATAATTTCTCTGAATTTAAACTATAAAATAAGAAGAGTGTTGTGGCCTATATTTAACTGACAATGAGAAGAGGTCGGCGGCACAGAGAAAATATATAGAGAGAGATGTGTTTGTAGGGTTGTGTAAATGATGTGTTATTTCCCCGTACGCAGTGCCTTTATTTATAGTAATAAGGGAGATAAGTAATCATTCTTCTCCAAGGAATAGGAAAAATTAACTAGAATCAAATCTAATCTAGGATTTACACAATCACACTTAAATAAGAAGTTTATAACACTCCTCATTGAGTGTGTAAATAATCAAGTAGATTCGGCATCAAAAGTTTCAGATGTGAATTCTCCAGCATTATCCAATAGAATAAATTTGATCGGATAATCAGGGTGGTGAGCCTTGAGTTTGATAACATGAGCCAACAGTTTGGAGAATGCAGCGTTCCTTGTGGACAACAAGTACACGTGTGACCAACGTGTAGAAGCAGCAACCAAAACCATAAAATATCTAAATGGTCCACATGGAGGGTGAATCGATCCACAAATGTCCCCCTGAATCCTTTGTACAAAAAAAAAAAAAAAAAAAAAGATTTGAACGAATTTTGTCATAAGAATACTTGATAATAAGTTTTCCCATAGAGCAGGTTTGACATGTGATTCCTTGAATTGAACCTAAACTTCAAGTCAGTGGATGCTCGTATGATGATTTGAGGATACAGTGCATCGCTGTTCGTCCAGGGTATCCCACACGATCATGCCAAAGTGTAATTTCGTGCACGGTCCCAGAGGTAGGGCCGGCCACATAGTAGCTTTCTATAGGCATATGGTCGTAGTATACAAACCACTCGGGATACGCTCCATCTTCTCTATCATACACTTCTAGTCATATTCGTAGGAAGTTGTGCACATAAATTCGACTCCATTATCTACATAGGTTTCAGCGTGGTAATTATCTCTAATGTCCTTGAAACTCAGCAACATTCTTCCGGAACACGGAAAATAAAATGTCTCATCAATGTTCAAAATTGTACCATTGGACAGCATTATGCGTGCCTTACCGTATCATTCAATCAGGTTGGATGGGCCTGAGAGGGTTGTCAAAGGTGCATTCTTAGGGATGAAGTTAGTGAAATAGATGTGTTTACGCAAAACGGTGTGTGTGGTTGCACTATCTGCCAGACAACTAATTTTCCCACTAGTCATACGTAAAAATAAAAATTAATTTGAATCGGTCACATGCATAAAAGTTCTAAAAACAAATATCCATTCTAAATAATTTAAGTATTCAAGGATGATAATTAATTAAAACTTAATATCCAAAAACAAATCACCAACAAATGATCCAAATAGAAAGGAAAATTGTTCATAATTAAACAAAAAACAAAAGGGGGGGGGGTTCAGCCACTAGGTGGAATTTGGCCTTATTATCTAAATTTCAACTAGAAAATAGTTTATATTTAAGATTCTAATCTTCCATAGGGGTGGTATGCTCCTGAAAGTCAGAAACCTCCATCTTGGTACTTTCCAGTTCATCCACTTGCACAAAGTTTGATTCAAACTTCTTACGACGAGAATGATATTCAACTACAACCTTCTAGGAGTGCTCAGCAAACACGGGGCCAATGGTCCTTTAAATCACAGTGATAGCACATGTCCACATATATGGTTTCAGGTGTTTTACCTTTATTCTTGAAGTTTGAGGCCTTGGGAGCAAGGTTAGGGCGCTTTTGGGCTCGGTTTCCTCCCTTAGATGGTCATTGGCTCTGTTGACCTTGACTGGGTGGCTTCTGGCCATCTTACCATGCCTATGTTGGCGTTTTGGGCGTTGGTTTATGCTATAATATGCTTTAGGCACATCAGTCGCCCCAGTAAGTCGAGCTTGATGATTTTTCATCAATAGCTAATTCTGCTTTTCAGTGATAAGTAAAACAGAGATCAAATCCGAAAGTTTAGTGAATTTCTAAGCCCTATATTGTGCTGTAGGACAATATTAGTAGCAGAAAAGGTCGAATAGGTCTTCTCCAGGAGATCCTATTCGGTTAAGGTCTCGTTACAGAACTTGAGAAGTGATCGGATTCGACAAACTTAAAGTCTTGGAAGCGCAAATGCTGCCAGTCATATCTTGCTTCAGGCAAGAAGATGTCCTTTTGGTGATCAAAGCGATCAGCCAAAATGACCCAGAATGCTCATGAATCTTCCTCAGCAAGGTACTCGGTTTGCAGTGCATCAAGAATGTGTCTTCGGATGAAGATCATGGCAGTGGCTTTCTCAGCTTCGCCAACCAAGTTGTCCGTCTCATCTTCAATGGTGGGACGTAAATTCTTTATGGTGAGGTCGCATCTTGGACCGCTTTGAGGTAGTTTCTTCCAGAGACCTCTAAAGCCTTGAAGTCGAGTTTGCTCAAATTCAACATGTTCTTATCACAAAATAAATGGACAAGATGTGGTTAGTATAATGGAGAAAAAAATTAATCCATTCATGTAGGAGTAGAACATTTATGTTCTAATAGACATGTGTGGGTTTAAATTTGCATGAAAAAAACTTCGGGTTTTCATGGGTGATGTTTTTAAAGAAAACTTCAGGTTCATATTTTCCTGCAGACAAACGTAAATATATATATATACACACACACACACAGAGAAATATGCAAAAAGAACTTCAGGTCTATAATTATAATTGAAATAATTATTTGGACTTTGGACCAAATTTAAATTGTGGGTGAAAAAATTATAAAACCCAGATGGCCTAAAAAAATAGGCATTTAAACTCGGGGCCCAAAATAATAGGCTAAAGCCCGCGTGTGAGTTGAGTAAATTAAGAACCATGAAGTCCAGGCCCAAAAACTGAGTTGGGGTTAGGTAGAAAAACGGGTTGCAAGAAAGCAGGGCCCAAAGCATAGGCCCAGATAAGGTGCTGATCAAGTGCGGTGAAGAGCACGGATACCCTAGCGAGGCTGGGATCCGATGTGTCACAGAACATGAAAACCACAACAGTCGTGTGAGCTAGGATTTGGTGCATCACATACACATATACACTAACAGAGGCTGTGATTATGTGTGACGCGGTGCATGGGAGAGACGGCAGAAGCTCATAAGAGCTTAACTGGTTCTCAGGCCGGGTTATCACCAAAGCCTAAAGGGCTGGTGACGTGGATCAAGACGATATGCACAAGCAGGCCCAATAAAATGGTGCTGTGCGAGATGGACCAAACGAATTCGAGGCCCGTTAGGGCTTGGGTTTGGATCTTTAGGCCATCCCAGCGGCACTGGGTGTAGGGATTCACCGAAGATGGTCAACAACGCCGCTTCAAGCAGTGTTTCGTGGTCGGTGCAAGCAGTGGTTTATTAGAGAACCAAGATTTGACGATGGAAGTTGAACCTCAACGTGGGGGGTGGTGAGAAGCGAAGAGATTCGAGTGAATCCTACGAAAAACTTACGAAATTCTTCTGGAATTTCGAAGATCATTGGTGAAAACGATGAGTTTTGTCCAAATCACACGACTGTTGGTCATGTTTTCGTCGGAAAAATCAACGATAAGGACTTGGGCTTCAAGCCGAGGGTTTCAGATAGGGACGATGGTGCCTAAAACGCACCATTTAGTTCTAGGATTGCTGCCTTGTAATCCGTGGCTAGGCTAGGCTCGCCAAGCCTACGCAGGCTGTTAGCCTGGTGTTGGCAGCTTGCACGGCGGCACGGCATGAAGCCGGCGATGTTAGGGTTTTACAAAACCCTTTTTTTTTTCTTCAGATTAATTCAACATATAATTTAATGCATGAGCAGATATATGATGCAATTCATGGCAATATCAATTCACATAATTCAGCAATTATGGATATAATGCATACACAATTTATGTAGAATCTAAAATTAAAAAAAAAAAAACGTAAAGTTGGTTCATGCATTATGGTGAATATTCATGCTATCAGGGCTGCAAAAATATCGAGATAAAAGCTGTTGATTTAAAAGAACCTGATTGCATGATGATATTAATGAACTGGTTTGATGCAGAAAACTTCCACATCAGATTCCTAAGCGCAGCGGTAGGAGCGTGCTGATAATGTATTGTGGCCTATATTTACTGACAAGGAGAGGGGTCAGCGGCATAGAGAAAATATAGAGAATATGTGTTTGTAGGGTTTTGTAGAGGATGTGTAATTTGCCCGACACAGTGCCCTTATTTATAGTAATAAGGGAGAGAAGAAATTTTTCTCTCCCAAAGAATACAAGTCCTAATATGAAATATTAACTAGAATCAAATCTAATCTAGGATTTACACAATCACACTTAAATAAAAAATTTATAATAAATAAAAAATTTTAACCGCTAAACTTCTGAAATAGAGTTTATTTTTTTTTTTTATTTTATTTTAACTTTCTCTATTCTTATCATCTTATTCTTAGCCAATGTCCTTCTAGCTTCTCAAACCATCTTAATCTCTCTTCTCGACACAGATCTAAAGACCTATTCCCACAATTCCAATGCCTTGATTACTTGAAAGCAATAAATTATTAATCTCAAGGTGCTCATTTAGAGCATCTTTAAAGGAGGACTTAAAAAGTCCACTTAAGCAATAACAATAAAAAAGGACATCATTAATGTTTTCTAACTGAAATGTCAATTTTCAAGTGTAAGAGAGTTATTGTAAATTTGACAGCAGCTTCAAATTTATTTTTAGTGATTAATGAATGTTTTTCATCAATTTTATTATTATTTTTAGTGATTAATGAATGTTTTTCATCAATTTTATTATTATTTTTAGTTTTAAAACTACTTATTACAATTATGAAAGGTAAACAATGTAATAAATAATAATTTAAATTTGACATATTGAATAGAGAATAAAATTTAAAAAACTTTAAAGTGTTACATAAACTTTTAAAATTTAAATATATATATATATATATATATATTTATATATTTATATTTAAAATTTGACTTTAACTTTAAATTTTAGAGATGATCTTAGATGGCACTATTGGCTTGGCTTGAGTATTTGACATTTTCAACGTTATTTTTTAACTACTTCAACACCAAGCCCGCGTGGGTTTCGAGGTGTTGCCTTTCCTTTTCTAGAAAATTCATCAATTCAACACACCAGCCAATTAAAATGGTCATTGAAATATAAAATTCGTCAATTTAATCCCGGAAATGGCATCTCGCAAATCAATTTAATCTTTCGATTATTTTAGAAAATTGTTATTGGTACTGTTTTTTTTTTATTTTTTATTGTGTGTTGATATAACACATAAGTAAGTTTCATCTATTTAATCATATAACGTCATGTGAATTAATCATAAAAAAATATTGTTTTAAAAAGTACTCGACGTCTTCATCAATTTGATATTTGAAGATGACGACGATCTTTTTTTTTTCAAGTTGTTTATTTATTTTTATTGGTTTTACTATTCAAATCTTTTTAATAACAATAATTTTTATAGTTAATCCACATGGCATCATATAATTGGATGTTTACTCATCTGCAACATTAACACGCTAATAGAAAATTTGACAAAAATGCAACAGAATGACCAAATGGATATGCATGATTCAATTTCAGGGACTAATTAAATTGATGAATTTCTGTTTCATGATCACTTGGATTAGAAAGTATAATTTTAGAGATCAACCGCAATAAAAATCCTAATAATTTTCTCTCTGTTCAATGTAGGAGGGGAGATATTATTGACATAGTATATTTGCAATTTACAAAGACATTTGCTATGCACCTACAATATCACAACAAAACACGCTATTAGAGCATACTGCTACATTAGTGTGAGTTTAATAATTGTGTGAGTCATACTTTAGAACCTACTAGTTTAGGCATTCCACAACAGTTTGAATGAGTCTGGGACCTAGGCAACTTGAATTTGATACTTATAACATTACTTTTACACTAGCATGAGTTCAACAACTGTGAGAGTCATACATTTTTACAAAATTAGTTTATAAGTATAACACTAATGAGTTTAATATATTGGTATCACATGCAGTTTTTCTAACCCACTTTAGGAGTGTAATTCCACTATGAGTTCAATATTTTGAGTTTTAAGATTTGATTCTTTGCGTTGGAGGATAAAATATTGGACTCAAAGCTTATATTAGAGTTTTAGCAATTTAGTCAAATATAAGATTTGAGTTCAGATTTTCCGATGCATTAGAGATGCTCCTAAAAACTAGTTACAATTAAGTATCAAATTCATTGCGAATATATATATTTGTTATATTGTATATCTTTACTATCTGAATAGAACCAGAAAAGGCCTTTCTCCAACTAAATAGAGAACTATTCTCACTGACTAGATAATCCTTTCTACGTAATTTGCTCACAACGTGATGTAACTACTGAGAAATATAGGATACATATATGCATATGTGAATTGAAAATTTGAAAACAGAACAGAATATGTGTAATTAGTTCGTAAATTAATGAGGGAATAAGTTGTGAGAGGTTAAACCACTAGCAAAGGCAACCTTCTTTTACTATTATATAATGTAAGAAGCTCCTTAATTAGTTGCTAATAATTTTTACCACTATTAATATTATCATCACCGTATTCTCCCTTCTATTTCTACGTTTATAGTTCAGCTCTTCCTAATAATATGACAAAAAAGAACAATCATGTTACACAATGTGTATATGTGTGGAAGGCACATGGAACATGTGTCCCTCTTCTCTTACTTTTTTGATTTTTTATATATAATATGTATCGACAAGCAAGCTTTTATATTGTGGATAGCAAAGGAACATGCCGCTCTTATTATATACAACAATTGTTTGGATTCCAATTATGTAGATATATGTGATGAGATGAAAATGGGCTAGAAACTTCTATCGACACCGGCTAGAAATTAATAGAAAAGATTAACAAAAAAATTTCTTTGATCTTTTTTTTTTTTTTTTTTTTTTTTGCCAAACAATAAATTTTGTTAGATTAGATGTTAGATTAACTACCAACGGAATTTGAACCCATGTTGTCAAGTAAGGGTTCAACACTTTTCCACCACTGTGGTAAATGACCACTTGCAACTTTCCTTTGATCATTAGCTAGCATGAAATAAAGATGTTAATTACAGTTGAGCATTTTTAATCAAATCCTTAATATTAAGGAAAAAGGCATGGAGAGTTTTTTGCAGCCACCAGTCACTTTGCAAGCATTATCCTCCGAGGTTAAGTATCACCGTCGGCGTCGGCGTCGGCGTCGTATGCCTTTCATGCATGCTTTGCATGGCTTCACCCTATTTTGTTCGACGTGGGGGTACGTGACCATGGAAATTTGATATTTGAAGAAGCTATGAAGAGTATTGCAGCAAGAGAGCACAATGTGGCTTGTCCTTTGTTACCATCTGAAGCTGAAAAAAAATGTTGGAAATAAGCCCTAAAAATTATTTTATGAATATTTTATATATCAAACTTTATTTAGTTTACTAGTATTACATTAGAAAAAACAGCATGACAAATAAATTTTTTTTTGAAGCACTTCAAGGACTTAATTGAATTAGGTTAATTGTTATTATGGTGTTTGCTTTTACCTTTGTGTTTCGCATGCGGAAAAGAATTCATGAGAAATAATTTTCTATGGTTTTTCCTAGGGTATGGGAAATGCATTTTTCCATTCCCAAGTTTGGTGAAGTTGGGAAATAAAATAGGAAGAGAGAGACAATTTTAGTTTTGTAGTTTAATGATGAAGATAAAGTGGGAAAATAAAATTTTGATATGAAGAGTTATTACGAGTATAATTGAGTTTTCAATATTAAATAAGGGTATTATTTTCCTAAAATTTTGCAATTAACATTAAATGGTTGCAAAAAGAATGGGAAAAGGAAAATCCGTTGTGTGGACTTTTGCCTTTCCTCTCTAGATGAGACTTAAAAAGTCCCGCAATTACCATGAACTTATCAAACATGGGAAAGGAAGTGATTTTCCATCCCCAAATCTCTTTTTCTTGCTAACAAAACACGTTTTTTAATTTTTTTTTTTTTTGTGAAAGAAATTCCATTAAAAATAGTATAAAAAAAACATTCATACGACATATATATTAAGGTCATATCCAACCGAAGGAGGGCCAAAGGGCTATGTTTAGCCTTATAGCCCTGCAAAAAATTATATTTTAATGAACAGTGACATGTCATATTTTATATCATCTCCAACCGAGGGGCCAAAGGGTCATAGGCCAAACATAGTCTTTTGACAAAAAACCATCTCCAACTGACAAAGGGCCATAGGCCAAACAAATTTATTATTTTAATTAAACTAAACTATCATATTAAAATAAGATTTTTGGACATATTGGAACATAATTAAAAGAGGTGGGCATTTGAAAATTATTGAAAAAATTAAAGGAAAGATTATTGGAAGAGAATCAAATGTGAATAATTGAAATAAAATGAGGTAAGATATATGGAATGGTGAAAAGTATGTGAGAAATGGTGTATAAAAAAAATTGGATTTTTTTTAAAAAAAAAAAAAATCCAATGGGCTCATCGGGCTGGCTGGCTGGAAATGGCCAGCCCGCTGGCCTGATTTGGTGGTTTTGGCCCGGTTTGGCCTAACTCTTGGTTGGAAACGATTTTTGTGTCATTTCGAGTTATTTTTAGCCCTATGACCATTAGCCGGGTCGATTGGAGATGACCTAAACATGCCTTTTAGAAGTTAGAACAACTCAAGAGACTACACATGTCAAAAGAACATCACAACCTTACAATTACAAACACATAAATATACAATATGATTCTTCAATCATGGAGAACCCTTAGTCCTACGCCCTAAACCTAATCACGTGAACTAGAACATTGCGAGCCCAAGAACTATTGTAGAGGCTCCAGGATGAAAAGACTATACCAATTTCTAATGATTTTGCAATTATTGGAAAAGAAGCTTCGCTATGAGTCTCCCTCCAACAAACATTGAGTTTTCTTATGTTAGTCTTTTGCTAAGTGCAAAAATTACAAAGTGAAAACTAAAGGACAATTTTGAAAACTCAAGAAAGAAAGTCGTTTTTCAGTTTTCATTTCTTTTTAAATTACCAATAAGATTGGGTAGGGTTGGAGGCATTTGCATCCAACTAATAAATCATGCATGTCCGTGATCTATCAACTACAAATAACAATTGATGTCTGAATTAGACTCTTTTAATATTTGTATGTGGTCTAATATTTTAGTGGATAGGATATTGGTTGTTTCCATTCATGCATCTCGAGTTCAAAACTCTCTCATTTACATTATTGTAATAGTTTTGAACCCTCCCCCTCTTTTTAATAATAATAAATTTTGAGAATTGTTATTAACACTCCAAAAATCTCATTTGGCACTCCAAACTTTCTATAATTAGAAAGAAAAATATACTTGTGAGGAGTGTATAATAAGATTTTTAGAGTGCTAATAACAGTTCCCTAAATTTTTAAAAAGACTCTTTTAATATTCACTAAGAAGAAATATTAAAATTAGATACTATCAAACAATGCGTAAAAAAAAAAGTTGGCACTATGCACACTCATTTTTACCTTCTACACACCATTTTTAATTTATGTCATTTAGTAATCTTCAATTTATTTGATTCAACGACCGAAAATTAAGAAGGGTGTACATATAGAAGATAAAAATGATTATGTGGATTGCACTACCAAAAAAAACAAGAAGACTTCATATGAACAAACACAGCAAAAACTTATAAAAACTCTATTTACTTGACCCTCAACTCGTCTTTGTATTCCAATAATTAATTTGGGGATGTGCTATCCACACACTCCTGTTTACTTCTCACACACCCCTTATTAATTTATGTTCTTTGATCTTCTTCAATTCATCCGATTTAATGGCCGAAAATTAGAAAGGTGTGTGAGAAGTAAAAATGAGTGTGTGGATGTCACATCCCTTAATCTCTGTAACCACCAGACCCACCCCAACCCCCTCCCCCCTCCTCTCTCCCCGAGATTAATTAAATACCATCCATTTGCATCAAATTAGGTGGAAGAGCAATTGCAACTAGCTAGGACCAAATTAAAGACCAACTCATTTATTTATACTTTGTTTAGATACTTGTTCTTTTCACTACCTGGCCTTATTTCGGTGACTTCACCCAGACGT
Source organism: Pyrus x bretschneideri (assembly GCF_019419815.1). NCBI lineage: Eukaryota > Viridiplantae > Streptophyta > Magnoliopsida > Rosales > Rosaceae > Pyrus > Pyrus x bretschneideri. Next base: position 10,040,306 of record NW_025999787.1, on the reverse strand, counting down.
TGTGAAATAGAGTAATCTTGTTGGCTTGAAAGCTAAAGCTATGTAGTTCATCCTATCCGATTGCTGAAGGCTTTTTCCTCAACAGGGAAAGCAATTACTAGAAAAAGGAATAGAATATATCAATAGTGATCTTTATTTAAGGCTAATGTAAGTGGTAAGCTTTTTTGAATAGATCAAGGCGGTGAGTCATTGATCATAAAGCCTAGCTGAGTGGTTTTGAAGGCTGAGCCAAATATTAGGTCAGATGGTTACTAAGCTTTGTCTTGATTTAAGGGGTTTGATTTTAGTTTCAATTCAAAAGAAAAAGTTCTTATCAATACCTTTTTTTTTACGCATCAAGCAGGGGCAGAAATATCCAAAAAAAACTTACATGCACTCGTTGTGTGCGGCATGCACGCTAAATACAACATTATATAAGTTAGACTTGACTTAAATGTGTGACACAAGTTACTAACAATCCATGCATGCAAGTTTTTCTCTTCATTTTCACAATTACCTTCTTCTTACTCCTTTAAAATAGATGGTTAATCAAAATTAGTTGAATCTAGCTTCTTATGTATTACTCCCTGTATTCAAAAGCAGCAAAATGAGGATGGAGGAAGATGAGAGTAGGTGGCTTTGTGATGGAGGAAGTCGAGTTGCAGCAGGGACGCATGTAGGTCAAGGAAGTTCAGCCGAAAGGAGAGAGAATGCAAATGTGAAAGCTAGTTTTCATACATGACAAAACCCTAAAAACGATTACACTCCAATCTAGGTTGAAAGTGAATGAAACATTTTCTCACTGATTCACTGTAGATATATATATGTTGTCCTATATAATTCAAGCCATTGTTACATCTCATCAGCTTTGTACCTAAAAACTTTGTACAATTGTTACATATACACTTATAGCTAAGCTATAGGTTGGCACTTGTCGACATTAACCGATTTAGTTTCTAATTTTCTTTACCAAGCACTCGCAGTCACAATTAGGTCAGTCAGCAGGCCCCATAATCCATTTCGGTGATGTCGGCAAAGTAATCCTCCCGCAAGAATGTAAGATGTAAAAGTTTTAGAAGAAAATAAATTGACAAGAATTAATTTTAACGCATCATTTTTTCACATGCACACGCTTTATAATAATTTTTAACCATTTAAATCAAATGGTGAGTATAAAAAATTAATGAAACAAAATGTGTAGAAATCATTTCTGATCAATTAAGGGCAATTTTATTTCAATATTTCAAACCCTCCCACATGCCACGATTGTTTATAAGCCGTATCACTGCATGGAAATCATGATAGAAAGGAATAAGACACCTGTTTAATATGATTTTAGGCCTGCCCAATTAAACGTTTCTGGATAATTTATAGCGAACTTTAACGAAAAATTAAATTTTTACATTAAGTTCAAATTTTTATACTAAACAGTCAATCATGGTACTATTCACTTTATCCTTTATTTTGTTTTATCGTTAAAAATTAAAATTTTCAAACCCTTTTTATAAATTTTTCTTAATTTACACCGTGACTGTTAGGTTATTTGAAAGAAGAGAGAAACAATATTTACTGTTTTACGGTAAAACAAGAACAACAAATGACCAAGTAAAATCACGAAATAAAAAGAAACCGCGAAAGCGATGGAACGGTTTAGATGTCTGGTGTTAATTCCAAGCCAGTGGGTCCCACAGCAACGTAACACACACCGAAGAGATCTGATTATATTTTTTAAATAATTTTTTTTAACGTTATAAAATAGGGCCACGTGTACTTTTGTTTAACGCTGTCTCTCTGTCGGACGACTCTTGCAAACCTCTCTCACACGATCCAGCGTAACCCCCAACGACGTCGTATCTCCTCTGCTTCTTCTATTCCTTTTGCTTTGAAAGTAAAATGCTATTGCCATGATATGGTCCAGTCCATATGGACCGGCTTTAATATCTAGAACCAAAGTCAGCAAACTGATAATTAATAAAGAAATAATTGAGCAAAGAGATAGACAAATTATTCTAAATTATGTAATTTATCGGATGGGGGTTTGAATTAGAGTATAAGATACGTTTGTTGCATCGGACAAATTCGGATTGAATTAGCTTCAGAAGTTAATTGAACTGACTTAAAATAGACTAACATAGATTTATTTAGTGAAGCGTTTGGTGCGTTTGAGATATGATCTAGGTTATGTAATTTGTTGGGTGGTGGATTTGAACTAGTGTAAATTGATTAACAATCAACTAACCTAGCTAAGTCACATTGATTATAAGACCATCTCCTTGTCAAATGCAAAGGGTCAAATCGGATTAATGATCTTCGTGTCTTTGTCTGTGTAATTGAATCTCCTCTCGGATCTTTATCCAGACTTTCACACATTTATTATCTTTGTTAGCCTTCTCACATATTTGGAGGCTAGGCATCAATTTTACATAAGAATTGACAGTTGGGCAGAACGACATAACTATCTTTTGAATACTCTATCAATACGGAAACCATTAATCCAATTTGAAAAAGCCAAATAAGCATTTGGAGGCTGGACGTCAATTTCACGTAAGAAATGAAGCGTCGGTGGAGAAAGTTTTGTTGTTTCTTTTTACCATTGCATGTCTCCAACACTACTTTGAATCAAACGAAAGATTCAAACTAAAATACAAAATAACGAACATAAAGTCTTTTCGACAAATTTTCGTTTATCGAACATTAAATAATAATAATAATGTCATTATCAAAAGGGCTGTTTTTACGTAAACATGCAAATTTTTCTCCTCTTCATGACAAGAAACAGTTGAAACCACGCCTGGCATTGCATAGTTTGACAAGGACATGCAACATTATGCCCTCTTATGATTTTATCCATCTCCAACACCACAAAATATTAACCCTATCTTTTCTCCCCCTCTCTTAATAATTCGGATAATTCCAAATTGAATTATGACAGAGTGCCAACAAATTTACAACATCTAAAATGTCACCACATACCAATATTCCTACTCTGGTTTTTAGTTCATGTCGAGGATTTATGAATCGAGACACGCAGTTTCAACAGGTCTTTCTACTAGATACTATTGGGAGAGGTCTAGCTTGACCGATGTGAGCTCGAAGTTTTCTTTGTAACTTTCAGAATTTCTTTGTAGTGGCTTCGCTTTATGCCTAATTTCATAGGGTACCTCAAAACAACTCTATTTCATTATATTCCCCTTTTTACGTCCCCATGTCACCAGCATGTCCAACAACCGGATTAACTATATTACGTGACTATTTTGACTTGAAATTTATAAACTCAATGATATAACAAACCTACTAATATCTAGGTTCATGTACAATTTTTATTTGTGCTTTTTTACTAAAAAGGCACAAAATGGTGCAGTCACATATAAGTGATAAGTTCACTATATAGTCGTTTACACTGGTGAACAGTCGTTCAACAAATTTGTCGAGAAGGTTAGTATAAAGCAAAATCCTTCAACGGTTGGGTAAAAGTAGGTCATGTTTAAAATATACAAGGTTAGTAAAAGTGGCTAATATTTGTAGGATAACGTTCGAAATTAGATTCAAACAACTTACGACTAAAGGTTTAATATATATTGTTGTTAAAATATAAAGGGATGTTGAAAAATTAATTTGGAATGGAACACAAAATGAAACTAAAGATGAAAAGTTCTTTTACATGTAAGAACAAACGGTTAACTACGTTGTTCTCACTTTCATATTTTCAAATTTTGTTTCAAACATTCATATTCATTTCTCTCCTCTCTTTCAAAGTATAGCTTGTTGGAACCAAGTATTATACATCAACTACGATGATCAAAGGATATGGAGGGTGCATACTTGGAGAGATTTTTTAATGTGTCGAGAACATAAAACAGTACGCCATATGTTATTATACTAAAAAAAAAAAAAATTTCAAGTGTCCCTTTGCTTACATAATGTTACATAGCATGCATGCACGCGGCCTAACATAAAAATTTCTCGCGTTTTTTGCTACCCCACATTCTCTTGAGTTCTAATCTTCTGCATTCAAAACCTTTTGTGGTCTCTACTACATATCTACTTGAGTGATATACGTCTCCTATCGAATTCTAGTTATTTTATTTTTATTTTTCAGATGCAAGTGACAAGCTATAAAAATAAAAAAAAATAAAAAAAAATAGAATTAATTAGTATGACAAGTGACAAACCATAAAACGAAACATTGTCAATTTTTTGTCCAGTTGCAAGTAAGTTTTTGAATATTCAATAGAGTTGATTATTACTGCGTATTAATACCTAATACATAACTTGTTAGAGTCGATAGATGTTTAGTCAGCAAGAAAATTGGCGGATAGTTCTTCTACCATTTTTGACAATCAACACTATAAACATTTTCCATGTAAGAACAAGGTGCAACATCCATCTGTTACGTCAATGGGGAATAACAAATGGGGTCTTCAACCATTACCGCCAAATGCGAATCAACACGGTTAAAATGTTTCATGTTAAAAGCGAGGTGTAACAGAAAATCAAAAGCATTCAACGTCCTTAAACTTCCTACCAGAGGAAGAGATTTACTTGCACCCTTAACAAACTAAAAAAAAAAAAAAAAAGTAAAAAGCAATCAAAGCAAAGATTGTCACTTATATAGAGCTAATTGTGGGACAAAAGAACCCCAAATGATCTAAGCATACCGAATTATACATCCGAGCAATATTATGAATGGCTGGATCAAAAGGGCTTCTCATACTCCTGCGGGGTTGGCTGCTCCCAGGGTCTCAAAAAGGCTGCATAGGTAATTTAAGAAGTATTAGATATGCAAATTAAACGAATGGAGAAGTATTTTTAAAAGAGGAACAAAGTTTTGACCTATAAAATAAGAAACTGCAGGCGCGTTGTTGTCACAAGAGTCATAACAATACAACTAAAGGTAAATGCATAACAAAACACAAATGAAATAAGCTGCACTTCCTAGATTTCGGAGGAAACCGAAAACCCACAAGTCAGTATTTGTTCCAGTCCTAGTTGCAAAATATGCTGATCAACCCAAGACCTTAACATCATAACCCTTCAGGTCGTGATTCCCAAACCATATAATGATTCTTAGGTCTCTGAATTTTTTACAGTAAATTAATGGACATGTGTTTTCGTAACTTAGTTATCGGTATTACTTTTAAATTTCAAACGGCCTTTAAAAGGGAATTCAAATAACTTTTTCAAGGTTTATATGTCACACCTGCACCACCCACCCCTATCTCATATTCAAGTGTGCATGCAACACATTCAAACAGATAAGCAGTTAAAAGGAAAGGAAAAATCTCCCTCAAGACTTTCAACCACCGTCACCGTAGTGAAACAGTTTTAAAAGCCTGAGAAAGAAAACTACTTATTCCACTCATTGTAAGATTCTGCAGACAAATGCTGTCAGAATCGATTAAATATCGGGACATTTGTGTACCAAGTTGTAGGTAGGTGGTACAAGGCATGTAACCTTATACATGTTCTACCACACACACACAATATCCAACACCATCCTAGCAGAACTTGACAAGTATTTGAGATTCATTAGAAAACAAATCAGTGAATTAAAAAGGTGGCATACTTAATGGTATTTCTCCCAGTGCCATGTATATCGAATCATCGTCAGCAAGAGCTTCCTGAAACAATCAGTAAAAAAAAAAACAGAAATATCAGTTGTGTACTGTATGCTAAATTACATAGCAGTGCATTTCCATTAAGCAGCCAAGGACAAAGACCACATGGGAACAATTATGCAATACAAGCATGTGTGCAGTTGTATAAGTTCAAGTAATCCATGCATATGCTTTTGAGACCAAATAACCGCCAGGACAATGGATTCATGCATAAGTTTCGGATCTGCTGAACTAACAACTTTATCGAGCAACAAATGTCAGTACCTCTCCGTTATGAAGGACAATTTCGTTATGCAATGGATTAAGATCCCCTGGTGCCGTTGAACAATTTGGGAAATCAGTTCCCAGCAACTCTGAAATCATAAGCCCATAACCATCTTGAACATCGGGGATATCATTAGGATTCTGCGCATGGTTGGAAAAGCCCACCAGAGGAGTAAATTCAGTCTCTGTCCTGTATATTTGAACAACATGAAATCAGAAACATAAATACATGTCAAAGAAATTCAGAAAGATATATAAAAGTACAAACTACTATCAGCTTTACTTGACACACTCAGAAAGAACTTAAATTAAAGGGAGAACTTAATCAATGCTCATGCAGCGGAATGCAACTAGGAAAAACTTACTTTCTTTCAGCAGTGTTGAAGGTCTCTTCTTGGATGGAGTCACTTTCTAAATCTATGATTTCAATCTCTTTAACATCGGTAGTGCATCTACTGTTTTCACCAGACACGTTGGAGTTACTCATTGACAAATCAATATCAACAGGTTCAGCTTCTTTCTTTATTCCAGAAACAGGTGGATAATCTATTGCATGATCACTGTCACGATTCTCATGTGCATCCATGAGATTAAGGTCGCAAATCTTGAATGAATTTGGAAAAAGCTGCTTTTCTTGCACATAATCAATACAGGCTTCACGTCTATCTTTTTGGAAATGGGAATCATTCATTACCGAGCTTTCATGACCAAAAGCTATAATTACCTGTTCACCAGGAGAACCGTTTTCTTCCTGCGAACTTTCTTTCTTTTCGCTCAAGTTAGAAAGTTGGAAACACTCATCTGTGTCCGCAACCATGTAAGGAAGCCATTTTCTCGGTTTTTTTGCTCCCTCCAGCTTATCATGTTCTTCTAAATCCCTTTTGTCACCTCTTTCCTTAGCTACAAAGCTGGAACTCCCAAACCCTACTGGTCCCTGACTTGATTCTTGCTCATTTTCATGAACAAAAGCTCTACCTGGCAAAGACTGGGATCTTCCATATTTATTTTGCTCCATACCATATGCAGGATCTAATTCTACCAAAATTTCAGCAGGCTGACTGGACTGAGATTTACAAGTTTCAGGGTTGAGACCATTATCCTGAGGAGTTTTGTGTGATAGAGTGGCACCTGCAGAAACATCAAGGGAACAACTTTCAACTAAAACTTGAGAATCTGCCGGTTGGACAGCATTGTCAGAGGTGCTCCCCTCCTGGATATTTGCAACTGGATCAACCTTTGGACCCCTAGAAGTCAACGACGAGCGTGTTCTGGTGGGCACCTTGGCAAATTTGCAGAGTGTCAGCAAATTAGTATCATTCTTTCCTGAAGAATCGCCCTCACCCTCAGCCTCCAAAACGCTAAGCTGAATTGGTAAGTTCTCCGATACATTATTTTTCTCGGTTTCATCATTGGTGGTTTGATCCTTAATCTCTATATCAGATACCTTGGTGGTTTCCTCACCAACTTCATCTGTTTCAGTTGGACCATCTATCCAAGCTCCAGAACTTGGCTTTGAACTCATATCCTCATCAGGGTTTTGACCTTTGTCCAAGTTAGATTCTGAATCCACTGCATCCTCGCTCTTCGGTCCCAACTCGCTTGGACTAGAATTCTGTTGCAATCCATTATTACCAACATCTTTACTGACCTTCTGCTCCTCATGCTGTCCAGATACCGAACCTTCATCACCCTCCATATAAAAGGAAGCCATACTGTGCCTATCAGTGAACGAGCCAGTCCTGCCAGACTCTCGACCCCAATCAGAGCCATAACCGCCCCTATTCGATCCAGTTGCATTTCTCCTCCTTCCCTTGAACTGATTCCTTGCATTGCTGCTGAATTCATCAACACCAAACCTTCCCCTTCTTGACCCTCCATCCGAAACCGAATTCCCCAACCGGGCAAGAGCCGAAGTCCGGCCCTCTTCAGCAATTTGCAACTGATCAGCCTCCTGAAACTCCCCCACTTGCTTCTTGGAGTTCTGCCATTTAGCAGATAGCACATTCGGAGGCAGCAGTCCCTGAGCTACCAAATACTCCGCCGCGAGGCGCCCCGCCTCCATAAAGATGTCACCTTTGCGAGGTGGAGGAGGTGGTGGTGGTGGAGGAGCTGGTGGGGGTTGAAAAGACTTCGGGCGGCCAAAACCCCGATTGAAGTTGCGGTGTTCCGAGTTGTAAAAGCCATGCCCCCTCATAGAACCCTCTGGGGAGATTCGAGAGTTGGGAACCATGCCCATCCCCATGGAATTGGACCTGTACCCGTTTCCAGGATTCCGATTCCGGGCATGCATATTTTTATTGTGTTTAGAAAAATCAAATACAAGTTACTTCTACAAATTAACCTACAGAGATTCAGCGCATCGCTGAATTAGAGTTATTGGAAGTTCCAGTACCTTGCAAATTCACAGAATTGAGCTCAAATGGCGGTTACCCACCAACCACCAACTGTTCATACAAATCGAAACACCCAAAAATCACCTCCTTTTGTTCTGATCCTCCCAAATTTCTCACACCCCAAGATTCAGAGATTCAAAATTTACAACAAAAAAAAAAACAGATTCGGTCTTTTGGGGAAGAACAGCTGAAATTCTGACCTTTACTTTCTGGAATTTGCGAATTTCGAATTCGATTCATTCCAACCCAGCTCCCAATTTGTGTAATCGGATTTTCAATTTTATTTGAGAACCCTAGCTCCTTCCAATTTTCCTCCCCCTTCTACCAAGAAATGGTGGCCGAGCTTGTTTTTCAGTCAATTTTTTGTGATCAGCAGCTCTGTAATTTTTTTTTTTTGAAACTCAGAAGATTTGATTTTTTTGGTATTTACTTTTTGGGAAGAAGAGGAATAAATAAAGGCATGAAAATGAAATTATACAAAATCAGTAATGGCGTATACGTCACCTCCGCACTACATTCATTTTAAGTAATTTTCAACTCGGAATTTTATAAAATCTTGAGTTTGGTAAAACAAAAATGGCAAAACTAGCACTCATGGAGTTAGGATCATCTTAGGGCGATCATTTTGTGAAGAATGTGAACCATCGTAGTAATTAGGCCTAATTGAATTATTAGTTTCGTGGTGATAGAGTTGTTAGAAGATAATCTTTATGATAAAAAAAAATATATTAGGATTTAAGTTTTCTAGTGAAGTCTATTAGGATTTAGGTTCAAAATTAAAATTTCTATCAAGAGAAATTTTATTTGAACTCATCTAACATCTTTCTACAGCCAACTTACTCTGTTCACCCATATTGTTTTTTATTAAAGAATTAATACCTCTTTAAACCCAAATTTATTACCTAAACTATCCTCTCAAATTCAATTCAAAATGTAAAATTATCTTTACATCCATTCCCTTTATAAAATAACATCTCTAATTGAATGTTTTGTTTTTTTCTTTTCAAAGAGGCGTCATTTGTTCCCCTATAATTACATATGCTGTATAGGACTAGCATTTCCATGTCTACTTTTTTTTCTTTTGGCTACCACAACCCTATCCAAGAGATCATTCCATAGACTTGAATTTGCCAAGAGAATGTTATGCAAGCTCCAATTCAGTCATTTTTAAATCGAGCATATTCATGTACTTTTTAAGAAACTTTGAAGTGACATAGGGCTGGGTGTTTTGCTGCTATGTTAATAAACAAATAAACAAATTGGAGCTATTTCGAATAAAAAAGGTGCAAGACATACCACCCGCTAGTTCGTGATTAAGGTTGAGCAATCTTTATTTGCACCAAGAATCAAGTTTTATGTCTTTGCAGTACTAATCAAAAGTCCTTGCATTGGTGTTTTAGGGCGTATACAGACGACAGAGAAAAACAAATACAATATAATATAGAAAGTATGAAATTTAATCCAAAGAAGAAGCAAACAAACAAAATATCTATAAATCGAGTCATACCTTAGTTGGAGGATTAAGACCATCTCCAAAGGAGTCCAAAGGAGATGTCAAATATGCCAAATAGGATTAAAAGACATTCAAGTGTTCTCCAATGGATGTGCCATATATGATGTGGCATGTGAGTCATTTGACTCCTTGCTTTCTAGTCGCCTTTTTTGACAGCAAACAAATGAGTCAAATATATTTAATTTAATTTTTAATGCATGAGTCCCATTAACAACCAATAGAATACAAACTAAAACTAATTTTGATTATTTTTTCATAGTTAATGTAACTCTAGGTCCAATAAAATAATAAAATAAATATTTGACACATCCATTGGAAAAGAAGAAGATTTAACACTTGTATTCACTTTGCCACATCAATCATCAAATAAAATTTTGACATACCATATTTGATATATCCTTTGGAGATGCTCTAAAAAGGATAAACAAATGGCGATGCTAGGGTTTAATTATAGAATGTGGGTCTATTGATAAATTTTCATTATTAATTTCATTTTGTACTTAATAGTAATTATGCAATATAGGGTAAAATAGACAATTAAAATTTAAAACTTAAGTTGGGTGTAGAAAGAGGTTAAATGGGTTTAAATAAAATCTCCCTTCCATCAACTCTCCGTTAATTGCGTCAACTAGGATCTACACCCTAACAATTGATGGGGAGTTTTGTTTTAGTTTAAAATGTGTAGCTCATGTGCTAACAATTAACGGAGCCACACGTATTAAGCTAAAACAGAACTCCCCATTAATTGTTAGGGTTTAGATCATAGTTGATACAATTAACGGAGAGTTTGACATAATTTTCAATTTTGAGTCTAAATCCTAACGGATTTCATCACAGAGGCTTAAATCCTAGTTTTTATTTATTTATTTATTTTTATCATAAGGGCTATCTTACAACTACTCTATCACCACAAGACTAATAATCTAATTAGGCATAGTATTTATATCGAGAATTTAGGTATTGTAATTATTAATTTTAATAATTAAAAGGACAATGGAATCACATGTATTATAATATTGTGCTAAAAACATAAGACGACGAAAAATTTACGGTGTCTCAAGTCTCCTTAGCATTTTTCTAATATTAAGCAATATTATTTTATGTCTTTGCGGTAATAAGATCCTCGTAGAGCTGTTCATGCAATATACAGTTAAAAATTTTAATAGTCCATATTCATTCTCGAGCACTGGTCATGATACGACGCATTAAATAAAAACAAAATAAAAGACCAAATTACAAAAAAACAGACGTGAAAGTACTTTATTCTGCAAAACATAATCTACTAATCCTTAAGCCAAATTCCATCCACCAACAGCAGATACATAAACCAACCCCTCTGCAATCTTCCACACAAGATGCCCTAGTGAGATTGAAGTTTTATACTTGTAGCACCCAGAAAAGAAGCTCCTCGCAGATTCACACCAACAAAAGTACAAGCAAATCCGCATTGTCAAATGCAGCAATTCAGCATCCACATGGTTGAAACTAGCACGCTGAAGATTTGCACCTGAGAAACACACGTTTCTCAGACATGCATTGCTGAAGTCAACTACTGACAGATCGAGTTTAGAAAGATTAAGGCCAGAAAGATTAACCCTTTAAAAATAATGCTTGTTAGCCGAGTGTCGATACCACTTCCTTGAATGTGCCGGAAATGTTCGCCATCCCTATCGATGAAAATATATCCCTTCTCATCCCGGCTCAAAGTCTGTCGACTGCTAAATATTCCAGCAAGCATGGAGTCAAGTTTACTCTGTGTTAGTGTTCCAACGGTGGTGGAAAATGTTCTTCCTCCCACATTTGAGGTAAATTCAACAAAAGTATGACTTGAAACCTTCTACACTACAAAGAACAGCAACAAACGAAAAGAACCTTTATGCAGCAAAACTAAGGGAGAAATATCAGTATTAAAGATATCTTACAAAACTAAACCTACAGCACGCACTTGTATTTATACCAAGAACAGGATAATTAAAGACGATTTTATTAAGTAACGCACAGAGAAGCTCAGGGTTAGTGAACATATTAAATACAAGAGCGAAATGCGAAGAGTCGAAAACCGTATGCATTCTCTTGGTTATTGTCAGTAACAACACATGCAAAGGAACGTCAAAGGTCTCACTAATGCCTATTACCATAATTATTATCGTTAGATGAGTTTAAATATTCATATATGTATAATGAATAGACAAAAATTTTAAAATTTAAATTTATCTAATAATAATAAGTAAATTGGTGAGTACAACCACCACTTATACCCTATTTTTGCAATCGTTCGCCCCAGTTCGGATTGTGTAGTTCATCTTCAAATATAGGGTTGCCAGTGCCACGCACCAAATGCCTTTTCATTTTTTATTTGTTTTGATCAGTCCAATTCAGATTTCTATCTATCGTTGGATCCTTTGCCAAAAAAGTGTTGTCTGCGTCTGAGCCCGCCACGTCATGCTCTGCAATATATCATTCTTTCGTAATGAATATTGTCACTTAACAGAAAAATATCCGAAAACGTTCCCGAAATCCTTTCCGCGCTCGACAATCATGTTTAATGAAAATTATAAATAAAAAATTGAAACCTGCAGTTGACATACAAGCTCTTATTCTCTTGACAGCATTATTGATCAGTGGTAAATGTATGACACACATTAGCTAAATGCGAGTTAATGCAGATCTATCAGGAAAAAAAACGTAATGGTAAATGACATTGCTAATTAGAGCTATATTATGGATCTTGGATACTATTATTATGAGAATTCTTTTAATTGCAATGGAACTCAGTTATTTGATGATATATTGGAATTCCTTACGACTCGAACTATCTGTAATAACTCATAAATTGAAAATTAGGTGAAAAGGAAAATCAGAAATCTAAAACTGAAGGGAATGATGAGAGAGAGAGAGAGAGAGAGAGATGGGTTCGCCAACTAGGGTTTCACTTGACCAGACTCTACGCAAAACTCTTTGTAGCATTCTAATCTCAACTGTGCAGGTTTGATATAACAGTGAAATTATATAGCGCATCTAAGCACCGCACAAGAGCATTTGCGAAACAAAATAAGGAAGAAAAATGCTGACTTTGGGCCGGGGCTAAACTTTCAAATCATCTTGATTAGGAGGTACAACTATGTAGCATTTATATCGAGAGTTAAGGTTTTGTATTCGTGAGAGTGATAGAGTTAGTGAGTTAATTAGTTAGTTGTTAGGAGAAAGAAGAATTGGGAATAAACCTGCACCATGGTGCGTAAACATGATTACTTTCTATCACTGCAATAAAGCGTCATATGCAATATTATATACGTTATTAGTATGATCATTTCAAAGAATTACTGGTAATAACGAACTTGCAAAATAGAGACCAATGCATTGGAGGTACACCTATGTGGTTGGTCACAAATATAGGACATAAATATATCATACATTAGCTTAGGCCTCCGAATAGTGGCGGATCCATAGAGGGACCTAGGAGGTCCCAAGACCCCTCAAAGACGCCTGAATGGTTGTTTGAAATTTTTCGGGGACCCCTCGTACTTGGACGAACTCTGTGCAATTGCAGCAGTGGCGTCATGATGGGGAAGAAGGCCGCCCAGAGGAAGAAAGAAAATTTGCCCATTTCAACCTTGGCCCAAAACGCACATTTGGCCAAGTGATTAAAACTTTTTTTTTTTTTTTTTTTTTTTTTTTTTAAGTTTAAACAATGGCAAAACACTGCCGTTTGCTTCCATTTTGTTTTAATTCCCCAAGGCCTCCGTCACTCTTCCTGAATCCCCATACCTTACCATCCATTCCCCCATCCAAAACCTCAAACCCCCAATTTTCACATATCCAATCCCCAATTTCCCAATTCTCATAATCCTAAAATCCCACCCAATCTCATATTTTAATTTTACTCCAATATCATATCTCAATTTGTTTTAAATCTCCACACCACCACCATTTGGTTCAAAATTCAAATAAGATTTTTTGGTATTCTAATCTAATCTCAACTAAATTATATTATATATTGATGGAGATTTTATAATCTATTATTGATATATTTTATTTTTGTATACTCATTTAATTATTGGAATTTTGTTTATTGATTAATTGGTATATGTTTTTGTGTTTTTTTATATTAATATGTAGTGTATAGGTAAGAAATATGGAAAAAAAAATTCAAGCCAAAACCAATATCACAATCTATTTGTTTGGATAGTTCAAGTTCAAGACAAAATGAGTGTGATATTCATTTGAATAATCTTGAGAGAGACTCTGGAAAAAGAATTTGAATGAAGGATTATCCTCCTAATATTCAAGATGAGGTTCAAAGATCATATTTGCAAATGGAACATTTTTAGACTATGAAACTTCGTCGTAGATGCTTGAATTAGATTTTATAGCTTGTAATGTTGTTTTACGTATGATTCATCAATAAAATGTATTATAATTTAACTTTTAAATGTTATTTTAATCTATAAATTTTTTTACCTTTATTATTGGGACCCCTCAAGTTTAAAATTCTGAATTTGCTACTGCCTCCGAATCTCAGAAACTACCCTATCAAAGAACTACCTTGTAATAACAAACTTGCAATATAGAGACCAATGCATTGAAGGTACAACAATGTGGTCGGTCACAAATATAGGACATAAATAGATCATACATTAGCACAGGCCCTCGAAATATCAAAGATAGCCCTGGCAAAGAACTATGTGTAATAACGAACTTGCAAAATAGAGACCAATGTGGTTGGTCACAAGTACAGGACATAAGTCATACATTAACCACTAAATGACTCGAGAGCTATTGAGAAATCAAATCTTGTAGAACCTGAAAGATGAAGTTGGCTTACGCCCTTGCATAATCCATCGGTCGCATTTGTATGTAATGTAAAGAGATTCCCAAAACCATTTCTAACATGATCAACACTGTCGAGGATAACGTTCAGAGCCTACAATATTCGACACCAGATGCCCCAGAGAGATCGTAGAGATCGAAGCTTTTTGCACCCACAAAAGACGCTCCTCGTAGATTTGCTCCATAAAAAGTAGAACCACACAAATTGGCATCGTCAAAAGTAGCACCTTCGGCATCCACATGCTTGAAATTAGCAGATTGAAGATTTGCACCTGAAAAACTCATATTTCTCAAACATGCAGAGCTGAAGTTAACTTCTGACAGGTCCAATTTTGAAAGATTATGGCCAGAAAGAATAACCCCTTGAAAATAATTCTTATTAGACGAGCATCTACACGACTTCTGTGAATGTATGTACTTGATAACGTCGGTGCGTGTCAAATCTGCATCCGACGCAGTATCTTCCTTACTATCAAGGACATCAAGTATTCCATCAACTAAATCAAGTAGTAGATAGTATTTTTCCTCCTAAACAAGTTCTGCATATTGAGAATCTTCTAATTTAGGAGTCTCGCCGTCTCTTAACCAATTAAGAATGTGCCGGAAATGTTCGCCATCCCGATCGATGAAAACGTATCCCTTCTTATCTTTGCGCAAAATGTGTCGACTGCTGAACATTGCAGCAAGCATGGAGTCGGGTTGACGCTGAGTGAGTACCGACGGTGGTGCATAACTTCTTTCCTCCCACATTGAGGTGAACCAAGGATGAACTGATGCAGGAAATTAAGAGTGAGAATTACAATATCAAAATCGCAAACGAAAAAAAAAAATATATATATATATATATAGAGTATAACTTGAAACCTTCTCTGCTGCAAAGAATAACAACAAAAGAAAAAGAAAATTTATGCAGCAACAACTAACGGAGAA
The DNA here is from genome assembly GCF_019419815.1 of Pyrus x bretschneideri. Taxonomy (NCBI): domain Eukaryota; kingdom Viridiplantae; phylum Streptophyta; class Magnoliopsida; order Rosales; family Rosaceae; genus Pyrus; species Pyrus x bretschneideri. Next base: position 10,024,779 of record NW_025999787.1, on the reverse strand, counting down.
ATATCTGTACCGGAAAAGGATCTCTTATAAATCTAAACGCAGTTATAAGTCGAAAATCGAAGCTCATAGGGTTAGTGATTCAATACAAGGGCGAAATACGAAGAGTCGAAAATCGTATGTATTCCCTCTTGATATGAACCTTTAATTATTTTTGCACTGGTTCACCACTTTGATATGAACATTTAAATGACACGACTTTTTTATGGAAAATAAATGAAAAGAATACCTACGATTTAAAATATTTTTACCTTATAGCATCTCCGACACAGATTCAGTCACAAGGGCTACTGTTACTCTAAGATTCAGTCATGAAGAATGGTTAACATTAAATGATACCCTCTGATCCGATGTTAAGATAAACATTAAAATTGAGGTGTGTTGGCCGCCACCCAGAAGGTGACATAACCATAACGTGCATGCATATACATAAGGGAGTAGTCTTCGATGGCAACTGATCATAGCTGTCGCAAGTTTGCCTCAACGTCAAATGATCTCTGCCACTAAGTACTGAGGGGCCAAAAAAAAAAAAAAAAAGTGTGTATGGACGAAGAATAAGGTTTTTTTCAAACATTTTGTTTTCTGAACATACTAACCCTCTTGTTTTGAAAGCTAAGCATGTCATAGAAACTGAAAAAATGATACATGCATATATACTAAAATGATACTTAGTGGTGGTATAGCATATAATTCCATATACTAGTGGTAACTAGTGTAAGCTGAAAATCTAGTCATACACTAGTCGTAGCTAATGTAAGTTGAATAATATAGTTATATACGTAAGAGTATCTTTAAAGGAGATGTCAAAAAATAAATGTCAAATGTTAATTTAACGGCTAATGTGGCAATGTCAGATTTTCTCTTTTTCCAACTGATATGTTTTTTTTGTTATAAATGATATTTGTAGACCCATTTTAAAAAGAAATCAATTAAAATAAATTTTCAAAGATATATAATTGATGCATTAATGGGGTCTACATAATATAATAATTAAAATCATTCGACATCACATTTTCTCATATGTTGAATTTGACATATGAAAACTCATATGTCAATCCACATAGGATTGACATATCAGTTGAAACTTGTTTTTACCTTCAAATTTGATTATATAGCATTCCACTTAGGTTTGACATCTCATTTGGAGATGATCTAACTAGTATAACCAATCATGTCATCACACTTGCTGTACGGACCATGGTTCTATAACACTGAAACATCTAAACGAATTCAATTATTTTCCACTCTTCTAAACTAAAAGAAAGACAATCCTTCATATACTTACGTAACTTTCCAAATAAAATCCCAATTGGTTTTTGTTAAACCCAACAAGCATAATATTCACTTCAAGAACGTAAAAATTCAACATTTCAAAACTAACCCACCACAAATCTTCCCCTACTTCGAAAATTAACCAAACACCTCCAATTCCAATTAATTTTCACATGATCTTCAACGAAAACAGTTCACACAAATAACATAGCCTCATAAATTAGACGAGTCGGATTAAAAACAAGAATCTAAATTTAACCCAAATCTGTAATTGACAAATTTAAGGAACCACTTACGTAGAAATGAAGCCGAATAGAAGAGGATTAAACTTCTCTCTTGGCTTAAGGTCGAGTTCCGATGAGTTTGGCCGAACTTGAAGTTTTACGGCGAGATTTGCTCCCTTTCTCGCCTTTCTTCCGCATTGTGTGGTGGTTTGTTGGGGGAAATCGAGTTACAAAACGTGTTGGGCTCGAAGAGGGCTTAGACTTTGATATAAGACTTGTCGAAAACGGTGACCAAATGAGGGAGATATGAAGATTTGGTTTGGGAGAGCAAAACGGAGGAGGAAATGAAGAAACAGCGGCTGTACTTCTGGGTACAGCTGGTCCTACACGCAAGGAAGACGACGATGCAAGTTGATGGGATTTACTAAATTACCCTTTGATTTGGAAAGTTTAAAAATTTCTCTTCGAACTCCAAATTTTAATCAGTTTGCGCTCACACATTCGTGACGACAAGTATTATAAGAACAAGCTTACATAATAAGGTATATTAGAATCAAACCAGCATTATAATACACATACATGATTAAATTTTGGTCATTGCATTAAAACGTCATTTGCAGTCGATAGTAAAATCCTTTCAAAGACCCACTTGTAATAACGAACTTGGCAAAATAGAGACCAATGAATTAGAGGTCACCGAGGGTGACAGCCTGCACAATGAGTGCTTGCTGCTCCTGGCGTAGTCCCTGGAGTCTTTCTTCTAGTTCCCGAATTCTTTGACGGCTTGCTTCCATTCGGGCTTCAAAAGCAGCCGGGTTCGCGGAGCGAAGATGCCTCCAGATAAAATTTAACATTCTTCGAGTATCATGAATAGCATTTTCTACATTTTGTATTTCAACGTGAATTTCAGCAAGTCGCTGGGCCATGGCTTTGTAGGTCACAAAAAGCCAAACATAGGATACATCAACCCTTTACAATCTTCCACGCAAGATGCCCCGGCGAGATCGAAGTTTTTAGCACCCACAAAAGAAGCTCCTCGAAGATTTGCTTCAGAAAAAGTAGAACTACGCAAATTTGCATTGTCAAAGGTAGCACCTTCAGCATCAGCGCCGTTGAAATTAGAATTTAGAATATCTGCACCTGAGAAACACACGTGTCTCAGACATGCATTAGCTGAAGTCGACATTTGACAGGTCCAGTTTTGAAAGATTAAGGCCAGAAAGATTAACCCCTCGAAAATAATGCACACGATTACGCAGGCCTCTAGTCCACTTCCCTGAATGTATGTAGTTGATAACCTCGGCACGGGTAAAATCTGCATCCAACTTCTTATCTTGCCTACTGTTAAGGACATCAAGTATTCCAACAAGTAACCCTAGTAGTTGATAGTATTTTGCCTCCATAACAAGTTCTGCATATTGGGAAGCTTCTAATATAGGAATCTTACGGTCTCTTAACCAGTTAAGAATGTGCCGAAAATGTTCGCCATCCCTATCGATAAAAAGATATCCCTTCTTATCTTGGCGCAAAGTGTTTGGAACGCTAAACATTGCAGCAAGATTGGAATCGGGTTGACGCTGAGTTAGAGTACTGACGGTGGTGGAAAACTTCTTTCCTCCCACATTGAGGTGAACCAAGGATGAAGAATCCCAGTCCTCTGGCATTGCTTGGAAACTTTGAGAGATCAACTGATGCAGGAAATCAAGAGTATAGCTGGAAAACTTCTCCACTGCAAAGAATAGCAACAAAAGAGAAAGAACAATTACGAAGCAACAACTAACAGAGAAATATCAAGACTGGAAAAGGATCTCTTATAAAACCAAACGCATTTATAAGAGTTGAAAATCGAAGCTCATAGGGTTGGTGAACCTTTTCAATACAAGGGCGGAATAAGAAGAGTCGAAAATCGTATGTATTCTCTCTTAGTTATGTCATAATATAATTGGGGAGAAGTTTAAATGTTTAAGCGTCCAACCGATTATGTCATGACACTTGGTGCGTCGGGCTGTTTTTCCAATGCATTAAAAAATTTCTCGATCTACACCTCACTTCTAAACCAATTCAATTATCTTCCACTCTTTCAAACTAAAAGAAAGCCACTCCTTCATATATTTACTCACGTAACTTCCAAATAAAATCTCATTTAGTTTCTGTTAAACCCAACAAGTACAATAAGAACGAAAAAAATTCACCATGTCAAAACCAGCCCACCACAAATCTGCCCCTACTTCGAAAATTAACCAAAAAAACAGTTCACACAAATAGCATATCCTCATAAAATCAAGGATAGGGTTCAGATTTTTACCCCAATAGCTCCAAAACTGGTCTTTGACGCCTAAAATTTACTGCCACGACATATATTACACGAATCGGATTACAAACAAGAATATAAAGTTAACTCAAATCTGTATGTGACGAGTTCAAGGAACCACTTACATAGAAATGAAGCCCATGAGAAAAGGATTAAACTTATCTCTTGGCTTAAGGTTGAATTCTAATGATTTTGGCCGGAATTTGGAGTTTTCCGGTGAGATTTGTAATTCAACTATAATAATATGCACACTAAAAGTACTAACCTTGAGAAGCCATTGAATTCAAGCACAAGAATGAATCACGAACACAGCAACAAGCAAGATCTTCCGCTCTCTCTCTACACTCCTTATGCACTCCTATACGGGGTAGGAATTTGTGCTAGAATATTGTGTATAAGAGTGGGAATCTAAGCCTTATATTTATAGGTGAGAATATCAGGTTTCTTGCCCATAAAGAAATCCCTAATACATATCTTTAGCACCTCTAGAATCCATGACTTAACAGGGAAGATATTCCACTGCAAAGAATAACAACAAAAGATAAAGAACCATCACAAAGCAACAACTAACAGAGAAATATCAGGACTGGAAAAGGATCTCTTATAAAACTAAACGCATTTATAAGAGTTGAAAATCGAAGCTCATAGGGTTGGTGAACATATTCAATACAAGGGCGAAATACGAAGAGTCGAAAATCGTATGTATTCTCTCTTAGTTATGTCATAACATAATTGGGGAGAAGTTTAAATGTTTAAGCGTCCAACGGATTATGTCTTGACACTTGGTGTGCCGGGCCATGTTTCCAGGGCATTGAAAAATCTCTCGATCTACACCTCGCTTCTAAACCAATTCAATTATCTTCACTCTTTCAAACTAAAAGAAAGCCACTCCTCCATATATTTACTCACGTAACTTCCAAATAAAATCTCATTTAGTTTCTGTTAAACCCAACAAGTATAATAAGAACGAAAAAATTCAACATTTCAAAACCAACCCACCACAAATCTGCCCCTACTTGGAAAATTAACCAAAAAAACAGTTCACACAAATAGCATAGCCTCATAAAATCAAGGTAGGGTTTTAGATTTTTACCCCAATACCTCCAAAACTGGTCTTCGACGCCTAAAATTTACTGCCACGATCTCAGTTCGACGCCATCAGCTCGAAACCTCGACATATATTACACGAATCGGATTACAAACAAGAATATAAAGTTAACCCAAATCTGTATGTGACGAATTCAAGGAACCACTTACATAGAAATGAAGCCCATGTGAAAACGATTAAATTTATCTCTTGGCTTAAGGTTGAATTCCGATGATTTTGGCCGGAATTTGCAGTTTCCCGGCGGGATTTGCTCTCCTTCTCGCCTTTCTTCTGCCTTGTGTGGTGATTTCTCCCAAACACAAATAAAGTGAACATGGGCAAGAATCTGCACTTTTTCTTTCCACTTTCCTTTCCTTCACAGTAAAGCATAAAACATTCCTTCTACACTTCAAGAAATTTTTAATTGTGACGAGAACAAAAGTGATACATCATGTGTTTTAATTGGAATGGTAGGAAATTTTATTTTTTAAGTTATTAACTTTTTAGCATATATATCTTACTATTTATACCATCCCGTGTACCAGTCAAATTGAAAAATCTCTTCGCTTCTAAACCAATTCAATTGCCTTCCACTCTTCCAAACTAAAAGAAAGCCACTCCTTCGTATACTTGCACGTGTAACATCCAAATAAAATCCCATTTAGTTTCTATTAAACCCAACAAGCATAATATTCACTTTAAGAACGAAAGTCAAGCATCCCGTCCTTCAAGCATCCCGCTCGAACGTCAAGAGTTCTGGGTGCAGGTAAAAGGGCTACCTCTTCCTTTCATGACTCGTCAGATGGGTCAATTTATTGGTAATCATATCGGAGATTACGTTGTGACTGATCAAAGTAGGAAGCAAGAGCTAAATGGTAGTATCCCTTGGATTCGTTCGGTGATCGATTTTACTAAACCCCTCCGTAGAAGTCTTTTGATTAAGCTAGAGAATGAAGCTGTTGACGTTGCAGTACGTTATGAAAAGCTTCCTTCCACATGCTTTCTATGTGGTATGATGGATCATATGGAAGAGCTTTGTGAACTATGTAAAAAGGAGAACGCTGATGATCTTGCTAAGCCTTATGGTCGCCGGTTTCAGGAACATGTAAATGGTGAAGGTTATCGTAAACCACATGGCAAACGGTTTGGTTTGGAAGGTTCCCGACCCTGGAGGATGACGGCACCGTTGGCCGATGATGATGATGGGCTGACAGTTGGCGGGTTATGGAAGATCAGCATGGTGGCGAGAAGGCTAGGGCTGTTCCTAATGGTACGGAGGGAAGTTTGGAAGGAAACAATAATTTGGCGCCGATTGCAGCAGAAAATCAATCCCATATTTCCTTATTGCCTGATTTAAATGAATTACCACTTACAGATGAGATGATGGTTGACCAACAGGATTTGAACGCAATTACTGATGATCTAATAATTTCTCCGGATCTAGTGACGTCGACTTTTAAAGAAGGGGTTGGTGTTGATGTGCTGACTAGTGATGTGGCCGTTCCACTATGTCCCAGCATGTCTCAATGCCAGCTAGACTTAATGTAAATTCTCCGTCAGCTGCTGCTCCTTTTTCTTCGAGCTATGGAAGGTTTGGTTTTGGGGAGATGGAAGGCGGGCGGGCTTTGTCCGCATCTAGCATCATGAAGGACAAACAGATTGTTCTAGAGGGGGTTTTGGAAGATATGTGGCAACCTCTGTCAGACTGTAGTGCAGCAGTGACGAATCACTGGGAGCTCACTCTGGGGCCGGACCCTTTCAATTTACTGCCAATAATTGAGGGTAATTTTCAGAAAAAGAGGAGGCCACGTAAAATTGTTAAAACCAAGTCGGCGTGAGGATGCATCTTTGGTGTCTAGGTCGAGACCGGCTTTGTTGGAGGCTACCCCAGGAGTTAGGAAACGGTGTACTCCTGAGGATGACGATGCTCTCCCTACATTTGTTTCAAGGCGCAAATGGAGGTATTAGATCTTCATCGGAGGAGACTGACGAGCGTCAATCCCGCCGGTCTCAATGAGTTGCCTTAGTTGGAACTGCAGCGGGCTTGGGAACCTCCGTGCAGTTCAGGCACTCCAAAGGTATATATACAGTGAAGATCCTGATATTGTTTTCCTGTGCGAAACCAAAAGTAATGGTATAAGCATGGAAAAACATAGATTGAAACTATACTTTGATTTCGTCTTCTCCGTTCCGAGTCGGGGACCGAGAGGGGGTTTATGTGTGTTGTGGAAACAGGAGATAAATTTGAGTCTGCGTTCCTACTCGCAGAATCATATTGATATGGATGTGGGAGGTATTGGTGATGTGAATTATTGGCGTGTGACCTTTCTTATGGCTTTCCGGTGGTTCGTGAGAGAGCTAAAACATGGAGGTTGATGGAAACTTAAGCGGGAAATGGGAATTTGTCAGTTTTGTTTGAACATGAACAGGAAGGTGGCAATCCGCGAGATGGAAGGCAAATTGCTGGGTTTCGGGATGCTCTTGTCAGCTTTTGGATTTGGGTTTCGTGGGAAATAAATTTACGTGGTTTACGACGCGTGATGGCGGAATCAAAGTCAGGCTTGATAGGGCTGTAGCGAATCAATCTTGGATGGATCTTTTTCCAGGTTTTAAGGTTCACCATCTTAAGAAATCAACTTCGAATCATACACCGTTACTTGTTGGATGGGATGGTAGAATTCGCATGAAAGGTAGGAAGAGCTTTCGTTACGAGCAACGTTGGTCTGAGCAAGAGGGATGTCGTGAGGTGGTAAAGAGTGGCTGGGAGATTAGTGTAACGGGAGTTTAGATGTTCAGAGTGACGGAGAAACTTAAGGTGACAAGGATTTGGTTATCCAAATGGGCTCGAGACAATGCAAGACAGGGGCCAAAAGAGATTGCCTAGGTCGAAGAAAAACTCACGGTTTTGCTTGGGTTACCTTTCACGGAATCGTCGACTGTACAGAAAAAAATATTTGCTAGCTAAGTTAAACTCCCTATTGGAACAAGAGGAAGTTTTCTGGCGCCAGAGATCTAAGGAGAACTGGTTAAAGCTAGAGGATCGTAATACCAGGCATTTCCATCAGAAAGCTACTCGTAGGCAAAGGAAAAATTGGATCCACAGGCTAAAGGATGAGAACGGGGATTGGCATGACAACAAACCTGGTATGTAACGTGTGGTGGTGGATTATTTCACTAAGTTATTTGATTCAGATGGTGGGGGAAATTTAAATATGGTGTTGGACCACATTACACCCAGAGTTAACGATGTGATGAATGCTGATCTCCTTCGTATTGTCTCCAATGAGGAAGTTAAGGAAGCACTGTTTCGAATGCATCCGACCAAGTCCCCTGGTCCGGATGGCTTGTCTCATGGATTCTACCAGAAACATTGGGATGTGGTAGGCGCTGATGTTTGTGGTGGCGTTCGTTTGATGCTGCAGTCAGGTTGCATGCTCCGCAAAATTAATTGTACACATGTTACCCTGATTCCGAAAGTTTGTGCAATGTCGTTTACAAGATTGTTGCAAAGGTTCTCACAAATAGGCTTTAAGAGTATCATGCCGAAGATTATTAATCCCACTCAGAGTGCTTTCATACCGGGAAGAATAATTTCTGATAATACTTTAGTGGCGGCAGAAATAGCACATCACATGCATAAACGTAGCTCGGGCTGGAACGGAGTTGTGGCTTTAAAGCTAGATATTAGTAAGGCATATGATAGGTTGGAATGGAACTTTTTGGAGTCTATAATGAAATGCATGGGTTTCTCTGAGGAGTGGAATCGATTGGCGATGATTTGTGTGTCCATGGTCACTTATTCTTTTAAAGTAAATGGTGAACCAGTGGTTTTTGTTTCTCCTAAACGTGGTATTCAACAAGGAGATCCGCTTTCTCCTTCATTATTTGTGTAGTGTGCCGAAGGTCTCTCGGCGACCTTATGAAATGCGGAGAAAAGAGGACTTATTAAAGGTCTTGCGCTTTGTAAAAACGCTCCAAGTATAAGCCATCTCTTGTTCGCATATGATAGCTTTCTATTTGTTAAAGGCACTCTGGATGAATGTCAAAATATAAAATCAGTTTTGATGAAGTATGAGCTTGCATCGGGGCAAGCAGTTAATTTTATAACGAGTTGTGTGGCTTTTAGCCCTAATCTCACAGAGTGTGATCAACAACCATTGGCAGATTGCTTGGGTGTTCGAAAAGTGCAGGCCCATGATAGGTATCTCGGGTTACTGGTTTTTGTATGAAAATCTAAAATGGATGGAAAAACTGCAGGGGTGGCGTGGTGGCGTGAAGGCATTTTGAGTAGTGCAGGGAAAGAATTACTAGTAAGACCGTGGCTCAGGCATTACTAATGTATACTATGCAGTGCTTCCCTCTTCCAAAATGTCTCTGTGAGGAATTGAACACGATGATAGCCAAGTTTTGGTGGAGTGGAGAACCCGGGAAGCGCAAAATTCATTGGGTGAACTGGCGAACCTTATGTAAATCAAAAGAGGAAAGGGGTTTGGGTTTCAGAGATCTCTATGATTTTAACATCGCTCTTCTTGCGAAACAGGGGTGGAGATTTATCATGCAGCCTCATTCGTTAGCTTTCACTCTTTTCAAAGCACGGTACTTTCCTTCCACAGATTTCTTGAGCGCACCAATGAAGACAAACGCATCGTTTGTATGGCGTAGTATTGCAGCCACTCGTCCAGTGATCTCTAAGGGGGCGTTTGTTGCGCCGGACTATCTCGGACTGGATTAGCTTCAAGGACTAAGTTAGACTGGCTTAGACTAGACTAAACTGGACTAACTTAGTGAAGCGTTTGGTGCAGTATTGGACTAAGAAACTGGATAATAACAAATTATAATATTATATTATTTAATATATAAATTATTAATATTTTATTATGATCTTATCTTTTTCTTCATTTTTTCCTACCATTTCCTCGTTAAATTGGATGAAGTTAGCACCGCCAAAATATTCATCACCATCCCTGGACTGAGATCTTAGATTTGAATGCTCGAATCTGTCATGGATTTGAAGAAGCCCAAACAAGCCGAGATTTCCAGGCCATTTTCCAGCCACATTCGACCACATTTTGGCCTCGATTCAGGTAAAATCGTAATCTTGTCACTTCCAGCTTCAATTTGGTATATTTTGTATGAAAGTTGGTTGTGAAATGGATCTGAAAGAGAGTCGGAAAGTTAATGATTGATCTAGGTGACCGGAGATGACGAGGAGTCTGTCGAGAGTGGTCGTTGAGCATGACGAGGACGAGAAAGAGAGGATAGTCTTAGCTAGTCCCATGGTTATTGGGGGGTCTCGCTAAGACCTCTTAGTGAAGGGTTTTGTCTATGCTAGTCCCCTTTAGTCTCATTAACGTTAGTCCCAGCATGGAACAAACACAGTATTGGACTAAAAGCTAGTCCAGTCCAGTCCAGTCCAACTTAGTGAGGGCAAACAAACGCCCCCCAAAGGTCTACGTTGGCAAGGGGGAGGTGGTTCGTGTGTAAAAATTGGTGCGATAATTGGTTGCCGAGAGAGAATTATTTCAAAGTTTTCACTCCCCCTCCATTGCTGCCACTACTTGAGGCCACGGTGGAGAGTTTGTTTTTGGATGGGACACGAACTTGGAACAAAAACATGCTTCATCGATTGTTTAGCTTAGAAGAAGCGGAAGTTATTCAGAGCATCCCTCTCAGTATTCGACGTATGTTTGATAGACAAGTTTGGCATTACGAACGGAATGGTATTTTCTCAGTGAAGAGTGCTTCTTACTTGGCAAGGAGAGAGGTGGATGCTAGAACGTCAGGTTCGAATTCCCAAGATTCGATAATCTGGAAAAGACTATGGAATGCTTGTGTTTCTGGTAAGGTAAAAATATGTGTTCGGAGGGGGTGTTTGGATTCTCTACCGACCATAACAAAACTTGCTACAAAACGTATTGTCTAGGAAACAGAGTGTTTGTTTTGCTCCGGGCAGCCAGAAGCTGTTGAGCATGTGCTGAGAGATTGCTCGATGGCTCGAGCAATATGGTTCGCGAGTTTGGGCATTAGAGGCCAAGGTAATTCATCAGTATGTTTCAGAGATTGGGTAACTAAGCTTGTTCATGATTCCTCCAAGTTGACTTTTGACTTGGTGTTGACAACTGTATGGAACCTTTGGAGAGCTCACAATGATCTTTTGTGGAAAGGTACAATCACTCACTTGCGTGATGTGGCTTTGAGAGCCGAGGAATGGATGCTTGCTTTTAGGCACTATCACTCTCCCAGCAAAATGGTATCGATACATACCATACAAAAGTGGTCTCCTCCTGACATAGGTTTCTTGAAGTGTAACTTCAATGGTGCTTGGGATGAGAGATTGAGGAAAGGTGGTGTTGGGGTGATTATTCGCAACTGTAGTGGTGAATTTTTTGCGGGTCTTGCGGCTGTGGAGGAAGATGTCGGTTCGGCTCTACAAGTAGAGCTCTTGGCAGCTCGGCGAGCCTTGCAATTTGCTCATGAAATAGTTTCATGCAGCTCAGGGATCATTTTCGAAGGGATTTCAGCTTGACCATTGTGGCAATGAATGGGGAGGGCGATGATCACTCCATTTTGGGTCCTATCATCAATGATAATTATATTCTCCTGCGAGGTTTTGTTCATGCATTGACAAGCTTCATTCGACGTGAGGGGAACAGTGATGCCCATCGTTTGGCTCGGGCGGGTTTGCAAGCAACAGGGGAGTTGATTTGGGTTGAGAACCCTCCTGATATCATATATACTAAAACCAGTAGGGGTTGAGTACTGTGGATGACCAGTGAAATGGCGACATTGCCCTCGGTGGCCACGCGTCTATCATCGCTGATCCTTCTCCTTTGATTTCTTCGTTGTTTTTCCCATTCGCTTCTTTCTCCCCATCCTCAGCTTCTGCAAATTGTCGAACATTTTTTCTCTTCCACGCCGGTGTTGTTCTTGGTGTCCACCCTTTGCAACTTTCTCCGTCCGATTTTTCACCTTCGTTTTTCTTCCGGAAAACTGCTCGATTCGTGAACGGTGGAGGGGCTACAGATTTCTGCCTTTTTCAATTCGATTGAAATCCGTTTTTTGCTTGCGTAGTCTAACGTGTTCAGGTGATTTTTGCTCAGCGTACGTGATTTCGTTTTTTAGGTGGTTCGCAATTGGATTCCACAGTAAAACCCAAAAACTTAGAGGTATGAAAATTTCAATTTTTTTGCATTCTTAATTTATTTTCAATGTTAATTTCTGATTTATTTTCAGTATTGATTCCTGAATAAATTATTATTTTTGATAAACCCACTTAGAATTTGATCTGGGTTTTGCTTCGATTCCATAGTAAAAACCTTGAAACTTAAAGGCACAATCTGCATGTCCTTAGAAACTACTTGAGCAGCCGCGATCTCAGGTAATTTACTCTTTTGTGTGTATTGGGTTGGTGAGTTATTGATAAAATCTGAAATGACTTGAAGATTTGATTTGGGTTTTGCATGTTTGTAGTTTTTTTGGACTGGAATTTGGATTATTCATGATTTTAAAAAATTTCATATATATATGATTTGAGTTTAATTCAGGAAAATTATTATCTATGCTGTATATTTCCAAACTCAGCTATTGGTTGAATATACTCATTGGTTGAAGCTTGAAAATAAAAGACTGCTCCAATGCAAGGGTGAAGTGTCGTTTCATCAGTATTGGGAAGCTTTCTTTAAATAACTATGTCAATGACCCTGAGTTGGTCTGTTTTGGTTTTGGTTATTTTTTTCAATTGGTTTGGGATTTTTTTATGTTTGGAGTTCTTTTGCTGTAATATTGTTTTCTATTCATCTGGAATTTAGTTTATGTTATGGGTTGCCATGTTTCTGCATTTAATTTGGTGTTTGGATGCTTATGTTACAGTTGTCATTGACTTTCTTACAGAATTAATCCAAGTGATGATGCCATTTTTGATATCTGTTTAAATGTTAACACTTTACAGATTTTCAGTTTCTACACAATGAGATGATGCGACTGTTCAAAGTGCTTTATCATTAAGGTGAGTGATTTTTGTTTTTTGCTTTTAGCCTTTTGTGATGAAGAAAGTTTAGTCATTTGTTTACTGACTTATTAATTGGTGAGAAGATGAAACATTTTGCTGCTGGTTGCTAACAAAGTAATTGAGTTTTCGTGTTTTTTCTTTGTTTGCTTTAATTATGTATCACTTTTTATATAAAAAAAAAAATTCGTATATAGTTTTGGAAATTTTTATTTGGTTAGAGAAAGGGGAAGAATATAGGAAGAGGAGAATTACATGCTTTAATAAAAATGCTGCATTCTTATTTGTGTAATTGGATACAGGGTTGAAAAAGGAGTTGAGTGCTGTTGTTTGTGTCTTCATAGTTTCGTCAAGATTTGAAAAACAGTGAAAAGATATTAAACTTATGGATGGAAGTAATGTGACATCCCGTTCCAAAAACTATAAAACGTACGTGTGAATTTACCTTTTTACCCCTAGTTCGTTAAAATTGCGTTTAGTGTAGTTTCGGGTAGTGTGGAAATGTGTGAGACACACACACACACACCTGTCATTTTCTCTTTTTCCTCTACCTTTCCCTGATTCCCTCTCCTATGTCTCTTTTCTGTCTCACTCTCTCTCTCTCTCCGAGCTCTCTTCTTCTTCATCTTCTCCTTTCTCCAACACACGGACACACACACAAACATACTCAAATCTTCACCAATCAAGAAACCAATTATACCATTGAACTCGTGGAGCTGAGAGGAGTCCAGTGGTGCCATTTCCAGGTAAGGAAACCACCATTTTCACGTCGATTCGAAGTAATCCGTTTTGAACACTATTCATGCAAACTTAATCTAGTTAGTTTTTGGACATTTTAAGCTTGTAGATGTGTTAGTGAGGTCTCAAGGAGCTTGGGAATGCTTCGTTGGGTGAATTTGGACGTTGGGAAAGCTTAGTTCAAAGTTGGCCGAATTTGGATCGTTGTTGCAGGTGAGATTCTTTGATTTTTAGGCCTTAAAAGTAGTCTAACGTGATTCTACTAGTCCTAAGCTTCATTTTGGTATAAAGAACGTGAAAAATGGTTGAAAAACGAGTGAGAAAACAAAGTTTGAAAATTTTGCAGTTTTCCGGCGGTGGCTCGCCGGAGAAGGAAGGGGAATATTCCGTTAAGTTTTAACGGAATATTCCTAAAGGAGTAACGGCGTCAGTTAGGGAATATTCCGTCAGTCAAACGGAATATTCCTGACGGCGTCAGTTGACGCCGTCAGTGTGCGTTGCACGTGACCGCGCGTGGGGGCGCGTGGGTCCGTGCCATTTCAGGCGCGTGGGGGCGCGTGCGTGGTCCAAAAATCAATATAAAAATATGGGTGTGATCCTGAGGTTGTGTAGATCACTTTGGTATATTCATTTGTCCATTTTGAGCAATGTATGAGAGATTATTACAAGGAATTGGTTATGTGCTTTGAAATTGACGTTTTCGTAGCTTTTTCGCGTATAGGTGATACGTACTCCGAGGACGAGCGTATTCACTCGAGGCAGGGGGGCTACGACCCTTCCACTTATCAGTGAGTGGGCTTTTGTTTTCCGTATATACCTATATACTTTAAATTCGCAGAAATAGAATAAAAAGAGTTAATTGATTTATGCCATGCACTTTAGTATTATCGCTCATGCATCATCACATACATTAGTAACGGCATACATTTATATAATTGTATTTGGTGCTGTGGACGCACAGGTAAGTGCCAGGTAAGTGGTTTCATGATGTTATACAGTTGTAGTTTGAGATGTTTAGAGAGCTCATTATCTGCACCCCGGTGTTAGTGCTCCCGCCCGTGGCCAGGGCATAGCCTTCACGTGTATGTTCACCTCCCGCACCACACGCTCAGCTTGGATCCAGGTTAGGTGCACAGCCTGTCGTACAGACCACATTAGGTGGTTCCGACTCGTAGGTGACCCGCGATTTATCGCACAGCTTCACGTGATCGTAGCACTAGAGCGTATATATATTACACCAAGCCTGTCGTACAGACCACGTTAGGTGGTTCCGACTCGTGTGCAGATTCGGTTAGTGAGTTGAGATTGGAGCTCTATAGGCCGCCGTACAGGTCACGTTAGGTGACTCCCGGCTGCTAGATTAGATGTTATTGATAAGAGTTATGCTTGAGCATTTACATTTATTATGAGATTCCGATGTGACATATTCTCGAGCATGAATGGCATATCTTGGAGCATGATTGGCATATCTATACATATGTATATACGTTCACTTTCTGGGATGTATACAGGTTTTACGGCGAGGGGTTAGAATGTGTTTTGTTAAAGAGTTTTCAAAGAGCTTTGTTTTTGCCCACTCACGCTTTTGTTTTGCGCCCCTCCAGGTTCTAGTTGCTTAGCGGTTGCGGTGGTCTTCCTAGAGGGCGTCCCGGCATTTCTGACAGATACTCACCAATGTAGGGTCACCTTCGGGTGTATTATTGTCGTGTTATTTTCTTTGGACTGCTGTAGTCTTGCTCTGAACTTAGCGTCTCACATACACTAGTACTTGTCTTAATACTTTGTATGCTAGGTTTTAATTTATTCGTACTTTTACATTACTTTCTCTAGCTTCCGCACGTGCACATGGCTACGTCACCTCCGGGTGACGGCCAGCATGCCCTGATCTCGGCTGGGGTGTGTCAAGTAAAGCAAACAAAATTTTAACAAAAAATGCGACTGGGATGAGAGAGTATTGTAAGAGTTCATTATGGTAAAATATTGTTGTGCATGACAGTATTAAATAATCAGTTTGATAAATTAAAATGGTGTGATTAAATAAGATTATCTGTTGGGTGTACCTATATATGCTTAATAAATTGTTAATGAGTTTTCAATTTCATGTTATTATTTGCTCTGATGATATTGTTTCGCTTTTGTATGTTTAAAATTGTCATGCTCTGTGTATTTGAGAATTTTTTTTTTTAATTTGAATTTTATTTCTGTGTATGGTCCAGTAAACTTTTGGTTCCCTAATCATTTGACTTAATTTTATTTCCATTTCTAAAAGTTTTTCCTGTAATTTTCTGTCATAAAAAGATTGTTTTGTTGCAAAAAGCAAGGCCAATTTGTTTAGGGCTTGAAGATTTCTACATTCACCAGGTTTATCTTCGACTTCAGGTACTTTGTTCCATTAACAACTTAAAGTCAATTGCAACCACACAGTTTGGTTATGATTGGGTAAAATAAGCTGATTATCTGCCTATTTCATGAGGATATCAATAGGGACTATCTACCCAATCTTTTGTGTGTAAATAGATGTAAATACACATCAAATATTATCTTTTGTATGTAAATTTGTAAAAGATGTGAATATTAGAACAATGGCAATAGAACTGCCAATCCATATCTTTGTAAATAGATTTCTGTATGTATATAAATAGTATTGCATATCGTGTGTATTTAGAATTTTTTGCATGTTTTATACAGTTTTAAAATCCGCAGCATCGCGCGGGCACTATTGCTAGTGCTTGCTAATATCCTGAGGAGAGTCCTCAACACAACCTTAGTTGATGTTGATGTAACTTTAATGCTTTCTGAGGATAGTTAACTATAGTTAAGTTGTTTTGTGCGGGACACTATTTTTCTTTCGACCGAGTTGAAATTTTTGACAATGTTTTTTATCGAGGCCCTTTTATGCATATTATCCCCTTACTTTGTATGTTTCATCCTCGTTAATGAATATCGTACTTTTTTCAAATAAGAACGAAAAAAAATCAACATTTCAAAACTAACCCACCACAAATCTGCCCCTCCTTCAAAAATTAACCACACGCCAATTCCAATTACTTTTCACTTACTCTTCAACGAAAACAGTTCGCACAAATAACATAGCCTCTCATAAAATCAAGAGGGATTAAAACAAGAATCTAAAATTAGCCCAATCTGCAAGTGACAAATTCAAGGAACCACTTACATAGAGATATGAAGATATGAGTTTGGGAGAGCAAAACGGAGAAGGAAATGAAGAAACAGCGGCCGTACTTCTGGGTATAGCTGGTCCTACACGCAGGCGCAGGGAAGACGAAGATGCAAGTTGTTTAGCTTCAGAAACTTTCGAAATTACTAAATTAGAAAATTTATAAATTTCTTAGTCCCAACTCCAAATTTTAATCCGTATGAGCTCACGCGTTCATAACGAGGAGTACTACAATAATATGTTTAGAGAATAAGTCATACGTGTCACACTCCGTCAGTGAAAACATTCACCCAATCAAGGACATTTTGATCGTTTAACACATTTGAAGATTAAAATACTCTAATATTAAGAACGAGTGGTAACACTAAATGCTTATTAGTCATTGTAGGACTGACACATAAGATATATACTAAAAGAATAATGTGTCTAAAAGTTAGGATTTGGTTTGATATTCTAGTAACAAGGTTTGTTGTTTTTTTTTTTTTTTTTTTTCCCTTTCTTGAAGTAACAAGGTTTAGTGTGACTAATACAATTTTCATCAATCAATGTATTTTTTCGATAACTAAATCAATTAGTCACATGATTTTCAATCACTAATCAATTTCAAATCTTTTTTCTTGACTAATGTTTTAGTCACATACTTTTAGTCGCGACAAACTCTTATTTTTTGCTAACTAAATTTCTCAATGGAATCAGAGTTGTAGATAATATTGTCTGAATCACTATAAATTATTGTATGTTTATACCGACGTTGCGTGTGATATGATTGATCATCCCCAAATCATAAAACATCTGAAGTCCACCAAAAAAAAGAGAATCTCTCTGGTTTTATTCCCAAACTTCAATAACAAGAAATGTTCTTGAGTAAAAAGTTTGTCTCTCGTACTAGAAATAATAAAAATTCTCTCCCACGATGAGAGTCGTTCTCTCCATCCCCGTGAGAGTTTTTTTAGCCTGTGTGCTGAGCCATCTTCAAACTTCATGTCCTTCGCCACCGGCTTGTGCCAAGGCCTGGGTCGGTGGCTCTTGGGTTTAGTTTCCCTGCAATTTTTCCATTGATCGTCTCTGATATGTGCTTAAATTATCAAAATCCGATGCCATCAATTCCATTTTATATTCATCATCCTTCCCATCCTCCACCTCCTTGGCTTTCCTTAACCCCATCTGATTTCAAATCTGCAGCCACTTACCTCAAACACGTTTTGACACGATTATTTCGGGATGTGCATAGAGCTCTGGTGCAGGTGTTCACACCACCACTTCTCGTGGATCGGGAAGTACATTTTGCTCCGACTCAGGTGTTTACACCATCACCTCCCATGGATTTGTCTTCGACGACTTTGTTGCCTTCGATGACTTTGTCGCTATGATGCTTTGTGATGGTTGTTGGAGTCGTCTTTCTGTCATTTTTGAGGAATTGTTTGGCTGGATTTTGGCGTCTGTTGGACTGCAGTTTTTCGGCGATGCATCGGCAACAATCGCAGGGAATTTAGGATATTCTGTTTCTTTTGTTGTTTATGGTCTCAGACTTTTGTATTGGGGGTCCATTCTTTCTTTTGAGCTTTTCTTGTAATTGGACCTCAACCGTTTACCGCTTTTACCCAAAAAAAAAAAAAAAAAAAATCAATAGGAAGAAATAATAGAAAAGCTTAACCTAAATTAAATAAATAGATGGGAAGCAAGTTATCGCATCGCCAGTCTGCCAAATATGGCTCGAACCTACTAGTACAAGGACTTTTTGGGGGGTTTTCTCAAAAAGTCCAAACATTAATTTTCAAGAAATGCCACTAACAAATAGTTTATAGTATGCGTCTTTTTCTTGAACAGATGATATTTCTACATTAAAGAAAAAAGAGTGGACTTAGTCTCATAATGGACTAGTAATAATGTAATTCAAATTCACTTTTGGCGAGAATCGAACATAAGACCTCTCACTTAGAAATAAAGAAGATAAGAGGAATATGTTGTCCACACACATCTTTCTACTTCTTACATACTCTTTTAATTTATGGACGACAAATCAAATGAATTAAAAAAAAAATAAAAGGATACAAAAATTAATAAAGACTATGTGATAAGTGAAAATGGCGATCTATAAGCTCGCAAATTGCCAATTCTCTACACGTTTTTTTTTTTCCGTTCAAACGTCGTTTTCTTCATTTAATTTTACCCCAACACAAGTAGCCCAAATCATGCCCTACATCAAATTGTCACGTTAATAAATAAGTTTTAGTAAATAACTATGAAAGTTTAGAATACACGTAAAATTTTAAATCAGAATAACTTGAATTCAGAATTTTTCGAAATCGCAAACGTTCTAATTTCATTCCATTTTTTTACAATTACTTGACTTCGGTAATTTTTTGAATTTAGAAAACAAATATACTGTTAATGCATGTATCGAATGACAAAGTTTAAAAAAAATTCAGTCAAGAATAATAATATGATACTTGAATCACATTTTTCATATCATACTGGTGGTTATTCTTTAATAAAGATGATATCTATATATATTGGTGGATTTATCTTTATTAAAAAGATGGTTCAAATATAATAAGTATAACATTACTTTAAGAATAAAAAATAATTCTTTAGTCAAAATCGAACTTACCATTCCAACTTGCAATTAGGAAGATATAATAGATTTTTCTGTGTTCAAAACACGATCATATATATCATATGAAGAAACATTTAAAAGAAAATTCATATATAGTGTATTACCCGTATTACAGCACGTAGAAAACCAACATGATCCTCTTCGGATCCTCTTTGTGAGGATCCCAGAGATCTAAAAATCATATTCGTTAGTTATATATTATACGGTCAGTTTTTGTCTAGAATTATTTGGGTTCAATTAAAAAAATTTAAAATAATTTATGAATGGTCACGGTTGACGAATCTTCAAATTCTGACTCGAACGGTTGAAAAAAGTTAAAAAGCGTGGCACCAACGCCTAGCAAAAAACAAGAATGACAAATGAGAAAGGTAAAACTGAGATTGCAAGCTTCTGAAGCAAACAAGGAATGCGTGTAATTACACAGTGAATCAGAGCAGGGAGAAGATGGAGAGGAACCAGAGGACTGTTGATTTTGCAGAATTGTAGAGAGAGAAAGAGGGGAGAGAGAGGGGGGATTGGGGTTTTAAGTTGTGGTGGTGGTGTTGGGGAAGAGGATGTCAGGCGAGGAATACAGCGATGAGACTCGTCTGCTGCGATCCTCCAACGACATTATCAAAGACGACAACGCCGGCCTTTCGGCAGAGAAAGACAGCGACTTGGAAGCTCAAGAGGGATTAATAAGCAGCAGGAGAAGCAGTATTAGTCCGACCGGTAGAAGAGGCAGAGTCGGAGGCTTCAAAGATCTGCTGATCAAGCATTTGGACGGCGTAGGAGGGCTTTCCGGCCGCCGTCTCAGTATCAAGCGCGGCCGAGATAATTCCCCAAATCACGACGGCAGAGAGGTTAGAGAGCAGCGTTCCGCTGTAGATCACCACCACCATCATAATCAGCATCATCAGATTCAGCAGCAACATCATGGGTCTCCGGCCGGAAGCGACGGTAATGACGAGCTTGCCGATAGTGCCCCACCGGAGTGGGCGTTGCTTCTCCTTGGTTGCCTTCTTGGCCTCGCCACGGGTCTCTTTGTTGCCGCATTTAACAAAGGGGTAAGTTTTCGATCCTTCGCAGCCTCCGATCGTGTAATACCATTGATGTTTTGATGATCCAATTGTTGCCCATCATGACAAAACTTGTAAATTTTGTAAAGTTATGCAAAAGATGTGAACTTGTTGCTTAGGTTCTAAGAATGCTTCAAAACCTCCAATGTTTAATCCCAGTAATGTTTTGGGAGATCCAGTTGTACCCATCATGAAAAAAACTTGTAATTTTTATGAAATTATGCAAAAGATGTGAACTTGTTGCTTTTCAGCACTGTATTTTGTTTTCGATTTGTTACGTTTCTTAGAATGCTTTAAAACCTCCAATGCTTGAATCCATTGATGTTTCGGATATCCAATTGCTACCCATCATGAAAAAGCTTCTAATATTTGTAAATTTATGAAAAGATATGAATTTGCTGCTTAGTTTTACAGCACTGGTATTTGTGCTTGACACTTGTTGCAGATCCTAGAACGCTGATTCTGCACCATTTCCAACCTCTATTCTCAGTTAGAATGTATTATGTTAGATCAAAAGTTGTTATTATTTGTAAACAATGTCAATGGTTTTGATGGACTTGGTTCTTGTGGTTGGCTATAAGGTATAAAAATGTTGTGCTTCTCTGCATGGTTTTTGGCTTGTAGAGTCTGTAAAAGTATATGTGTCAGTTTCAGTTAATTCTATTGTTTAGCTTCTAGAATCTGCCCATTGTGATTAAACTCACAGTGTTTCCAAGTTAAGAAAAAAAGAATGTGTGAACTTGTTGCTTGTTTCTGTGCCAGTGTCTGTATGATGCTTGGTGTGATTGAAAATGGTCTACATTTGGAAATGATACCAATAACAGATAAAAGATGGTGCTTCTTGGTATGGTTGTTTAACTTGTAGTCTATATAACAGTATGTTTGTTTTAGTTTATTCTGTTCACATTGATTGACGCCCTAGTGCTCATCTAGGTACATGTTATACATGAATGGGCCTGGGCTGGTACTCCAAGTGAAGGTGCTGCATGGCTCCGTCTGCAGAGACTAGGCGATACTTGGCATCGAATTCTCCTAATACCAGTCACGGGTGGGGTTATTGTTGGCATGATGCATGGTTTACTTGAAATATTGGACCAGATAAGGCAGTCCAGTTCCTCTCAAAGGCAAGGATTTGACTTACTTGCTGCAGTCTTTCCCTCAATAAAGGCTGTCCAAGCAGCTGTCACTTTAGGTACCGGTTGTTCTTTGGGTCCTGAAGGCCCTAGTGTAGATATTGGAAAATCTTGTGCCAATGGATTCTCATTAATGATGGAAAACAACAGAGAAAGGAAGATTGCCCTTGTTGCAGCAGGTGCAGCGGCTGGAATTTCTTCAGGTACTACCTATATTTTCTTGTCCACAATTTGTTTGCATTTGTTTTTTCAGTTTTTCTTTTTTCGTTTCCTTTGTCTACTAGTGCTTTATGATATTTTACAGGAAACAACCTAATTTAGTATTGTCTTGAACAATTATTATATACTATATTCATAAGAAGAAAAAGAATCTGTTCTTTATGACTAACAACTGTGGGAGATTGAAACTTATTTTGAATGTAATTATTTGATGTATAGTTCATTCATTTCTTTTGTTTTGCAACATCCAGCTGTCTTTGAGATCATGAAATACAAATTATGTTGATAACGAGTGTGCTATTTATTGATGTTAATCTCGGAATTTGTTTGCAAATTAGAGTAACATTTCTGAGGAACTTTACCTTCGATATGAGATGCACTCATATTTTTTTCATTCACAGTATGTTCATTTGTGTCCCTTAATCACAAATATGAACAAATTTAGTTTGTACTCCTAGAACAGTGAGGAACTTTATGAATTTCTGTTTTTACCAGTGAACAAGTCTGGTAGTAAACTTTTAGGATTTTTTCTCTTCAGGTTTCAATGCGGCAGTTGCTGGTTGTTTCTTTGCTATTGAAACGGTGTTAAGGCCTCTGCGAGCAGAAAACTCACCTCCATTCACAACTGCAATGATTATTTTGGCTTCTGTTATATCATCCACTGTATCTAATGTTTTACAAGGGACTCAATCAGCGTTTACAGTGCCTACATACGATCTAAAATCTGCTGCTGGTACTTGATATTCTCCTCTCTTCCTTTCTTTTTTCTCAAATTGCAATTTTTTTTCTCATTTTCTTCAATAAATATAATTGGTAATATTAATTAATTATATGCATATATAATGTATGTATGTGTTTACTATGTTTTCCATTTATTTAGGCATATAGGTATATATATACATTTTCTGATTTTATGTGCACTCATGTGAAGTGTTCCTCAAACAACTATGGTTAAAAGTTGTATGCTTGAGTGTTTGGTGAGATCCTTGTTGGAACGCTTTTGATCTGTTACTGACTTGATGGTGGGGAACAGTCACATTTCATATGATTTTTACCACATTTTCATTCCATCCGTCCCTTTTTTCTATTAATGAATTGTTCAAAGTGCAACTTGGTATGAAAATTTCCTAGGACATCTAAACTGCTGAATTTCTCTCTTGCATGCAATTTTCAATTTTAAGATAAATGATTCCGGTGCATCTGTTCTGAGACTTCTTTTTATATGTTTTGATGTTGCCTTGTAGAACTTCCTCTATACCTGATATTGGGAATGCTATGTGGTGCTGTAAGTGTAGCCTTGACTCGATTGGTTGCTTGGTTCACAAGGTTCTTTGATTTTATCAAGGAAAGATTTGGTCTTCCAGCTGTTGCCTGCCCAGCTTTAGGTGGTTTAGGAGCTGGGATTATTGCTCTTAAGTATCCTGGAATTCTGTACTGGGGTTTTACAAATGTTGAAGAAATTTTGCATACTGGGAATGCTTCGGCTCCTGGAATCTGGCTGTTAACTCAGTTAGCAGCAGCTAAAGTTGTGGCAACAGCTTTATGCAAGGGTTCTGGGTTGGTAGGTGGCCTATACGCACCAAGCTTGATGATTGGTGCTGCTGTTGGTGCTGTGTTTGGGGGTTCGGCTGCAGAACTGATAAACTCAGCGATTCCAGGAAATGCTGCTGTTGCCCAGCCACAGGCTTATGCACTGGTACAGTTCTTTACAAGGGGCTCATTTTGATTTCTGCAGTGGTAAATATATACTTCAGTCCATACGATATGACTGAAATAGTTCTAAACTTTGGTAGGTTGGAATGGCTGCTACACTAGCTTCAGTTTGTTCAGTACCATTGACGTCAGTTCTGCTTCTGTTTGAGCTCACAAAAGATTACCGGATATTGCTCCCTCTCATGGTATTCTTCTGCTGATATAATTTCTTAATTCATGTATTTGATGCACAACTTTTTAATGCTTGGTGTTAATTTTTTGTTTCGTGCAAGTAGGGGGCTGTTGGATTGGCAATATGGGTGCCCTCTGTGGTAAACCAGGAAAAGGAGACTGAACCTTCTGAAACACGGAATTCAGCAAGAGTTTATTCTTATGTTTCGGCTGATGAAGAAAAAGACGAAGCTAATTGGAGACAACAAGATGATGGAGATGATTTGGAACTCTCTGTTATTGGAAACAATTCTGACTCCGAATTAGTTAGTGAAGAATTGCTTCTGGAAGATCTAAAGGTTTCACATTTCTTCTTTAAAGTTGTTTATCAAGAGTTACTTTTCTCACTCACTCACACATGAACTGGCCCTCAATAAGTAATTTAAATTGTTATCAAGTAATTTGATTTTGTTTCATTTTCTTTTGCAACTGCAGCATCTCAATTCATTTTTTGCTTTCATTCTACCTGACTTACTCACTTGTTTATCCCTTCTTATGTCAGGTTTCGCGAGCCATGTCAAAGAAATATGCAAAGGTTCCTGTGAGCTTGACTCTGAAAGAGGCAATAAAATGCATGCATGAGAATCATCAGAATTGTGTGTTGGTGGTTGATGATGAAGATTTTCTGGAAGGAATATTAACATATGGTGATGTTAGACGGTTTCAATCAAAGAAGTCTAGCGATGCATCAAAGAGCGAATCTAGATTTTTGGATGTATGTGAGAACATGCACACATGTTGTCTTCCATAAGTTCTATTATTAGTTAATCCCTAGTTTCTTTATTTCATAATGTGTTGGTGTGATTTCTACTATAAAAGTTTGTAATCTTCTAATTATATCTGAATTTGGAATCTTTGCAGGCAAATACATGCCTTGTTTCATCTGTTTGTACTCGAGGAATTCGCTATAGAGGACGAGCGCGTGGTTTATTTACCTGTTATCCAGACACAGATTTAGCAATGGCCAAGGAGCTAATGGAGGCCAAGGATATAAGGCAGTTGCCTGTGGTTAAGCGTGTCAGAGAACCACCAAAAGAAATAAAGCGAAGAATTGTTGCTATTCTTCATTACGATTCAATCTTGAACTGCCTCAGGTTTCCATTACATTCTCACTTTACGGTTATATGATATGATACCTTGTTTCCTCTCCTATATTTGATGCCTGTGCTTAAACTACACCAACACAAACAACCTTACCCTTCACCTCGTATATTTTAATCTGATTGTTCTCTTTTACTTTCCACTCCTTCGTCCAAACCGCAAAATACATACCTTAATGGCTGTATTCGAATCCTGCTTCCCCTTTTTTTCTTCATCTCCGCTTCGATGTAACCAGAAATGTGAAATTGCCCATTCATTAGTTACAATTTATGCTTGCACTTGACTAAATTTTGATGCCACAATTTGTCTCATCGGGATGATATCGTGTTTATGCAGAGAGGAGATAAATCACAGGAAAACAGTTCAACATAGAAAAGAGAATCTCCACGAGATTACCAATGGCCTTTAGCTTTTAGTAACAGAGCCGATGCCAGACCTTAGTGTGAGACAGCCAGCGTGAAAGAGAAGCTCAAGGCTCCGAGCAAAGTGAGGGAGACCAAAAGTTGATCTGTCAGATTGGTTTTTCCTTTTTCCTTTGCTTTTGTGGAATTTGGCTTCGGAACGAAGAATATATTTCCAGTTCCTTCGTTTGAGGCTTGAAATTTCTTACGGGGTTTTTATTTTTGATACCACATATTCTTTTTGTGTAACCTACTACTTTTGGTCATTGTACATGGACAACACAAACCTTATAAATGAAATTATAATGCAAGCTGAATGGTTGGATATGGTACTCCTTTTCTTTGGGAAAAGACCAAAACACCCTCGATGTGCAACGGTCGTCGGTTGTTTTTAAATAAATAATGCTTTTCTCGAAACTGATTTTTCTTCATTTTGTCTAAAGACGTCTCAAGTTTGAAACAATTCACGGTAGTTACAAATGCTTAATACTATCACCATGTTACGATTAGATATACTGTAATGACGTGTAAAGAATGCACATGATTGTTTGAGTAGGATAATACAAAGTACTTGTAAGTAGTGTCCCTAATAGTTGTGTCGTGCACAATATAACTCTAGTGCCCTAGCCCACCCTTTGCAAGGGCACCATCGTCACACTTGTGAGACTAGGAGGCTTCTTAAAGACTTGATGGGGAAATTTTGTGGTCTCAAATTCAAAAGGAAATTACCCAAAACCAAAAGAAAATAATAAAAACAAAATATATATAATCTTGTGGTACTTCTTTTTTCAGAGTTAAAACAATCCTGAGTTCGAATTACCCTATCCTGATTGATCAAAAGCGAAAATGACAAATAAATGAGTCGAGCTAAAATGGATCATAACCAACATTATATATATGTATATATGAATATAGAGAAAATTAAAGACTTCTTTCCTCAAAAGATTAGAGAGTAAAACAAAAGGGGAAATTCTACATCTGTGGTCCAAGAGGAAGCCTACTCATAAGCTGTTGGTATACTGATGAGCCATTGGACATGATTAGTCCTGGTTCTGACATTGGCTCCACTTTTGGTTCTCCTTTTGGTAACATGAATGCCATTTCATTGACCTGATGGCGCTGTTGTGCAAAGTAAGGATGGTGAGAAGGCAGAACCGAAAGTTTCGGTTGGCCAGGACCTAACCCGGCCATTGACAGATTGGCGAAGCCAGGCTGGTTCATCCCGAAAGAGAAAGCGTGTGACGGGCCCATCTGCTGCCTTCCAGGTAGGTTGAATGAACCCATTGATGATGGCCTTTCAAATCTCCCCATGCTGTTGTGAACTTGTGGCTCTGGCCTGTGTGGGTGGGTTTGGATAGTGGAAGCTTGGCCAGGCATGTTGCTGGAAGGGCCGGAATTGACGTGGCTACTGTTTCGAGCAGCAGGAACATCATGATTGTGCTTCCCCTCATAGGTGGTGATCACCGACTTGAGGTCATGGGATGCTCTCTCCACATGCTTTCTCACAGTGCAGCCAGCATTTGTGCACTTGTAGTAACTCCTGCAAAAAAAAAAAAAAAAAGAACAAGGAATTTTGTTTCATCGTCAGGCATGGTAACACAGAACAAACAAAGAAGAATTCAACGGTGATAATAAGGAACAAACCTTGGATTTGGATTTCCTTTCACAACCTTCTGCCCATACTTGCGCCAACGATATCCATCATCAAGGATGTCTACTTCACTGGTTGTCTGGACCACGACTCTAGGCTCGCGAATGGCTCTGGTAGCTCCACTCATTTCTGTTGCATAGGCTTCAATTTTCCTGAAACATCATAAATATAAAGATACTTTTATGGTGACCCCAATGTCTAATACCTTAGATCGTTCACCAAAAGCTAGAAAGAGGTGAGCAGTAACCTTCTTTTCGACTCAGATTCATCTCCTTCACCATCATAGGCCAATGAAACGCTGCCATGTGTCCCCCGATCATCTTCCTCTTCATCATTAGAAAAGGTAGATGATGCGTCCACCACATCACCTGATTTGTGGTGCGTACCATTCTGCGCCTGCATAGAGGATTGGTTGCAGTAGTCAGGGCCCACGGATGCTGACGAAGTCACCTCAAGGTTGTCATGCTTCCAATCGGGACCTCCAACATTCCCCTTTTGTGTATTTGCCCAAATTGAATCACCATCAGCTCCACCTTGTTCAGGGATGTCTGTTCGCATGTCAACAAGTGGGTTGGATGATCCCATGGCAGCTGATCGACGATTGGGAGGAGGTTTAGGGTGGTTATGGGCCCCTTTGTAGATGATCTCTGTTACATGACCCTCTTGAGATCGTTCAACCTTTTTCTTAACCTGACAATTTGGATGTGTGCACTTGTAATAACTCCGTGGATACTCACTACCTTTTACTTGTTTCTGTCCATATTTTCTCCAATTATATCCATCTTCAGATGCTGTACCACCACCAGCAGCCGCCATGGAATCACCACTGCCTCTTTCTTCGTCTGGTTGCTCATCAAGGGGTGGAGAATGTTCAGTACTGCCACCCACCGTATCGAAAGCCCTTGGGTCTGCAGAGATAGTATAAGCTCCATTGTCTTTTTCAGTAGACGTGCGAGAGAAGTCTGCCTGGTGCTGAAGATTGTTTGTATTCTGGTTTTGAACTTTGGTTGGTTCTATACTTTGAGAAGAATTTTCGGACTGGACTGAAACCTCCATGCTGGTAAAGGATTGCTGCTGAAAAGTACCTGAACCCATCTGTATATGGCAGAAAATTACTTATTAACCCATGTGGGAGACGATGAAGAAACATGATGCAATTTTGTCTTAAACAGAATACACTAGGACTCTCCAATAAACACATAAAATAACTAGCATGTGTGCATGCATGAATGCTTGTATCTTTTAAATTGGGGAAAAGAATCGAGAGTAAAATTACTTTTCCAGTCGGACCAAGAAAGAAGGAGCCTGATTCCGCAACA
The DNA here is from genome assembly GCF_019419815.1 of Pyrus x bretschneideri. Lineage (NCBI taxonomy): Eukaryota > Viridiplantae > Streptophyta > Magnoliopsida > Rosales > Rosaceae > Pyrus > Pyrus x bretschneideri. The sequence continues at coordinate 9,996,545 of NW_025999787.1, read as the reverse complement.
GGCTTGAAAGCGAAGGAAGCATTTATGTCCTCAAAGAAATTATTTTTGTCAGGGCTCTCTGGCATTAATGTGGAACTCCTGCCATGGCCATTTGAGATAAATGGAAATTTTCCGGTTGTTGGAGATGGCTGTGCCTGCAATGAAATCCAGAAGAAAAAAAAAAAAAATTCAACATGTGTTGGGATGAACGTCGACAATACTAAAACTTACTTTTACATTTAATTACAAGTGGAAGAAAACTTTGAAGTAGAGAAATAGCAAATTATCTCTCTAATAACTTCCACCTACACGCCCTATTTCAAACGAAAGCAACCCCGAAGTCAAACCACTTGATACAATGCGTTACAAGAATATGAACATCAACTTTTACACTATTTCTGTACACATGTAAATCATAAACTATCTTATAATTCAAAATTGGACCCAAAAATATACAAATATTGGTTTTACGACATTTTTCCATGTTCTTACTATCGCATAAACAAATAATATTTCGACAGTTCAATATGCATGCCTCGAACTTGAAATCAAATTTCCGTTTTAGCCCATTCGATGCCCAGGACTTTACCAACTAAACTATAACTAAGCACAACAGATATTTCCAAAGTTGCATCTTACCAAAGAATTTGAAAGGAAAACAGGAGAATCTAGCAGTGTGGTTGGACTGAGACCAGGCGGTATTGTCAGATAAGGAGATCGAATGTCAGAAGTATGTGAAAGATCAGATGATCTAATGCTTTCAGTATTCAGCCGCGGAGCATTAAACCCAGCTCTGGCTGCAATCCTTTCCACAAGCCCTCCGCGTGAGTTTGACTTGTACTCCGGAAATGAACCCACTTCAGTTATATCCTCACCAGAAACATTGCCTTGTGACAAATTTTTTCCGTTGTTATCTCCTTCTCGGGCTCCCAGGAAGAAATCCTCTGTTCTATTGTTGCTGTGAGGTTCCAAGATTGATCTTGAACCAATGTCGTCAACTAACATTGACGAGAAGAAGGCTCTTGGGCTTGGACTTGGAGGCACCCAATCTCCAATTATGGCAATGTTATCATCAATGCCAGCCATCAAGCTTAAGCCGGTTCACTATTATCAGGACACAATAGGGACCACTAACAATCAAGGCGTTGCACCGAGATCCAACTCCTGAAAGCTTAGCAGTGAATGCACAAGAAAGGAAATCCATTTCAGAGCTACATAATACATAAATAGCAGATCAACAATTTTCTTGGGAAAAATCGTTATATCATAAATGCACATTGTTACATGAAGTTCTGTTAGCTTGCACAGAAATATCAGAGGAAAGAAAAAAGCTTCGAGTTTTTAGCTTTTTAAACCATACAGCCATCTTGTTTGGTTAAAAAAAGCGTCTTTGTTTTTTTTTTTTTTTTTGGAGGTGGTGGAGGGACCGGAGAGGAAATCTAACGACCTGAAAACACAAACCAAGTTCCTTAAAAAACCAATAATTAAACATACAACCTTTTTTTGCTTTTACTTTTAATCAGCTGGGTGTTCTCAGAAGCAAAATCGAAGAAACAGGCATGAACTACGAAGTTTCCCCCGGGCTTCATATCAATTAAGATGTCATCACAAATAATTATCATTATAGTTATGATTGGAAGACATTAACACAATTTTTTTGTTATGATTGGATGATTTTTCAAAAGAAAAAGGAAAGAAATTTAGACAACCATATCCATAAAATTTCCAATCCAGAGTGCAGGTTCAGGGTGTTGCAGGACAAAAACGTTACAAAGTTGGCAAACATACATTTCAAATTTGAAGAATTATGAATACAACCAGTTTGCTAGATCCTGAAATCCATTGAAGATCTAAGCTTCAGAACACTGAAAACTAAACAACCCATGTTGCAGAATTCAGAGAAAAAATGGAAAAAGGTAGTGAATTTTGGTAAATTGTGACGAAGCAAAACAAACCCATGTTGCAGAATTCAGAGAAAAAGGGAAGAAAAAAGATATGAATTATGGTAATTTTTGATGAAGCAAAACAAACCCATGTTACAATATTCAAAGATAAATGGGGTCACTATTAATATCATTACCATTATTGATAGAGAACATAAAAAAGGTGAGGTACCTTATGTTTGCAGGGAAGGCATTGATGTCAGAGATACATAAGAATTTCTCAAAATTAAGAGACACAACACTGAAACAGTAATAAAAAGCAAACTGGATGTGGAAGGGGGGGAGAGAGAGAGAGAGAGAGAGAGAGAGAGAGAGAGAGAATGATTAAAGATGATTACCTGAGTGATTAAGAGTCAAGGCCCAGATGATGTTGAATAAGAGGCCAAAGACCAAAATCTCCTCCTTTGACCACCACCACCACTACCCACTAACCTCCCAACCACCCCTACCCCTCCAAACCCAAAATCTGTAAAAAATCCTTCCTTTCTCTCCAATTCAGAAGAAACCCAGAAAGCAAAACCCAATTCCAAAAAACACCAAAACAACAACCCTTCTTCCTTCCCTATTAAAAATCCTCAAAGCTTCTATCTTTACCTCTCTCTGGGCTACCCCAAATTGCTATAGATATTGGTATGATTATGTTCTTTGACAAAATTACAAAAAGCAAAATCAATACTTTATTGTTTTAATTTTTCACATTAAAAAAAGGAGGGATTTGAAAAAAAAGGAGATGGGGGTGAAGTTTTTGCAATGGTGGTGGACCAGAAAATGGATGGAATCTTTGAAGAAAGAGAGAGAAAACAACAACAGCAACAAAAAAAAAAAAAAAAAAAAGTGAACACCACAATCAACAGACACAAAGAAAAAGAAGCTCAAAATCTCAAACCATTTTTTTAAATTTTAATTTTTACATTTACAATATTTTTTTTCACCTTTTGGTTCTCCTTGTTTTACTGTTCTTGTTTTTGAAGATTCCTAATTAGCCTGCTTATTATTCTCTTTTTTGTACTGGTCCTCCCAAAGGACCTGTTTGTCCCTCTTGCAACTGTCCAATCACAGGCTGCCACCTGGAATTTGTCATGACATGCAAGGGCATTTTCGTCCTGGTAAAAATTCCATGATTTGAGCATGATGGAAGTAGGGTTAGAGTTGGTGGCAGGCGATTGCAGCCTGCTCGTAATTATTGGGGATTTTATTTATTTATTTTTATTTATTTTAGTTAAAAATTAATTATTAGAAAATATGTGTAACGCTGGGGTGTCCAGAGTGTTTAGCTGCCTAACACCTGTTTAAGCATCCTTCAAATGTGAAAGGATGTTGTAACTGCCTGTTGCAGATTCGCACTTCAGCTTTTATCGTAGTAATTAATGTATAATTAATATATTATTGCTATAATTAATAATATAATTATCATTACCTGCTAATATTAGCTTCAATATAGACCAAAAGGAAAAGCATCATGGTTATAACTCATACGTCCAACATGCATAGGTATTTTCTTGTCACTCGCTGTGTTAATATAAGACATTTATGTTGTCGGTCTGTAAATTTGCACATTAACCAATATTCTTAAAACGAGTTTAGGAGGTTTATTCAATCTAGAATACAAGCATGGTTTAATATCGAATATGTATAAGCATATTCGTTTGTCACACTCAACTCTAGTTAACATAAATGATCTTGCAAGATATTTTGATGTTTATTCAATTTGTTCGCGTGATTACATGTCGAATATATACATCTTCTCATATTATATTTGTGTTTTCAGATTATGAATCTAAACCGCAATATGATGGAGATTGTCTTACTTAGAGAGATTTATTATAACTATGAGCACAAAACTTGTGTTTATTGGACCACGAGACCACAAGACAAGGTTTGATGTTTATTAAACAAGATAGAAATGTAGTTGTGAACTTCTTAGAAAGAGACAAGCGGTTAAAAGACAATTGCATAGGGATGGTCGGAGCTCTCAAGGATGAAGAATGGTAAATAACATTTGACCCCCAACCCTATCTAACTTTTTGAGAACGATTCAACAACTTACGCAATATAAGTAAAACTGGTAAATGGGTCTTGTTTATCGTGTTCATGTCATATTTGTTGTCTTAACAGTCGTATCGTATCAAATCAGTTATCTTAACGAGTCGTGTCGTGTTCAACGTGTTATCCTAACGAGTCGTGTCATGTTAAACCCGCTATCTTAACGGGTTCTTAATAAGTTACCGGATAACAACCCGATTCTTAACAAGTCGTGGCGTTTTTTATCGGGTTAACCGGGTTGTGTAAAAAATTACCGTGTCTAATGTATACATTAGTATCGGGTTTTTAATTGGTGATCCAATAATGACTTGACTCGTTAACAGATGACCCAATAACGATCTGACTCGTCAACGGATTTTTAACTAACCTGATGACGACCCAACTAGTTAACAGATGACCTAAAACCTGTTATTTTTGTGTCGTTTTATGTAGAGTTAATAGGTCGTGCAAATTTTTTTTTTTATTGAAATGAAATATAAGACCTTTAAGCTAACTTATAGTATTTTCAAGCGAAAAAAGGACAAGTTTAGAGTTTTTTTAAATAACAACTAGCATTTGCCTACACACTTTGTGTGTATGAACACATTTGTTTAGAAAATGAGAAGGAGAGAGGAAGAGAGAGAGAGAATGTGGGGGAAGTGGGAGGTTTTTGTTTTTGGTTATTTATTTATTTATTTTATAATTTTAAATATTAGACATATTTTAACATTACATGTAGTTGATGTAACATCCTACATCGCACAGAGGAGTGGATCCTTTTAAGCCTTATATGTACATGTCCACCTCCATATAGCACGAGGCCTTTTGGGAGCTCATTGACTTTGGGTGACCTGTAAAATTACATTATTGCCCATCATTTTTTTTGTGTGATAGAAGACTCAGTTGTCTTTTCATCTCATTTTGGTTGATAAAGATGATTTCATTAATTAATAGAGATTTTTAAATATACAATTTACTCCCCACATGCTTAGGCAATACATATCCATTATAAAATAAGTAGAAACTTAAAACAAAAACCAGATTTTCATTCTCAATACTTTAATAATCCCAACAGTAATTTGGTTGTGAACCAAGGCAAAACAATGAAATAATAAACAGTTGGAATTATCAATGACATATTATCTTTTGGTTAACAAAGGAGGGAATGGAATATTAAGTCTATTCGGGTATCGGTTTTTTTTTTTTTTAATTTTTAAGTTAAAGTTGCTATTATACTCTAAAATTTAATGGAAAAAAAGACGTTAGTGAAAATGAGAAATAGTGCAACACATTGCTAAGGTTAAGTTAAACTATGGGTAAAGTTCATAAATTATTGTTATAATTAAGCCAATCTATTTTAATTATAATATTCACTCATGACTTTATCATCCCTCGCCACTCGACGAATCATAAGAACTTTAGCTTTTAAGTGATATTGTTAAGAATATTTGGCAATAAAATTTTAATTAATTGATTACTTAAGTGGGAGGGGAGGGGGAGGAGAGACACAGTCTAGTATATCAAGTATCGTAATACAATTGATTGATTTTTTTGTTTAAGTTTTCAACCAATTGTATTATGATATTTAGTATACTAGATCGTGTTTTCGGCATATTGAAAAATCTCTTGACAGGAGGAGTGGAACTGTCTAAGCACACTAAAATAGAGGTGAAAAGGTTGGGACCAATATTTAGGGTTTGATTCTATCTAGAGGATTAGCGCAAAAATAATGATTGGTTTATAACTAAGTATTGTTGCTAATTTGATTCCAATTTTTGTCGTGCTTATATTATTATGAAGAATCTAATTCTAAATCTAATCTGACCATGCAATTTGTTATGTGATCAATATTTAAGGTATGGTTTTTGAGTTGTCCACTTTGCACAAAGTTATTCCAATCACTATAGTTTAATCATTTCACTAATACTCATGACTCATGATTGTTCAAAAGACTATGGGGAATTACAAAAGAAAATACCAAAAGCTTAATAAACAACAAAAGTAGCAAGGCCACACCGTCAAATCCATCAAAAATTCTCTAAATCCACACATCTCCAATGAAATATCAATAGTGGATCATACTTTGCCTGATTATCTCACCAAAATCATGAATAAAATCTTACGCGTTTTCCTTTTCTCAAGTAATGAAATATTGTAAGATTCCACATCGTTCAGGGAAGTGAATTTTGTAAACTTTATATGTATACTTTCATCTCTACCTAGCACGAGGCCTTTTGGAAACTCATTGGCTTTGGGTTCCGTAGAAACTCTAAAGTTAAGCGAGTACGGGGCCAAAGCATTCCCAAGATGGGTGATCCATTGGGAAGTTATGCTCATGTGAATTCCTAAAAACAAAACTGTGAGGACGTGGTCGGGACCCAAAGCAGACAATATTGTGCTACGGTAGAGTCGAGCCCAGGATGTGACAATTTGGTATCAGAGTCAATCCCTGGCCGGAAGTGTGGATCCTATAAGCCTTATATGTTTATTCTCATCTCTACCTAGCATGAGGCTTTTTGAAAGCTCATTGGCTTAGGGTTCCGTAGGAACTCCAAAGTTAAGCGAGTACGTTGCCGGAGCATTCCTAGAATGGGTGACCCACTGGGAAGTTCTGCTCGCTTGAGTTTTCAGAAACAAAACCGTGAGGGCGTGGTCGAGACCCAAATCGGATAATATCATGCTACGATGAAGTTGAGCCCGGGATGTGGTGGGGGCCCTGACCAAGATGTGACAACTAATATGAGGTTTGATTTGGTTCAGTTCAGTTATAAAATATTACATCAAATTAACAATTGTCAGTCTTTTACAATTTAGCGCTGATTGTTTATTTCATACTCTTTTGCCTATGATACAAAATCAAACGAGAGAGAATTTGAACCACGTGAACTAATGCAAGATTAAAATCAAAAGTAATATGGGAAGAAAGTTGAAGTTTTATTATAAAATCGATTAGCAATATGAAGAGCAGTTTAATATCTTCTAAGTCTTTGCAAGGTTTCTCATTTCACCGATGTGAGACTTTTTTACTTTACGTCCTCACACACTCACTCACGTGTAAAGAATTTTCAAGCCAAATACGTTGACAACACAAATTGAGTGACATAGAGCACATGTGAGTGTTGAGCTCATATGATGTGAAACTCTTTCACCTTCACTTTCTCAAACGTCCCCTCACGTATGACGAATTTTTAAGCCAAACACGTAGACAACACAAATTGAGTGACGTGAAGCACATGTGGCCGTTGAGCTTCATACATGGGCCTAGAGGTGGCAAATCAATCAATTGGGTTGTTAATGGGTACCCGTTAAGACCTGTTTAATTTGATATCATCATTATATAAATGTGAGATTGGTAGTAGTGATAATGGTATAAGGTGAAATCAAACTAAATGGGTCTTAATGGGTACCCGTTAACAACTCAATAAGGTGATTTACATCACTACGTGACCCAACTTGCTTTGATACTATAAAGAAAATTGAGGTTTTACTATAAGATCAATTGACAATATGAGTAATAATACAATCTTTTATAAATCCTTGCAAGGTTTTTCTTTCGTGGATGTGTTATCCGATCCTCACAATTAGTGATAAGTAGATATGAGAAAATAGGATTGAGCCAAAAATTGGCACCAATGGGTCTTAAGAGGAGATTTGGATATATTTTGTTGGGATGTGGTAAGCATATGCCAATTGGAAGGATGAGAATTGACGACAAACCTCCAACAAGACATGCAACACAAAATTGCCAACACAACACGTAAAGAAAATTTAGAAAATTGAGTCTTATAAAAAACAATACATCAATTTTAAATAGCAAACGAACAGCACCTTGTCGATCCTCATCCTCCGTCAATCTTCCTCCCCCCTCATGTGACAACATACAGTATATTTATTTATTTAAAAACAAAAATTAAATATGTTACATAAAACTTTAAGGACGTGTCCCTATTTTCCCATTTCTACTGAGTCAAAAAGATACTTTGACTGAGTCCTTTTCTCATCAAACTCTCTCTCTCTCTCTCTCTCTCTCTCTCTCTCTCTCTCTCTCTCTCTCTCGTCACACTGCAGTTACCAATTTTTTTTATCCTTTCCGACATCAAACTCTCTTTAGTCCTCCCATGTGGCTTCTCATGGCAACTCCCTTTCTCTCTCGTCATACTTTGACTCGGTCTTTTTTCACATTTCAACTGTTTGCAGATACTCAACTAAATTCTGAATTATGTTAGGTATCGTAATGCATCAACGGTTTAAGAGATTTTTTTTATGTAAGTAGTGAGATGAGATATCTTAATCATCGTGTGTAAAGTAGAAGTGATAAAGATCACATATGGATATCTTAAGGTTTCTTTTTATTGAGGTACTATACAAGTATGTGATGTCGGTCACATTTGAGTTATTTTTCCATCGAATTAAAATTGCATACATACACATACCTGATCGATTGAGTTTAATATTTGTCGAGAATAAATCATACATTGAAAAAATGAGAGATCTTGCATGAGCTTATAAGTAAAGTTACTTCCTATTGCTAGTTGGTTTTATGATGAAACCTCAACCTTTTATGATATCAGAGCAGGTTGTCTCACGTATGAAACCCAACAACCATACGTCACCACAAATGTGTTGAGCTACTTCTTATCTTGCCAATTTGTACTCTCAACTTTCTTTGCGGTACATAATCGTAAGTTTCGGAATCATTAACTATGAAGTTAGGTTTGTAATGGTGATTGCACAATTTAGATTATTCAGTCGTTGTACGCTACAGTTAATAGTCTTTGACTGAATAAGAGAGGTGGACCCATAAGGGGATTCACATCAACCAATCATGAAAAATACGACTCTTTTTGGTGAGGAATTTTGGAGTCTCAAAAATTGAGGTCAAGTATTTGAAAACTGATCACAAAAAGTTAGATACGAAACATTTGAATTGTTGTTCATCAACATTGCAAGGGCAAGCGAGACGGATTTGCACATTCTTAGAAATTTTGATTTTTGTTTTTTTTTTTCAGCTAAATATTGTTATCATTTGGTATGAAAGCTTAGCTTGTGGGGATATAGTAACGATACAATATTTTAGATCTGTGGTCGCTAATATCATTACTCTACTAACGCATACGATTGTCAAATATCTCAAAATAGAACCTCTAAACATGAATGTTTGGAAGATAAGAATGCAGTTGCTTCTCAAAAAACAAGATTTTTTTTTCATTCTTGAAAAAAGAGAGCAAATTCCTACTTAGGATGGATCATTTAAAAATATCTCTCATGTCTTTGTAATACACATGAAGAGTTTTTCTAATTTGTTATTCTACATTGTGCGACCAATCTCTTGGTAATTTTACCTCAATCACTTATGACTTGAAAATTCTTCAAACATAACCTACAAATCCAAATTGACCGACTGTGAAGTGTACTTAAATCTTAATTAATTAACCATATTAAGAACTTAAAAGTTCTCTAAAATGCGGTGGGCGGGTGGCTTGGCTTGCATTGGAGTGGAAGGACATGCAAATAAAAAAGACAAGAGTCGTACATAAAGAGTTGCATTTTGATAAACAAATTGAGTGAAATCTTAGGTAACAAACTTGAGTCAGAAATTCAGAAAGTCAGTATTTATTATTGGAGGAAAACCTGTCACAATGCCAGTCTTTTTTCTGTACTCACTCGCTCGGTAGTCCAGTGGACAGTTGGGAGGAGTGGGGGGACCTTTATTTTGTAAGGATTGAGATCGTCTTCGGACCTCACACTTTTGAAATCTATAAATCGAGTAATTTGGATCGTTTAAGATAGAGATATTTGAACGTTGGAGAGAAAGATTATGTGTGAGGTGGACCAATGTGATGGGCTAATGGGAACTGCATGATTAAAACTGAACAATTCAAATTGCTCGATCTGCGGGTTCCGAAGCATGAGATCCGGAGAGGATATCAATCCACTTTGTAATTCAGTACCTCCTACCTAGCACTGGGCTGCTTGCAAGTTGCAATGTCTAGCTTTCTAACTCAGACTATCATGAGATGGGCCTCACTGCGGCTTGTTGGCACAGCTTCTTCGGTTTGGCTTTGCCACTGCTAGACCTTCTGAAATGGGATGAGAGGGGGAGAGAAACTTCCACTCTATGAAAGTGGGAGAGAAACCACTCTGCCGTTGCTGCGTGGTTGCGGGCTGTCCGGCCAAAACATAACGGGTGGGATGAAGAGAAGGGTGTGTCATGTGTGTGTGTGGGGTGCCCCGGGGATGGTTAGGTGGGTGGTCCGGATGCTAGACCCCAATTTTTTCCAAAAGGGCGAAGGTTCAAACTATAGTTATTGAGAAAATCTTATGTGTCTATTTCTTGTCGCGTGAGTAATGTGAACAAAGAGACATGCATATTGTTAGAAGTGGTGGATTCGTGAATTTGTGGTGATTGACGAAGCGGAAAGGGATTTTTATACAAAAAGTTGTATGAGATATTTCGTCAAATACTTTTAACTCATAATATTACGGCCAAATTAAATATCTAACTCCAAGTGTACACGATTTTCTCTTGGTGTTCAGGATATTTGAAGCTTGTTTTGTGGACTTAAAAACACTATAAAGCTCTTACCCCACTAGAAGAAAAATCTTAAAAATTAAAGGCTTAAAGCACTTGAAGATAAAGGATGGAATCATATATAATACAAGAGGACTAGTTGTTAAGACTAGAGAATTCCCCTTTCAACTTATCCTGCAAGAAAAACAAGCAAGACTCAATGGAAGAGAATCATAACCTTGAGGTTGTTTTTCGGTGGTCCAGTTTACTAAGTAGTCTGACTTTTTAAATAATTTTCATCATTCAATTATTAGAGTCAATCTTCTCCGTTTGATTTCCGGAACTACTCAGTAATCCCATACTATTAAAGAAAATTACGTAGTTTGATGATCAAAATCCGTGTTTGTAAGTCCACATTTCTCTTACTCTTAAGCAATTGCTACTCTTGAAAAATAAAAAGAAAATAAATACATCAAAGATAGACAAAGTCACTTAACATCACGTGAGCACGTGCCACAAGGCTAATGTTTATAACACTACTTATATGTTATATCAACGTCACTTATGGACTAATTGTGAGAAGCTCTCTTTGGACTAATCGGTAAAGAACCAATTCATGGAACGATAACCATTCATCTGCAGAAAAAAATTCAAAACATCCCCAGTGGGCCAGTAGGAAAAACTTCCAAGTGCCCTTCACTTTCAGATGTGGGGCGACTCTCATATCTAGTGACATGCGAAAAGTTTGGATTCCACCTCAAAATTAATTGTCATAGTAGACTAACTTTACAACTTCTTATAAGTTTATGCAAGATTTTCTAACTTTCTGATATGATACAGCTTTCCACTTCCTCACATATAGAAATCACAATGGGAATAAGGTTTGATAAGACAGAGTAAATTTAAAACATCAGGCAATAACTTACCATCACAAAGCAGAAAACCCTGTTTGAGATCACTGTTTTTGAAGACGTGTAATAAAAAACCAAAAGAAGTTCCAACTTGGTCATTTTCAAATGTGCAGGCCGACAAGAAAATCTGCACATAATCCTCAAGAAAATCCAACATTTCCGAAAGAAAATGCTGATATTATGGAGGTAATGCAAAAAGCTTCATAAAGCAATCCAAATTCAGCCCTACGATTATTAGCCTAATTAATGACTCGTGTTCATAATTTCAACTGAAGAAAACGAGTCCACATGCTTTGTCATCATCATATAAGACAAATTACTACTAAAAACTTTAAAATCACGAGCAGAGCATCTCCAACGTTACTAGCTAATTTTTTGTTATTGTAACTAATCAGATAACCTAAATGTTAATTTGGCTGACTAACATTTCCAACAATACTAGATATTTTAAGTAAACAACTCAAGCTCTTTTTATGCTCTTGAAGCCCACAAACAATGCAATTCATAGTTTGTAATGTTTAGAAAGAGAGAACTTTTTCTCTCCTCTGAGCTAAATTTAGCTAGTTAAGATAGCTAATAATTTAAGTAGTCTGTTGAAATTTGGTTTTTCCCCTTTTATTTATTTATTAAAGTAGCAAAAAAATCTCATTTAGTTAGGCTGTTGGAAGTGCCTTTAATAGGTTCACACTTAAGTTTACTTGCTGACTAAATTTGACCTACACCAATAATGGTGAGCTAAACTTAAATTAGTCCAAACCCCAATTGATAATCTCTCTTCAGAAGATGGGTCTTGTGTGCGAACGGCCGTATACGGCATTTTTTCTATGGGGTGGGTGGGACCATATGTCGCTCGGGGTGTCGAGAAAATATATTGTAGTTCCAATTTATGTGTGTGACAGTATGAACACGTGATTTGACGGTTGTTCACCAAATTTAAATGAAAAGAATTTGAACTTGATAACACTAAAATTGCAACAAAAATTAAGAAACATTATATTAAAATGTATTTCAAATAATCAAAATCTTTTCATATCAAGTCATCTATTTCCTGAATTTGAAATCATTTCATCCAAATGAAGTCCATGGTAGGCCTCAATATCTCATCATCGTGATCTGCTTTTCAGGATTAATCACCAATAAAACTAGAAACAATGCGGCAAAAGCCTTTTTTAATTTCTTCTACCGGTTAAATTTAGTCAGCCCACTTGCTCAGCTAACATTTCTGTTGAGAGCCGAGACCATTCGGCAGCAGGAGAAATTCTAGCGTGCGGCTACCATATGCGGCAACACTCTCACAAATGGTGGAATCAACGTGAATGTGCTGCCGCAGTCGCACTCCAAAGTTCATGCTGCTGTAGGTTTTGTAACCTCAACATGGGAAATGTTTTGGGCACAACAGACTGCTTTTTACCAGTAGTAATGCAGTAATTTGATGCTTTATCTTGATAGTTGGTGCATACGAAACCATGCATGTCTTTCGAATTCAAGGTAAAATTGAAGCACGAATTGCTTGCCTTCAAAGTAAATTTTATCCAAAAACATGTTAAACCAATCCATCAGGAGGATTTGAAAGTACATATTTCTTCAGGAGTTGAACAATAACAGTGTTTTCTGAGGCGAAGGTGTCGAGCAAAGCGTTTAGAGTCTCAGAAGGTGAGGCGTAAGCCTTCGGGTTTCTTATTTTTTCTCTAGTTATAATACCGCAGAGGCAAAGGATGAGAGGATGAGAGGACGAGAGTCTTCACTAGTACAATATCAACATTTTGTAGTCTGCTGTAGAGAGCTCAAAGAATGGTAGTTTAACTCGCGGTTTCGAGGGCCGAAGCAAGACGATTAAATGATGAACAATGTATGAATTTTTGCCTCAAAACTCTTGAAACAAATACAGAAACCTATTTAGAAAACTGCAAATGGTTTGAAATTTTGAATTACTCAAAGACTGCTACTACAACTTTACAAAATCACAGAAACCAATTGTGATGGACAATGGTAAAACATTAGTTAGCAAAACTGTGAGAGAGGAAGGAACACAAGCCAAATAGAAAGAAACAAAGTCCTTTTCGAAGCCTTGGTTATACACACCATTTTTCGAATGAACGAATATACACTTTTACCCCAACTTTGAGCTAACAAAAGACTTCATCATTTACTTTGTTCTCCCTATGCGTTTCTTCTACATCTCTCTCTGATTCACAGTTCTATTATATACAGCGCGCATTGAGAAGGATAGAACCCCGGTCTTCGATTTGGGAAAATTTGATCCTTGGAACCACATCCGGATGCCATATGCTATGAAAAAAGTATTTCTTTCATGGTTCTTCGACAACAGTCTCTTTCAGCGAAAAGTCATCAAGGACGTCATTCTGTGAATCAACCTGAAGCTCTTTAAACATAGCCATAACCTGAATCATGGTTGGCCTACGGAATGGCCTGTCATCAAGACACTCAAAGGCAATCCGCAGATACTGGTATAGTTCAGCCTCACCGGATATTTGTGTCAACAACTTGCTGTCCAGTATCTCACTCCATCTCTTCTCTCTCTGAAGCAGCTTTGCCCATCCAACCAGATTGTTGTCATCACCAAACGCTGATGGGTCTACAGGCCTTTTCCCAGAGAGAAGCTCTAGCAGAATAACGCCATAGCTGTAGACATCCCCTTTTGTTGTGCATCGAAAACTCTGGTAGTACTCAGGGGGAACATAACCTGGAGTGCCTGCAAGGGTGCTCACACTGAGATGAGTGTCGAGGGCGTTGACCAATCTTGCCATGCCAAAATCAGATACTCTGGCCTCAAAATTTTCATCCAGAAGAACATTGCTAGACTTCATGTCACGGTGGATAATATGAGGTGAGCAACTATGGTGAAGGAATGCTAGACCTCTCGCGGACCCTATGGCAATCTTCTTTCTTGCTGCCCAATCAAGCCTCAAAACCCCTGCCTTAGACTTGTCATGAAGAACAGCCTCCAGACTTCCCCATTTCATGTACTCATACACAAGAAGTCTCTCCTCGCCGATCTTGCAGTACCCCAACAAAGGAACCAGGTTCCGGTGCTTGATTTTCCCAATGGTTTCCATTTCCGCCATAAACTCCCTGTCGCCTTGCCCTGTGACTTGAATAAGCTTCTTAATTGCAACAACACAGCCATCTCCCAGTTTTGCCTTGTAGACCTCGCCGAACCCTCCGGTGCCAATCAAGCTGTCTGCACTGAAACCATTGGTGGCTTCGAGCAGATGGGCGAATGTCAGTTTCCTCAAAGGTTTCTCGAATGTGGCTACGTTGATGCTCAGAGGCTCGGGAACACTGCAAAGTTTCCAGCTGCTGCTGCCGGAAGTTGGAAGGCTTTCAATATATTTATCTCTCTTTTCCTCCTTCTGCTGGCACTTCTTCACCCGATACAGCACTAGCGCTAGTATAAAGATACAGAAGAAAAAGACCGTGATGCCAATTACCATTCCTGAAGTCAAAGAATTCTTTTTCCCTCCATCTTTGGAATCTGATGAGTGCCTTTGAGAGCTACATGCCGCCAAGGGTACCCCACAAAGGCCGGAGTTGTTCTCATATCTGGATGCTGGGAAAGTGGTCAGCTGACCTCCGGAAGGGATGTTACCAGTGAGGTTGTTGTTGGACACATCAAGGTCATTCAGAAAAGAGAGAGTCCCCAACGATCCCGGGACATAACCCTGAAGATTGTTGTGAGAGAGATCAAGGACTCCAACAGCTTTCAATCCTCCAAAGCTATCAGGAATGTTTCCGCCTAGCATGTTGTGTCCTATGTTCAGGACCTGCAAGTAGGACAGCGTACCTAAGTTTTCAGGAATGGTTCCGGACAAGGAATTATAAGACAGATCAAGGAAGATCATGCTTCCATTGCCGGTGAATGTGTAAACTGTCAATCCAGAGTAAATTCTAGTCGACGAGCAGGAGTGAACCATAGGAAACTTTTCTAGTGTCTCTGCCTGGATCCCCTCAAACTCAACTAGTCCTCCTGCACCTCTGCAAGATGTCCCACCCTCATTTCTTACGAATGCAAAATGCTTCCCGGAAACAATCCCGGGACGGACTAGGCCGGCTTGGTTGGAAAGTTCCGGAGGGATAGAACCGCTTAATCCATTGCTGTTTAAATCAAGCCAAATAAGGCTCTCACACTTGCCAAGCTCAGCTGGAATCTGTCCCGAGAGTGAATTGTTGCCCAACTGGAGTATAGCAAGCTTATGGAGGTTCCCAATTCCAGACGGGATATCTCCACTGAGGCGGTTGCTAGATAGTGACACCCAAATCATATTGGTGCAGTTGACAATCGACTGCGGAATGGTTCCAGAGATGAGATTGTTGTTGAGAATCAGAGTTTCCAGGTTTCCTCCGTTGATGCAAATGCCTTCTGGGATTTCGCCGGTGAGGTTGTTTGCCCACATAACCAAGTCAGAGAGCTTCGGCAAGCTCCAAATTTCTAAAGGAATTGGACCACTCAAGTGGTTGAAACTCAGATCAATAGCCTTCAGGTTCTTGCAGTTTCCAAGCTCCGAGGGCACATTCCCGGACAGAACATTGTTAGCTAGAAGCACCTTTTCTAAAACTGAAGCAGCATTGGAGGAGCAAAACCCTGAAGGAATGTTCCCAGTGAAGGCATTCGAACTGAGATCTAGCACTTGAAGTCGCGTGCCATTTGTAAGAGACAGCGGCACAGGACCAGTTATGTTGTTGAATGGCACATAGAGATATCTCAAGCTAGGAAGACGACTTACAACGGTATTGAGGAAATTCCCCGAGAGCTGATTGTGACTGAGATTGAGGCTAACCAGTGAAGTGCAGGACAAAAAACTCGAGGGCAACTCTCCAGAGAGAATGTTATCAGAGATATCGAGTTCCTCAAGAGTCCCACAAGCTTTTCCTAGTTCGGCAGGAATTGTACCAGAAAAATGATTATGACCAAGCAATAGTTGTCTCAATTTCTTCAGATTACCCAACAAACCACCCGGAATTTCATTCTCGAGCTTATTATTCGACAGGTCTAGCGTCTCTAGAGCCTGACAGCTTTCGAACTCGGAGGAAACTGATCCCCAGAGAGTGCATTATGTGACAGCCTAAGCAAAGTGAGGCTGCTGCACTGCCCGAAATCAAGGGCGGAGAAATTCCCCGAAAAATTGTTGCGTGAGAGATCCAAATACTTGAGAGAAGCTGAAGCCTTTGCAATGAAGCTGTTTGGCAATTCCCCGGAAAAATTGTTGTACGAAAGGTCAATGGTTGATACATTCTTGCAAGACAAGAAAGAATCGCTCAGCTTTCCTGTGAGCTTGTTGTGTGAAACATTGAGCAGGTTCAGATTGTTGCAAGTCAACCAATCCGCATTCGAAATCAGATTGTGAGAGATGTCAAGCTGAAGCAGAGAAGCACCAAACCCTAGACCGCCTCCGGGGATTGAATTTCGCGACAAGTTAGCGAAAACAAGGCGGCCGCAGCCCTGAAGAAACGATCGGACTGGAAGCGGTTGGGAGATGTTGTTGGAGGACAAGTCAACAGTTTCAAGCCTGCATGATGTTAAATTGGACACAGAGAGATCAGCACCAGAGAATGAATTGCCCTGCAGGTGGAGTTGCTGGAGGTTCGGCAGGGCGGCGAGATGCGGAAGGTGGAGGCCGCCAATGAGACCGGCGTTGGAGAGGTTGAGGGAGGTGACTGCGCCGTCAGAGGAGCAGGTGATGCCTTTCCATGAGCAGAGAGGAGTGGAGGAATCAGGTTTCCAATCAGATAAGAAGCCCTGGGGATCAGATACAACAGAGGATTCTTTGAATGCATACAACAGCTCCACCACATCACCACCGCCGCCGCCACCGCCGCCGCCGCTTGAAGACAAAGTTCTGGCGCCTGAGGTCAAACTTAGGTGCAGGTGGAAGTGAAAAACAAACATCAACAGAAAGCAAAAGAATCCCATCATCCTTTGTCGTGATCTGAACTTCTAATCTCTCTCCAACATCATCAACCTTTCAGAATTTCATGAAAAAAAATAATCGGTTTAGCATATGGAGAAAAAAAAAACCTATACAATTTCAAATTTTAAACACCTAAAACTCAACCAGTTTCTTCGTTACAGATCTGAGCTGAAAATCTGAACCCTCCATTTTTTTTCCACACATTTTCTCTAGTGGGGCTTGCTTGGAAGCTGCTTAATGAAAAATTTTAAAATTGGAAAAATAAAATAAAACTCAGAAGAAAAAAAAATTAAAATAAACAAAAGGGTTGGTGGGATTGGTGGTGGAAATCACCGTCAAGCATAAAAAATATATGAAAGCATCAAACTTTGAAAAAAAACCCATCAGAAAACACAACAATTAAGACTTAAGAGCTCGAAAATACCATGAAAAAATAACATGAATGAATAATGATAGAGAAAGATGATGATATTAATGGAAAAAAGAAAAGTAGGGCTTCAACTTAAAGGGCAATTGCTCAGCTATAATGGTCAGTCAAAGATTGTGAAGAAAAGAAAGGAGAGAGAGAGAGAGAGAGAGAGATACCTTGGAGCAGACAGAGTCTCTGGGTACGAGGTTCAGATATGTCGGGTCTCTGATAAACATCAAACCAAAGTACAGTAGTGGTACATCCTACAGCATTTCAAACGATAAACCTTAATAATAATTTCTTCTGTTTTCTTTTTCTTTGGTGTTTGACTGATGATTTTTAGAACCCAGAAGAAGAAGCAGAAACACCCCAAAAATGTTTTCTGTGAATGTGACACTCAGAAGTGTCATACGATGAACAAAGGATGAATGGTTCTGTTTCGAAGGCGAGAAAAAGAAAAAGAAAAAGAAAGATAAATTGGTTTTGGAAAGGGGAGGGAGGGAGGAAAGGGGGAGGGGAGGAGTTTTTGATGCTTTGGAGGAAGTAAAGTGAGACAGAAAACAAGAATAGAATACAAGACAAGTTGGTGGGCTTAAGGGGGCAGAGGAGAGAGAAAGTCTAGATAGAGAGAGAGAGTAAATTGTGGCAGTGATGCCACCCCAGCATTTTTCTCTAGTTCTGGGTCCAGTCAAACTTTGGATACGGTTCCTCCTCCTCTCTCTCTCTCTCTCTGGTGTCAATTTTCTGACAATTTCGGGCTCTTGGAGAGTTGGAAAATTGGACGGATTCCCCCGCACGTACGTCTCTAAAATGTGATCGTGATTTTTTTTCCTTTTTTAATGTAGAATTAAATTTGTATGTGCAAATATCTGAATAAATTTACTAATGTTTACAATTATGTTACTTGCCCAAAAGGAAATGTTTGCATATGTAAAGCTTTAGGATAAAGAGTATTAGAGTAATGCTAGCTAGCTTTCTCTTTGTTTTACTTTTTTTTTAATTATTTATTTTATGTTTTGTTCTTATTCTTATATTGTAATGGAGTAGGTTGATTAAAAATATTTATTTTTGTACAGACGACCGAGTAGATTGAAGTCGATATGGGCTAACAAAGACAAAAATGACGCTATGGGGATTCATAGATTTGACGTTTGAGCTCCATGTTGGGTGCATAATACCTTCCCAAAAAAAGCACGACATCCTGGTTGAAACTGTGACATCCCACATCGCACAGGGGAGTGATCCTTATATGTATATTCTCATCTCTACCTAGCACGAGGCCTTTTGGGAGCTCACTGGCTTCGGGTTCCATTGGAACTCCGAAGTTAAGCGAGTAGCGCGCGAGAGCATTCCCAGGATGGGTGACCCATCGGAAGTTCTCGTGTGAGTTCCTAAAAACAAAACCGTGAGGGCTTGGTTGGGGCCCAAAGCGGACAATATCATGCTACGGTGGAGTCAGGCCCGGGAAGTGGTCCCGCCGGGCCGGGATGTGACAATTTGGTATCAGAGCCTAACCCTGGCCATGGTGTGCCGACGAGGACGTCGGACCCCTAAGGGGGTGGATTGTGACATCCCACATCACCCAGGGGAGTGATCCTTATATGTATATTCTCATCTTTACCTAGCACGAGACCTTTTGGGAGCTCACTGGCTTCGGGTTCCATCAGAACTCCGAAGTTAAGTGAGTAGCGCGCGAGAGCATTCCCAGGATGGGTGATTCATCGGAAAGTTCTTGTGTGAGTTCCTAAAAACAAAATCGTGAGGGCGTGGTTGGGGCCCAAAGCGGACAATATCATGCTACAGTGGAGTCGGGCCCAGGAAAGTGGTCTCGCCCGGACCGGGATATGACAGAAAACTCACTGCTTTGCCGTTATGTATGATAGATTAAAATCATCTGAGATCGTTTGGACTTGTAATACTGCATTTTAAAGTTTGTAATAAAAGTCAAACTTTTCGTTTTACGTCCAATTTACTTCTTTTACATTATGTATGACTTCCCTGGACTTCCAAGATTCGACTAAAGTCTATTTAAACTTTAAGGCTACTATTATAATCACCATTCAAGAATTATTCAAATAAACCGTTCGGTTTTCTCCCAAAATCTGATGGATTCCAAAACATTGTTCTTCAAGGGCTTATGTTGATATGCATTCTTCACTCGTGTTGCGCCACATTATTCAAGATTATCACTACAAAATATGAAATACAACAAAGTTGGAAAGTGTTTAACCATTTGTTTAACGTTGTGATAACAGCAATAGTCAAAATAGCGAACAGACTTTTTATTTCATAACAGTTACATAAGTTAACCGTTTTTCAGTTGGTTGATTTGTTGGATTGATATATTTACTTGATAACAATTATATGGGTATATAATTTTTTTAGTTTGTCGATTTTTTTTTTAATGATTAATTGAAACATTCACTTTATCTATTTATTTAGTAACAGTTAGATAACTAGATGATTTTTGAGTTTGTTTAATTTGTTTTCTTAGATGAACATTTAAAGGGGCCTATAAAATGGGCACTTTACAATGTTTTCATGATCAGATTAGGAGGGAAAAAAAAATATCGGAGGACAAAGAAAAATGGACCTAGCGTTCATCTGATGTAATATCACATCTACCACATTTATTAAATATGACCATGTTTTTTATACTCTTTTTACTTTTTGTCTATTGATATTCTTTAATTTATTCGATTTGACGATAAAAAATTAAGAGGAACATGTAAGAAGTAAAAATGGGTATGTGGATAGCACCACCCTTTATATATATGTAGAACTCAATCTATACATAAATGAGTCTACCATGTATTTACAAGAGACGTAATGTAGTGTAATTAGTTTTGTTTCATCACTATCACCTTTGTATGTACTATGTACTAATGTAAGCATATTAAGCACCAAGTACAAAGTAGGTTACATTCCTTGGTAGTTTTGGGAACAGAATCTTTAAATGCCAACACAAATAGATTAAAAATAAAGTTGAAACACTGAATTTACTTATTAAATTTATAACAGTCAGATGACTAAATAATTTTTTATTGGGTTTTGTTTTTAGATGAATTTTAGAAAGTGACTTGTAGAATAGACAATTTTGTTGATCAAATTACATTGCTAAATGAAAAAGATAAGGATGAAGATTGGTGGTTCCCTTTTCGGATTAGTTAGTTTTGTTTAATGTTTTGTGTTGCGTGGCTTCGGCGAGTGTTGTGGCCTTGTTGTTTCAGCTATGGCTATTTTAGCAGTGGCTTATGTGTGCATATGGTGCTTGATTTATCACGTTTATCGTCTTTTTCAACAAATTATACTTTTTGCATCTAGTTTTTGTGTGTGGTAGCATGTAGAGGTTTTATTTCATTTGTTGATTGTGCGAATTTTTCTCCATATCAAGAAATTGATCACTGCAAAATAGGTATATATTTGCGACCTCTTGTAAATTTAGTTTGCGTGAAATCTTTTTGTAGTTGCTTGTCAAAAAAGAAGAAGAAAGAATGAAGATGGCATGAGTAAAAAAAGGAGCTAGCATTCGTCACTGTCATTTTTGTATGTGCTATTGTAAGCATATTAGATACCAAATACAAAGTGGGATACATTCCTTGGTAGTTTTGGAAACACAATCTTCAAATCCCAACGCAAATAGATTAAAAATAAAATCTAGATCGACCCAAAATATATCAACAAGGTTATACATTTACCAAATCAAAAGACAATTGAGTTGTATTAATCAATGTTGAATAAAGAGGATTTGTCTGTTGTACCTCTCTTTATATTGTTATAGCTTCTTACAAGTTTTTTTCTTGTCTCGAACATGTATGCGAATCTAGTGTATTTAAATCTTTATCAATATAGAAACCTTTAGCTTTCACATGGAAACAAAATATATATGAAACATTTCGAGTTCGATTGGAGTTTAAATAGCTGAAACCGTTTTTTGTGAAAATATTTTTGGAACCAATCGTTAGGAAACACCTCAAGTGCTTATTATGAAACTCAAAAATATTTTATTTTCAAAAACGTTTTTAGTCATTCTAAAAATGCTAGTTCATGATTTACTCGACCTGCGTGATTACTAAGGCCTCTTCATACATTGACTGTGTCACATCCCGACCCGGGGGGGACCACATCCCGAACCCGCTCCACCATCGTAGCACGATATTGTCTGCTTTGGGCTTACCATTCCTTCACGGTTTTGTTTTTGGGAACTCACGAGCAACTTCCCAGTGGGTCACCCATCATGGGATTGCTCTAATCCCCTTCTCGCTTAACTTCGGAGTTTCGACAGAACCCGAAGCCAGTGAGCTCCCAAAAGGTCCCGTGCTAGGTAGAGATGTGAATATACACATAAGGATCACTCCCCTAGGCGATGTGGGATGCTACAATCCACCCTCCTTAGGGACCCAACATCCTCATCGGCACACATGTTACCAGGGTTAGGCTCTGATACCAAATTGTCACATCTCGGCCCAGGGCGGACCACATTCCGGGCCGGCTCCACCACCGTAGCACGATATTGTCCGCTTTGGGCTTACCATTCTCTCACGGTTTTGTTTTTGGGAACTCACGAGCAACTTCCCAGTGGGTCACCCATCATGGGATTGCTCTAGCCCCCTTCTCGTTTAACTTCCGAGTTCCGACAGAGCCCGAAGCCAGTGAGCTCCCAAAAGGTCTCGTGCTAGGTAGAGATGTGAATATACATATAAGGATCACTTCCTTGGACGATGTGGAATGCTACAGACTGTCACATAAATCTAAGTTATGTTGAATAATACTCTACTATTTGCGTAGAAAAAGAGGAGCAAGAAAATAAGCATGAAATCAAGCAAGTGTTTCATACGTAATAACATTGAATAAAATGGTCTTAAAAAAACTATTTTTAAGACTCAAAAAGTTAATAAAATACCAAGCAAGGACTTTAGGTTTAAAGTTGTGGACGTTCATTGCATGAGTGAAAGGAGGGAACTAATATATCGTTAAAATAATTTCGTGATTGAGTAAGTGAATTGGTCACCGATAAACTGCTCTCCAAATCCACTATTTATGACTAAAAACTAAATTATTGCTTAACAAGGTGCCAGCCAGTTAAGATTTTCTTGCTAGGTGTCAATATTTTAATATTATTAAGTGGAACTGTCATTCAAATATGAGGGTGCCATATAGTCAAATATCCTAATGAAGGAGGATATTTTTCTTGGGATTCCGTGATCGTGACCGTTTATCTTATATTATGCGGTCAGTTTTCTTTAGTACTATTTATATTTAATTTAAAATTTAAAATGATTTATGACCGTACGATATAACAGTCAAGATCACGGGATCTCCAAGACCTCTAGGAAAAGGATCCTTGCCCCTAATGAATAGGGTGTAAGATTTCCACCCTGCGCTACTTCTCTTTTATAAATGGGGGAACTTGATATAAGTCCAATTTTTTGAGCCAATAATAGGAATAGTCCGGTTTTTTTAAATAAGTCCAATTTGTTATATTTAATTATTTAATTATCAATAGTTATCTCTTCAATAATAAGATTTATTATAAAAATTAAATTTCTTCACAATTATCTCTTTGCTTATTTCTTTTTATTTATCTTTTTGTTATTTCTTATTCTTCCTCGTGCTTTAAACCCTATTTATAGATTTTATTTTTAATTTTTATAATCAACCTATATCATAGGTTAATTATATTTATCTACCTATATGACATATTCTTTTTTTATAATCAACCTGTCACAAATTAATGTGTCTTGCTTGTAGGTATGTTATGTTTTTTCTACCTTTTAATTAGGTTTCATATCTCACGTATAGGTATTATATACATTCATATATTTGTTACTTGAGTTAGGATAAAATGTTTTGTAGATAAATTTATGTTAGTATATTAGTTTTTTTGTTATAAGATATTAAATATATTTTTTTGGAGTTGGAAAATGCATAATATTAGAAGATTTTAATTGATTTTTAATATTTTTAGAAAATATAAAATGAGTATAAAAGAAATAAAAACATATAATTAGATAACTTGACTCACTCCTAAAAACACTCTACGTTTTTGGATCTGGATCTAAAATTGTCACATCCCCGCCCGAAAGGGACCACTTCCCCAACCCGCTCCACCACCGTAGCACGATATTGTTCGCTTTGGGCCCCGACCACGCCCTCACGGTTTTGATTTTGGGAACTCACACGAGAACTTCCCAATGGGTCACCCATCCTGGGAGTGCTCTCGCGCTTTACTCGCTTAACTTCGGAGTTCCCATGGAACCCGAAACCAGTGAGCTCCCAAAAAACCTCGTGCTAGGTAGGGATGAGAATATACATATAAGGATCACTCCCCTGGACGATGTGGGAGTTAAGCGAGAAGGGGGCTAGAGCAATCCCATGATGGGTGACCCACTGGGAAGTTGCTCGTGAGTTCCCAAAAACAAAACCGTGAGGGAATGGTAAGCCCAAAGCGGACAATATCGTGCTACGGTGATGGAGCGGGCCCAGGAAGTGATCCGCCCCCGGCGGGGATGTGACAAATTGGTATCAGAGCCAATCCCTGGCCGGAAATGTGCCGACGAGGACGTCGGGCCCCTAAGGGGGGGTGGATTGTGACATCCCACATCGCCCAGGGGAGTGATCCTTATATGTATATTCCCATCCCTACCTAGCACGAGGCCTTTTGGGAGCTCACTGGCTTCGGGTTTCGTAGGAACTCCGAAGTTAAGCGAGAAGGGGGCTAGAGCAATCCCATGATGGGTGACCCACTGGGAAGTTGCTCGTGAGTTCCCAAAAACAAAACCGTGAGAGAATGGTAAGCTCAAAGCGGACAATATCGTGCTACGGTGATGGAGCGGGCCCGGGAAGTGATCCACCCCGGGTCGGGATGTGACAAAAAGCCCCTTTATAAATTATTATAATAATTTTGAACTCTTTTATCTTTTTAATAGTAATAAAATTTAAAAAAAAACTAATAAATACAAAACTAAAATATCATTCAAATTTTTGAAAAAGGAAATATATTGATAAATATGGATGATTTTGGGTAAAACTATAAACAAAAAACATCAAACTTCTACTCCACGGACAAAATCTGCGCAACGTGATACTAACTCAACTCTTTTACTGTTTAAACGTCTTTTCACATTAAAAAGAGAAAATTATTAGTTAATTTTATAAATGTTGATGATGAAGGATTTGCCTTACTCTTTAATATACACAAAGCGATTAGAAATAATCAAGATCCGAAATTTAGCTATCAGCTACAAAAATAAGCTACTTCTATCCCGTTCATAGCAATTAGAAAATGCTAACTTCTCGATAAAACAACCCTTATGTCCCTCATCTCAAAAATTTTATTTAAATAAAAAAACAAAGAGATGCAAACGGGAAAGAAACTAAGACCCGCAAATAGAACAAAAAAATTCAATGATAACGAAAACAAGATGAAAAATATCACTTGATTAAAAGCGAATAGGGCTACTATTTTTTATTTACGCGTCTCTCGTGCGTATACGGGCGACTTCGAGTCACTAAAATAATGTGGTGGTCGTGTTGTTTGATGGTATAAAAATAGAAAATTTCGAAAAGCTGAGAGAAGGCGCGGGGCGCGGGACATAGGGTTTGGCGGATCTCTCTCGGTCTGGGGTCTCTCGCTCAAAACTCCAAAAACCTAAAACTCCAAGTCTGCCAAAATATTTGTAGTTGTTGAGAGGTTGTAGCTGAGTGGGGGTGCATTTTGTCAGTATGCTTTACACACGAGTGCATCGATTTCTTAACAAAGAATAAGGCAAAGAAAATAGGTCCCAAACCCCATCAGCAGCTCCGCTAGATTCGCACTTTGCACCTAAACCAACAAAATAAATACAATTATTAAATAATATAATAAGGAAAATATTAATGAGACTTTTAAAAAAATGAAACTCTCTCCCTTTTATTTTTTTAGCATAATATTTAATAATGTTGTGATAAGAATTGTGTCAAAAAGTTGAGATGACGGAGAATCTATAGAAAATCCCACTATGAGAATCTTCTTAGCATTTCTCATATAATAAAGTAACTAAGACTGTCATGAATAAAATCTTTAGTCATCTTAATTTATTTGTTATTTATCATATGAGTTAAGTTACAAATTTGCTCCTTAAATTTTAGTCGTCGTTATGCTTTGGTCCTTATGTTTGTTTTTGTTTGAAGTTGGCCTTTAAACTTTTAAAAACCTATTAAGTGAGGACAATAGTGACGTCAATTACAAAAGTTGATAAAATTAGTAGTAGGCACAATTCAATTTGGTTAGTTTTTGGTTCGAACATACCACGCAGTTCAATTTCCTCATAATCATTTTTCTTGAGGTGAAAACTATTTTTTTTTTATCGTTAGTTTTTGTGGC
Source organism: Pyrus x bretschneideri (assembly GCF_019419815.1). Taxonomy (NCBI): domain Eukaryota; kingdom Viridiplantae; phylum Streptophyta; class Magnoliopsida; order Rosales; family Rosaceae; genus Pyrus; species Pyrus x bretschneideri. Next base: position 9,970,475 of record NW_025999787.1, on the reverse strand, counting down.
GTTTAAACATCTCCAAACAAAACTAATCGCATTGGTTTTGACCATTTCTTAGCTTAGAAGCTTCCTTCGATACAAAAGTGGTCAAGTGCTAATCTATAGAAGACATTTTGAGCAAGTAGGTAAGTTAAAATGTCCAAATTGAGTTCATGTGCTATTTAGTGAACTTCTGTAACAAAAATCACTTTCCGTCTTTATTACACATACTTTCAAATGTTTAAGAATCAATAAAGTTGGTGGATTAAAGTGGAAAATTCCAATAGTTTAGGAAGCAAATATGAAATTAACCTTTATAAATCATTGGCAACATTGTCAATGTCATAACACGTATGATTGAGAAATATAACAAATAAACCAAAACGAAAATGTTGTTGCTTTAGCTAAAAACAGCGGAATCCTCGCAAAGAAAGCAGACTGATTTATGGACCGTCCCTTTTATTAAGCAGATTGATTTATGGACCGTCCCTTTTATTTATTTATATAAAGTTGGTAATGAATAAAGTGCCAAAATCCACCCTACTCCATGGTTTCCCTCCATGCCAAAAGCTATATAAAATTTCAGTGAGAGAATTTTACCACATAAGACTTCCTAGAGTTAAGATCCTTTCGGGTTTTCGCTATCCGGAAACTAATGATAAAAAAATCCAGATAGTTCAAGAGAAAGAAAGATTCGGGCTCTTGTTTTATATGAGGTGAATTAGTGTAATGAGTTAATAAGATGTGCAAAATTTAATTTATGTGGTTCAGATTTCTTGGTGAATCCGAACAAAATTTGGAGATGATCTCAACTCGACTTCCGAGTTCCTCTCCCCTCCCTTGGGACCAAACTCAACTGCTTTTTGACTCAAGAGCTAAAGCTATTAGCCATACCTCCTTCCCTTTTCACGGGTTCTTCAACCTTACTCCTCCTCTATACTATTTCTGTCCATTTATGGATACCATTTATTATTTGTTAGGTAGGTATTCATTGGTGCATAAATGCCAACGTAAATATTGTTCACGCAAAGGTCGTTTTTTCCCTTCCCCTCTTGGTATGGAAATGATAAAACTCTTTGCACTATTCGTTGTTGATCCTTATATATCTCGTATAAGTTGATCTAATTATATAAGTGAATTTCACATTCACGATGATTAACAATGTGATTAGTATATAATAACAAAATCATTTTATTCATATTTATCAATTACATTGTTGATTACATATAATACAAGGCAAGACTTATGTAGAACTTAATTATTCAAGTAGGTTTGATTTCCGTTAAGATGTAGTTAGCAAATAAGCTACGTACGTATAACAATACTCAATTAGTAGGTGGCATTGCTACATGTTTTGCTCGTTTGCTAGCAATTTTGTATTCACTATTTTTCTTAGTTATTAGTCTATTGTAATCGTATAATATTGGCTCCCTAATAATTGGGACGTAATTTGCTCCAATTTGTCTGAAGACGGTTTTTGTTAGTGTCTTTGTTTGTTTCTGCTCGTTTTTCAAATTGAGTGAATTCATCTGCTGTCGTATTCTCATAGTTTCTATTTGTTTTGTGTCGTGTGATCTACACATATTTGTTTGACGACGATTATGCAAGAATTTTTGTTTTTTCTCGTTGCTCTAAACCCTAGACCACCCGTTTAAGGGAACAAGTAAAATAAAAAATTCTTACATAAGTTCTTGTATTGTTGATTACCTGTAATGAGACCGAAGTTTCACTTTGGTTTCAATAGTTTCAAAATTGACATGAGTCCTATAGTTTGTTAGAGATTGAAAACAAGGACGATAATTAAATCTGTCAATTCTTTTAATAGAATTACCACATTAGGGGGTACATTTGAAGTCAAAGGGAAAGTCATTACTAAAACAAGTTCGATACAGAAATATAATTTAGTGAGCATAAAGGCCCTTCGTCCAATTTAATCTCACATTTTTCACTCATAGTAATTTTGTCGATTTTTTCTTACGAAATTAAGATATTGTCCTTGAATTGCCACAATTAATATGTATACTTCAAATCACAAAATAGTTAATGAAACTGCGCTCAAACTACAAAAATCAAAACCATTTTTTAGCATAAGGAAAAAAACATTTTTCTCTTTTCATTTTTCCCGTATACAAGAGATTATGTAGCCAATAACGTGACTGAGTCTCACCTGTGCAAAAGGATGTTATAAACAATCTGATTAGATATACATGTGATTAAGTTTGATTAATCAAACGAATAGAAAGCTTGGAGTGTTCCAAAAGGGAGAAGCAACAAAACGTGCCATGACTCTTCCGGTGGCCAGGAACTTTGGTCTGCCCAAAGTAGGGACGTCTAAGGAAGAACCGAAAAAGTGGAGCCAGGTCGATTGCTGGTGGAACCCTCCGAAATATTTGACTTTATTTGTGAGTTGGTACATTGCGTTTTCCATGGGAGATTCTAAAAATTAAAACGTGTCATTGAGACCCTAGCTAGGGTTAGTTGAAATATTGGTTAGCATGTAAATAGATGTCTCAATTGCTTTTTCCACACCAGCACGAAAGTTCTATTGACGTTATCCTATTTTGTTGTTTCGGATTTTTCTTTTTCTATACAAGTGATATTAAAGCCCATAAAACTAACATAAGACGTCATATATATCACTCAAGTTACAAACTTATTGTTTTACTCACAAAATATAATGAACGTATTTGAATACGATAAATTAATGCTCTTTAACTGCATGTGACAAATTGATGAGAACCTGAAGCAAATATGAAATATTAACAAAAGCGCTTTAGCTCGTGAAATACACCCGTCCTTAGCTATATAATCATTACTTGGGTGATACTGTTTACAAGAGATGGAAAAAAGTTTGATTGACACGAATAGTATTTTCGCTTTTCTTTTCAAAAGATTATGAAAGATGTTGATATTAATTATGAGATTTTTGTCTCTAATACTAAGAAAAAAAAGCTTTGTCTGCTCGTACTTTTTCTAATGTTGGACCAACGTCGATCACTTTGATGATGAGGAGATCAAGCGATTTTAGCTTTGTGGATGTGAGTCAAGTGAGCAAATAAGAACAATAGTAAGAATTAAATATAAATAATCAAAACCATGACTTTGATTTCTCTAAAAAGTAAATGAAACTAGAGCTTTACTGATCGTGAGATTTTTTTAGTATGCCAGAAATACGGTTTGATACATCAAATGTCATTATACAAGCGGTTGATACTTGAAAAAGAAATTTCAACCACTTTTATAATAACACTTTGTATACCAAATCATATTCCTGACACACTCTAATGGTCTATGTTAATAGTCATTGATGGATGTTAACTTTGTAGGGCTTACGTGCGTTAATATTCGTTAATTGATGGATACTATCTTTGGTAGGGTTACGTTTATAGTCGTTAATGGATGAATGCAATCCTTGCAAGGTTTATGTTAATGGCAATGTACGTCAGCAACTCACTCATTTAGATTTTTTTATATATTTAATTTTATTAGCTTTTCATCATGCGAGTGTTGCACAATGATATTGATACCTGAATAGTGAATTGTTTACTTAGCCTTTAAAGATCATTTCAAGAAAAATAACTAAATATAAAAATGCTTATACATATACCGTAATGCAAGGGTAATACTCTTCTTCACCGCTATAATAGAGGGTCACTTGCGTAAAACAGAGAGTTAGAGAAAATAAAATAAATATGCACGAGTGAAAGACTACTAACATCTCCCTTTAATAGTTTTTACTCATCCTTCATCCTTGCGTGAACATGCTTGGCTCTATTAAAATCTTTAAAAATTGTTAGAATAATGTCACCAAATTTGTACATTAAATTATATGGCACCAATCAAATTTGTGCTTTAACTCAAGTTGAAATTTTATTAATAAATTATAATAAAAAGGTTAAGATTTGGCTATAATACTTACATGCAGTTAATACAATCACCATCTCAACAATCATATGGTGATAGTACTAAATACATATATTCACATGAATTATATCTAATCATCAGATGATGATTGTATTAAATACATGTATGTATTGTAACTAATTCCAAAAATTTATATGGTATAGAATGTGTCATATTATTTAATGCATGAATTTGATGTATGTAGCACCACCCAATTCGTTTTCCTTATGAATTAACATGTTACATGTTTCTAACCAACTAAAATATCAATGGATAAAATTGTAACTTTCGAGCTATGTGAGGGCATTGAGTAACTCATGTCGCCATTTTGGCCTCGACTAGATCAAATCAAATAGAGTATATCTAGCTAAAGACTTTTACGTGATATGGATTATGGAAGATTAAAGGGATCCATATTTCTTACCTGTAAATCATGAAATATAATCATGGGTTGGGAAGGTTAATTTTCTTCAAAAGTTATAAATCGTGGGTACCACGTTTATTTCTTAAATATTTTTCTTCAGACCTACCATACCATTAGTTGTCTTCAAATTTTCTTTTCTTCCCCTAATAACCTATTTGCTTTGACATTTTGGGCCGACCAAATTAATAAGTGAAAGCAATAGGTAAGAACCAAGCTCGTGTGACGACATAGTCATATGCCATATCAGTTCATGATATTGATATACACAACTGTTCTCTTTTCTTCATGAACGGTTGAATATTCGAGAAAGAGAAACATGCATGTGTCTTAAAATTTCTATTACTTTGTTTTTGGTAAGGTCAATTAGGAGTTGTTTGTGATTGTGTCATAGAAATTCTTTCTTAATAAGCGTTTGCTATGTACTTCTTTAAAAAGTACTTCTAAGTAGAAGTGTATTTTAGCAGAAATGCTTATGAGTAGAAATGTTTTTTACAAAAACAATCTTGTACAAGTTCTTACTTGTTAGTATTTTTCTTAAAAACTAACAATATTGAGTAAGGAAAAATCCGAACACAACCTCAGACAAAACCTGATCGCTAATACCTTGCTTTCTTACTTGTAATAAGAAGGGGAAAAAAAAATGGAACAAAATGTATTAACCAGAAAGGGTCAGCTGCTACTATTTCTTAGCAACAAAAGCTGCTGCAGATATAAACTTTGCAGCTGCTCCCTGCCCGTGAGAAGCAAACGCGGCTGGAACTGATGTTTAAATGGTACAATAAAGAGTTGTGCTACATTTAGTCGCCTACATGTAAATGCTTCACAAAATCAGGAAAGGGAAGTTATCGTTTGTTTTTTCAACTTCCACTCTTTTGCATTTGTCTTTCAGGGTATCATAATTTTGAGTGTCAAAATTGCCACTTAGTACTACAGTCTAATGATAATCCTTTTCATTTGTAAGTGAGAGGTCTGAGGTTCAATTCTCGTCAAAAACGAATTTGAACCACATTATTGTTAGCCCATTGTGAGGCTAGCCTACTCTCCCACCGCATTAGTATGGATAATATTGTCTGTTCAAAAAAAAAAAAAAAAAAAAAAAAAGAGTGTGAATCAAGGCTTAATTGGTGGTTGGGTGTGGACTAAACTATTTTAGTTAAATGTGAGTGATATTTTAGCCCTTACTAGCAAAAATGTCCGTGCTCCGCTGTGGGTTTTGAAACCTTAACCACAATTTAACACATCAATTTCTAAATAATTCAAAAAACAACCAAAGTAGATGAATCCACATGGTAGAATAAGTCTTTAAATTTGCATCTATATTCTATTGAATTTACATTAAGAGCCTATGTACAACAAAAATGTGGATTTCTACATATTTAGCTATATACAGTTTACATGATGAGTTTTTCATGCAAATTTGTGAGTGATGGTTGTTTAATTGGTATCTAAGGTGCAATAGTAGTTGGTGGTGATGTGGCTAAGTATCTAAGGTGCAATAGTAGTTGGTGGTGATGTGGCTAAAATGAGAGACTCAAAATTGAGTACGATTCCTTGTAGCATAAGTAGAAAAGGAGGTGGCGCAACACAATATGTCAGTGTAAAGTTACTTTTATCAAAGCTAAACTCAAAATTTTCTTTAAGTATCAACAATAACTTTATGCATATTTGAGATAAAGTTGAACCTGATTTAGAGAATTGTCTAAAGCACATGTCACCACCATTGGCTTGAATGCTGCATTTGAACCGCTGATTTATTAAATAGCCTGAATGTTGCATTGGAACCGTTGATTCCCATCACAAAGAGCTTAGGATTCTACATTGTCATCGCCACTGATCTAAGAATATGCTCAAAAGGTTAAAAAAAAAACAAAATATCATCCTACAATACATAAGTCAAGGCACAAATCTATCTGCAATTAATTGAAAATGGTCTAATTATATTGCAATCATGTTTGAAGCAGGATTAGCACTTCACTCCCGCTACTTCGCCCACCACTCTTTAAAAACCAAAAACATCAATTCGATGCTATTCCAACTTCGTCATCCACCATTCTAAAGTTTCCTATTTGTTATTCGATTCTACCTTCAATTTTTTTAAGGGAGTCGTAGTGAGACACTCATGGTACTGTTCACTTTTAACGTTAAAAACATTTTTAGCCTAAAAAGTCACTCATGATACTATTCACTTACACTTTTATTTTGTTATTTTGATTAAAACTAAAGTTTTTGAAGACTTTTCGTTAGTTTTTTTTTTTTTTTTTTTTTTTTTAACCGCTGCTCGAGCAATCAATCCACATTCAAATTTTTAACTGCTGCTCAAGAAGACTTTTGATGGATTGCCTTGCATGAAGGAAACTTTAGAACCAGAAAAGAAAAAAAAAAGGTAGACTATTCGATTGAATCAAAATCGAATTCTAATCCAAACTCAAATGACAAAATAACCAGAATACTAAACTGACTCTTCCCCCTCCAATAGCCACAATACCAAAGCATACAAAATTCAATAAGCCCAAAGTTCCTGAAATCAAACCCATTATAACTTCAAAATATTACAGAATACCAATTTCAATGACCCCCAACAGTTATTCAAATTCAATAACCCAGAATACTAAATTCAACTCGAACATAATCCATAACAGCCCCAGAAGTCTAAATTCAGGGCTTTAGTATATAATAATTTGGAGAACTCATAGTAATTTAGATTCAAATCCAATTTTGTCTGTCCCATAAGCCGATTGCTTTCGGCCCTACTTAAATTCGAGTCTCGTTCGAACTGAGTACTTTTTTTTGAGTCACTCCTATATTGGGCCGGACCGACCCCAAATTATTGTGACAAAACTAACCGGTTGCCTTCTAAAATAGATAAACTGACTTAAACCGGCTCTATAGTTGCGGGTCGACTTGGCTCGATGCATTTACAGGGCTGGGTCGGCCTATGTACCTAGTTTATGTGTAGCATTTGAGCCACATTTTCCGGTTCAGCGTAGGGTTAGTGACTAGTCCACAACATGACCCATGAAACCTCAGGAAATTAGTAGCCCAACCCTTCCTTAACTTGGACTAGCCCAAGGATATTCATAGAGGGAGGGAAAGGCTATTAAACTAACATTGGCGGGTACTGCAACTTCAAGGAAATTTCAGGGGGCACAGAACCCTACAGGATAATCTGTTGCCAAATTGGTAACTACAACTGAGACTCTTCAAGGCTGATATCGGCTGCTTTTGACCATCTTTTAACTATTTTATGTAAAAAGAATGAAAGACTTGACCGACTGAGCAAACATAGAAGAAGAACAAGAAGAAGAGTAAACACTGTCATCTCGTTCTCTTCTGGGTAAGCTTCAATTCCCTGTTTTCAGCTTTCCTTATGTAAATTTGTCTGCGTTAGATGCTACGGCATGTTATTGGCTTGAAATACTGTCACTGTTCTCGATAAGTTTGCGTGGCATTCCAGGTATAAATAAGTTTACGTCGGAATTTGGTATTTTAAAAAATGATTTTTGCATTCTCATTTTCTCATCTGCTATCCTCCCTAGAATCAATGGACCAAAACGAGGAGAGGAGTGCAGACGGGAAACTTGGTACTGGGGGAAACTACCCTTTAGCATCTTGTCAGATGTCACTGATCAATCCATTATACAATTAGATGAGTGCTAATGGATCAAAGATGTTAGATGCATGGCTTTTTTGTTCTATTTTATTTGAATTCCTCATGTTTTATTGGTTTTTTTGTCCGTAAGTAAAACTTTGTGAGTTTATGCCTCTAGTAATTCACTTAATCAAATTATTCATCCCTCTGTCCGCTCCTCTTTCCTTTTGCTAACTAAAGGACTGTTTAATCTCCTGCTGCTCATTCAACTTTTGGGGCATTTAGGAAGATTTAAGCTTGTCCTCATTAGGTTTCTCTAGATTTCCATCTGAAGATGTGGGATTTCGTTTTCCATTAGTTTAGTTCGTGCTGCTAACCTTGATACATACTTTGGAAAGTAAATTTTTTGAAGGAGGGGGGGTGTTTGTGATTGTCACTCTGTCTCTCTTGAATCTCGGTGTTGTTGACTGGAACTTGCCTCAAAAATCCGGCTTGTAGGAACCAAGGAAGCGTGCTCAAGAGCTCTTAAACTGCTCCAAGATACACTATTTTTCAGATTGTGCGACAAATTGGATCCTAGCAAACTGTGTCCTAGTATACTTTTTCACTTAATTGGTTATATCGAATGCAAATATGGTCGATGAATTTACCGAGCTTGCTTTTATATAAATCAGTACTCTGCAGTATACACAATGCTGGCGCCGTACTCGTCTAAACACTAAGGCCTCATTTGGCAGCTTGTATAATGAATCGGATATGATTAATTATACGGATTCGAGTGTTTGGTGCACTTCAGTATAAAATAGTTGGCCTCTTTTATACGGTCAGCACCTTACTAATAATCTCGAAAGGCGAAGGATAATTAGTCCGGACACTGAATCAAAAACACGCTGTGCATTCTCTCTTCCCTCTTTCGATCAGAAACACACTGCCGTCTGGTTCCTCATCTTCTTCTCCAACCCAACAACCTCTTTCTAGGTTCTCAAAGCTTCAAACCATAATCTCTCTGTCTCTCTCCTCTCGATCTGGAAATTTCAGCAAATTTAGAAATTCTCAAAGTTGTCTAACTCCTAGGAAATCCTCTCGAACCATAATCTCTCTCCCCCCATCTGGAAATTTCAATAAATTAGGAGATATTTCATCTTATTTTTCGGTTTCAAGGGATTAGAAGCCATGGAGATCATGGGTTGTAGTTGGTGGTGAGAAGCACAATGGTGGCGATGCTACGCCATGCTGTTTTTTTATTTTTAATTTTTCTTATGTGTAGTTACCTTTTTTCTTCATTTTACCATTAATCATTATTTAAAATTTATTAAAAAATAATAATTATAATCTAAAGTTCTGTTAATCCAACACACAATCAAACATAGTTGAAATTAGGTTTTGCTCAATTATGGGGGATTTTTTTATTTGCTTCTTGTTTTGAAGATAGGATTTGAAAGTCTTTCGGTTTCTAGATAATAACAAACAGAGTATAAATAATACGACTATTAGTCCGATGTTACACCAAACGTCCGACTAATTTAGTCAGTATTATCTGATGATTATTATCTTATCCGACTTAAATAGTCAGTACAGTCCAACCTGCTAAACAAGGCCTAAGATTCTTTTGATCCCTCTATTTTCTCGAGTATACTAGAATTCTAGGAATCTCTAAGTGCGACGAGAAATTATTGTTTGTTTTGCTTGAGCTTATTCTTAGGCAGTTTTTATTTGCATTACCACATTTTAATAACGATATGCCGATTGTATGTATCTGCAGGCAAAAATATGGCTACCTTGGCAACTGCTGAAATTTGTGATTCGAATACCACTCTTTTGGAAAGTGGATGTTTGCGTGTGCTGCCACCAATTTTCCAGACATACGGACAATCTCGAGCATTCTCAGGCCCCATTACCACACTTAAGGTGTTTGAGGACAGTGTCTTGGTCAGACAGCTTCTCGAGACCAAAGGCGAGGGAAGAGTTCTGGTTATTGACGGCGGAGGAAGCATGAGATGTTCTTTGGTTGGAGGGAACTTGGGACAGTTGGCTCAAAACATGGGATGGACAGGTATTGTGGTGAATGGCTGCATTAGAGATGTAGACGAGATCAATGAGTGTGACATTGGGGTGAGGGCTTTGGCATCTCATCCAGTGAAATCGAACAAAAAAGGCGTCGGAGAAAAGCATGTTCTGATCAACATTGCGGGAACCTTGATCCGTGAAGGGGAATGGTTGTATGCAGATAATGATGGCATCCTTATTTCAGCATATGAATTGTCTGTTTGAATAAGCATTGTTGATTGATTCCCATTTTATTCTTGTCCTACCAATAAGAGGGATTGAGTTCTTAAATTCAGTTGTACTTGGAATTTCTTGTTTAAGTAGTTTTGTTAGCATATCAAGTAACCTTGTTTTTGTTGCATTGCTTGACATTGGTGATGGGTTTGTAGATGTGTGTGGTCAGTTAGCCAAGGTTGTGTGCTTGCTACCTTGCACCAAATTTCAAGTTACCATCACCCTTGATACCAGATTCCGCCCCCTTGCAAAGGTGTGTAGAAAGCACCATCATGCATTTCTGGATCACCTTTTGCAAAGAAATTGCTTCCCTGAAAGGAACTAAATATCAAAAGGATTGATCCAGGGAAATATAAAATGTTTAAAACAACCTTAACCGATACTGCCTCATCAGTAACAGCTTCCCAAATTGATGAACTGCAAAGGAAAACTGCAAGCAAGAAGGCAAGAACTGAAACTGTTATTGCAATATATGGGGGGTGCAGCTTCTTTAGGCTTATGGTTAAACCGAGAACCAACCACGTGAACCCTTGGAAAATCAAGACAAGCCATCTATGGAGAGGTAAGACAGTCTGCTCTGCAATTACTTTGTCGATGATTATCCAAATTCCAAACCCCAAGTAGGCCAAAGCCAAACCAGCATTTAAGCTCACTGATGCAATTGACACTGCAGAGAAGGTGTACTGAGACTCTGGTGGTGCTATAATCTTCTTTGATGATATTCTATACACGAAGAAGCATAACAAGATGAGTAGGAGCAAGATATCAACCGAAATGATCAAAATATTGTTGATACATGAATCTGGATTGATAATTGATAAAATTCCAGAACTGCATTCATTTCCAGATTCGGTTGAACAGTCTGAACTAGTGCAGAATAAGGTCCAGAAACCCTCCCCCATGTTTTCTCGTTGGTAGAGAAAATCTGCAGAATCACAGTGGCAAAGGTTTTAAAGCAGAAAAGGAGCTCTATCTTAACTTAATTGTTTCACGCAGAAATATGGTACGTAGTATAGAATGGCACTGAATTAATTAAGGGGACAAATCTGCAGTGCATGAAATAAATAAGGCGAAGCAAAAACATGCAATTGCAATTCTCCGTGTTGTTCAAAAATTGTGGTAGCATGTTTTAATGTAGTCAGCCAAGTTCTGTTTCTACTCAAATGCAGCTAGAACTTCAAAGGTATAGCGCTTCTCATGAGTTTACTTGTACCTTTACTTCCACTAGAATCAACAAGTAAAAAGAAACTGACCACCGACAAATCTCTCCATTCAATCAAAGAGCTCGAGAGAGATCAATCATCAACCAAACGTAAGGAATAAACATGCCACTGACACGGCTTAGCAAGGCATGTCATGGCATGACTTAACAAGACACAGAAAAGCCAAGGCAAGCCGTGGCCTAGACAACCCAAGACATGTCACGGTCTAGCACAGCATCACTCAGCAAGTGTAAGTTGTAGTCCAAACAAAATACATAGATACAAAAATGAACTGATTGACATTTGAACTTCAAAACGTGATTACATGGCTAAGAGCCTTCCTCTTCACCAATTTAAACAGAGCAGCATAGGAATTGGCTGTCGATGAAGCTATCATCAAGTTGGAAAGTAAATTATACTATTCAAAAACCAAACATATGTATGGTGAATCAACAGCATGAAAAGTACTCGAAAATGAAAGATTGCAATACCGTTCTATATCATGGACGTAAATGCACTTGGCCTTCGGAACAAACCCAGAAGGCAGAAAATCTCAGTATTTAACTCACTAGCATATCATCCCTCCTGGTGTAACTTGCTCTTGAGGGAAAAAACAGATCCTCATATGCTTGCATAATCTCACTAACTAAGATCAGCACACTAATTCTCCTTAATTTACGGATCTCTTGATTCGTTAGTCATTTTCTTATTCTTAAACTACCAGCTGCAACTTGTGTGTATGTATATAATTCTTAATCATTAATGTGAAACACGATGAGAGCTTGTCCTCCTCCTATTTAGTTCTTTTTTAGAGCTTGTCCTCCTCCTATTTAGTTCTTTTTTACTTCTTTTAAGCAGTTTTTTTTTCTTGTACGCAGGAGACCTTTTATTTTATACAACAATTATCGCTCATGAGATTTGAACTAAGGATCTCCTTTCACACATGGCCTAGACCAATTTTAAAGGTTTCGTTTGACAACTATGCAAGTATTTACAATGTAGTTGTATTATGTATTCATCAACTGTTGTTTATAAAATTGGAACTTACGATCTCTTCCAGCATTATTCTTAATAACCTATGATATAATGTGTAATTAACCATCAATTCTAGCATCGGATTATAAAATAAAATGTTAAAATACATATGAGCACACCACCTGGTTAATTATAAGCATATGCCAGCATTTGAAGAAAAGAAAAATGTCCAAAACCTGCCAAAGTACTATGTTCAGGATCTCATGTTCTATTCTGCTTCAGCAAGCATATGGCCAATCCGTGGCCTACCCTCAATGGCCGTCCGTGACAACTGGCATCAATAGCCACGGCAAAATCCATGGCCATTGCTAAAATTTCTAGTAATGTAGACCGCAATGTTGTCGTGGAAAATTAAAGAGGGCACCTCACAATTTTTTATACAAACGGAAAAAAAAAAAATTAAAATCATAACCAGAAACACAAAGATCTATTTATAGCAATACAAAAACAATTGTTCGGTCAACAAATAACTCCCAACTCACTAAGATTATAAAAAAAATCTCTAAAATTATTAATAATATGCATTTTAACCAAAATGATACTTGAGATTGACATGATTTATTTTTGTTTGGCGGGCTACATTTGTCGTTAGCACAATGTAGATGATCTCATCAATTCACTAGGGTTCCATTAATTTTCACAAGAATGAACCTCACCCTCAACCTTAAGAATGACCTAAAGAATAGATGTTTTTGATTAGTAAATTGCTGTGCATAATTGTGTGAAAGAAGAGAAGATGTTGGTGTGAGAATTCAAAAACTACAGAAAGAGAGTGAAAGCACAGAGAGAAGAGTTTATAGAATCGCAAGAAATGTACTACTTATATTGGTAGATATAACGCTGCGGGGACTACCCGAACTCAGTAAGTTAATCTTAAAGGGTAAAGATCCTATGGAAGATTCTCATCTTAACTAACTCAGAACAGCTCATAACCATCTTGTCTAATAACTCCATTGATCTTCTGACAAGTGGCATTCTGTCATCCTTTGATTTCATAATTCTTACAGTTGGCATGTATCTTAAAATATGAAAACACCCTTCTCTCCGGAAGTTGATCGGATAGCATGTGATACATATAAAAACGGGTGCTTTAGATTTAGCCCCTTACAACTGTTGAACTCTACACATAAACCCACATATATTAAAACATCTAAATAAAACCCAAATTTTGAATTTGATGTCATGTAAGATAAAAGATGTCCATACATTTAAATTTATTTACAACACCATGTCACGAACATTAATATGGCTATTACGGTTTTTTTGTAGACTTTTAATTTATTGTCTTTTGTTTGTCAACAACATTCAATTAATTCAAGTTTTTTTTGCTTTTAATTTAAAAAACAAAAAAAAAGAAGAAGTTCTTTTCTTCTTTTATGTGAAATCGCCTAATCCATATCTAATTAGTTCAATATACATTCTATTGAAAAAGTAGATACATTAACTTGTGAAAATAAAAAAATAAAAATAAAGGTAAAAATAAACTTGTAGATACATTGTTTCTTGTAAAAACTAAACAATAGTTACATTATTTTGATAAAAAAAAATAAACAATGTGTAATTTTTTTTAAAAAAATTACACAATAGGTACACAATTTTCGTAAAAATTAAATAATAGGTACTTTATTTTTGGACAAAAAAGAAGAAGAAAAAACTAGTAGAAACATTGTTTCTTTTAAAAATTAAACAATGAATTTATAAGGTAAATTAGTTTTTATGTATTTTGCATGTATGGGTTTGTTATTATGTAGGTAAATTATTTTTCATGTATTTTACATATACTGGGTATATTATTTTTCTTTTTTAAGCAATCTAATATTTTAAAATTTTAATAGTAGGTGCACTATTTGAATCAAATGTTTTTTTTTTTTTGCAGGTAAATTATTTTGCATGAATTTTGCGTATATCAAGCATTTATATATATATATATATATATATATATATATATATATATATATATATCTGTGTGTGTGTGTGAAATAATTTACCTACATTAATCTGTAAAATATAATTTTATTGAATTAATTAAGCAATAAAGCTTGTATAATAACATATATTAGACATGTTTTATGTTATTATATATTAGGCAATGAATTTGTAACATTTTTTTTTTTTGTAAAATCATTAATTCTCTCTTACCATCTATCCACATGACATTAATTATGTACATCAAACATTCAAATAGGGTTTAGAAAAATAAAAAAAAAATTCAAATATGGGTATTTTAGGCATCTGAAATTTTTTAATGTGTGAAGTCAAACATAATTAATGAATTTGCTGATGTGGAATCTAGTTAATGGGTTTTATTCAAGAAAAAAACTTATGTCGGGTTTTAGGTAGAGAAAATAAAGTTTTAGGGGCTAAAGTTATATTTTCAGTTGATATAATCCTACTTAAATAGGTTCCTCTATGGTAGGCATTGGTTTTATTTATACAAACACCATTAATATTTTTAAGAAAAACATATTGTGACATCCCGTCCCGAAATTATCGAAAACTCACGTGTGAAATGACTACTTTGCCCCTAGTTAGTTCTTTTACGTTTATTGGTCGTTTTGTGTGGTGTTGGCATGTGCTGGGCCACACACTCACACTGTCACTCTCCCTCACCCTCTGTCTTTTTCCCTGTCTCTCTCCCGAGCTCCATTCCTTCTCTTTCTCTTTGGAAACGTACGGACACACACACAACTACACCAAACCTTTACAGATCGAGGTAACCAAGGTCACAGTCGAGCTCGTGAGGCTGAGAGGAGTCCAGTCGTACCATTTTCAGGTAAGGTTATCACCGTTTTCACGTCGATTTCACGAAGTCAGTTTTGGGGTACTATTCATGCAAACGTAATATCTCACGTTTTAAGGAAAATGAAGCTCGTAGGTAGCTTGGTGAGGTCCCAAGGAGTCTCGGAGTAGTTCGTTTGAAGAGAGTGGATGTCGGAATCGCCCTGTTCGAAGTTGGCCGGATTTGGATTTTGGTGACAGGTAAGATTTCGTAGTTTTTAGCCCTTAAAAGTTGTATGGTCATGTTCTCCTAGTCTTAAGCTTCGTTTTGGTGCAAAAATCACGAAAATTGGTTGAAAAACGAGAGAGAAATCAAGGTTTACAGGTTTCGCGATTTTCCGGCGCCGGTGACGGCACCGGAGGTTCGCCGGGGAAGGAGACGGAATATTCCGTCAAATCTGACGGAATATTCCTGACGCCGTTGACGGAATCCGTTAGAACTAACGGAATATTCCCTACGGCGTCAGTTGGTGCCGTCAGCGTGCCAGGCACGTGCCTGCGCGTGGTCGGCGCGTGCGGCGGTGAAAATTTTTTCTAAAAATATGGGTGTGATCCTGAGGTTGTGTAGAGCACGTTGGTATATTCATTTGTCCAATTTGAGCAATGTATGAGAAGTTATTACGAGAAGTTGGTTATGTGCTTTAAAATTAACGTTTTTGTAGTTGTTTCACATATAGGTGATACGTATCCCGAGGACGAGCGTGGTCACTCGAGGCAGGGGGGCTACGACCCTTCCACTTACCAGTGAGTGGGCTTTTGGTTTTCCGTATATACCTATATACATTTATTTTCCCAGAAATTATTTGAAAAGGGTTATTTGTTTTATGCCATGCACCATATTATCATTGTTTATGCATCATCACATGCTTTAGTAGTGGCATACATATACATATGCATATTTGGTGCTGTGGATGCACAGGTAAGTGCCAGGTAAGTGTTATTTACATTTATTTTCAGTAGTGGTTTGAGATGCTTAGAGAGCTCATAACCTGCATCCCCGGTGTTAGTGCTCCCGCCCAGAGTAGGGCACAGTCCTTCACGTGATGTTCACCTCCCGCACCACACGCTCAGCTTGGATCCAAGTTAGGTGCACAGTCCTGTCGTACAGACCACATTAGGTGGTTCCGACTCGTAGGTGACCCGCAATTATTCGCACAGCCTTCACGTGATCGTAGCACTAGAGCATATATATATGTTACACCCAGGCCTGTCGTACAGACCACTTTAGGTGGTTCCGACTCGTGGGCAGGTTTAGTTATTGATATTGAGATTTGAGCTCTATATGCAGCCGTACAGGTCACGTTAGGTGACTCCGGCTGCCAGACTATATGCTATTGATACGATTTATACCTGAGCACTTGCATTTCATTATGAGGTTTGACATGGCATATCCTTGAGCATTATTGGCATATCTATACATACGTATATATGATATTTTCTGGGAAGTATACAGGTTTTACGGCGAGGGGTTAGAATGTATTTTACTAAATGGTTTTCAAAAAGATTTGTTTTTGCCCACTCACGCTTTTGTTTTGCGCCCATCCAGGTTCTAGTTGCTTAGCAGGTTCAGTGGTTTCCCAGAGAGCTTCTCGGCATTTCTGACAGACATTCACCAGCGTAGGGTCACCTTCGGGTGTACTGTTGTCGTATCATTTTCTTTTGGACTGCTGTAGACTTATTGCTCTGAACTTAGTGTCTCACCTACGCTAGCACTTGTTTTTAGTACCTTGTATGCTAGTTTTTAATTATTCGTACTTTTTATATTACTGTTTTATTAGCTTCCGCACGTGCACATGGTTACGTCACCTCCGCATGGCGGCCAGCACGCCCTGATCTCGGTCGGGGTGTGTCACATACAGTTCGAAAACCTTATTTCAAACCATTTTCAAACACATAATATTTTTAAGAAAAACGTACAGTTCGAAAACGTTACTTCAAACCATTTTCAAACATTTCGTGGATGCAAGGTCAAGTTGCATATTCAAGCCTCCAAGGGACTCTGCACCTCCAGCAAGGCAACAAATGCGTTCTCATTCTGATAATATCACTCTAGGGCAGTAAATACTTGCAGCAAAACCTACAACACATCCAATGCTTCAGCAAATGCCTTGTATCAATTGCATGACCTCGCATCTATGGGTTTGATATAATCCTACCATTTTGCGTCTGTGGGTTGATGAGATGATTTTGAACTTTTGAGAGTGAGACTGATTTGAGACCGAGAGCATCACTAAGGCCTACTCTAACTCTGGAGTAAAACTCAAATTTTAGATTCTAAACTTATTCCAACATTTGAGGTAAATATGAGTTTCAACTCAAAACTCATTTCTGGAGTAAATTTAGCCCAAGATTCCTCTTGGGTTAGTGGAGCTAGTTCATCATATATATATATACTTTTTTTCAGTTTTATATTTATAAATTCATTGAATCCAACAACTAAGATTTAATATGATCAAATCCAACAGTAAAAAAAAAGGATCTAAGGGTCTAAATTTAAATTTAACGGTTAAAGTAAACATAAAAAATTATTTTATGTGTTTCATATTCTTCATGGTGTTCCACGAGTTTCATGGTATCAGTTTAGAGATTTTTCAATATTTATCGGAATCTGAATATTTTTTTTATTAAAATGTTCATAAAATTAAATTAGGATTGTGTACATAATTTTGTTTAAAAAAAATTTACTTTAAGAAAAAATAATTATCCTAAATTCATTCTCTAATATTCTCGGGCTAAAAAATTTAATCCATAAGGGTTGAAGAAAAAAAACTGTTTTTGGGTTAAAACCTAAATTTTCTGAACTAAAAATTTTAGATTTTAAGCCAAAGATTGGAGATGGTCCAAGCAGGAAAGTGATGAAATTATCTATAATTGAGTCCACACTAAATGTATGGATTCTTAACAAACAACCAATTAGAACATAACATCTAATATGGATATTTAATTAAATGCTTTTCTTTTATGGTATTGTTAAGGAGACTAAATTTTGTAAACTAAATGATGTGGCTGTTAATATTTTTTTTTGTCAAAATGTGGTTGTTGATAATTTATGTATTGATTAACTCGCTTATTTTTTAATAGTAACAAGTGACAATTGAGGATGAAATGACTAATTTATCCTTAAATTTGATATAATTGATTCTGCAATCTAACATCAATTGGTTAATTGCCTAATTTTAAATAATCAAACCGCAATTTATCCTAAAGTTTTATTTTTATATCTTTGTTTCATTGTCACCAAATTTTACGCAGCGGTATGTTTGTATCATTTAGTTGCTGTCATTCTAGTCACATCCAAAAAAATTTTGACGAAATTATTGGAAGATGTGATGACGTGCCCACTGATGATGTTCAACTTAACTGTCATGTCCCACTTTCTTATTAAACGTTATAGGCACCAGTAGAATTCTGCACAACACTGATAGCAGCCATGTCCCACCTTCTTTTTAAACGTTGTGGGCACCACTAGAATTCTCTACAACAGTGATCAGAAATTGTTTTCTTTCGTACACATTTAATGGTGCCAGCTTTGCAACCGCAAACGCAGGTAATATGGTTCATTGAGTGGGTTGTAGGCTTAAAAATCATAAATTCATACGGCCATAGCAATGGAAAAAGACCTGAGTCAATTTTGGGAGTCTTCATCAAGCATGGTCCACAATCTTTCCCATTTCCATTTTATAAATGCAGAGTATATACTGTATACAATGCATGGCGTCGTCGAGTGAGAATTTTCCTTTAAACTGGACATCAATCCGTGAGCAGAATTCATATACATACCCACTGATATGTAGGTAGGCTGGGATGTGTTAAATCAAAGTTAATTAATCTGGAACCTTTTTCGGAATTATTCCTTGTAGTATAGAAATGTAATTTCTAATTAGTATATGACTTCTATCTGAATAGGGATTGATATAACTCTATATATTGATATAAGGGTGCTTTAGATTTAGCCCCTTACAACTGTTGAACTCTACACATAAACCCACCTATATTAAAACATCTAAATAAAACCCAAATTTTGAATTTGATGTCATGTAAGATAAAAGATGTCCATACATTTAAATTTATTTACAACACCATGCCACCAACATTAATATGGCTATTACGGTTTTTTTGTAGACTTTTAATTTGTTGTCTTTTGTTTGTCAACAACATTCAATTAATTCAAGTTTTTTTTGCTTTTAATTTAAAAAAACAAAAAAAAGAAGAAGTTCTTTTCTTCTTTTATGTGAAATCGCCTAATCCAAATCTAATTAGTTCAATATACATTCTATTGAAAAAGTAGATACATTAACTTGCGAAAATAAAAAAATTAAAAAAAAAGGTAAAAATAAACTTGTAGATGCATTGTTTCTTGTAAAAACTAAACAATAGTTACATTATTTTCATAAAAAAAAAAAACAATGTGTAATTTTTTTTTTTAAAATTACACAATAGGTACACAATTTTCGTAAAAATTAAATAATAGGTACTTTATTTTTGGACAAAAAAAAAAGAAAAAACTAGTAGAAACATTGTTTCTTTTAAAAATTAAACAATGAATTTATAAGGTAAATTAGTTTTTATGTATTTTGCATGTATGGGTTTGTTATTATGTAGGTAAATTATTTTTCATGTATTTTACATATACTGGGTATATTATTTTTCTTTTTTTAAGCAATCTTATATTTTAAAATATAATTTACCTACATTAATCTGTAAAATATAATTTTATTGAATTAATTAAGCAATAAAGCTTGTATAATAACATATATTAGACATGTTTTATGTTATTATATATTACGCAATGAATTTGTAACATTTTTTTTTTTTTGTAAAATCATTAATTATCTCTTACCATCTATCCGCATGACATTAATTATGTACATCAAACGTTCAAATAGGGTTTAGAAAAAGAAAAAAAAAATTCAAATAAGGGTATTTTAGGCATCTGAACTTTTTTAATGGGTGAAGTCAAACATAATTAATGAATTTGCTGATGTGGAATCTAGTTAATGGGTTTTATTCAAGAAAAAAACTTATGTCGGGTTTTAGGTAGAGAAAATTAAGTTTTAAGGGCTAAAGTTATATTTTCAGATATAAAAACCATGGCAATTACCTTCTCAAGAGAAAGCTGTGGCATGCATCACGCCAATCTTGTATTGTATTTCATTAATTTTGTCATCGTTGTCAATACACGAAACACGTTTCCAATAAAAAATAATGAGAAACGTGACTGGTTGTAATGTTGTATCGCTCCAAATTATAATATTATTAAATAAAAACTCAAATTTTGTCTCAGATTTGCCTCATTAAATCAACTCCAACCCTTGGAGTAAGTTCTAAATTTTCTCTTCTATTCCCCCATTTCATTCCAACCCTTATTCTAAAATGGGGTTAAGTCATAAAACTTAAAAAAAGTCAGATTCCAACCAAGATTAGTGATTAAGCCCATATGTGAGAGTGAAACAGATGAAATTGGACGACAAGCGCCCAAATTCACGTGCGCCACTCAAGGCACGCTCTTCAGCCAACTTCAAAGCTGCAAAGTGCAGCCCTTGCGGCCCCCACCCACATGGTATATCTCCCACTTGTCTGCCAATAAAATTGAGCCCAACGACGCTTTTGGTTGATCAACGGCTCACATTTAAATGGATTGTTGGTTATCCAACGGTCCATATTTATTAAATCTCATTATCACGAGTATCACGCTAAAAGATTTTAAGTTCACTTTTGTTAATTAATTAATAATACAAAACACGTGATCACAGCTCTTGATTAAAACCCCATGATGTTATAGCCATCAGTTTATATAACTTGAGTTTTTCTTACCCATTTTCTAGCCAAACAAACCACAGTTTTGTGGCTAGTCCCAACTTAAACAAATTCAAATTACAATGACCGTACCACACCCTAGTACTCCCGCAATCCAAGGGTCTAACAGTTCTATCGCAATACAGAAAATAGACAGTATAGTACCAATAAAGCTGCAGCGTGAGAATTACCTCTTCTGGAAGTTGCTGTTTGAGGCTATCTTTAAGCGCTACATGCTCACCGGCATTGTTGATGGAAGTGAACCTTGTCCCTCAACTTTCTTGGCCGACGAGAAAGGAAATGATCGTGCGAATCCGGCCTTCGACATTTGGCACGAGAAGGATCAGAGCATCATAGCCTTGATGAAAGCAACCATCTCTGAAGATGTTCTACCACTGACAGTTGGATTAACTTCTTCACGCGATCTTTGGCTGAACTTGGAGAAAAGATTTGGAGTTGCAGGTGTGTCTTCAGAGTACCGGAGAAAACTGGCTGCTGCTTCTTTGGCCACTACTGATGTTTGTGATGCAAATGCTGTTCTTTTGGAGAGTGGAGAGTTGCGCCTTGTGCCGCCGATATTCCAGAAATATGGAAAACGTGAAGCATTTTCAGGCCCCATTGTGACGGTCAAGGTGTTTGAAGACAATACTCTGATAGTGGAGCTTCTCGCAACGAAAGGCGAGGGAAGGGTTTTGGTTGTTGATGGTGAAGGAAGCTTGAGGCGTGCCGTTACCGGAGGAATGTTGGCAAAGTGTGCCGAAATTATGGGATGGTCTGGGATTGTGATAAATGGGTGCATCAGAGATGTTGATGAGGTAAATGGATGTGAGATTGGTGTGAGAGCTTTGGCCACTTGTCCTGTGAGACCAGTCAAAAGTGATGGTGGCCAAAAGCATGTTCCTATCAAAATTGGAGGAGTCTGGATTCATGAAGGAGAATGGTTGTATGCAGATGGTGATGGCATCCTCATCTCCACATCCCAATTGTCTATTTGAATCCCCATAGATGTTTGTTTGCTTCGTATCTGAAATTTTTAAGCCCGGCCAATAAGACTAATCAAAGGGAAAATGACTTCTTTTCTCTCTTACATGGCTCATATTTATTTATAGATCTAAACATCCCAATAAATAAAAAGGGAGTGCAAAATCATAAATCACTTCCCTAATAAAAACCTCAAATGCATTTGGATTCGTTGTATTTTATGTATTCTGCTACTTGTGTGGTCTAAGCTTCATTTTTCAATGTACTATTTATTTAATTTGAAGGGAATGAGAGCAAGGTTTCATCTTTTATAATCATATTAATTAATATCTTTCCGAAGAAAAAAAATCATTTTAATTAATCACATAATCGTAAAAAGTACTTATAATTATATTTATATGAATTAAACTCACGTATCCTCAACAAAAAAACAAAAAAAAAAAAAAAACAAAACAAAACTCACGTATCTACTATATCAGGCCTTAGCTCTAACAGCCTCAATCTCTTAAGTGGCCAGAACATAAGTTCTCTGATCATATTTTTTTTTACAACATCAGTTCGCCTACATACAACTATACAATTTTATTATTTCGATTTCTTTTTATAACTCAAACATAGAGTGCACTCAATCGGTGTCACATCCCGACCCGGGTTCTTACCACATTCTAGGCTTGACTTAACCGTAGTACAATATTATCCGCTTTAGGCCCTGACCACGCCCTCACGGTTTTGTTTCTGGAAACTCACAGGAGAACTTCCCAGTGAGTCACCCATCCTGTGATTGCTCTCGCACGAACTCGCTTAACTTTGGAGTTCCAATGGAACCCGAAGTCAGTGAGCTCCCAAAAGGCCTCGTGCTAGGTAAAGATGAGAATATACATATAAGGCTTACAAGATCCACTCCCCTGGGTGATGTGGGATGTTACAATCCACCCCCCTTAGGGGCCCGACGTCCTCGTCGGCACACATCAGGCCAGAGATTGCTCTGATACCAAATTGTCACATCCTGTCCCAGGGTCCTACCACATCCCGGATTTGACTCCACCGTAGCACGATATTGTCCTTTTTAGGCCCCGACCACGCTCTTACGGTTTTGTTTCTGGGGACTCACACGAGAACTTCCCAGTGGGTCACCCATCTTGGGATTGCTCTCGCGCGAACTAGCTTAACTTCGGAGTTCCAATGGAACCCGAAGCCAGTGAGCTCCCAAAAAGCCTCATGCTAGGTAGAAATGAGAATATACATATAAGGCTTACAGGATCCACTCCCCTAGGCGATTTGAGATGTTACAATCGGAATATGACAACTAAATTTCCTCAACATAAAAGCATTTGAAAATTAATTTCCATTGTTGATATTTGAACGTAAAAGCCATTTCAATTTCCTTTAAGAATAATTTCAATCATAATTTGTACCTGTGGCCACAACACAACAAAAACTACTTCTTGAAATTCATATCAATCTACTAATTTATCCAATTTATTGAAAAGCAGGAACATTGAAACCAAACTATAGAAAAACTTGATTAAATCTATGAAAAGAAACTAACCAAACTATAGAAAAACTTCATTAAATCTATGAATAGAAACTAACATTCATCAATCACGATTCGCGAAATTAGATAATAATGAATAAAGTTTCATTAAACATCCACAACGTAAAATTCACATCAAAACTCTAGAATTAGAAACCAAATAAAAAAATTCACAGTTACACTTTATATAGGTAAAATTCACTTTTTTTCCTGATAAAACTACAAAATCAATCTCACTCCGACATTTTCCACGAGTAGGGAAATGAGTGGATCAGCCATTTTCAGCTAGTGTTAGAGATTTGGCCGACAGCCAATAAGGAAAATAAATAGGAAAGTATGTATGAAATAAATGCATGATGGTTGTGGTATTATTGCTTTTATCCTACCACACCCATTAGGAGGCAGATTCTCTGCCCTTCCATTTTTCCTGTTTTTTCGTGCTCTTCTATTTTATGTAGTTACGGTTAAGCCAAGTTAATATTATATATATATATATATATATTTTATAAAGATAATAAGATAAAAATGAATAGTAATATAAAATATTAATATAACTTAATCGTGATCATACAAACAAGAAGACACTAGAAATGGAAGGGCAGAGAATCTGCCTCCCACCCATTAGACAGCCAATAGGATCCTCATTCATAAGACAGGGACACCCCTTTCTTCTTGTGGTCCACCCACGTGCGTGCATTTAAACAAATTAATTAAATTAAATTAAGGCTAATTTTATAACTCAGTATTATGGTCTGGTGCACTTAAAAGTGAGAGGTTTTAGGTTTAAATCTCGTTGATGGCGAATTTGATAGCAAATTATGTTAAATTTACAAACTATAGGAATGAATATATTTATCAACACTTAAGAATTACCCTTAAATTAACACACATACATAGAACCACCGACATATTAATTAAATTAAATTAAATTAAATTAAACACACTTAAATAAATAAACACATTTTTTAATTAATTATGTTTGTTTATAATGCTATATTTGCTTTGTATTTAAAATTAAATTATAGAGATAAACAAAGAATTTTATTTTCAAAGAACAAACCTACTAAGTACACACTTACAAGGCATACAAAATAAAAATATATATTTGTAAATAGTAATTGTCATTTTCCTTGCCCTCCCTCTTTCCAAACGGGTAGATTTGTACAAAAACAATTACTATTTAAAATTAATAAGGGTTCATTTAGATATGTTTTTAAAATAATTGAAAACACTTTTAGAGAAAATGTTTTTAGGTTCTAAAAACACTTTAAGTGCTTTCTACAAGAAGCACCAGTTATGTGTTTATTTCAAGAAGCACCAGTTATGTGTTTCTTTCAAGAAGCACTTTAAGTGATTTTCCAGGATTTATTAGTATTTTTATTAAGGATTGTTTCCAAAAACATTTGCATAAAAAGCGTTTTCAGTCATTTTAAAAGCATCTCCAAACGAGCTCTAATAAGGCCAACTTCATTGCCCTTACTCTTACCTTACCCATGTCCTCCTAAAATTGGTGGAGATGCTCTTATCAAAAAGGAAATGGGAATAATAATGTTTTGCCAAAGAAAGAAAGAAAAGAAAAAAAAAACTAGATGGTGTAGATAGGAAGGTGATTTTTGCACCATTACTCGAAAACATAATATCGGAAAGCAACTTTTGTTGCGGATGTAATTGTCATATTCGGTTGATGATTTGTAATTGTCATATTCGATTGATGATTTGTAATTTTGGAATAATAATGTTTTTTATACAAACGAAAAAAAAAAAATTAAAATCATAACCAGAAACATAAAGATCTATTTATAGCAATACAAAAACAATTGTTCGGTCAACAAATAACTCCCAACTCACTAAGATTATAAAAAAAAATCTCTAAAATTATTAATAATATGCATTTTAACCAAAATATTACTTGAGATTGACATGATTTATTTTTGTTTGGCGGGCTACATTTGTCGTTAGCACAATGTAGATGATCTCATCAATTCACTAGGGCTCCATTAATTTTCACAAGAATGAACCTCACCCTCAACCTCAAGAACGACCTAAAGAATAGACGTTTTTGATTAGTAAATTGCAGTGCATAATTGTGTGAAAGAAGAGAAGATGTTGGTGTGAGAATTCAAAAACTACAGAAAGAGAGTGAAAGCACAGAGAGAAGAGTTTATAGAATCGCAAGAAATGTACTACTTATATTGGTAGATATAACGCTGCGGGGACTACCCGAACTCAGTAAGTTAATCTTATAGGGTAAAGATCCTATGTAAGATTCTCATCTGAACTAACTCATAACAGCTCATAACCAACTTGTCTAATAACTCCATTGATCTTCTGACAAGTGGGAATCTGTCATCCTTTGATGTCATAATTCTTACAGTTGGCATGTATCTTAAAATATGAAAACACCCTTCTCTCCGGAAGTTGATCGGATAGCATGTGATACATATAAAAACCATGGCAATTACCTTCCCAAGAGAAAGCTGTGGCATGCATCACGCGAATCTTGTATTGTATTTCATTAATTTTGTCATCGTTGTCAATACAC
Source organism: Pyrus x bretschneideri (assembly GCF_019419815.1). Lineage (NCBI taxonomy): Eukaryota > Viridiplantae > Streptophyta > Magnoliopsida > Rosales > Rosaceae > Pyrus > Pyrus x bretschneideri. The sequence continues at coordinate 9,944,438 of NW_025999787.1, read as the reverse complement.
GAAACACGTTTCCAACAAAAAAATAATGAGAAACGTGGCTGGTTGTAATGTTGTATCGTTCCAAATTATAATATTATTAAATAAAAACTCAAATTTTGTCCCAAATTCGTCTCATTAAACCAACTCCAACCCTTGAAGTAAGTTCTAAATTTTCCCTTCTATTCCCCCATTTCATTCCAACCCTTATTCTAAAATGGGGTTAAGTCTTAAAACTAAAAAAAAAAAAAAAAAACCAGATTCCAACCAAGATTAATGGTGAAGCCCACATGTGAGAGGGGAATATATGAAATTGGACGACAAGCGCCCAAATTCACGTGCACCACTCAAGGCACGCTCTTCAGCCAACTTCAAAGCTGCAAAGTGCAGCCCTTGCGACCCCCACCCACATGGGTATGTCTCCCACTTGTCTGCCAATAAAATTGAGCCCAACGACTCTTTTGGTTGATCAACGGCTCACATTTAAATGAACTGTTGGTTATCCAACGGTCCATATTTATTAAATCTCATTATCACGAGTATCACACTAAAAGATTTTAAGTTCACTTTTGTTAATTAATTAATAATACAAAACACGTGATCACAGCTCTTGATTAAAACCCCATGATGTTATAGCCATCAGTTTATATAACTTGAGTTTTTCTTACCCATTTTCTAGCCAAACAAACCACAGTTTTGTAGCTAGTCCCAACTTAAACAAATTCAAATTACAATGACCGTACCACACCCTAGTACTCCCGCAATCCAAGAGTCTAACAGTTCTATCGCCATACAGAAAATAGACAGTATAGTACCAATAAAGCTGCAGCGTGAGAATTACCTCTTCTGGAAGTTGCTGTTTGAGGCTATCTTTAAGCGCTACATGCTCACCGGCATTGTTGATGGAAGTGAACCTTGTCCCTCAACTTTCTTGGCCGACGAGAAAGGAAATGATCGTGCGAATCCGGCCTTCGACATTTGGCACGAGAAGGATCAGAGCATCATAGCCTTGATGAAAGCAACCATCTCTGAAGATGTTCTACCACTGACAGTTGGATTAACTTCTTCACGCGATCTTTGGCTGAACTTGGAGAAAAGATTTGGAGTTGCAGGTGTGTCTTCAGAGTACCGGAGAAAACTGGCTGCTGCTTCTTTGGCCACTACTGATGTTTGTGATGCAAATGCTGTTCTTTTGGAGAGTGGAGAGTTGCGCCTTGTGCCGCCGATATTCCAGAAATATGGAAAACGTGAAGCATTTTCAGGCCCCATTGTGACGGTCAAGGTGTTTGAAGACAATACTCTGATAGTGGAGCTTCTCGCAACGAAAGGCGAGGGAAGGGTTTTGGTTGTTGATGGTGAAGGAAGCTTGAGGCGTGCCGTTACCGGAGGAATGTTGGCAAAGTGTGCCGAAATTATGGGATGGTCTGGGATTGTGATAAATGGGTGCATCAGAGATGTTGATGAGGTAAATGGATGTGAGATTGGTGTGAGAGCTTTGGCAACTTGTCCTGTGAGACCAGTCAAAAGTGATGGTGGCCAAAAGCATGTTCCTATCAACATTGGAGGAGGAGTCTGGATTCATGAAGGAGAATGGTTGTATGCAGATGGTGATGGCATCCTCATCTCCACATCCCAATTGTCTATTTGAATCCCCATAGATGTTTGTTTGCTTCGTATCTGAAATTTTTAAGCCCGGCCAATAAGACTAATCAAAGGGAAAATGCACTTCTTTTCTCTCTTACATGGCTCATATTTATTTATAGATCTAAACATCCCAATAAATAAAAAGGGAGTGCAAAATCATAAATCACTTCCCTAATAAAAACCTCAAATGCATTTGGATTCGTTGTATTTTCTGTATTCTGCTACTTGTGTGGTCTAAGCTTCATTTTTCAATGTACTATTTATTTAATTTGAAGGGAATGAAGGCAAGTTTTCATCTTTTATAATCATATTAATTAATATCTTTCCGAAGAAAAAAAAATCATTTTAATTAATCACATAATCGTAAAAAGTACTTATAATTATATTTATATGAATTAAACTCACGTATCCTCAACAAAAAAAAAAAAACCCAAAAACAAAACAAAACTCACGTATCTACTATATCAGGCCTTAGCTCTAACAGCCTCAATCTCTTAAGTGGCCACAACATAAGTTCTCTGATCATATTTTTTTTTTCAACATCAGTTCGCCTACATACAACTATACAATTTTATTATTTCGATTTCTTTTTATAACTCAAACATAGAGTGCACTCAATCGGTGTCACATCTCGACCCGGGTTCCTACCACATTCTAGGCTTGACTTCACCGTAGTACAATATTGTTCGTTTTGGGCCCTGATCATGCCCTCACGGTTTTGTTTCTGGAAACTCACAGGAGAACTTCCCAGTGAGTCACCCATTCTGGGATTGCTCTCGCACGAACTCGCTTCACTTCGGAGTTCCAATGGAACCCGAAGTCAGTGAGCTCCCAAAAGGCCTCGTGCTAGGTAAAGATGGGAATATACATATAAGGCTTACAGGATCCACTCCCCTGGGTGATGTGGGATGTTACAATCCACCCCCCTTAGAGCAGCTCCAGCGGGAGCTCCTGCTCGAGGGACGGGCTCCGGAACAGGGCTGGATTGCCCGAGGGAGGAAGTCCAGCGTTGGCTGGCGAGGGAGCCCTACCAGGCTCGAGTGCCAGGCCCGTCGATTCGTGCCAGCCCGAGCGCCCGAAGGCAATCTGATGTCAGGACGACGTCTCCACGCTTTTTGAAGGCCACGGAGGTTGCTGCTGCTGTTCGGGGCAGCCATGGCACTGGTGAGCCTGAGCTCGCTTCAAGGCGGCCATGAGAGCATTAGAGATGGGGGGGCTCCATGCCGGGACTCATGTTTTGGGCAGTGAGCAACCGCTTCAGAGCCACACTGAAGCAGAGCTCCATAGCTCGGCACTGCAGAGGGTGGGAGGAATTGGGGTGAGATTGGATGCATGCTTGGCAGAGGAAGCCAGTGGGGGAGGACAAAAGGGTTCCGTCGACCCACTTCGGCAGAGACAAAGGCAGCAGCAGCAAATGAAATCAACGGTGGAGATGCAACTGTTAAGACAAGTTTTGTGAAAAAAAAAATACTATTATTTTTTAAATAAAAAAATACTATTATTTTATTACCTAGTGCCAGGGCTATTCAAGTGCAACGGTAGAGATGCAAAAGGCAGTTACTGTTCATTAAGGGCAGTTACTGTTCATTAGGTGGATTAAATAGTGAATAGCCTGGGGGGAGGGCTCCCACGCTGGAGTTGCTCTTATGGGCCCGACGTCCTCGTCGACACACATCAGGCCAGAGATTGCTCTGATACCAAATTGTCACATCCCGGCCCAGGGTCCTACCACATTCTAGGCTCGACTCCACTGTAGCACGATATTGTCCGCTTTAGGCCCCGACCATGCTCTTACGGTTTTGTTTCTGGGAACTCACACGAGAACTTCCCAGTGGGTCACCCATCTTGGGATTGCTCTCGCGCGAACTCGCTTAATTTCGGAGTTCCAATGGAACCCGAAGCCAGTGAGCTCCCAAAAAGCCTCGTGCTAGGTAGAGATAGGAATATACATATAAGACTTACATGATCCACTCCCCTAGACGATTTGGGATGTTACAATCGGAATACGACAACTAAATTTCCTCAACATAAAAGCATTTGAAAATTAATTTCCATTGTTGATATTTGAACGTAAAAGCCATTTCAATTTCCTTTAAGAATAATTTCAATCATAATTTGTACCTGTGGCCACAACACAACAAAAACTACTTCTTGAAATTCATATCAATCTACTAATTTATCCAATTTATTGAAAAGCAGGAACATTGAAACCAAACTATAGAAAAACTTGATTAAATCTATGAAAAGAAACTAACCAAACTATAGAAAAACTTCATTAAATCTATGAATAGAAACTAACATTCATCAATCACGATTCACGAAATTAGATAATAATGAATAAAGTTTCATTAAACATCCACAACGTAAAATTCACATCAAAACTCTAGAATTAGAAACCAAATAATAAAATTCACAGTCACACTTTATATAGGTAAAATTCACTTTTTTTCCTGATAAAACTATAAAATCAATCTCACTCCGACATTTTCCACGAGTAGGGAAATGAGTGGATCAGCCATTTTCAGCTAGTGTTAGAGATTTGGCCGACAGCCAATAAGGAAAATAAATAGGAAAGTATGTATGAAATAAATGCAGGATGGCTGTGGTATTATTGCTTTTATCCTACCACACCCATTAGGTGGTAGATTCTCTGCCTTTTCATTTTTCTTGTTTTTCCGTGCTTTCTTATTTTGTGTGGTTACGGTTAAATCACGTTAATATTTTATATTATTTATTATTATTTTTATTTTTTATATATAGAGATAATAAGACAAAAATGAATAGTAATATAAAATATTGACATAACTTAACCGTGATCACACAAACAGAAAGACACTAAAAATGGAAGGGCAGAGAATCTGCCTCCCACCCATTAGACAGCCAATAGGATCCTCATTCATAAGACAGGGACACCCCTTTCTTCTTGTGGTCCACCCACGTGCGTGCATTTAAACAAATTAATTAAATTAAATTAAGGCTAATTTTATAACTCAGTATTATGGTCTGGTGATTTTCCTCTTCACTTAAAAATGAGAGGTTTTAGGTTTGAATCTCGTTGATGGCGAATTTGATAGCAAATTATGTTAAATTTACAAACTATAGGAATGAGTATATTTATCAACACTTAAGAATTACCCTTAAATTAACACACATACATAGAAGTAGAACCACCGACATATTAATTAAATTAAATTAAATTAAACACACTTAAATAAATAAACACATTTTTTAATTAATTATGTTTGTTTATAATGCTATATTTGCTTTGTATTTAAAATTAAATTATAGAGATAAACAAAGAATTTTATTTTCAAAGAACAAACCTACTAAGTACACACTTACAAGGCATACAAAATAAAAATATATATTTGTAAATAGTAATTGTCATTTTCCTTGCCCTCCCTCTTTCCAAACGGGTAGATTTGTACAAAAACAATTACTATTTAAAATTAATAAGGGTTCATTTAGATATGTTTTTAAAATAATTGAAAACGCTTTTAGAGAAAATGTTTTTAGGTTCTAAAAACACTTTAAGTGCTTTCTACAAGAAGCACCAGTTATGTGTTTCTTTCAAGAAGCACTTTAAGTGATTTTCCAGAATTTATTAGTATTTTTATTAAGGATTGTTTCCAAAAATATTTGCATCAAAAACGTTTTCAGTCATTTTAAAAGCATCTCCAAACGAGCTCTAATAAGGCCAACTTCATTGCCCTTACTCTTACGTTACCCATGTCCTCCTAAAATTGGTGGAGATGCTCTTATAAAAAAGGAAATGGGAATAATAATGTTTTGCCAAAGAAAGAAAGAAAAGAAAGAAAAAAAAAACTAGATGGTGTAGATAGGAAGGTGATTTTTGCACCATTACTCGAAAACATAATATTGGAAAGCAACTTTTGTTGCGGATGTAATTGTCATATTCGGTTGATGATTGTAATTTTGGGATAAAAACTTGACTCAATTCAGGTAGGACTAGTTTTATTTTTCAACTCGATTGGAACGGTTTTTTTTTTTTTTTTTTTTTTTTTTTGAACAAGGAAACTTTATAAACCACAAAGAAACATATTTACAAACGAAAGGCCCAGAAACAAAAAAACATAAACATGCAAAAAAGGGACCAAACACCAAACGAGCAAGAGCCCAACCAAACAGTTGAGGCCAAAAAATAGAAAAATACAAAAAAATCGAGAAATCTGCTGCTACCATCTCCGCCAGAACAGTGCATCTCGACCTACAAATCCATGCTGACCACTAAACATCGCCTTGCCGATCCCATCATCCAACACCGATATGCTCCCCGAGCATAGCCATTAAGTAAAGATAACCACAAACTAAAAAAGATCAGTTGGCTATCAAAGGACAGAAGCCCATGGAACACCATGAGCAACACTGCCACACATGGTAGACAACAGAAAGAAGGTGGTGGTGTTGGGAACACCAGAGTCGGTCAAAACATCGAAACTCGAAGCACCATCTCGGAAAGTATGGCCAAAGATCGAAACTTAAATGATGGAAGAAAAGGGATGTTAGCAAGGTAAGAATAGGAGAGCAAATCAAGAGGAGGAGGAGGGGGGAAAAGCAGCAGAGAAGGGGAAAAGAGGAGAGAACAAAAGAAAGGGAAAAGTGGCAACCGACCCCAGCCGGAGCTAGAGTCGGTGCTAAAGATCTAATGAAACAACATTAAACCAAAAGGGAGGAGAACTCTCACGCTGGGAGAGAAGCTCTCTCACGGAAGGAGAGAAATGATTGGAACGGTTTTTAAAGGGGTTCAATTTGTTATGTCATGTTTTTTATTTCTCGAGCCATGTAGCGCATGAGAGATTTTTTGGTGCGTCAAGAACACAACTCGTTACATCAAGTAGAATATACAATTGGTTAGAAATTTAAAAAATAAATAAATTTTAACCAATTGCATTATGACAGTTGGTGTACCCAACTGTATTTCTAGTACATTAAAAAATTTCTTGTAGCACACCCCCTCACAATACATTCATTCACATCCCCCACACAATATATTCATTCACATCCCCCAAATTCCTTACATGTGAGACTTCCCCGAAGATTCTTCAAGATTCTCAGATCCCCAATTTTTATTGCTTCTTGATTGCGACCGAAAAAACAATACACTCATCTAGGGTTTATGTGAGCGGTTTAAATATTTTTAATTTCAAAATCTAGCGTGGCATATGTAGCATATGTTACTTATTAATATGACATCAATGAGTTTTGTCTTCTTTCGATAAGAGATTTCATCATATGATCGATTGGATATCATCTCTCATCACCGGTAGCTTAACTTCATGAAATTATCGAAACAGAGGTCTGGGATCGCGTAAGAGACCGAGGAAAGGGATACTCTCCAGATTGACTTTGTGGGGATTATAGAAATCCTCATATTCTATTCGTTCATTATATATCGTGTGGTCAGTTTTCGTTAGATATTATTTGGGTTTAATTTTAAATAAAAAAATTAAATTATTTCTGATCACATAATACACGATGAATAATTAAAATGTGAAAATCTTTAAGATTCCTACAAAATAGATCCAGATGAGATCCACAGTTTTGGACTAAGGAGAATAGGAGATCCGGAGAGAATCTCATTTTATGTTGCAGGATCATAGGAGCTCGAAGCTGTTGAAGATCTCGATAGTGCGGCCCCTCTGAACCCTGATAACGCAGCCGAAGACCCACGTGCACGAGGCTGAGGAGGAAGAAGAGGAAATTGTGGCATGTGTCACACGAGACTTGTATTGAACATCCAAACCAAACCATGTAAAAATTAGATTATATCTATTAATAGAAACTAACATTCATCAATCACGAAATTAAATAATAATGAAAAATTATTAAACATCCACAATGTAAAATTCATGCTTAAACTCTGAAATTGGAATCCAAATAATAAAATTCACACAGTTATGATACATATAGATAAAATTCACATTTTTTTTTGCTGTAAAACCACAAAGTCAATTCCACTCTAACATTGCTATTATGGGAAGTGAAGAAAGTTGAGGTTCCCCATAAAATCAATTAGTAATTATATAGCGAGTATCACAACTTACTTATAAGCTAATGCAAGGTTTTTCCTCTTATCAATGTGAAATTCATTTTCAATACACCTCTTCACGTGTGGTGAATTTTCAAGCTTAGCACGTGTGATAACACAAATTGAGTGACATGAAACATGTGTGGCCGTTGAGTTTCACACATGGAACAACCTGCTTTAATACCGTAAAGAAAGTTGAAGTCCTACCATAAAACCAATATAATTTTCATTCTCAATAGGTAGATTTATTAAAAAAGAAGAAAAGTATAATTTGTCAAGGGTACCATAAAAAACTAACATTGACCATAACAACATCCATAACAAACAAAACTTCAACAACCAATACAAGACATAAAAAATTCACATTGAAGCTCAACATTACTATCATGAAAAAAGACATTATTATGAACTCACGTTGAAACCCTAAAATTGATGGAATCCAAATAATAAAATTCACTGAGCCATAATATACATATACACATGTAGGTTTTCCTCCTAGGGAGAATAGTTCTCCATGTGCAACAGCAAAGCTTCAAGGCAACATAAAGATCCCAGGCCTCGGTAGGCATTTTAGTTCTTAGTCTAATACTACATCAAACACTTTACTAAGTCAGTCCAACTTAGTTTAGTCTAAAGTAGTCCAGCTTAGTCCTTAAAGCTAGTCTAATCCGAGATAGTTCGGTGCAACAAACACACCTTAAAAATGTCATTTGCTAACCCATTGAAAAGTTGTGGCATGTTTTTTTTTTTTTTTTTTGGTAAAACCTTTATGAAGAAATGAGACAATTTTATTTCAAACACTAGATTACAAAAAGAGGCCCACCTACAAAAAAGTACCAAACACACAAATGGACCTCCCAACAAACCCAACAAAGCTCAACAAAAAGAGCCCAGCACTGTAGACAAAACAAAAGAAGTTTCTTGACCCTAGCGACCATCGCCTTCAAAGTTTTCCCGATCAACCCAGAACCAATCCTCCAGCCAACACCAAATCCAAACAAGCATCTCAGCAGAACCCAGCCACGAAAGCCGTCCCGATCGCCCCCGACCTCAGTCAGAAAGTGGAAGAAATCCGTGGGAACACCCCAAACAACACTGCAATCGAAGGTAGATAGAGATAAGGAGGTGGTGTTTTAAACACTCGAGCTGATGAGTCCACCGAAGCTCTACGCACTCTCTCAAATGATCGCAATAATTTGCGTTGAATTCTGAATGCAGATCGAATTGAAAGTATTTGGGGAAGACAGGCTTTGTGTAGAGACATTTTGGTTGAATCAGGAATAACTAGGGGGAAAGTTAACCCAAAAACTAAGAAACAGATGACGAAATGAAAAGCTTTCCTCCAACCCCCGCTACAACGAGGGACGTCAGCAACGATTTTATACGGTGGGGAAATCACTCACACAGATGGTGGAAAAGACTCTCAAGAAGAGAGAAGGAACTCTCACACGGAGAGAAGATACAATGATGAAAGATTAAATTGTGGCATGGTTCACACGAGACTTTTATTGTATATTGAAACCAAACTATAAAAAACGTGATTAAATCTATGAATAGAAACTAACATTTATCAATCACGAAATTAAATAATAATGAAAAAAATTTCATTATACATCCACAATGTCAAATTTACAATAAAACTCTAAATAGGTAGATTTATTAAAATAGAAGAAAAGTACAATCTGTCAAGGAGGACATAAAACCTAACATTGACCATGACAATATCAGTTCCATAACGAACAAATCTCGAACAACCAATACAAGATATAATAAATTCACACTGAAACTTTGTTTTTTAATTAAAACAACAATATCAGTTCCAATGCAATATTGCTACTATGAAAAGAGACATTATAGTGAATTCAATTCTAAAATCGATGGAATCCAAATAGTAAAATTCAGAGTTATAATATACACATATATATACGCATAGGTATTCGTCCTGGGGAGATTAGTTCTCCATGTGCAACAGCAAAGCGTTCAAGGCAATGCAGAGACCCACAAACCTCGGAAGGCATACTTTGATGGTCTCTACACGATCACCCTTTTAGCTTCATCACTAGACTCCTTGAAACGATATGAATTTAGTTCTAAATTTCAGGAATCGGCGTCCTGGTGGTTCGATTTTATTTAACCAAAAAGATAATGCAGTGCAACTGAACAAGATGGAGTTGTAGGAAGCATGATCAACTGAAATGAACTGAGTTGCTGCTGAACTGAGTCGCTGTAGGAAACAAGATGCGGTGCAATGGAACTGAGTTGCTGCTGAACCTCCATCAGATGGTTTAAGATGGGCAACATGATCAACTGAAATGCGCTCAGCTTCCACCGTCTTTGAAACGTTAACACTCAGAAGACAACAAATAATTTAAACAGACAAATGATAAACCACAATAAATGCTTCTAGTAGGAACCAAGAAAACTGTACAAATCCCACAAGTTTTCCATAAGATATGAACGTAGAATATCTGGCCAACAGAAAAAGAATTAGAAAGCCCCTTGACCTACAAATATTGAGACCCTAAAACTCATTGCACAAAGATTTCACTAGGGGCCATGATTTCATGAGGCAAATAAGAGTTGCAGGAACTAGTAATTTATTAGACGAAACATATCAAAAAGATAGTGAGCATCGTATACAATGTCATCACACATAATTAATTGTAAATCGCTAAATTAGCCACCTGAAATCGGCCGGAGAACCCACCCGGAAACCCAACTTTTTCTGGGTTTTAAATTTTCTTCCAATCCGAAACGGATTCGTGCATGAAAAGCTCGGAAGTTGGCTGAAAGGATTATGGCTCGGTGCCTCAACTGTGGCCTCGGTCCACCATCAACCACCAGGACGCGACGATCTCGAATTCCGATTCGATTCAGCCATCATAGGATTCTTTGTCAGCAATGGTTTAGTCGGCCTCATTAATCACCGTACTCCACCACCAAGGACGAGTCGCAGTTGTTGTAGAAGAGAGGGAATAGAGGTTTGGGACGCCGGACAAGGGAAGGAATTGTGCCATTGGTGTCGCCGGAGAAGACAAGCCATGGCTGCCATGGTTGGAAGATGCGCAGATTTGTTGGAGAGAAGACGAAGGGATATGTTTGGTCACAGGATTAAACAATAATGAAGAAAAACTCATTAAACATCCACAATGTCATATTCACATTAAAATTCTCAGATTTATTAAAAAACAAAAAATAAAATCCGTCAAAGATGACATAAAGTCCGACATTGACTATGACAACAATCATAACAAAAAAGTCTCAAATAACCAATACAAGATGTAACAAATTCACACTGAAACTCTTTTTTAAATTAAAACAACAATGTTACTTCCATTCTAGTATAGTTATCATAAAAAAATACATTATTGTGAATTCACATTGAAACCCTGAAATCGACGGAATCCAAATAATAAAATTCACACAGTGCAACAGCCCGAGAACTCGGGAGGCATACTTCGGTGGTCTCTACATGATCACCCTTTTAGCTTCATCACTAGAATACCTGAAACGATATGAACAAATATTTTTACTAAAATATGTTTGTCTAATATAGCAACACACAACAGATTACATGAATTTAGTTGCAGGAAACAAACATGCACATAACAATACCTTTTCAAATAGGATTACCCACAGAAGATGCCTTTGCGAGCCCCCACTAGTAATCAATAACTAAAGATTCAGCGGCCAAATAAACCAAAAAAATTGATGATGTTAAGCCACAGTCGATACATAAATGTATATCTAAAAATCAAATAAAATAAAATAGACTATCCAAATTACCGGATGATGTTTGGGATGTGAGAAATTTTAGGCCACTCCTCTCCACTGGCTTCTGTACAGCGACGGATAAGTTTCGGACATCTCCTAATGGTAAGATTCTGAATTGGTATTTTGCAGAGGAAGTCTGGCAGTGTTTCTAGCTCTTCGCACCACTCAATAGTCAAGGAAAAAAGACAAGGCATGATTGTAGGAAATTTAGAATCCTCTTTCTTCCACCCTCTCACGCCTTCCCACTCTTTCCAAGCCCACATCTCCCCAAAGGAGAGGTCTTTCAGTTTTGGGAATATCGAGGAGGATGATTTGAATGCTGCTTGGTCGTCTTCTAGTCCCAAAAATTCACCACCAACCTTTTCTATGAGCCTTATCTCCGATAGCTTCAGTCTTTCAAGGAAGGGCAATTTACCAAGAGGAGGCACAATTTTCCAATTTACACAATGACCAAGAGTAAGGAATCTCAACATGTTTAAATCCGTCAACCATCTCGGCCAGGTGGGAGCCACAACCCCATTGATGCCTAAAGATTCCAGATCTTCTTGCGGTTGCAAGGCATTCAATATTTGAAGACTACTCTCTGGAGTCGTAGGGGACAGACTCAACAGAGTCCACCAATCAATTTGGAGATTAAAAATTTGTTTTTTATCAACCAATGGAAATTCCACAACCTCGCTTACATCAACCATATCCCCGGTAAGTAATATTGTGAGACTGCCCCGAAGGTTTTTCAAGCTTCTCAGATCCCCCAATTTGAATGCTTCGTCATTGCGACAAAAAAAAACACGACACTCATCTAGTGTTTGCAAACCTGTTAATTCCCTATCCCTTTTGCCAAGTACTTCAGACCAGATCCCATCACATAAAGATGCCTTAAATTAATCAACTTGCTCATGTTACGAGGAAAATTTGAAAGTGAAACGCAATCCCGAATGACCAAGGTATACAAATTGTATAAATTACAAATAGAGTCCGGTAATTTCTTCAAATAAGAATTCTTAGACAAATCAAGATGCCTCAAATGTACCAATTGACCAATCTCCTCTGGGGGTTCTTTAATGGAACTACCGATCAAATTTAATGTCCTAAGACATTTCAATTGCAAAACAAAACTTGCGTCTATGCATAGCAGTGATGGTCTTGAGCTAAAAACTGCGAGGGTACGTAGTTTTTTGCAATTGTAACATGAGGTAGGAAGTGAATCTGAACTGTCGGGAACAAATGTTAAGGTTAAATGGCGAACCTTGCCGCCCAATCCCTCTATCTCATTGTTAGCACCTTGATTAGCCTCCGTAATTGAACATTCCTTCTTGGTGAGAAAGTGCACAAAGTCATGTACAATATCATGCATTTTACAACATATAATCTTACCACTATCGTCATCTTCCTCAAAATCTTGGAAAAACGATCGTGCAACTAAGTTATCAAAAACAATGTTGCCAACTACGCCCTTATCTTTATTCCGTTCCGAATCAAGATAATCTTGTGCCATCCAAAGATTTATCAATTCATCCCTCTTTAACTCATAATCTTTGGGGAAAATTCCACAATATAAAAGGCAACATCTATCTATAGGGATCAAATCATAATAACTTAGAAGCAGTGGTAGGAAAACTTCTTCCTCCACTTCTTTCCAATCCCATAACTTACTATTCAAAACATCTTTCCATTCCTTCATTGTTCTCTTATCACGCATGAGACTACCCAAAGTCTTTGCAGCAAGAGGCAAACCCTTGCACTTCTTTACCATTTCCCTACTAATATCTCCAAACACTTCATACTCATCTGCTTCACTATTAGGAAATGCCATGTGATTGAAGATTGACAAACAATGTTGTTCACTCAACTCTCCAAGATATATCGTGAAAGTGGTTGATCTCACCATACTAGCAACCCTTTCTTTTCTTGTGGTGACCAATATTCTACTGCCTTCAGCACTATTTCGCATCAATGGTACCTTTAACTGGTCCCAGTGTGTACTGTCTTCATTCCACACATCATCCAATACTAGGAGAAACTTTTCTTCCTCAATAGATCTAGACATACGTTGTAAGACATAATCCAACTCATTTGAACCTATGGACTCATCACCAATAATCTTTTTTGCAATCTTCATGACATCAAAAGGCTCTGACACACAAATCCATATTTTCTTTTTAAAATGGGCGTTGACATTGGCATCATTATAGGCTAGTTGGGCTAAAGTTGTCTTTCCCATTCCTCCCATCCCTACAATAGGAATGATGAGGAGGCCCTTCCACTTGCCGTTGCTCTGCATCCTCAAGCACAGCCCGAATTGCTTTTAGATTGTCATCAAATTCTTTAACTTCTTTCTCAACGTTCAAAACAAGTTTCACCTCTTCGGCTACGTATTCATAAGCCATTGAAGCTAACTTTTCTAGTAGTGTGGAGATAAGCGCATCGGTCATTTTTAGGGTAAGGAACTTAGAAATTGGTTGACAGAGGATAAAAAGAGAAGAGTTGGAAAAGGGAAGCTGTATATGAAGAGAAATGCAGGATGTGGTTGTGTGCTATTGCTTTTCTTCTAGCTAGTTCATATAGACAATGGACATATATACCGCGTAGGTCTTCCCGTTTGCTTTCTGTAAAGCAAGATTCTTTGCGTTAATTACCAAAACGAAGATGGGAATATGGTACCAAAGAAAAGAAGAAGAGAAAAGGACGAATGTCCCTCTTCTGCAATTTATATGCACTCTGTTTCGGTGTTTCCCATGGATATCGACGTTGCATCTCCGGCTTCGGAGGAAATTGAGCGTCAATTTAATAGAATAAATCACCACAATGTCATCACACCTGCAATCGGCCGGAGAACTCACCCGGAAACCCAACTTTTTCTGGGTTTTAAATTTTCATCCAATCCGAAACGGATTCGTGCATGAAAAGCTCGGATGTTGGCGGAAAGGATTATGTCTCGATGCCTCAACTGTGACCTCGGTCCACCATCAACCACCAGGACGCGACGATCTCGAATTCTGATTCGATTCAGCCGCATCATAGGCTTCTTCGTCAGCAATGCTTTACTCGGCCTCATTAATCACCGTCCTCCACCACCGAGGACGAGTCGCAGTTGTTGTAGAAGAGATGGAATATAGGTTTGGGACGCCGGAGAAGGGAAGGAATTGTGCCATTGGTGTCGCCGGAGAAGACAAGCCATGACTGCCATGGTTGGTAGATGCGCGGATTTGTTGGAGAAAAGACGAAGGGATATGTTTGGTCACAGGATTAATAAAAGAACTTAAATATTATTAATAATGTTATTAAAAAAACTTAAATATTGTCGGATTTCCGTTTTACAAGAGCATCTCAAAGAGGGTTAGCAATTTTTATCTCTCAAAAAGTGTCATTTGCTTACCCTTTGAGAAGTTGTGGCATGTTTCACATGAGACTTGTATTAAATACTGAAACCAAACTATAAGGAAAAACTTGATTAAATCTACGAATAGAAAACAACATTTATCGATTACAAAATTAAACAATAATGAAGAAAAACTCATTAAACATCCACAATATCAGATTCACATTAAAATTCTCAAATAGTAGATTTATTAAAAAAAAAAAAAAAAAAAAGGAATAATCTGTCAAACGAGACATACAGCCCGACATTGATCATGACAACAATCATAACAAACAAATCTCAAACAACCAATACAAGATGTATCAAATCCACACTGAAACTCTTTTTTTAAATTAAAACAACAATGTCACTTCTACTCTAGCATAACTATCATAAAAAAAGATATTATTGTGAAATCACATTGAAACCCTGAAATCGACGGAATCCAAATAATAAAATTTATACAATGCAACAGCCCGAGACCTCGGGAGGCATACTTGGGTGGTCTCTACATGATCACCCCTTTAGCTTCATCACTGGACTCCCTGAAACGATATGAACAAATATTTTTACTAAAATATGTTAGTCTAATATGGCAACACACAAGAGATTATATGAATTTAGTTGTAGGAAACAAACATGCACAGAAGAATACCTTTTCAAATAGGATTACCCACAGAAGATGCCTTTGCGAGCCACCACTAGTAATAAGATTCGGAGCTAAATAAACCATAAAAATGATGATGTTAAGCCACGGTCAATGCATAAATGTATATCTAAAAATCAAATAAAATAAAATTGACGATCTCAATTACCGGATGATGTTTGGGATGTGAGAAATTTTAGGCCACTCCTCTTCACTGGCTTCTGTACAACGACAGATAAGTTTCGGACATCTCCTGATGGTAAGATTCTGAATTGGTATTTTGCAGAGGAAATCTGGCAGTGTTTCTAGCTCTTCGCACCACTCAATAGTCAAGGAAAAAAGACAAGGCATGATTGTAGGAAATTTAGAATCCTCTTTCTTCCACCCTCTCACGCCTTCCCACTCTTTCCAATCCGACATCCACGCAAAGCAGAGGTCTTTCAGTTTTGGGAATATCGAGGAGGATGACTTGAATGCTGCTTGGTCGTCTTCTAGTCCCAAAAATTCGCCACCAACCTTTTCTATGAGCCTCATCTCCGATAGCTTCAGTCTTTCAAGGAAGGGCAATTTACCAAGAGGAGGCACAGTTTTCCAATTTACACAATGACCAAGAGTAAGGAATCTCAACATGTTCAAATCCGTCAACCATCTCGGCCAGGTGGGAGCCACAACCCCATTGATGTCTAAAGATTCCAGATCTTCTTGCGGTTGTAAGGCATTCAATATTTGAAGACTACCCTCTGGAGTCGTAGCGAGCGGAGGCCACCGATCAAATTGAATTTGGAGATTAAAAATTTGTTTTTTGTCAACCAATTGTAGTTCCACAACCTCGCTTACATCAATCATATCCCCCATAAGTAATATTCTGAGACTGCCCCGAAGGTTGTTCAAGCTTCTCAGATCCCCAAATTTGAATGCTTCGTCATTGCGACCAAAAAAAACACAACACTCATCTAGTGTTTGCAAACTTGTTAATCTCCCTATCCCTTTTGGCAAGTACTCCAGATCAGATTCCATCACATAAAGATGCCTTAAATTAATCAACTTGCTCATGTTACGAGGCAAATTTGAAAGTGAACCGCAATACCGAATGACCAAGGTATACAAATTGTATAAATTACAAATAGGGTCCGGTAATTTCATCAAATAAGGATTCATAGACAAATCAAGATGCTTCAAATGTACCAATTGACCAATCTCCTCCGGGAGTTCTTTAACGGAACTACCGATCAAATTTAATGTCCTAAGACATTTCAATTGCAAAACAAAACGTGCGTCTATGCATGCCCGTGATGCAAAAACTGCGAGGGTACGTAGTTTTTTGAAATTGTAACATGAGGTAGGAAGTGAATATGAACTGTCGGGAACATATGTTAAGGTTAAATGGCGAAGCTTGCCGCCCAATGCCTCTATCTCACTGTTAGCACCTTGATTAGCATTCGTAATCAAACATTCCTTCTTGGTGAGAAAGTGCACAAAGTCATGTACAATATCATGCATTTTGCAACCTAGAATCTTACCACTATCATCATCTTTCTCAAAATCTTGAAAAAACGACCGTGCAACTAAGTTATCAAAAACAATATTGCCAATTATGCCCTTATCTTTATTCCGTTCCGAATCAAGATAATCTTGTGCCATCCAAAGATTTATCAATATATCCCTCTCTAACTCATAATCTTTGGGAAAAATTCCACAATATAACAGGCAACATTTATCTACAGGGGTCAAATCATAATAACTTAGAAGCAATGGTCGGAAAACTTCTTCCTCCACTTCTTTCCAATCCCATATCTTACTATCCAAAACATCTTTCCATTCCTTCATTGTTCTCTTATCGCGCATGAGACTACCCAAAGTCTTTGCAACAAGAGGCAAACCCTTGCACTTCTTTACAATTTCCCTACTAATATCTCCAAACACTTCATACTCATCTGCTTCCCTATTACGAAATGCCATGTGTTTGAAGATTGACAAACAATGTGGTTCACTCAACACTCGAAGATTTATCATGAAATTGGTTGATCTCACCATACTAGCAACCCTTTCTTTTCTTGTGGTGACCAATATTCTACTGCCTTCAGCACTATTTTGCATCAGTGGTACCTTTAACTGGTCCCACTGTGTAGTGTCTTCAGTCCACACATCATCCAATACCAAGAGAAACTTTTCTTCCTCAATAGATCTAGACATACGTTGTAAGGCGTGATCCAAGTCATTTGAACTTATGGACTCATCACTAGTAATGGCTTTTGCAATTTTGATCACATCAAAAGGGTCTGACACACAAACCCATATTCTTTTGTGAAAATAGGCTTTGACAGCGGCATCATTATAGGCTTGTTGGGCTAAAGTTGTCTTTCCCATTCCCCCCATCCCTAGAATAGGAATGATGAGGAGCCCCCTCCCTTCTTCGTCACTCACCAACTTACTTACCAAACTACCCTTTTCTTCTTCTCGGCCAAATATCTTAGATTGATCGACAAAAGACGAGGTTTGAGGGGTTTGAGGTTTTTGAATGGCTATTTCTATAAGTTGAAAATTATACATTTCTCTTTGCTTATAGATCACAGTTAACCTCTCATTCAGATCCTTAATCTCCTGAGCAATTTTATGACGAGGAATTACCCGCCCAACATGGCCACAACAAAAGCAGCGGGGGACAATAGGGAAACGTACCTTTTTCTTAGCAACAACAGCACTTGTGCCTTCCCTTTCTTGCTTCTCAACTTGTTGTCTCAAAATCTCACCGTTCCAGTCATCCAGCACATCTACCATGTCGGAGGATATTTCCTTGAGATTATCCAACCAGTCTCTCACGCTGGCCTCTTTCACTTGCTTTTGCTCTGCATCCTCAAGCACAGCCCGAATTGCTTTTAGATTGCGAGCAAATTCTTTAACTTCTTTCTCAACGTTCAAAACAAGTGTCACCTCTTCGGCTACGTATTCATAAGTCATTGAAGCTAACTTTTCTAGTAGTGTGGAGATAAGGGCATCAGCCATTTTTAGGGTAAGGAACTTAGAAATTGGTTGACAGAGGATAAAAAGAGAATAGTTGGAAAAAGGAAAGTGTATAGGAATTAGAGAAATGCAGGATGTGGTTGCGTGCTATTGCTTTTCTTCTACCTAGTTTATATAGACAACGGATATATATATATATATATAAACCGCGTAGGTCTTTTTCCCGTTTGCATTCTGTAAAGCAAGATTCTTTGCATTAATTACCAAAACGAAGATGGAGGCCTAAGCACCTCTCTTTTCTCTCTGTACACGTCTCCCTCTTCTGCGGTTTACTCTCCGTGGAGAGAAAGGAATAACAGCAACTTTTATGAGTGAATTTATTATTGCTACTGTCAGCAAGCAAGCTCATTTCCTTAGAGCATAATTAACCATGTTACAGAATCTGAATGTATTTCTTGTGCAAAGATCGACTTCCTACATGGAATTATGCCTTTCGTTTGGGTGGCTGTTTGTTCGATTGGCATTCGTGCCTTTGTTAGCAAGCAAGCTCATTTCCTTAGAGCCTAATTAACCATGTTACAGAATCTGAATGTCTTTCTTGAGTGAAGATCGACTTCCTACATGGAATTACGCCTTCCGTTTGGGTGGCTGTTTGTTCGAATGGCGTTCGTGACTTTGTCAGCAAGCAAGTTCATCTCCTTAGAGCCAAGTAACCTTGTCGCAGCATCTGAATGTCTTTTCTTGAGTGAAGATCGAGCTCCTAATTCCTACATGGGATTACGCCTTCCGTTTGGGTGGCTGTTTGTTCGATTGACATTCGTTTGTGCCTCTTCGTTTAGTGTGGCTCTTGGGCCTTTGTTCATTAGTCCTTCTCGGGTGGAGAATTTGTATGGTGATTAGTTTTTTTTATTTGTTGCTTGCGGTTTTCACTTCTGCGGAACTGGTCTACTTCGATATAATTTTTTTTTTTTGTTTTTTTTTTCCTTCGATATCATATTTGAACTTTGAGAAAAAACAAGGGCCGTTTTTAACAATTTTTCAGCCAATCAAAATGGCCGTTAAACTGAGCGGAAAATTATTTTTGTATTTCAATAAACAATGAATGAAAATATAAATTATTTGGATCACAGAAAAATATTATAAAATAGGCTCTTAGAAAGTGGGTTAAAATGTATGTCAAAAAAATAGGCTCTCCGATCGTAACCCTAATTTAATTAGAGTGGCTTTTACTTTCGAGTTTTTATTTAGTACATTCTCCTTCACTTCCCTCAATCTTTCTACACTTCCGTCAATCTGTAGCAGAAAATAATAATAAATAACAAAAACAAAATGATTATCAAACGACTCATATATTACCTTTTAAAAACTACAACCTAAAACGAAACAATCATGGGCATTGACAGTTGGGGAAACTGAAATTCATATTTCATTCCGTATGGTCTAGGTCTCGTTAAGATTTCAATTTCTACGCCTCTATGCTGTCAAACGAAACAGCAGCACCCAAAAAGTTGTC
This sequence comes from Pyrus x bretschneideri, assembly GCF_019419815.1. Lineage (NCBI taxonomy): Eukaryota > Viridiplantae > Streptophyta > Magnoliopsida > Rosales > Rosaceae > Pyrus > Pyrus x bretschneideri. The sequence continues at coordinate 9,924,517 of NW_025999787.1, read as the reverse complement.
AAAGAAACTTTCAGAAATAAGCAGTCCGTCCACCTCTTCGACTGTGCCTATCATATGCGGTGTTGAACTTGTCCACTAGCTCATTCGTTGTACTGAGCAAAAAAGAAATAAAGGAAGTGAGAATACAATTGTCATATTCAGCTATGTACTGCTTTAGTATCATTGAAATTTTGATACAATGCCACATTCAACTACTCTACTGTTTTACCCCAACAAAAATATACGCACGCTGCAGAGTACAGAGCTACGCAAACTTGGTAACTGCATTAGTATCACACAGAGGTTTGGATTACGATCCTAACTGTGAATGTAATTCGTAAATTCAACTTACGACAACACCAGTATTATAAACAACTTTATTCTAGGCGTAGGAACAAAATTCGTTACCACACATCAACTGAAAAAGATAGTAAAATCACCCCCACCCCGAACCCTACAATCGTTCAGGGCAGGAAAGACCAATTTCTAGATAGGTAGCCTCGGGTTTCAAACAGGAGAATACATGGGTATCAAACCCATGTGCCTAAGCTGCTCTCACTGAGCCCCCATTTGATCTTCACATCAAAGTCATTGACGTGGAAAAGTTTATGTTTACATTCAGTTCATAAGAATCACATGCAAGGAAAAACATATTAGTGCAAGATATGCCACATCTCATACCTTGAGCAGTTGGTCAGCACAGCCAAATATGTAATCAACAAAGTGTCATTGTATTCCTACCAAAAATAAAAAAAAGAGGTCAGCAACAATAGTGATTCACAGGATATAGATGTCAGCTTAATCAGCAGCCACTATCCACAATCATACATTATGTGAAAAGAGAGGAAAAAATCTCAGCAAAGAGGCCTTGCTTCCAGTTATGGATCACAAAATCTTCCAATCCAAATAAACGACAAGATAAAATTGATAATTGGAACTATGAAGCTTAAATTAAGAGCTTTTCTGAACCATGAAGCATAAGTAATGAGCTCTACCGAATACAGCTCTTACCAATAATATAACAAGTTTATTCTGATGAAACATATATAACCGGGAAGGGAAGGACCAAATCTTCTACGATTTTCCCAGCACTATCCAAAATTATTATGCCATCTTCCCATTTTTAATTAATGTTTATTTCTCTAATAATACAATCAAGTGCATAACAAATGCCTCTACTAGTGAATTCGGAATTGAAACGAGGAACACTCACCATCAAGAAATCATCTTGAAATTTCCCTGATTCTATGGCAGGCAACCTTCTCAAAAGACTTGATACTTGTCTTAACAGTGAATTTTCACAAGGTATATCACCTGCAAGTAGAAAAACAAGAGCAATTATTATCAGTTCTGGACCTTTCTAAAACATGGCTCCCAGCAGTATGTATACACAAAGTGCCAACACAAAAGCAAGTACTTGTACTTAAACTAAAAGTACGTGCGTACCTTTCTGCATAGCAAGAAGATAGTGATGAAGCACTCTAATTCTGCTATTTAGCATCTTGATAGCACTGTGGATACCTGTAAGATGAGCAGCCACTGCACACAACCGAGGTTGTATTAGTTTGTATCAGAAATAGATGAGTACGTCCAGTTATCTTTTGTGGGGAAGAACTGGTGTGAGATAAGCAACATGATCAACTGAGGACCCACATTGAGTTGCTGCTGAACCTCCATCAGATGGTTTAAGATGGGCAACATGATCAACTGAAATGCGCTCAGCTTCCACCGTCTTTGAACACACACACACACACACAAAATAAGAACAAAAACGTCTCCGTAAACCCTGGTTGATAATAATAAATAACTTTAAAGTAGAAAATAATGAATAAGCCTAACCTCAATGGTATAGCTTGAGCTGACAAAGATTAGCTGTGGAATCCCATCAATGACATGCATCTCTACGGTTGTAAAGTTAACACTCATAAGACGACAAAGTTTAAAAAGATAAACGATAAACGGCAATTCAAATAGGAACCAAGAAAACTGTCCAAATCCCACAAGTTTTCCATAAGACTCTGGCCAATAGAAATAATTTGCAAGCCAGTCCAGTTACAAATATTGCGACCCTAAAAGTCATTGCACAATAGATTTCACTAGGGACCATGATTTCATCAGACAAATAAGAGTTGCAGGAACTATTAATTGTACAGTAGAAGACAAAGAAAAAAGAAACACTACAATCTTAACTAAAACTAAGAAAATGGCAGCAAACAACAGATAACGCTGTGGTACAACACCATCAATGTGGGGTTGTTAAGAAGCTTAAACAACCACCTACTAAATTTTAGACAGCTTTATGTTCGACAGAGTATTGAAAGAACTGGAACCGGCACTGGGGCACTTTTAGTTTGTTTGCCACAGTTCTCAAGGATGGCTTCCTAAGAAACACCAAACGTGCCCGAATTCCAATACAATATCTCAAGCAAACAACCACCAACCAGCACAAGCTAAAATAAGCAACATGGTATATACAAGAACGAGAAAGCACTACATGCACATGCTGCCATGATAAAAATACAAATTCATGCTTCAGCCGTAGATATGATACCACATAGCATACAAATTCACAAAATTAGAAATGCATAGGTTCACATTTAACTGGAAATGCCCACAAAAGCTCACGTACACAACAAGATAACAATGCAGCTAACGTACCACTTTCGTAAATAGTGATTGGGAGATCCTTTTGAGCAGCATTGATCATAGGGTTGAGAATAACATAAACAGGGCTTTCATTGATATCCATCAGCTGCGACATTAGAAAGTAGAAACACACATTCTTATCATGGGAATACCGAAAACCAAATGCAGTATAAACATCATGCCGAAAAACTAGACTCTCGAATTCAAGAATCATTCATAATTCGTAGACGACATGATTCGGTCGCTAACAGTACAGTATCACGTAATGCAAGTATCTACGGGTTCGAATAATAAGAAAAGAGCAGAAAAATTACAGCTTTGTGGATGTTCATGTCAGATTCCTGAGCATCTGTTCCAGTAGAGTACCACCCCAGTATGTAAAAGTGCGGGAACACCTTCTTATCTGCAAAAGCAAAATACTGCCACTGATTAAAACCACAAAAATGAAAAATAAAATAACAAAAAATAAAAGCTATGAGAAACGAGAACGCAACAGAGCTCTTGCTTCTTCTCGAGGAAGGCGCGGTCGAGGGAGTGAGTTGCAGGATCGTAGAGGAGCTCGAAGCTGTTGAAGATCTCGACCGTGCGGCCCCTCTGAACCCCGATAACGCAGCCGAAGACCCGCGGACACGAGGCGGAGGCGGGGTCGGAGAAGGAAGAAGAGGATGCTGCTTCTACTGCTCCGTCGGCGCCGTTGTTGGGCGGTGGTGGTGTCGAAGTGTTGGTGACGGGCGGGTGCATCTGGGACTTAACCCTAGAGTAGTGGTCGGAGATGTTGACGATCACCAGTGGGTGGAGCTTGAACGTCAGCCCGCTGCTGGAGGATTCCGCCATTTTTTCCGATTTCGAGATTTGGTGGTTTTGGCTTTTTGGCTCTTCGGAGCTCCGGTTTCGGTTTTTGCTTTTGCTCTTCTCTGCCTTCTCTTTTCTTTTTATTTTATTTGTGATTTCATTGCAGTTTAATTTCCGAGTTGGTGACTTAACTCCGTTCGTTCAGTATTTGGGCCTGAGTCTGGTGGGTTTTGGAACCATGAAATGGCATCTGGCCCAGCCCATATTTTACAAACTTCAGACCTTGGGCCCGTTTAGTAGAGGACGTGCTGATTTTTTTTTTTTTTTTAACAAACAATATTATCACCATTTAGTATTATAGTCCAATGGTATTCCTTTTTCTTGTAAGTTAAAGATCTTAGGTTCTGTTCATTTTTATAATGCGATTCAAATTCGTGAATATTTCACTTATCAATGAAGATGAATACTACTAAATAGAAGAAGACATGTCGATTTGAATAAAGCCCATCGCTTGAAACGCTTTTCCAACGTCACACGACCCATGAGGAAGACGAACCAAACAAATAAAATAAAACGTTTTAGTTAAAATGATATATGAGATTGACATAACTTTTTACTTTGATATCTGAGATTTGAAATTAACATAATTAGTTTCTGAGTTTGTTCGTTATGAATCATTTTTGTGAAAATTTTCTTTTAATAAGAATAAAAATGATAAAAATACTTTTAAATTAATAAAGTCAAAATGATTTGACAAAAATTGATAATGTTTTTATCGTTTTATTTTTATTTAACAGAAACTTTTACAAAATAACCAAAATGATTAGTGTACCACAATCTCATAGGCCAATTTTATCGACACGAAAGTAAAGATTTATGCTAATATCACATTGCATTTTAAGCTAAAAAGCCATAAAAATAAATAAAATTAATTAATCTGATAACTTTGACAGACGTCACAGACCAAGAAGAGGAACTGAAACGGGCATCAAGGCTCTGTCTCTGCTGTAATCCCCTCAATCCAAATCCCAACAAACACACTCGTCATTTCTTCATATTTTCCGGTTGGTCTTTCTAAAATTATTATTTAAATAATTCACAGAGAAGAAAAATACGCACAGATATTTACACAGTGGGTGGCGGTTGTTTTGTAGTTCTGGTGTGGATTGAAGAGGAGGAAGAACATCGGCCGCCATGGCGATGCGCGAGCTCGTGACCGGCGGAGCAGCTTGTGCGGTTCCGGGCCAATCTTCTTCCTCCAATCCTTTCGGCGCCCTCGCCAACGCCCTCATCGGCTCCTCCTCCGAGCAGGTTCGTCTTCTCTTCCTCCTTTCAATCTCTCTGTATTTCATTCGTTTCGATCAGCAATTTAGTCGGAAACGGCGGCGACGGCGTCGTTTTGTTGAAATTCGGTTTAATTTGTCAGCAGGAGAGGTTGAAGGAGGTACCTTCGTCGACGCCCACTGCTTCCGAGCCGCAGTTTTATCCCGACGGCCATGGACACCTGCAACAGCTCCCCGGCTCCGAGCTCGACCGGCCGTTTATGCAGCCCCGCACTCAGGTTCGACTTCCAAAGCTCCAATCTTTCCCCACTGATTTTACTTCTAGTATTAGAATTTACTTACCTTTAATTTTGCTTAATTAGCATTCGTTTTGTGTCAGAGCTCGGAGTTTCTTCGAAACTTCAACTCGGTTGATGGCAACAGACTGCTTGACAATGCATGGGACGAGGTACAGAGTTCTCAGCCCGAGCCTATGCATATGCCTCAACACGACCGCATTTATGATATGAGACCTGAGCTTCAAACGACTTTGGATGGTAAATTTCTCAAAGTGCTTGTTATTTACCTCTTGATTGTTGCACTTCATTCACAACCTGCTAGGCTTTCCGTTTCGTCCATGTTATTTCGCCTTCATAAGTAAGTAACGAGTGAACGACATAAATGGCAAGATTACTTGATCAAGAATGGATATTGGTTTCTATGTTTATCAACATTGGAGAATGGTACAGTTGCTTGTGAATGAGTGTTTGTCAGAGGCTTTTATGCCCAAAACTGGCATTTGAATAAGAAAAAAACGCATAATAGGCGATACTTTGGAGTTTTGGATTTCGGTGCTGCTACTTTTAATTATTTTATATCTTGAAACGTTTAACTTTGAAGTGAGGTAGAAGCTTGAAGTTTTAGTTAATTTTTTTTCTTTTCAATTTCCAGTTAATGTACTAAATAGTTTATTGGCTCAAGTGAACCCTCGAAGTGATCAATATGCATTTTTTAAATTTATATTGAGATTTTATAGTTCAACCAGAAAAAAGGAAAAGTTCTTTTGTGTTATTTCTCTTTTTGGATGAGTTGTAGGTTGTTATCTTCCCGCTTTGTGTACTACTTTATGCTTAGCCTAAACGTCTGGTCGTTGCTTCTGATCAAATAACCAGGAGTAGTGTCTATCCTCAGCATAAAGGATTATTAATTTATTTTGAGATTTATCTATATTTTTCCCTTCTAAATATGTTTTGCAGGGCCACCACAAAGGGTGTTGTCAAGCTTTTTGCACTCATTTGTTGAAAGTAGTCGTGGTGGAATGCCTTTTCGTCCCACTCCACTTCCAGTGTTAGGATTGTCTGCTGGTGACAAACAATGTATACGTGATCGCACCAGCATCATGGCCCGGCACTTCTTTGCTGATAAAAGTGAAGATTTTATTAATGGGCAGGTTTGAAATTTCTCTTACCTATGTATATTGGAATTTGTCTGTCATAAATCAAAATGTATCTTCTTTTCTAGTAGTAGCTGTCAGCTTGGTTTTTTTTTATGAGCATTCGATAGCATATTTTCTATTTCCTCATTGTCATGTTTTTGCTTGTCTTTGGGGTTTGTTTCAGAAGTTTGTATCTTGAGTTGTTCCTTTTCTTTCCAACGAGAATCATAGTCTCAAGAGTTTAGGTTAATTTTCTATTTTCTATTTTTCCAGGTAAATGCACTTTTATCTTCTTTAGATATTGACAGTGATGTCAACAGTAAAGGACCTCTGCCTGCAAGGTTTCGGGAACTGGACGATTATTGGAATGAATCCCAAGCTATAACAAAACCTGGTGCTCACGCTGTGCAAGGATGGGTCACTGAATTTAGCCAACATAGGTTAGATCATGGTGATCCCAATGCGTGGGCTCACTCATTTGAGCGACAACATGGTGCCAATGGTTGGGCTTCTGAATTTGAGCAGGTAAAGGAGTATTGTAGCTTGTATGTCAATTGCATTCACTGATTCTATACTCACTTGCTATTGATCAATCATTGACCTTCATAATGTGATGGAGAATGACGCTAGCAATTATTTATTGTTATCATCGATTTACCAACCAAGGAGGTTGGAAAATGTGTGCTTGAGTTAAAATTTGGTGGTGGCAATATATTAGGTTTTTTTAGGGTAAGTTACAAGATTCTGGGGTTTGGGGATTATTCCTGTGCAGTGTATTGGCCTAGAACCAGGGGCTTCTTCAAGATGAAGCACGTAGTACATGGTGGAGTATGCTTGTAATATAGAAGCACCGAAAAGTTTTTTAACCTAAGGAAAATAGAAAAGAAAAGAAGAAGAATATATAAGTTCTGGCCCCTTAATTAAAAACTAGGCTTACCACCTTAGTTTGGGTACATCACACTATTGTATGTGAGTTGACCTTGAACTGAAAGTGTAAGACTGTGTATATGCTGCTTGATACCCCGTTGTAATAGGATTTGGATTTTAAAACTATAATCAATACAAATTTTATATGAGAGCAATATTGATGCATAATTTTCCGTTTCCCGTGGTTACAGGAACAGTCCCAGTTGATGTCTGCAGATCATATGAGAGGTGTAAATATGGCAAGCTTAGCTGCAATGGAGCAAACTCGTATGCTTGCAAATACGCTAGCTCAGAATGAAGAACCAAAGTTTCAGGTTTATACACGTTCTTCACACTGTTTCCAAGACTGAATTTTGGAACATTTTTTTTTTGAATATCACATCAGCAAATGACTTTTGGAATCAAGCACTCTTTCCGAGCTTTTGCACGCCTTGTAATTGACTTATCGTTTTTGGCTGAACCTTTTGGACTGCAATAGTCACTAGTCACAGAATCTATTATAAATGATGCTAATGTTTGTAACATGTCATTTTTACACCATTTTTTACATTAGTGCTTCCAAGTATAACAAACATGGAATTACTAAAGCTGAATTCCTGTAAAAATTCTCATGAAATGCTCCAATTGCTGTTAGCTGTATTCACTTTTAGGTGTCCTTGTTAGCTTGTGTCAACTTTTTGATTTTGTAAGCAGACGCTTACATGAATTAATCTCTGGATGTTTTGGCATTAAATAGCTCGGGGGCTGTTAATTATCATGACATGTAGTCAGAACATTGTTCTTAAACAAATGATGGCCCCAGTTGCATGTGATTTGTTATGATGGGTATTAACGATGCAATGTAATTGCATTCTTGTTTTTTGGAATTATTACTATCGTCATTCATATATTTTACTTTTCGGGGTATGTAGAAGTCAAGGTTTCTCCAGTTTGTGTCAAAAATGAATCGTGGTGAACTCATTATCGATGATAATCAAGTCAAGCCAGCAACATCATCTGGGGACTGGGCATCGGAATATCAACAGCAGTATAATGCGGGTCCTAGTTGGGCTGACGAATATGCACGTGGCGAGGTAGGAATCTGGTCTGAATATGAATATTTGTTCCCTAGTTTTATATTTACTTTCAGCATCTGAAATATACCAACCAATTTTGAACCCATTTTGCGATACTTTTCCTATTTGTACAAGCGATTCTGCCTAATTACTTATTTTGGGGTGTTGAGGTGAGGTGTTCATGTTCTGGTTTATGAATGGTATGAAGAAAGGGTGGGATGAGTTAGTTTCTGGGATGACTTGTGGTGCGGGATGACACATAAAAGAAAAGGGGAAGTGATTTCCTCACACCCTTTTTCTCCCATGCACAACCCTTTTTAGTTCGTAGGAGAATCAAGGGACGAAAATAAACAGTGGTGTCCGAGAATCATTTCACAAGAAAAACCTTATACATACAAAAACTAATGTAATTGAATTGGTAATTATAATGCATCTAACTTTTTGTACGTATACTTCAACAAAGTTTAACATACATAATACTACTAAATTAAGAATATGCTTCTATATGTTGGAGCAATCGAGCTTGTTTTGAAGCAAAAGAAACCAAAGATGCTTAACAAAATTATAAAAGAAAATATCCTATTGTAAATTTGTGTTGCGACAAGGCTTGAAGTTCATACTTAAGGAAAATGAAACCCATTTATAAACTTTTTTGTGGGTAAGTTGTTGTCACAAATGGAGAATGATAGTCATTTACATGATCCTTCTATAAGGTGGCAAACTCATACATAAGGTTTTATTTTTAGTTCCTTGATTTGTTATGCAAAGAGTTCACTCCAGTTCCAATTTCTGCTGTCTGATTCTGATGGTTTTCCAGCTATCTCATGGACCCAATCAATGGGCAAATGAGTTTAAATCTGAACAAGAGCAGCATGGGTCAGTTGATGATCAGTGGGTCAATCAGTTTACCAAGTTGCATGTGGATGACTGGGCAGAGGATTTTGGAAATCAGGTTGGTGAAGGACTCTTGGGGGACAGTTCTGCTGATAGCTGGGCTAATGCATACAATGAGTAAGTCAAATCGTTCTTTTTTGAAAAAAAATGTTTTTCTACTTTATCAGCTTTATATTCTACTTTGTGGAAGTTGGTCTGATGTATAATCCAATAGCTAATGAATGTGTCATATATTTGCAAAGTTACAGCAACAGTAACGTCTTGGCCATGTTCGTTGCCTAGGATTGGACTAAATCAGATAACTTACTAGATTTAAGGTACATTGAAGTAAGAAATGAAGGCAAACTTCTAAATTTTTTCCAAGGTGAAAAAAAATAGATGAATTAGTTACATGGTGTTAATATCCTACCATTTTGTGGGGTATTGGAAGGGATAAGTTTCCTTTAATGACTATTCCCTTGACCTTCAACTTGGACAAAAGTTGGAAGTTGGCCTCCATTTCTTCCTTCCATACCTTGAATCCAATGAGTTATTCAATCCAATCCTAGGCACTAAACGTGTGCCTTAAGTTTGCAGTGATTTCAATCAAGTGAATCATGCATTTCTGTTGGTGGTTTTGGTCTGTACATTGACACCTAGTGCTGAAATGAATGCATCTCATGGCTAAACCGCTATAGTACTGGAAATTCAAGTGATTTAATGTTCAAATATTGGTCCCCTTTAAGCATCACTCAACTTTCTTTATTTCAAAAGAGGGAACTTGAGTAATGAAGAGTGGATTTTGCAGTTCACGAGCATGGGCTTTGTGAGATTCCTCCCTCTCTTGTTTCTACTTGTATAGTTATCAACTTTGTATCCTATCTTTCAGACCAAAAAAAAAAAAAAAAATTATAAGATACTTAATGACAAGAGTTGGTCTGGCTGTCAGGTCCTTGGTTTGCTCCCAAGTGGTCTAGGGTTTGACTCTCTCCCACGGTACCCACCTAGCAAAATGCTAGAGTTTCTCACTCCCCAAATGTTGTGGGGTCAGGTGGGGGGACCTAGTGATTAGTCAGGTCAAAGACTCAGATACAATAGTTTCAAAAAAAAAAAAAGAAAAAAAAGATACTTAATGGGTTTGTTAACTTATATGTCTGTCTGTTTAAGATATTTCGAGTAATAAATGTTGATTCCATTCCTCGTTCGTTAAACGGGCTTGGAGGACGTTGTGTTATTACTCACCTTCTATGGTATTCATTATTTCATCCTTAAAGAAAACTTATCTTCCTTATTCAACAAGCAGGTACATGAATGAGCAAGCAGCTACGAAACAGCGTAATGATGCTGCAAGGGGAGTTTATGTATTTTCCGATATGAATCCTTACGTTGGTCACCCAAACCCACTAAAAGTAGGCCAGGAAATGTTCCACAAGGGTCTTTTGAGTGAAGCAGTGCTGGCATTAGAAGCCGAAGTTCTCAAAAACCCTGACAATGCTGAAGGTTGGCGGCTACTTGGAATAGCGCATGCAGAAAATGATGATGATCAACAGGTAATCCTACTATGTTAATATTTACCATCTAGCATTTACAAATTGTATACTTTTGGCATATTCCTTGTTTTTAACCCTTAGTGTAGGTGGTCTCCATATAGTTGTACTATATGAACTCCTGAAAATTTCATATAGCCGTACAACATGCTTTAAGTCAAAGAATGACCTTATTTCTACCCTATGTCTAACTTATACATGTGTTTCAGTGTGTTTTAACTCCATAGAATGACAATTAATGTCCTGAAATGTAATCTTTGCAGGCTATAGCAGGTATGATGCGTGCACAGGAGGCTGATCCAACAAACCTCGAAGTGCTTCTTGCTCTTGGAGTGAGTCATACAAATGGTCAGTCGTTCTTTCTCCATTTATAAGTAAAACAGTTGAACCTCATTTGAGTAATCATTAAAGTTCCAAGCAACTGATCATACATCATAGTATCCAATGACACCCCTGAAGCACACTAGTTGTGTGAATATTTATGGTCTTTTTCTGTTGGCCAAAAAAAATCTGGCCTTTTTCAGTTTGTAAAAAAAAAAAAAAAAAAAAGTGATTTTTTATTTTTTCAGAAACAAACTCTAGGAAGCAGATACTTCTCGAAAGTACTTAAAAACTGATAAAAGACTCTTCAAATTTGCAGAACTGGAGCAGGCGGCTGCTTTGAAATATTTATATGGATGGTTACGCCATCACCAAAAGTATGGGGTACTTACCAAACCAGAGCTGTCTGATTCCTTGTACTATGTTGATGTAAGTGTTCACCTTTAGAACCTTTATGGTTTTGTGGGTCTTAATATTCCAAATATATTCAGCAGAGGATTTTTTTTCCCCAAAATTGTTTTTAGCGCATATTAGTTTCAGGTTTGAATTGCTTAGTGTTACCCCTAAACCTATAATGTATGAATAAACCTTATTTCTAATGCACAGGTTGCTAGATTATTCAATGAAGCTGCTCAGATGTCACCTGATGATGCTGATGTGCACATAGTACTTGGTGTCCTTTACAATTTGTCAAGAGAATATGACAAAGCTATCGATTCCTTCCGGACAGCTTTGAAACTAAAACCACAAGATTACTCGTTGTGGAACAAGCTTGGAGCAACACAAGCAAACAGTGTTCAGAGTGCTGATGCGATATTCGCTTATCAACAGGTAATTTGGGTAATCAACCCTTGTAGGGTTTCTTCTTTCTAACTTACCTTATATGTAAAATGCATATGAATCCTTTCATTCTGAAAGACTAAATGTAGGATGAAATAGTCACCTTAGCCACTGTAGCGTATAAGAAATTGACTGCAATTTATAATCCTAAGATAAACTTTTGTTAGTGAGTGTAAGGAAAATTGTTACTCGGATGCTTCTTGAACTAGCGGCTTTCCAAAATTGTTCAAAGACGAGTTTACAATTTTCCTGCAACCCTTATTGTCATCGGTTGGGGATTCTCCGTCAACAATAGTTTTATCTTTATCTTTCCTTATTAACAAAATAAACAATTCCATAATTTTTGTTTATAGTTGCTACTTTTGTTTTGTTCCTTTCAATGGGCTTCGGTGCCTTTCAGTACATTATGTGATAGATGTACAGTTTTATTTAATACAGAGTGCATGTTTGTATTTCTGTGTTTAATTGACTTTCGTGAATATTTTATACTATCTACTTTGGACTAACTTTTGTTTTTGGTTCTTTCTCTGGGTATACAGGCACTAGATTTGAAGCCAAATTATGTTCGTGCATGGGCAAATATGGGTATCAGTTATGCCAACCAGGTTTATTCCTACGCTTAATTCATGCTCACTATCAATTTGAAAATTTAGTCGGGTAATGAATTTTATTATTTCCTACCTTGTTTCGAGTTTGAACAATGTTTTGGTTTCAAACTTCGATGCTGAGAGAGAGCGCTCAGTCCATGAATTTTGACTAGTTATTACTTGTTATTTGACTTTGTTATAAGTAATCAAACTGTTAGGATAGTGTCTCCCAGTGTCTTAAATTTGGGATCCGCAACATTGTCTGACCGGTTATTTTCTTTCTTCCCTTCTGGTTTTGCATCTAGGGTATGTATGAGGATTCCATACGTTACTATGTCCGAGCACTGACCATGAATCCAAAGGCAGACAACGGTTGGCAATATTTGAGAATTTCGTTGAGGTATGTTAAGTATCAAAGGTAGGAAAAAATCTTTTAAGCCTCTCTTTGCAAGATACCTATTAAATACGTTACTATTCTCGTCTTTGTTGCAGCTGTGCTTCTAGGAACGACATGTTGGAAGCTTGCGATTCTCGGAATCTAGATGTTCTCCAGAAAGAGTTTCCGTTATAGAACATATATCTATTTCGGGTTGCTGGAATGAAAAACCGAAATATGCATCCTCTGGTGCTCCCGTCGGAACTCTGATTTTAGAGAACATTCACCTTTACGGTTCATCCTCCGGTGCTTCTTAGCAAAGTCTGCCGGTTTTGGTAAACATTATCCGACGGAGGCGTAACTCGAAAGAACGAGCGGGCCATTAAAAATTCATCGAAATGAAATAAGTCTTGGCACTTCAAAAATAAATCGTCGATGTGTAACGCTTCTTATGTATAACAGAAATCAGAATCATAGCTTACATTGAAAAAGGATGTAAATTGTAATGGAGTTCGGGTTTGTTCATATCTGCTATAGTTGTTTTGGTCATACTGTTGATGCTCATGATTTTTTGTCAAATTTTTAAGAATTTTCAAAGTATGAAGTTGGAAGTACGCTAATTTCGCCGGTTTAAGAGATTTTGTCTTTGATTGCGAAGGTCCCATGCTCGAATCTCCTTTCGTCTAGGTTTTCTTGTATGTAAAAATAAATAAATAAAAATTGAGATTACTCATATAAGTAAACAGAAAGAGTTTGATATGGCAAGCCATTGATATGCCCAACATTCTCTTTGCTGATTTTAAAAAATGGGTACCTAACTTCTTGGAGTAATTTCAAATTCGTTGTAACCTCTTTAACACATTCCAAATGACTAATCTAAAGTTTTGTAAAGTGGACATCTATTAGGTTCAGTAGCGTTCAATGATAACATGGACAAATATTAAGTGTGCTTTAATTCTCAACTCTCAAGTCATCAATGGAGACTTGAATCTTCAAATTGACGCCATTTGGCTAAGCAAATTTATGGTTTAACTTGGCTAAAATTGGTCAATTTGGGAGAGTAGGACTCCAAAAACGTCAATTAGTGAAAACCAACTTTAGATTTTGCCATCTCATCATTTAATGCTAATAACGTCATCACTTAATTTTGATAAAATTCCCGGTGACCTACCAGATGTCTAATTTTCAAAACGTTAGGTAGTTATTTAGAATGTTTTAATATGTAAAGTTTAATTTTTTTTATACCCTAAAAGTTAAAAGTGGAGGACAAGGATCCTCTCCGGATCCTCTTTGTGGGGATCCGGGGATTAATCTATCGTGTCCGTTCATCGTACATATACGGCCAGTTTTCGTTAAATACTATTTATATTCAATTTTAAATTTTAAATAATTTTTAACCACAGCCAGTTTTCGTTAAATACTATTTATATTCAATTTAAAATAATTTCTAATCTTACGATTTATGATGAACGAGTACGATTGATTGATCATCCGGATCTTCACAAGAAGACCCGAGGAAGATCCTATTCCAAAACTAGAGTCTGGAATTATTCACGGCACATCCAGTGGTTAAAGTCAACCATTAATGCTTGTCAAAATTGACCATGTGAATTCTGAGAAGGTCTCCATGCACGGATCTTTGTATCTTAATAAAGTGATAGAACCATCAGATACTCAAGGGGCCATTTTGTCCACAAATTCCCAATTATTCCTGCAGCTGCAACAAAATAATGTTGGGGAACTCATGATTGTAGTAAATTTGTAAAGAATCTCAAGGGCGGGATTGTTCATAAATTATTCACATTTTAACATGAATTTTCATGTTAATATTATAAAACGTGAAAAATACTAAGGAGACTTTCAAAAGTTAGACTCTTTGACATCTTATATTTTTTACATAATATTTTATAATGTTGGCACGAAAATGAACTTTAAACTGTGAGATGATATACAATCCATGGAGAACTCCACTTTTGAAAAGTCCCTTTAGCATTTTTCATAAAATATTACGACAAAAGCATAATGCGACAAAAAATGCATTGAAAGTTGCACATTTAAAAGATTCTTCTTAGCATTTTTCATTTGTAAAATCCCAAAAAAAAATGTCATTTTTTTCTTTTGAATCTTGTAATCATAAGATAACACATAATTCACTGTTTCATGAGTTCCACAGCCTATAGACAAAAATTAACTGCCATGGTCTAATGATCCATTGTTCCCCTTGCGTGTGTGCTGAACCCAATGCCAACCCAATGCCAGAGTGGTCTCTCTCACTCTAAATCAATCATTTGTGTTGAATAATGCAAGAGGTTCTGAACATCAATAAGGGAAGAGAGGAGTCCATGGTAGCATACGAACATCCACAAATTCTTTTGAGACTGCTTTTGTTTAAAATGCTTAAAACATTATTAATATAAGCATGTTGAAATTTTTATAAAAAAAAAATTGAGTTCTTTCTGCAAAAGCACCTAACAGGTTTTCACCGAAAAATGCTTATATGATAAAAATTGTAGTTGAAATTTTTCTATCAAACGTATTCAAAAAGTATTTTTATTTGTCATATAATAATACATTCAGTTATTCTAAAAACAAAACCAAACAAACTCTCGTCTTTCTCCAATGTGGTTAGATGCACTAAAGTCAAGATTACCTACAACATATCGTAAATTATAAAGTCAAACTATGGACAACTTGTAAATCATGTATCAGTATAAAAGTACAGTTAACCGGTTGATTTAATAAAGAAAAAAGTAGAAACCAACCACACACACATGCACTGAAAACTCAACGCAGAGAGTGTCTGGTCTCTGCTCTTGCTTTAACTTGCAGTGCACGGCCCGCCACAATATCCATCCCTACCCCCCTTTGGCATATATAGAATTAACCCCACCTACGTCCATCCCCATCCCACCATTCATTATTTTCTGCACTCCATCCACATATAATATGAATGTAGTTTTTATATATATGAATGTATGTGTGTGTGTGTAAACTGATAGCTCTGGTTGTAGTAATATTAATCCATTTATATACATACGTACTACAAACCCTATATATATATATATATATATATATATATATATATATATATATACACACTGATAGCTCTGGTTGTAGTAATATTAATCCATTTATATACATACGTACTACAAACCCTATATATATACTGATAGCTCTGGTTGTGGTAATATTAATCGATTTCTATACATACGTACTACAGACCCTAAAGCAAATTAATTACACACACGCGCGCGCACATATATATATATATATATATAAAACACGATTAGGGAGAATCTTGTCTGTCCCTCTCCTCTAGCTGATCCTCGTCTCTTTCAGTGGTCATACCTTGTATATACTTTCACTAGCATCATTCCCCCCACGCTTCATTGATTCATTACCATCCAAACTCTCTCTCTCTCTCTCTCTCTCTCTCTCTCTCTCTCTCTCGTTGTAGGAAGTTTGATGTGAGAGAAGATATGATCAGATAACCATTGATTTCCTGAGCTTCAACAGTTACTATATAGAGTTATTCTAGGGAGACTAAATTTTTTAAACTAATTTTACAGACTAAATAATGTGATTGTAGATGATTGGATTATTAATTAAATGTCAATTAAAGTATTTGTTTCTTATTGATGACATATTATTTGGTTTGAAAATTTTTATCTCCCTAATATTACTACTCTACTTTATGTTATTGTGTGTGATCTCCATGGACAAGTATTCGCTAGGGTTAATATTACTAATAGTGATAAAGAAGGCCTGACAATAGTGTGTTGTTCTTGTAGATTAGCCAGCTACTTATACATCAACATCCATATACTCACAACTGATGCACACCCTGACGGTCCCCAATCTTCTGTGTGTGCGTATAACACACACACACACACACACACACACACACACACACACACACATATATATATATATATATATCTGATCGACAACTTGAATTATTGTACCATATGTCCTTGGAGAAAATAAAACAAAATAAATTTCTACAATGCATGGTGTGTCTCTTCAATGCACATCATATTACGACTTCCCTACCCAACACAAAAGAAGAATTAAATTAAGGGAGATGATTTGCACAGGTCTTTCACAAACTAATTTTATTTTTAACCATTAAATTGAATAAAATAAGTAAAAATAATGATCAAGACTAAATAGAGATGTGTAGAAGGTTGGAATAACGTGTATTTATCATTTATCTAAAAAAAAACCCTAAATCACTGGGAATAGTGGGAAAAAATAGCGTGTGCATGCTGTGGAAGAATCAGGTATGTATTCAGTGGACGGTGAGGTTGGGGACGATTTGACTATTTTCCTCAAGTTAATTAGTGTAAGAAGTAGGTCAATATGCCTCGAAAATTGAAAACAGATTCTTAAAAAAAAATTGATGCATGGAAGAAGAAAGGTAAAGAGCAGCTAGCCGGTAAATGCTGTGAATAAGTTGAAGTTATCCTTTCTTTCCGCTCTCAGCTTTCTCTCTCCGAATCACTTAACAGACACATGCATAGAATTGCTAATAAAACATATGTGCATAGGATAAGTGGCATACAATTTCAAGGCAAATTGGACGCTTAATTTCGATTTGTGCAAAGTGTTTTGTAGGTAGCTATTCCATAAAGAAGATGCCCACTAACCAGAGACTTGTATATAAAAATAGGGAATATGCAATGCTCCACGAATACGAGGCATTTTGTCTTCTGACGAATTTTCAAAATTGGTTATAAATTTTGAATTGTGTAATGACTTTTTTTTTTTTAAGAATAAATTCGATTTTGATAAGAGAACGGATTTTGTACGTAACTATAAGTAATTGGACCATTCATCATATATTAAATGATTTATAGTGGAACTTCAACTTCTTTCATGATATCAGAGCAGGTTGTCTTATGTGTGAGCCAACGGCAACACGTGACAGCTCCACGTCACCAAATTTGTGCGTATACTAGGCTTGAAAATTCGTTACACGTGAAAATGTTGTAAAGGTATATAAAAGCTCAAATATTCGTTACACGTGAAAATGTTGAAAATTCGTTACACGTGAAGATGTCTCAAATATTGCCACTTGTCAACAGATTAAGCAAACAGTTGTTAAGTCTGTTATACTTGGTTGCTTAGTCTGTAAGCAATGTAGCTTGTATAAATAGGATCCTTGTAATGAACTGTGAGTTAATGAAGGGGATATAACAGAAAGCTGATTCTCTCTCTCTCTCTCTCTCTCTCTCTCTCTCTCTCTCTCTCTCTCTCTCTCTCTCTAAATCTCCATTGCTGCACTGCACACACTTCCAGAATGTGTTAAGAATGAATCTCACATTGATAAGAAAATGGATCTTGCATGTGCTTATATGTATATATGTAAAAAATGAGGAATTATTTTTGTCTATTTTGTATATTAAAAGCCTTTGAATTGGTTACATGTGTTATATTTGAATTCCTCTCACTAATCAGTATGTTCATGCGTAATGCTACACTTATCACTTAATTATACCATCATTTATATCATCTCAAATAGAGAGGGCCCGCCAAAGCATGTGGATTCCATCTTTATTAGCTAGAGAAATGGTACAACTAGATAGTAAAAGTAGCATTTTTGTATGTTATAGTAATGCTACTGTAGCACCAAAATTTGCATTTCCTTGCAACACACGGGAAAAAAAAAACATTTTCTAGCGTTTTTGTTTTAAAACAATACTAAATGTTTAGCTTTTTCGTTTTAAAACAATACTCTTAAATGTTTTAGTTATAAAAGTTATATCTTCTAATTGTTCACTAAAAATATAAAAATGGTTACAGTTATTAATTAACTAAGCATATGATTATGTAACTCCAGTAGATTGTATTTAGAATTCTTATGTGATCTAGAAGATCTTATTCCCATAGATTTGTATTACTTGTGAGGCAAGCAAGCTTACTATGTTTACTATAAATAAATACAAAAATGATGAAAATCAACATCACATAAATTACCCAAACTCTCTCTTATGTCGCTGCCCTTCTCTCCCTACCTTTAGTTACATTTAGGCCACAACAAAAATAAATTATTTTTGGTTAGTTATTAGGAAATCAATATCATTCTTATGGAAACAAGTTAAGGACGTCGTGCCTTTCACACTCGTTTTTATGCATGTACACTTCTAATGTATTTATAATTTTTGTGTTGAATAAATCAAAAGAGAATAGAAGAACGAAAATAAACATGAGTTTGTATGAAACCTAAAAAGGATGTTTGTGTTTTTTTTTTTATGACAACAATATTGTTAGTGAGTTAAATTATTAGTTGTTAAGGAAAAAGAAAATCGATAAGGATCGAACCCGCACTAGAATACATAAACATCAATCATTTCTTTACAAGCAAGAAAACAAAAACACTGGCTTTTATAGCAAAACCCAATATAAAAAAGGAATACATAGATTTTTTTTAAAATAATTAATAATATCTATGTAAAAAATTTATAATGCTCCGAAATATAGAATACTATTTAACTGTTGAATTTTTGTATTTCTAACCAAAAATCTAATAGCAAAGCAATCCAAAATATATATCCGATACTATTTTTTTTTTTTTAGTGGAGAGAATAATTGAGAGACGTGTGATAGGGCCGGGCATCAACTCCCAAACATGTCAAGAGCTAGCAATGGCTAAAAAAAAGGTTGAGTTTTGTTTTGTCCAAACAAACTGAACACATTGGCCAAAAGGTTAGTCTGAATCAGATGGAAATTAAAGATGGATGGATGGATGTCAATGCCATGTTGCCACCAACCCTAGCTATAGCCCTGAACCTGAACCTGAACCTGATTCCTCATCACTCAGTCATGCATATATGCCCCAACACGCAAGCCCAACCTTAAGGGAAGAAGCTCTTTGCGTTATTGCCATGCCTTGTAACCATCGTATCACTCATGTCAGTACGCAACCAACCAAACTAGACATGGAACTTTTCCGTATAATTAACATACCTAGCTAGAGCTTCTATATCAGCAAACCATAGTTTTCGTATCTAATTTAATTTTTTTAGTTAAATGGATGGTCTATTACATTTCCATTATTTACATAAATTCTTAAATTATGTGTGTGTGTGTGTGTGTGTGTGTGTGTGTGTGTTTGTGTGCGTGTGTGCACATTCTTTCTGAACCAATATTACCTACAGACATGTATGTAAGCAACATTAGGGCAAGGTTGACGACAAGCAACGTTAGGGCAACGTCTTTCTTACTAAGCAACATTAGGGCAAGATTGACGACTAAAGAAAGCCATATATTAGGGAAAGGTTGATATAGAAGGCTAGATAGCTCGAAGGTATCATTGTAAGTAGCTAAAAGATTAATATATATCCCTAAATTTACTTTAAGTGGAAGGTTCATTAAATCTAATTTCCCTTTTGGAAAGATATACAGGCGCGCGTGTGTGCAAGGAGATAGTGAGAATTAATTTCAGGGTTAGGTTAATTGAAGTGTGTGTTTGTGTGTGTGTGTGTGTGTGTATATATATATTAATAAAATGGGCAAGTTTGACAAAAAAGAATAATAATAACAAGGGCAGGCTAGGTAGAGGAGATCATATATTTTTGTGTAAATAATTTAGGGTAATGCTAAAGAGACTAAATTTACAAACTAAATGATGTGTCACCAATAAATACATCAATCAAACTTAAAGTAATAATCTGATCATTAACAACATTATTTAGTTTACAAAATTTAATTTAAAAATTTAATCTCCTTAGCATTACCCAATAATTTATAAAGAGATTAATTAAGTGGTCCTTAATAACAAGGAGAGGACAGGAGAGATCCCTAGCTAGGCAGGTTTTGGGACGTATGGTGATAGAGGAGGCAAAGGAGAGCATGATATGGTCTGTTTTGAGAAATTTGATGGTGTTGTTGAGGGGACAGACGGCATAAATTAGGGCAAAAAATAGTGCAAAATCAAAAGACATCGACAGGCATATACGGCTACTTAGTGCTATGTATATGCTCTCATGCACTTCCACGCCTCTTTAATCAATCTCGTGAAAGGACAACAACATTCATTGGAGGAAGGGAGACAAAGGAATTTTGGGGAACAAGGAGTGGTTATTTGCAATATTTTTACTACTTTAATTAAACAATGCCCCTCTTTTTTTATAATTTTTGTTAACAAAAGAGAGAGATGATCTTTAGGTGTCCAAGGTGGGAGTGCATGATAGATAGCTGATCAAATCAAAGTCTTTGGCATTTCATCCAAAAGTGAAGTACATAATTATTAATTAATTAGCATTAAAAAGAAGGCATCTAACGAAGTAGCATATGTATAATTAGAGGCCAAAATACTGAGTGATTTTTTTTTTTTTGAATAAATGATATTATCTTTGACAATAATCAAACTTAAGATCTCTCACTTATAAGTGAAGATGAATATCACTAGACTATAGTACTAAATGGCTAAATATGAGTGATTCTTTGATTTGAAGTTTTAGAAGGACGTGCATCATTTAATTGTAGCCAGGAGTGAAAATGCATTTAGCTAAAAATTAGTCCTATCCTTCGAGACTCAAACTTCGGAGAAAAGTAGCATATAAACTAGCTATATAGGGTTATATATACACGGAGACAAACAACCCCCTAGAAGAAAATGATGCTTAAAGGAGTTCAGATATTGAAACTAGCTGATATGTCATAAAAGTCAATACTCAATAAAAAGAGGGAATTAGATGTGCTCCCGTTAACCCTTTAATTTGTTTGCTTCCAAATTAATGGCCAGAGAGGAATTGGTTACACAATTGATTACATAATTACGCATTAACCCTTTAATTTGTTTGCTTCCAAATAAATGGCCAGAGAGGAATTGGTTACACAATTGATTACATAATTACGCACAAGGAAAAAGAGGATCTTAATTAAGGGGATAAATCCCAAAAAATATAATAAATTAAATAAAACCCCAATATTTATGAGATTCATATCAAACAATAATTCATGATCAATTTCAGTCTCTAAAGAAAGAACAAACTGTGATATTGGAAAAACTGATCAGGAGCTCCCTCTAGCTGTGTGTCTTCAGTTCACATGCAACGTCCACAAAGATTCACCCTACTCTTTGCATGTATGCTTAGGCTGATCAGCTGAGTAACTAGTTAGGAATTTTAGGAATGTTTAGAGATAGGCAGAAGAATAAGGGAAAAAGAAAGAGTACTACTCTTCTCTTTGAGTAGAACAATTCAGTGAGTTATTGAAAATACTTTAATGGCAGCTCTTGCTTCATAAATGCAGCTTTTTGTACATATAAAATCCTCTCTATATATGTATATATAGATATAAAAATATGATAAAAAGACAGCGGTGGATTGCCCTGGTAGAAACGGTTTTTCTCTTTAACTTACTTTCCAGCCCGATTCAAACCCTCCCTCTCCTTAATCTGGCTAATAAGAGTAGTAATATAGAGATGAAACAAGAGGGAAAAGCTCAAACCTAGCTGGCAATATAGCTGAAAAATCAATCAGACACATACATTATGTGTATATATATTTTTAGTGCCAAGAAGAAACAGAGAAAAGGGGACGATTCTGCCAACCTAAGAAAAAAGAGTCATTGAGAATCCTCAGCT
The DNA here is from genome assembly GCF_019419815.1 of Pyrus x bretschneideri. Lineage (NCBI taxonomy): Eukaryota > Viridiplantae > Streptophyta > Magnoliopsida > Rosales > Rosaceae > Pyrus > Pyrus x bretschneideri. The sequence goes on along the minus strand of NW_025999787.1, from coordinate 9,902,285 downwards.
GGTAACCCTCAGAAGGATAATGAAGCCGCAGCAGAAGCTTCGCCTGCGAAAGCGCAAACGGACTCAAAGCCACATTCTGAAACCCCGCCCTCCGCAGCACCACCTCCCAAAACGTCTCGTACCTCTCGTGCCGCTGCTTCCTCTTCTCTCCTTCGACTCCCACCACGTCCTTAACCTCCCTCCCGAACCACTCCTCCACCGCCAGCCTCTCCCGGCTGTTGGGCGGCAGCGTAGCCTCGAGGGACTCAAAGACGGCGCCGTAGTGGTCGAGAGCCTCCACGAAGCGGTTAAAAAAGAGGGGGTTGTTGTGGTTGGCTTCTTTGTTGGCGACGGTGAAGACTTTTGGGTTCAATGACTTGATCTTCTGGAGGAAGAGGAGGAGGTCACGTGAGTCGTCCGTGACTAGGGTGTGGAGGTAGAGGACGCAGTTGACGGCTAGGGCTTCGTTTTGGTGGAGGCCGAGGGTTGAGGGGGAGATTAAATCCGACGGCCGGGCTGCATTGTTTAGGACAAGGGGGTGGAATTGGAAGGCCAGGCCAAGTGACTGAGCGAATCTAAAGAGACGCTCACCGGTTCGGAGGAGGAGGGTGAGGTCGCGGCCGGTGGCTGTGATTCGAAGCGTGGGAGGTGGGTGGAGTGGTGAGTTGTAGGAACGCTCGACGAGGGCCTGCATAAGTGGGGGCCACTGGACGCCGTGCATGATGTCGAAGTCAAGGATGTGGATTGAGAGATGAGATGAGTCTATGGATTCGAGGATGGCTTGATTGGCCGTCAAGTGGCTAAACCGGATGAATGGGGTTATCTGGTTTAGGGTTAGGTAACACGAGTGGAGTGTCTCCTCGTTGTCGTCCTCCTCCTCGAGTAACATCGGCGGAAACAAGTAGTTGGAGGAGGAGGACGCGGACGCACTGGCGGCAGTTGTGAGCGCTGTCATTGGGCCGATAGTAGTGGGAGAGTAATTAGGGTTTGTATTGAGGCGGAAAGAGAGGGCTTTGACAAAATAGTGGGTTAATCTTTCGGTGGAGTCTCCGAAGGGAGAGGAGTTTGAGGATAAGAGAGAAATGACGCGGTTGGCGGAAGGGAAGTCAAGGTGGGAAATGAGCTCGGCGCAGGTAATGAGTAAGTGGCGGAGGTGGGTTTGTGAAATGTCTGGAGATGTTGACATAATCAATGGAGGCTGATCAGAAACGTGGTGGTGGTGGTATAGTTGTAGATCTGAGATATTGTTGTTGTTTGGGTGGTTTTGATGATCTTCTTTTTCTTCTTGTTGGATATGGGAAGAATTGAATGAGCCCATGAGCAATCAGTTGTCGGTGATGAGATCTTCACGCGAATGATCACTAATTATATATATTCTGATTGATCAGATGAGCTTTGAGCTTAGGTAGCTAGCTGCTGCTTTCTTTAATAACTTGTGATCTGCAGGCGCAATCATATATAGCTGTGGCAATAAGTAGCAGCAGCAAACTGTGATACCAGGTATATTTGGGGAAACTGGTCTCTCTTCCCTCCTCTCCCTCTCCTTGCCTACACAAATTAATATATATATATAATACTAGTTAAATAGTTACGTAAGAAATTAATTGCACTCTGGAAACCTGGAGCCTGCTCACAAGGGTTTGAAGAGAGATATCATTTGTGATTATGGTTTGGAGAGAGTTATCATGCTCAGTTTACAACGAGATTAAGTAATAATCTAAATTGGTAGACTAAATTAGCAAACTAAATAAGAAGTCACCAATAAAATGAGCACATTTATTAACGATTAAGTAATAATTCAATCATCAACTCCCATGTCATTTAGTTTACAAAATTTAGTCTACAAATTGAGTCTCTCTAACATTACTCATGCGCTAATCATTCATTTGAACTCGCTTCACAAAATATATGAAAAATATATATCATACGATCAAATCTACTCTAGGAGATATTTTTCAATGTGACCGTCACATGAGATGATACACCACGTGTTCCTATCAAAGGGATTTTAATAAGATGTGATCTCATTATATGTTATGCTGCTGGGAGCAGCTTTCTATGAGGAGGATTATCTACCAGAAGCTGAAATGCTTGCAGTATACAGTAACAGTGTCATTGTACACTGCATTACCCTCTCTCTTACAATTATTGCATAAACTTATTTCTGTTCTTGATACTTTTTATAATGATTTTACGATATATATTGTACTTGCATATTACTAACAAGCCCAATATTGTTCTAGTTCCTGATAAATCCGATGACTGCAGAGTACTTACATTATGATACCTTAATTGTACACCTCCATATAATCCCATATTGCAGCCTACTTAGAGTAACAATACGTGCAACAATATATATAAACACGTAGTGCTATCTACACATTTATTTTTTACTTTACACACACTCATCTCAATTTCTAGCTGCAGATCAAATGAATTGAAGAAGATTAATGATAAAAAATAAAAAAGTATATGAGAAGTAAAAATAAGTGTGTGAATAACACTATCCTATGTGTGTGTATATATATGTAATCTGTTTCTCTCTGAGCAACAACAATGTACAAGATGTCTCTCTCAATTTTTATCTATATGACTTAGCATTGTTGATCACATTGAGTACTCCATCCAACAATGGTGGGACATCCACAATATACTTAGAAAGTTAAAATATTATTAGAGGATGCATGCACATGATGTTCTTTTGATTAGATATTTGGCATTATGTAAATGTTATCTAATGAACATTCATATTTAAATAAACTTCATTTGATTAAACTGATCAATAGGTTAATAATCTAATTATAATGTAATACTATGTTTATCTATAATTAATCAACGATTCAGATGTTTAAACATGTGTACAATATTCATAAATAAAGGACATGTGAAATGGAGAAAAATACTCTTTTCTCAAACGTACATTGTCCAAATTGATTCTGGGTCAAGGAATCAATCGTTGACTTGGGAAGTCAGTTTATTCACTTGGATTATTAAATAAACACTCATGCTCCACAGTAGTTGCTAGCTAGCTCACTGTTGTGTTATGGTGAATGAAAAGAAAAAAAAAATCCATGTATGAAATTGGGAATACAAAATACGTGAATAAATGTTTTTTAATAACAATGGATAATTCGCTCTTTGTAAAAGTGAGACTTTTTGTGTTAAAAAATCTTGTACTGATGTCTCAATGTAAACCCTCAAAACTAATCCTGCATTGACAAATAGTACGTATGTGGTAAAAAACGAAAATTAGTAACAATGTTTGAGTGATTAGTAGTGAGCCGCTAATTCGTTTCTCGAAAATCAGTTTATTTAACGAGGTTTCTTGCATCTAAATTAAATTGAATTCAAAGTTAATACACCGAATAAGATAGAATCCTTGGCAATAGTTTCCTAAAAAATATGCACACACATTGATCAACATGGAGTTTCTAATTTCATTGAATCTGTCAAATTCGCACATGAGATTTCAACTTAAGCTTGCATTCATGAAAGCTGAAAATTAATTGTGATTTTCTTTTCTAAAATGAACAAAAAAAAATCTACAGAGCAAAGTCATTGAATTTCCTCTCGTGGGTTTGCGGATATCCTTGTTAAAATCGGCCATTAAATTAACTGAAACCTTTGTGTTGTCATTTGTCACATACCTTTTGATTTGTTTGGGAAATACACACCTTGGGATTTGGGGAGCCTGAAATACAAGTTGCTTCCTCCCTGAATAGTAATTGGATTGCAAAAATGGAAATTAAACCCTCGTTATATAAATTTCGGAAATTAACCGTATTCACTGCTCATGATCAAATATATAAATTAAAAGAGTTTTAACGAAAAATCTGCGGTACTGTTCACTTTAACGAAAAAATACATTTTTACATTCAAAAGTCAATCCTGATACTATTCACTTTACCTTTTATTTTATCTTTATTATTAAAGCTCAAAATTTTCAGATCATTTTCATTAGTTTTTCATCAATTTGCGCGCGGAGAAGAATCAGTCTAGGTTTTGGAAGATAATGTCTTTCATTCATGGTAGGAGTAGTTGGACTGTCAGTAGGAGCATGGCTTTCATTCAGGTTTTGAATCTTGACGAATTCTTCTTCTACTAGGTTGTCCATTTGTGAATTATACATATGCAACAAGAAAATCATATTTAAAGAATTCTTTTTATTTAAAAATTTAGATACGTGATTTGAAGTCCCTTTAAATTAAGTTAATGGTAACATTTGTTTTTATAAAATTATTAGCGGATGTCATCACGTTATTCATTTTCAAAGTCCCTATCTTCATTTCTCAAAAAAAAAAAAAAAAGAAAAAAAAAAGATGTCCTTATCTTCATTTTTAATTATGTTACATATGACATTAACATTCGACAGCTGACTGACGAGCAATGTAAGTAATAACTGAAATAATTGTAATGACACTTGGCATTGTTTTAGTGAAATAGTTTTTTAATATAGTGGTGGTTGTTAGAAGGGTATTGTAGTAATTGTGATATGTAATGATTTGGCTATATAAGGAATTGGTAGCCTTAACTGTAAAACAAGGTTGTAATACATTCAATCAAAAGAATCAGTTGTTTTCTCTTCTTCTCTCTTTTCTTCGCTCTCAAGCTTTATCTTCAACTGTCAATATGTATCATCGCCGGTGTTGGCTTGTCGCCAACTTCAATCCTGAATGGGCTTTCTCTAGTGTTCTGTCTCTAATTCCGATAGAGTTTTCTTCGATTAACGCTCGCGAGAGTTGAAAGGTCTGAGAATCTTGAACTGCGATTGATGCGTATGGAGAATCAAGTGATTTCGTCTCTGTGAATTTGTGTTTCTATATGTTTTCTGCAATCTTGAAGTTGTGATCATTGGTATTGATTCGGTATGCTAAAAACAGTTCGTATGAGTTGAAGATTTGAGAATTTTTTATTAGAAATTGAATTCAAGAAAGTGTTGTTCTTTCTGGGTTTTTGTCTTGGAGTATCATTCTCTAGGATTTGTGAATTTGTTGAAGGTTACATTCTGTTAATTCGTAGAGAAAGGGTTATTCTTTATGGGGATTTTGTTGAAGATTAAAGATTGTTGATTGGTAGAGAAAGTGTTATTCTTTCTAGTGATTTTGTTGAAGATTGAAGTTTGTTTGATTGATAAATAAAGTGTCATTCTTTCTGGGAGAAATAGTGTTTTCTTGGAGTAGTAGTATTTTTGGTTTTATATCTTGGAGTATTATTCTCTCAAGATTGTCTATGTGAACTCAAGCTTTGGTTTGTTTAATTGTTTTCGATGGCATCTTCATCATTCAAAGTAGAGAACTTGTTGGGTATGCTTACTATAAAACTCAGAGATGATAATTTTGTTAAGTGGGCGTTTTAGTTTCAATTTGTCCTTAAGGGATACAAACTGTTTGGTCATTTTGATGGTACCACTGTGTGTCCACCTAAATTTGTTGTTACTATGGAAGCTGGTATTACAAAGGAAATTACATATGAGTTTCTTGAATGTGAATCTACTGATATGGCTCTCATTAGTTTGCTGTTAGCTACACTAACAGATGAAGTAATATAGTATGTTATAGGATGTAGAACAACTTTCAAGGCCTAATCCAATCTTATTGAAAAATATGCCTCATTTTCTAAATCTCGAGTGACTTACTTGAAGACTGAATTGCATATGATTCAGAAGGGTACATATAGTATTGATAAGTACTTGTTGCGATTGAAAAACATTAAGGATCAATTAATTGATGCAGGGGAAGTAATTTCTAAGAATGATATCATGACTGCTGGTTTGGCTAGTTTACCAAATGAGTATGATGTTATTAGAACTGTTATATTGGCAAGGGAATCATCTATTACCTTGAGGGAATTTCATGCTCAACTACTTGGTGCTGAAAAGGAAATTGAAAGAGAAATGAATTTGTTGTCTCAAAGTATGTTTACTCTCTATGTTCAAGGTGCTAGTTCTAGTACTACTACTGGTATGGGTTATGGTTCTAACATGGACAGTCAAGGGTATCATCTGGTGCATCTTCTTCTAATCCTTAGAGACATAATCACATTCCTGCTACCACATGGGGAATTATTGTACAACAACCATATGGTTCATCTACTCATCCATCTATTGGCTCTTATGATTCTCAAACATTCTATCTGGATACATCATTATCTCATGTCCCAGGTCAAAATGCTCAATCTTTTCGTTATGGTCTTGTGAGTCATTCAAATTCTGGAAATCAACAAGGTTTCAGACCTCGATCTTCTAATAATGGATATAGATCTTATAATGGGGGTCAATACAAAGGTAATGGAAGCACCTATAGAAACAGCAATGGCTTTAGAGAAAGGGGATACAAAAATGGTAATTCTTACTACTCAGGTGGATCGAGACAAGCTCATAATGGAAATGGTTCTTGGACAGGCAACACTGAAACAAGAGTAAATATTGTAATTGAATGCCAAATCTGTAATAAGAAAGGTCATATAGCTGCCAATTGTTTTCACAGAAATACAAACACTCACACTACTGGTTTTGTGGTTGAATGCCAAATTTGTGGCAAGATGGGACATTCTGCACTTGATTGTTTTCATAGAGAGAATTACTCTTTTCAAGGATAGACATCTCCACCATCCTTATCAGCTATAAATGCACAACAAGTAACTCAATTTGTTCCTCAGGATTCATGGATTGTAGATTTAGGTGCCTCCCATCATATGACTGCTGATATATCTTCTTTGACTTAAGTTGCTCATTTCCAAGGATCTGAGAAAATAACCATTGGTAATGGTTCCAGTTTACCAATTCAACATACTGGTTCAACTATAATTCAAACTGATAATTATTCCATTAATCTTAGCAAAGTTCTTCACGTTCCACACATTGCAAGGAGTCTTCTTTCAATTAAACAATTGTTTGCAGATAATAAAATTTGGTTTATATGTGATGAATCTAATTTTTATGCGTAGGACAAGAAGACAAGGGATGTAGTGTATCATGTAAAGAGTAAGCCAGAAAAGTTGTTTCATATACCTGTGATTACAAGTCAAGAGGTGTACAATCTGTTACAAAGGAACATGTTGCTTGCTTGGGAAAATTGGTGAAATCAAGTGTTTGGCATCAAAGGTTAGGGCATTCTACTTATGATACTATGTCTGTAATGTTGAAATAATCTAAGGTAATACATAGTTTAGATGATAAACACACTACTTGTACTTCTTGTATTCAAGGGAAAATGTCAAGAATTCCATTCCTTATTAGAAATGACAGATGCTTAGTTCCTTTTGAGAAGGTACACACTGATATTTGAGGTCCATCTCTTAAAAGGATATCAATACTATGTACTTTTTGTGGATGAATATACAAGATTTGTTTATATATTTCCCATGTGCAATAAGTCAGATGTGTATGCAATCTTTGTTAAATTCTACAATTTTGTTCATACTCAATTTAGGATGTCAATCAAAGGACTTGAAACAGATGGTGGATGTGAATACACCAGCAAGTGTTTTACATCCTTTTTGGCTGATAAAGGTATTATTCAGTTTATTTCTTGTCCCTACACTCCTTAACATAATGGAGTATATGAGAGGAAACACATACACATAGTAGAGACTGCATTAACTCTTCTCAATGTTGTTAGTCTATCCACAAAGTTTTGGTATTTTGCATGTTCTTATGCAGTTTTTCTAATCAATAAAATGTCATGTAAAACTTTGTCATTTAAGTCACCATATATGATGTTATATAACAAGGTTCCTGAGTTGCAATCTTTGAAGATTTTTGGGACAACAGTTTTTCCTTGGATAAGACCTTATAATGTCAATAAGGTACAATTCAAATCGAAAATGTGTACTGTCTTAGGCTATGCAATGGGATACAAGGGGGTCATATGTTATGATATGCAGATTAAGAAATGCATTATATCAAGGCATGTTATATTTGAAGAGTCATAGTTTCTTGCAAAATTAGGTTTATCTCATAGAAATGATTAGTCTGTGAACGATGGTTCTCAACCTTCACATGTCATTGTGCCAGTTCCAATACCATTGCAAAATTCAAGTCATCAATCTGGGAATAGGAATAGTGCAGCCTCACATCCAAATGCAATTCATACTACTATTTTTGGAACATCACTGAATGATACATCATCTAGTAATTCTGCAACTCATCATACACCACAATCTCAAAGCTCTAATTCTTCATCAACATTAGCAAGTAGTCTTGCTCTTTCCCCTTCCAATGATACACCTCATTTGCTTCATGTCCTCAATCTAGCACAACTCCAGGTAATACTACCATTCTCTAAATCATCTTTTGGAACTCATTCTTCTACTATTCCAGTGCATCATAATAGGCAACATGGTATCCAAACTCGATTACAAACAGGAGCAATTTCTAGAAAAAAATTATGCAGCTTATCTTACTACATTGCCTGAGTTGAGTTCATTACAACTTATGAACTATTGTTCTAGAGAAACTTAGTGTGATACATTTTCTGGTGGATTCTCATTTATAGCTGATATACAAGAAGTTGAGGAACCAAAAACGTTTCGAGCTGCATCAACCAAATCTAAGTGGCAATTAGCCATGCAAGAATAATATAATGCTTTAAAAACTCAGGGGACATGGGTTTTGGTTCCACCTCCATCTCACAGAACTATAATGGGAAGCAAATAGGTGTACAAAGTAAAGAAGAACCCTTGTGGCTCAATTTCAAGATACAAAGCGAGGTTAGTTGCACAAGGCTACACACAAGAACAATGATTGGACTATTCTGAAACATTCAGTCTAGTTATAAGACACACTTCAGTGAGGATTATTCTAACTCTATTGTTCAATATGGATGGAACATGAGACTGTTGGATGTTAAAAACACCTTTTTACATGGTAACTTGAGGAAGAAATATATATGATGCAGCCTCAAGGATTTGTGGATTCCTCTTATCCAGATTATGTGTGTAAGCTTGTCAAGTCTCTCTATGGGCTAAAACAAGCCCCGGGAGCATGGAATTCGAAGTTCACTAGCTATCTTCCATCTCTGGGATTCAAAACCTCATTGTATGATACTAGCCTGTTTGTGATAGTTGATGAATGTGATATTATTCTCCTCTTATTGTATGTTGATGATATAATACTCACAGGGTCTAGTCCTGCAAAAATTCAAGCAGTTATACAAGGTCTTGCAACAATTTTTGATCTCAAAGACATGGGAAGATTAACTTTCTTCCTTGGTCTACATATTCAATACAAAGAAGATGGTTCACTGGTTATCAGTCAGTTTAAATATGTAAAAGATTTATTGAAGAAAGCATGAATGGAGACTTGTAAGCCCACATCCACACCATCCAAGCCTCATACACAACTATTTGAGAAAGAGGACTCTTTAATATTTGACCTTTACTAGGCCTGATATTGCACATGTTGTCGACATGGTGTGCCAATTCATGATATTTCCAACTGATCTTCATATGCATTTTGTCAAACGCATCTTACAATACTGGAAAGGCACACTTAACTGTGGCTTACATTATAAAAAGAGTTCAGAGTTCAATCTTACAACTTATTCTGACTCGGATTGGGATGCGGATATTAATACTCGAAGGTTGATTACCGGTTTTGTGATTTACTTGGGATGTAATCCTATCTCATGGCAATCTAAAAAACAGTCTACAGTTTCACGCAGTTCCACAGAGGCTGAGTATAAAGCCTTAGCACACTCTGCTGCTGATCTGTTATGGATTCGATCTTTGTTTAAAGACATGAATTAGGCACTTTCAGTTCCTTCAGTGTTACACTGTGACAATTTGAGTGCCTTAGCTTTAAGCTCCAATCTCGTTTTTCACTCTAATATCAAACACCTTGATACTGATTATTATTTTGTTCGAGAGAAAGTGCAAAAAGGAGATCTTGTTATTCAATATATACCTACCGAGGATCAAGTTGCGGATGTGTTTACAAAAGGGCTCCATAGTCCAATATTCTTGAGGCATTGAAAAAATCTTGGCCTTGGCATTTCAAAACAGCTTCAGGAACATGGTTAATTCAAACTTCACTTGGTTGCTCCAAGCTCAGTTTGAGGGGGTAGTAATAACTGATACAATTGTAATGACACTTGGCATTGTTTTAGTGAAATAGTTTGTTAATATAATTGTGGTTGTTAGAAGGGTATTGTAGTAATTGTGACATGTAATGGTTTGGCTATTTAAGGAATTGGTAGCCTTTACTGTAAAACAAGGTTGTAATACATTCAATCAAAAGAATCAGTTGCTCTCTCTTCTTTTCTCTTTTCTTCGCTCTCAAGCTTTATCTTCAACTGTCAATAGTAAAGTTATATATAATTGTCAAAATTATAATCATAATGATAAGCTTACTATTAAAATACAGAATGATATTCTTATTGTTACTATAGACTTACCCATTGATATAGGACATATCCTAATACTTCATTTTTCATATAGGGAATAGATCGCCAACAAGAGTCCTTGGCAAGATAGCTAGCTAGAGATTAATTTGTTATATATAATTTCCACAAGTTGATGAAACCTTGCCAGCATCTTGGAAATGTTCCCTTGGCTTTCCAAACTTACATAACTCTTGCAAGAAAAGGAAAAGAAAAGTGTTTTTAATTGATTCCAGTTTGTGCATTTTCACCTGGTAATACTCGGTGGACCCCTGGAAATATATATGCATGTAGCGTGATCAATTGCACGATTGGCATCTTGAAAAAAAAAAATAATTAAAATTTCAATAGCAGCATAAACAGGGAGATGGCTTCACCAGGATTCAAGGGGAGACACAAAACAAAAAGCCTCTTCTCTCGATCTCCTTATATTCCTCTTACTTTTAGTGGTTTCAATCAAGTGTGTTTCCACATTAGATCTATGCATATTTCCCAAAGCATTAATTTCTTGGATGGAGAAACACTTGAAGGCTTGTCAAAACAGAAAATACTATCTCATATATACTTTTTTCTTTGACGTAGCTAGTTCAGCCCCACGCACCACCACAAGAAATGTCAGTGTGTTTGTACGAAAGACTTGCAAAATATCTTTACTTCTTATTTTTTACCCTCCTCCGTTTACTCAAAAATCAACTCTATAAATGCTGTGGCTAAAAGGACTGGAACATTAGGGTAAACTTTAGAGTTTGTCTATCACACCACATATATATTTTCATGTTATTGTTATTTATAGATATGTACCTGTTTTAATAGTATGAAGTTTAATAGTATCACGTAATTGTGTGATGTGACATGCTAAAGAGCATATATAAGGGGTAGCCATTGCTTAACAAAGTTACATTATTCCACGTAGGAAAACCGTATCACTAACCGAGCTAGCAACTAGCAATACAAGGTTAGTTGTTACTTCTTCAAGTTAGCGAATTGAGTCCCGTAATATATTATATTCAAAAGTATTTGTTTAGTAAAGAGTTTGGAAATAAAATTTGAGCTCCAAGATGAAGTTAAGATGTTAATATTTGAAAGTGAGACAAAATTTGAAGAATTGGTTGAAGAGTGGATTGGAGTGACAAATTTTTTTTATGAACAAAGGATCGATTGGAGTGACAAATTTAAAAATTAGCATAAAAATGCCAAATGGATTAGTAAATGACACCTTTAAATAAAAAAAATTCTAACACTCTTCTGGAGATACGCTAATATCAATATAATCTCTATGCCCTGTATGCCGGGATTGACCTAATAATTAGCTAGGCCATCTGGGTGTACACAATAAATTCTATATTTGACGACTGTTGTGAAAATTAAACGAAGGTTGGTGTTCAACTAGCAAGTCGCTTATATACATCCTATCATTATTCTAAAACGAGCCATAAGAATAATTCATCTCTGGTGGTACTACTAATAACTTATAATAAACAAACCGAAATGGAGATGCAGGAGATTCAAGAACAAGGTGTTTTCTGGACATATTTGTTTCAAAGTTATTACATGCGACTTATAATTGAATCAGAATAAAAAGAAAATTAATTACACAAGTACAAGAGAAAGACTGTTGATCCTGTTGCTGCAAGTAAATACTGCAGTTGTATGTGAAATCAATAGTGCTAATGCATAATAATGTGTACCGGTTCTGCAGGCCAATTGCGATATGAAAGAGCTAGAAATTTAATTCAGCAGAGGAAACAAAAGAAAAAATCATCAGCCATCAGTAATGAATGAAGTAGAAAGTCGGAGGAAGGAGGAGAGAACCTTGCATGGCACAAGGATTATGCAATTATCGAGATATTTCGTGTCAATTAATGAAGAGAAATTTACACATAATATTATATAATTAGTATAAAACGTCACAATTATAATATTTATGTCATGTAAGTACTTAAAAATGAGAGGTAGGAATTTGCAGAGAGGTGGGAAATGGAATTTTAGGGCAAAATAAATGGATGGATAGCCGTACATTTGGGACTATAATTATCTCCTTTCCTATTTCTATCCCCTTTCACCTCTTTCTTTCAATAAAAAATAAAAATAAAAATAAAAAAGAAGAGAAAATCCTTCTATGTATATTTGTTACTTTTTTATTTCTTCTGCATCGATCTCCTTTCTGTAATTTCAACAACGAACAACAACAAAGATTACACGCAAAGCCTTAAATGTGGAATAATATTATTGCTTTTACATGCTTTGCCCTTGCTGCACATGTCACCAGCGTTGGCTAAACCCTGATCTTCGCTCATCGCTGACATCTGTGTTTTCCTTGTTTGTCTCTCTTTGTTGGATTCGCTGGGTCTTCGGCATCATCATGCATGCCCCATGTGGATAGATGTGGTTGTGGCTGCCTTTTCACTTTTCAATATTATTCACTTTGTAAATAGTAAATATATATACTATTAAACACACACATGTGGATAAAAAGATTTTGATAGACAGGTCAACAGAATGAAATGGCATCCTCTTTTTAATGTTAGGGTTAAAGAATTTTGAGGCTCAAAGTATAGTTGGCACTTGGCAGGTTTCCTTTAGATTTATGTACAGGAATGTTTAGGTGAGAATCGGAATGACCAATGTGTCGTAATCAAAGCCTTGCTAACATATAAGCATCTTACGTTACTGAACACCTATAGATAACATTCTCAAAATTTAACATCTTTACTAAACCGCACTAGTAAGTTGTATCTTTTTAGATAGAAGAAATTAATGGAGATGCAGATATGCTAATATACGTAGCCAACATGTGAGTATTGCCCCTAGGAATTCTTTAGCCTTAACGAGAGAGACTTCCACTAAACGAGGTCACCATCACTGGACTTTCCAGCCCCAAACACCACGAACTGATCTTGTTCCATATCTCTTTCTCCGCAACGAGTGACTATATGAAATTTAACCAGGTATTGAGAGAGACATTTAAAAGTCTCACCCACTCAACTACTCTTTGGTGTAGGGATGTCTGCTATTAATTATTTTATGTACATGCTTAAGATAAAAGGAATTTTAACGAAAAGCTCCTGGTACAGTTCACTTTAACGAAAAACCATATTTTTACACTAAAAAGTCAATCTTGGTACTATTCACTTTACCCTTTATTTTTTCCTTATTGTTAAAACTCAAAATTTTCAAACCTTTTTTATTAGTTTTCCTTAAGATAAAAGGAAAACACAAATAATGTAGAAGCCAGAAGGAGAAAACACCACATATACACAGATTGTGAATTTATGCAAGAATCAACAGTATAATGGGAAACAGTGAGATATTTGAAGAGAACATCCAAAATTTACCATCCAAAATAATTGAAGAGAATATCTCACATCAGATAAAAGGAAAACGCAAAGTTTCTACAAGCCAAAAGGAGAAAACCCCCACATAGCAAAAAAGTTCTGTCGAGTCCATCCCTACAGGTGATGCAATCAATGCTCAAATTACTTGCTGGAGCTTGGAAGCCCATATATGCACCTATATATATATATATATTTTCTGTCAGCAGTATCAACATGTACAGGGAGGCACAGAATCAGAAATGATCGATGATTTACACAAGCAATCCTTTCAACTCTTCTGTCCTAATGTACCTTGTGTGGTCCTACTACAAACCCTAGCACGTGTGTGGGTATAGATATGGCTGTTTTCTTCTTTTATTCATTTAGATTAAGCAGCTCTGCTAACTTAAGTCGTCATTAGATTAGATGGATCATCAGAATCTGCGCATGCAATAACAGTAGTGCTCAATCATGTTTACAAATTAAATAAAAAGAAAATTAGAAAGAATGATCACAGTACGTTTGCGTATTGTCTTACGTACTTGCGTATTGTCCCAACTACACATCAAACAAGAACATATCTAATTGTATCAACAGATTTATAACCTACTTGGTTAAAAATATTTATTTTTATACCCGAGGATATAAGTGTGATTTCTCATATAAGTGTGATTTTCTCTCCCATTATCGCTGGTAAAGAAACAATATCCTGGTAATCGGCGCGTTTCAGTAGTTTACACATTTATATTCATGTTGTCTTTACGTTAACTTACAAGTTGATCAAATACAAAACGATGCAAAAGTAATAAGGGTAAACTACATTTTGCACCATCAAGTTTGGTTTAATTGCATCATCTTACCTATTTTTAAAATATTGCAATGTCATATACAAATTTATGTTTTAGTTGCAAGGTCATGCATCCGTTAGTTAATCTATTAAATTGACGGCTAAGTGATGGCGTGACAAGGACGGAGCTCAAAAGAAGAATTCGTGCCATGTTGCTAAAGCGAAGATAGTGTGGGTATTGATCTGGGTGGGATGGTGATTTAAGCGGATTCTGGCAGCAGAGGAGCGAAGCGGATTTGCAGCAGTATACTGCGGTGGGGTTTGCAACAATCAAGTAGCGCTTCGGCTTGCGGCAATCAGGTGCGGGCAAGGAGAACTGACGGCAGAGTGTAGTCATCAGATCTGAAATGAAGAAACCCTTATCGTAAGTTGTGAAATTTTTAGGACTGGGGATTTTCATTCATGGTCGACTAAAAATTCAAACCCTAAATATGATTTGTGATTTGGTGGTGAAGGGTTTTAGGTCTGCCCTTAAATCATAACGACACATCAAAACATATTATGCATGGATAAGGCTATATACTAGTGATATAAATATTATGTATGTTGTCAAACTATGAATCACAACGACAAATTAAATAAAAATATATTTTGATCAGTCACTCACAAGTGAAATATCATATCAAGTAGTCAATCCCTCGCAAGAAAAAAGATTCTATTTCGTTCATGGCTTCACCAGTATACTATTATTCACTTTGCATCATGCTTTGCAGCATGAAATGCCAGCTGAGGTGAAAAGGCATCTAGGTTAGAAACAAATCACTAGAAAACAATAGTATTTAATATGCAGGCCAAAGATAGAAACACTAGCCCCCGGCCCCTGTATGCACTATTTAGCTCTATGTGGAAATCAGTGTGAAAAAAAAATGAATGAAGAGGCCCTGAAGATCCTTTGTCTGCTCGCACAAGACGAGAAAATACTTCACAATTTGCAGCTTTTTTCTCTCCAAATTTCATTCCCAGATATCTGCGGAAATCACACATACAGAACTTTTCTATCCACAATTTCTCTTGCCTTCATTTGTTATAATGTTCTTTTGATCAACAACAATCGGTAACTCCTCGAGTTCTGATATTGATAAAATGGTGAGTAACCATAAATATTTAGTCATCAAGTGATCAAAAGAACGAGACTGATGTATTATAATACTGAAAATATGACTTTAACCCCTCAAACTCAATTTCTTTCATATAAAACCTGACATAAATTTTTTACTCAAATAAAACCCAATAACTAGACTCTACATAAGCAAAATCATTAATTATGTTTGACTTTACACATTTTAAATTTTTCGAATGCCTAAAATACCCCTTTTTGCATGTTTAATGTGCACAATTAAACATATGTAGATTTTAAGGAGGATTAATGATTTAAAAAAAAAAACAAAAAAAGTACTAATATTCTAAATGCATTGCATGTTATATGAGAATTCAAGATTTCCACGCTTTGTAATTAATTTGGTTGATTCATGTTTCTCTCACTCCATAAAATTTGCTTCTAATTCGATATAGGAATTAATTTGGCAAGTTTTCTTAATCTTAACAACATTTTTCAATTTAAATATATATACATTAGTGAAATAGTCTATCTTTTAAAATATTTATCAATTTAAATATATATACATTAGTGAAATAGTCTATCTTTTAAAATATTTTAGGATAAAATTTTACCTGTTCTTATTTAACAATAATGTATCCACAATGTTATTTTTGTATGAATATAATTTACCTACTTTTTGATTTTATATGAAACTAATTTACCTACTGTGACAATAATGTATCTACAATACTACATAAAAGATTTACCTTTTTTAACAACACTAGTGTATCTACAATTTTGTTTTCGTATGAATATAATTTACCTACAATTTAACTTTTCAAAAAATGTATCTTCTATTTTATGTTTTACTATCATATGTATGTTTATGTGTTCGCAAAATAATTTATCTAAAGTTATATAGTTAAGAGATATTGTAATGCATTATATTAATCCATTATTAGATTGGTAAAAGAAATTGTTAAAAACGTTAGCCATAATGGTTGGCTAATAATGTTTGTATGAGAACAGTTATAGAAAGTTGTGGCATAAATTGTAAATAACTTATATTAATAGGTTACTTGTTTTCTTATGTGGCAATTTATTTAAATTTTGGGTTTTTACTAGATGTTGATTCATAGGTGGGTTTTTATCCGAAATATATGAGTTGTATGGGCTTATATCTAAACAACCCATTATAATACTAAGTATCTTTTGATTATCAACGATTGGTCACCTATTCTTTTATTCTTGAGTCTTGTTACCAAATAAAACGGTGATTAACCATAAATATTTAATTATCAAGTGACCAAAAGAACGAGCATGATGCATTATAATACCAAGTACAATTTTTCTTCCAACTTTGTGCTTCAGAGAAGGGCGGGGTGGGGTGTTGGGTGTGCGTTTGTTACAAGAGCATGCCTTTACCTGATTAATGAGTATATAGCATACAATCATGCTCCTGCCTGCAGAGGAATCTTCCGTCTTTAACACTGTTGAGCACAGTTACAAACAGTAATAAACAAAGGATAAAACGAAGGTGGCAGCAGTGAAAAAACAAAAGAGCATAAGGTTTAAAAATGCAAAGAAGAAAGAAGAAAAAGTCACAGAAACCAACATATGGATCATCAACTACATTCAGAGACCTTGTCTCTCTCTTTCTTGATGACTAATCATTGTTGTTTCCATGAGAAATGCTAAAGAGATTATCTTAAGGTAAAGCTTTTCATGGATTCTCCTGTTACTAGGGATGGGCACGGTTTGGTTTGATGCGGTTTTAAGTGAAACCGAAAATTTTTGCGGTTCGGTGCAGTTTTGGAGCCAAAACCGAAATGAAACCAAACCGTTTGATTTAGTTCGGTGGGTTTCAAATGGTTATGGTTTGGTTTCAAACCATTTACATACAAAATGCAACACTATTAGTAAATACACAGTTTAAAACCTTATTTCAAACATTGTTAATTAAACATTTCCTGGATGTAAACTATCAAATATTCACATTCACAATTGAGCAGTTTCAAAGAATCAAAGGAAGAAGTAGAAGAGGAAATTTAAAATCACGATTTCAACAAGCAAAGCTATTTCTAGGTGTGTACAAGTGCAGCAAATGTAGAAACACTGCTGTAGGTTTACAGCAAGAAACGTAGAAAACTAATGCAGAGATATTTGTGGAAGTGACAATCTTTCATTCCTTCATTTGTTGTATATATAGATGCATGTCTATCAACTATACAAAGAGTCGTAACGGGATTATAAAACACCCATCATAATCTGATAATTACAACATAAGTGAGTAAATCAAATATGTAACAACCTAAGATAAGGTTGTTAAGTACTACGCTAACAAGGTGAATAGTAATTGCTGCTTCAGCTTTGGCAATGAGAATTACATTGCTCCCCATTCTTATGTGGCAAATTAAGTTGATAGGGATTGTGCAGTTACTTCCGAAATGTAAGTTTTAAACTTCGACTTGATCACTTCATTGGACTGTTTTGTAGCTTTACTCAGATCGAATGCTAATGTTTGGTTTAACCAGAAACAATATTCGTCTCGTCTGGATATTTAATAAAATGTCTTTTAATATTTGTGGTGTTGTTCGGTTTCAGTGCGGTTTTCAAAAGTCAAAACTGAAACCAAACTGTTTTCTTACACTGCGGTTTGGTTTCAAACCGAAACCATTTCAAAACCGCAAAACCAAACCGTTCGGTGCGGTTTGATTTGGTTCGTGTTTCGGTTTTCGGTTCCAAGTGCCCACCCCTACCCACCACCTTATGTTTTTGGCATAATTCCCATACCAACATTATAAAATATTGTGCCAAAAACATGAGGTAACGGAGAGTTCCGCTTTTGAAATAGTCACCTTAGCATTTTCCTATTTGCATACGTGGACATAGCCACATTAGTTAGAGCAAATGTGTTCTTCTTTATATATGAGTTTGAATTATTATTTTTTCCATTTAGATTAGTTTAAAGTAAAAGATTACTTGTACCGAATGTTAAAAAATATAAAGTTATTGTTACTCTTGTTAGTTCCTTTCAAATCACAAAGGGTTTTGTCCAAGCTGTCATAAATATGTTATTTTGGCTAAGTTTATATGAAATATACACAAATGGACCGTTTTCAAACTTTTAACAGAAAGGGGAATGTAAAGTACACTAAATTGACCCTAATTTATATAGGATTCGTTGTCGGTTTAATATTTATCTTGTTCTATTCTCGATTGAAAGTTTGTAATCGGTTGTATTTGTATGTTTTACTCAAGTTTAAATGACTCCACCCAATTCCATCAGAGTATGAATCAAAATTGCAAATGAGTGAATTATTCTCTTCAGCACAAAGGAGATGGACCATGGAATAAAACCCATAATTGTGCCTAAATCCATTATGGTATCAGCATCTTTGCTTCATTTGAGAGGCCTTTACTACCCCATTACAAGAAGGGGTGGTGAGGAATGATGTCTCGACTAGGGGTGATTTGGTTCGGATCAGATCGGAAACAAACATTTCAGTGCCAATTCAAATATAGAATCAAATATTAGTTTCATTTCAGAATTTTAGATTATCAGAAGTTATCAGAAATTTTGGAATCGGTTTTATATTGGAATTTTCGAACATAATTTGGAAATTCTACAGTTTTCAAGACTTTGAAAAAAATTCAAACTTTTATGTATCCACCATTCAATTTTTTTATTTTTTTATTTTTGTTATATTTGTAGCCGTTAAATGTATGTATGATATAAAATCATATTAGACAAGATAATAATAATAATACATTTTATTATACTCTTCATTTGTAATATATGATAGTATGATTAAATATACAAAATACTAAATAAAGCATAACATGATAAAATAAGAATATGCATCATTTTTTTATAATACTAAGTTTGAGAAATTTTGGATCAGAATTTTGAAATTCTCAGATCGATAGATACACCATACAAATTTTTCGGAAATGTTCGGACTCTGGATGGAAATTTTTGGTACGGATTGGAATGTCCAATCCAACATGCAACCCGTAACAGTTATGGCAACAAAAATCAACATTTGACCTACCCTACCAAATAATCTTTCAGCCAAATAAATAGCACCTATTCCCCCAGCAAATATGGACGGTGAGGTGCTTCAATAGAATCAAATACTCTCCAAGTGCATTAATGAATTCACCCAAAGAAACATACAATTAAAGAAATTGTTATTAACACTTCAAAATTTTCATTATACATTCCAAACTTTCTATATTAAGAAAGAAAAATATGCTTGTGAGAAGTGTAAAATGATTTTTGGAGTACCAGTAACACTTCCCTATAATTAATAGAAAATTTCATTCTAATCCTTGGCAAAGATGACTTGACTAAAACCATGAGTAAGATCAAAATATAATTTTAGTCCCTTGGTACATTACATTTTGATTTTTAATTGGGAAGTGTTATTGGCACTAAAAAAATCTCATTCTACACCCCTCACAAGTGTATTTTTCTTTCTTAATATAGAAAGTTTGGAGCGTAGAATGAGATTTTTGGAGTGCTAATAACAATTCCCTTTTAATTATTTCTCTTTTTCTTCATAATTTTAATGTATTAATTTTATTTCATTTTCATTTTCATTTTCATTTTCATTTTATTTATCTTAGTATATTTTGTTGTAAACATTTAAATAAACTAATTTTTGTTATACACTAAATTTCGATGCACTTTGTCTTCTTTATTTAAGTACATTAAATTCTTTATAATACATTTCAGTGCATATATTTAGATACACATATTTCGGTACACACATTTCGATATAAACATTTAGGTATATTCAATGGGAACTAGTATTAGCACTCCAAAAATCTTATTCTACACTCCTCACCAGTGTATTTTTCTTTCTAATTATAAAAAGTTTGGAGTGCCAAATGAGATTTTAGAAGTGCTAATAACAATTCCCTATTCAATATAATACATTTTGGTACACAGATTTAGGTACATTAATTTAATATAATACATTGCGATGCATATATTTCATTACATACATTTCTATACTAACATTTAAATACATTAGTTCAATGTAATAAATTTTGGTACTAACATTTAGGTACATTAATTGAGTCTTTCAAGTTTGAATAATGTTAAATAAAATTAATAAATAAAAATAAAAACTTTTTTGGTCAAAAAATAAATTAAAATTTGTTTATTAATAAATTTAAATATTTAATGAGAGACATTAAATAAAATGCACATTGATCATTTTGAATTAAGGACACATCAAGAAACTGTAATATATATGTAGTCTAATACCAGATTTATTTTAAATTTTAATCTTCTTAAAGGGTTAAAGTTAAAAAATCCCAATAATTAATTGATTAAAAAATTCTACCATGCTTCGTATAGCATGTTCGCGATGAATGTAGGGTTGGATGCACGGCCCAAGATCTAATTGCCCAAAGATCCCAGTGTATAATTCATACTAAAAAACCTCCGTTAAATTATGAAAATTCTACTCTGCTCCGATCCATGGCATGCGCCGAATATCAACGAGCTGATTCTTGGGCTGTGCATTTAAAAGCGTGAAAACTCTACCATGCTCCGGCGAGTTTCATAGTCCAAAGTCCAGTATTGGTTTAGGTCTAAATATGCAAGGAAGCAACAGGGGGCAAAGATTAAAGAGCCAATGAAGGAGAAAAATAGGGATACAAA
Organism: Pyrus x bretschneideri; assembly: GCF_019419815.1. NCBI lineage: Eukaryota > Viridiplantae > Streptophyta > Magnoliopsida > Rosales > Rosaceae > Pyrus > Pyrus x bretschneideri. The sequence goes on along the minus strand of NW_025999787.1, from coordinate 9,881,050 downwards.
TAATCACGAAAACAAACGAGGAAAGCGTTGTGGTTCGCTATCTGTAGACAAGGTTTCAAAGTGAAAAATAACACAAAACGACGGCTCGATTTCACTAGACTACAATATAGTTGTTCATCCATATTCCAAAAAGCAATATCACTAACAACATTTGCATGGCCACTAGTCAACAAAAATAGAGGCTGCTTAACATATGACGGCTTACTGATATATCTAGGAAGTGTGTGATACCTGTGTGAACACCGTATCTGGCAACCTGAAAGTGCCCGATTCTCTAACTGTGAATCTGAATGATCAATTTTTGAGAACGGAAATGTAGCTGTGTAACAGGTATCATTTATGAACTTTTTTGTTGAGATTGAAACCGAAGGAGATCCCTTCGATGTTTCATAGCCACTTTTTTCTCCAACTGGCAGCTCTTTTATCACCGGATAAGAGTCTGGGAATGCTTAACAGACTGTTAACGCGGGTAATACCTTCCAAGGCCGACCAGTCCTCGTCCTCTTTTGTTGAAATGCATTCTGCTAAACTTCTTTTAGACTGGCCCTCGAACTTCGTTGGAAGCTTTTGTTCTGTTGAATCAGATACGGGCACAATCTCATCAGAGCTTCGTATGGTACCCGAATGCTCAAGAACAGCATGAGAACTACCAGTTTCTGAATCCTCAGTATTCTCTTCTGTTATTGCCATCCTCTCCATTGCCTCTCCGTTAATCTTCGTCTCTTCATTACTCTTTGTCTTGTCATTAATCTTCATCATTTCATTAACCTTCGTCTCTTCATTAATCTTCATCATATCATTCTCTGTCACAGCCTCACCAGCTTCAGACAACTTTTCTAGAAAAAGGCATACAACAGCACAATCATCATTCTTGGAAGTAGGGTATTTGAGCCTCCAGGCTCTAACGGCACAGTCCACTAGAGCCCTGGCTGCTGTTGTATGACCGGGGGCAGAAGCTACAATTTCAACAGCCTCCTTGTTTGAAAGGACGTCCCAGACCTGTATGATGTGTAATTTATTGAGCACTTTTAGGCCACAAGAAACCAAAAATATAAAAAGGAAAGAAGAAAGATACCCCATCGGTGGCAAGAATTATGAACTCATCTCTTTCAGTAAGATGGTGATAGAAAACATCAGGCACAGAAATTAAACCAAAATCCTTCAGACAGAAATCTCCAAAGGCTCTAGCCATTGCCAAACCAGGAGAATCATTATTCGGCAACCATACACGAGCAACCTCTGGCTCATCCTGCAAAGCAAATACCCTTCCCTTGCATTGCTGGATCCTAGCAGATTCCGCTAAAAACAGAAGAGTCAATAAATTTTCATCAACGGATTTTATTTTTCTTTGCAGTCAAGTATCAGGTTTGTACATGAGATTTGTGAGAGAGAGATACCAGGAAGATCTGGCTTTAAATCAACTGTCAATTGTACAGCAATCAGAGAGTTGTCTTGGTCTCTCGTTGCTAGCACAGCCCTTGAATCCCCAACATTTCCAATTACAAGATTCTGACCCTAAAACACCGTAAACCTCGAGATTAGTTTTCTCAACAGTGATAGGAAATTTCATCATACTGAGAATGTCTAGTTCAGCCTTCAACCAAGACAGCTTCCAAGAAATGCCATTATGATAAGAATTCCCGTAACTAAAAATAAATTAATTAATTTCAAAGAAAAGAAGAATAGAACAGACTCATAATAACGATAAAAAAACTAAAAGCACTTACCAAAGGATCAGATTTCTTGTTATTATAGTAAAGAAAACAGATTATGAACAAATAAAAAAGAAAATTTTGTGTAAAAAAACTGTATAATCTCAAAGTTTCCAGAAACCTTTGGTTAGAGAATGATCACTTATATGAATGATATGAAAATACAAATCATTTTTAAACTTATTTTCCAACATATTTTACCAATTTAGTTGATCATAATGTTAATGTTTAAATGACAAACAACATTTAAATTTTTTCCCCCAAAGCTCTTGATGTTTCCCTTGATGACAAAAAGCATCAGCACATAAGCTGCTTAAAACTTATGGGCCGTTTGGTATCCTTCTTCAATCCAAATATTTGTTTTTGAAACTTTTGAGTACTAGGTAATTTAGCTACATTCATCATTTTTGAAAACTATAAATTGCTTTCAAATTGAGTACCAAACAACCCCTAACTTTTCAGACGTTTTTTACCTTTTAGAAGGGGATGGTGTGAGGCTTTTAAGTTATCCTCAACACAGTACCTATCCAAGTTTTTTTACTATCATATACTCATGTATATATGTACATACATACGCATGCATGCATGTAAGCATATGCACGTATGCATGTAAGCACATGTACGTACCCATGTAAGCACACAAACACCATGTCACATACGAATACAAAATGATGCATAGAAATACACGCACACACACTTTGAGGATGTTTCATGAACAATCACCTGCTTTACCAATGTAACAGCAGTCGTGCCACTGCAGAAGCAATCGATGGTTGGATGCAATTTTAGTTCCTTGTCCATTAACTTGAAAGCCTTTAAGAATGACTTTTTTAGTGGGAGATACATGTCAGGTAGATTTTCATTTGCCTGAACCTCCAATGATTCGCACCATTCATCATCAATGCTTGGCGATGCAGGTTCCTCCAAATTAGAGCTCCCATTCGCATTCTCAGCCTTATTGAGATTGCTCAGATCACTGTTTGAATTAGCTTTCCACTGAGTACATAGTATAAGAGGAAGAGAATCCCGAACTTTCTTGGCGACCACGTGACCAAATGGACCGTGGCCATCAAACACCCCACAAAATGTTGTATCACTTCTTGTGGCAAAATTCTACAGCAGAAACTTGCAAACAAATCAGCACAAATTGATCCCAAAAAATGAACAAGAGAAATAGAGAACATTTCATATAAAGGAACAACCTTCCAAAAAGCTTTGTAATTTGACTATGCTAATTCAATGACGTAGGGGAAATCAACATTTTACTGACAAATCATTACGCCGTAAAATGTAACAAATTTCAAGTATATTCTTTATCTTTTAATTGATAAAAAAACGTCTCCTTAGCCTCACAGAGGTATGGAAGATTGAAGAAGGGTCCTTCCCAAGACCAGCTAAAAAGAACGTAAAACGGGCAACTGAGTACGGTATGCCTACATGCAGGGCATTCATGCCGAAATTCCTCGCAAGGGTCATTCCAAAATCACACAAAGGTCAAATATATTAGTACAGGAGCTCAACTGGATTCGCAAAATCTTTGCTCTGAAGTGTGAACAAAGTTATAAATAGATTAATGTAACTCACAATTCAAGTAATCCCTGAATAAAATAGTACCAACAAAAAGTGACCTAGCAACTGTGCAATTGAAGCAACACCACCAATCCATTTCTATCTTTCTTCCCCATTTCCATAGAACCCTTTACTATTAATACCATCCTGCCAAAATATGAACCCACATTTTCCAGTTTCCACAGATTTTTTTCCAAAAAAATAGCTGCAAAAAGGTCCATTTTTCTACTCAATCTTCCAAACCCAACTGCAAAAATACAGTAAATATGCAGAAATGGGTTTTGATATTGGGGTCAGATCACGGTCAAACATGTGGTCACAGCTGATGATAAAGCAGCAAAACAGCAGTAAAAAGTTAGAGAGAGAAAGTCAAGAGCAAACCAACCTCCCAGACAAGCATGGCGTCCTGATTGGTCCCTTTCTTTCCCTGCTGGGTATACAAGCAGGCGACTTTGCTGCCTCCATTGCCGATCAATCTGCCCGGAATACCAATCTGATGGCCCAAATCTCCGCAACCCGCTTGCTCAGCTCTCGGCTTCTTCCTCTTCCACCGTTTCGAGCCGCCTTTGGCCTTCGGAGAAGCGTCGTCGGCGTAGTCCACTTTGCTCTGCTCCACCATATCACTCCTCTGCCCCAAGCTTTTCTGAGTCGAACAACACGAACCCATTTGGTATTCGAATTTATGCGGTGCTCCGGAAAAAAAAAACCAATTCGCCAAATCGGATCCGGAGATTCTTTTGTCGCAGAGATTCAATTCAAAAAATGGAGCACAGTGGAGGACGATGGGTAGGTGCACGCTTTGTCACATGGTCACAGAGCCATATAATTTTCAAATAAATTAAAACAGATATTAATAACATTAATACTAATATTAAATTAATTAAATTTTTTTAAATTAAAATGGTTCTTGAAATTGTCATAACCTTTTACTTTGATATCTGAAATTTAAAATCGATAAAAATTGATATTGAGATTATTCATCGTCAATCATTTGATCATTATGTAAAAAAACGATGTTGAATTAAAAAAAAAAAAAAACTATCAGTTTAAGGGAATTAATAATAAAAAAACCCTCAATCTAATAGACATTTCTCACTAAAAGACTATAACGATTGACGGTGAACAATCTCAAAGATCAATTTTTTTTTATTTTAAATCTTAAAAACCAAATAAAAACCCTATACATTTAATAAAGATTCTTGACAACAATGACCCATCTGCAAGAATTTGTTGACCTTCTTCAATCTTCATCCACCTTCTTTCTGTTTTTAAATCAAAGTGGTTTCATTTTTTTATTTGTGCCCAAAAAGATAGTCTTTTTTTTCCATTTCTTTAATTTCCACCTTTGGGAAGAACAAAAAAAACAAAAAATTGAAGGAAATAAAATAAAGTTTTTGTATAAATATTTCAACCACTTCAACTGGTCCATTGCTCAACATTTAATAATCGGTTGAATCATGTGACATGCACGAGAAAGACACCATGGAATTGTTAATACCCTACGGCAAAATTGAAAGACACCGTCACTTGTTTGCGTTCATTTTCAGGATTTAATTTTATGTTTCGTATCATTCAATGTTTAGGTTATCGATTAAGTTTTTTTTAACAACAATAATTAAGCTTTGTTCCAATAAGTGATGTCAGTTGTATGAATTCTAAAAAGCTGTTGTGCTCGATTTTGCATCGAGTATTTCGTTAACTCCAAGTATTCCATATCTATTCTTGAACTCTCTTTTCAAGTTTTCTAGGTCTTCCTCTACTTCTTTTGCTCTGAGTCTTTATCTCGTAGTCACAACTTTTGACTGGAGCATATGTAGGTTTTCAGTTCATGTTTCTAAATCACCTTAACTAATTTTATCTCATCTTATCTTCAATTACGACCATTCATACTTTACCTCGAATATTCTCATTCTCAATCCTATCATTTCTTGTGTGCCAAATTCATCAAAATCAAAATTCATTTTAGCCATTTGATTAGCGGTGTAACCAGTTTATTGTTAATTGACAACCTTTTTTTGTTCGTTTGTCTATGTGGTCACAATTACCTAACAAAACGGTTTTTCTTTTTTTCAAGAGATTAGCTAGTGCATTTGTCATGACAATCTATCCTTTTTTGGATCATAAAAACTCAGAGAGGTATTTCAATTTCTTTTAACCACCATTATATAACAAAATACTTTTGATTTAAACAAATTCGTGCAAAGATGATCTTTTAATGATGGCTTTTGAAACTATCGGTCCATATAAACATAAGTATTATAAAACGAGTGATTAACTTTATATTAATTTACTAACTAATTAGCGTTTAAGCATTACTAAAGAAAAGTAACAAGATAAAATAGAATCCACTGACTCCGATGTAGTCGAAGAAATAACTAGTTGACTTTTGTTGTAAACGATATATGGAACTCTGAACTGTCAGTGTGCAAAGTGAAGTCTTTGAGATTCCACATTTTGGCATTGTCATCTCCGTCGCAACCGGAAGAGTTAAACTCTCTTTTTTCATGTCTAATCTGGTAGTGGGTAGTGACTGGTGAGGGTTGATAATATGACACGCTTTTTGTTTCATTGGACATGGATTTTGTCGTGTGCTTTTGTGGAGCAAATCACTTTGACAGTGAAGGCAGCTAGATGCCGGACAGGAACTTGCAGTCTTTTCTCGAGACTTTGATCATGCAACAAGAGAGATTACAAAATGTTATAAAGCAAGTAAATTATTACTAATGTAAAAAAATTACGTGATAAAAGACACACAAGTGAGTTGTATGTAACTGTTGTGAGAATGTGAAGAATAAAGTTTTACATGGGATGGTGGAACACACCTTGTAAATAGGGCTCACAATTTCTTATATGACCTGTTAATCTGACATGAAACGACATAAAAATAACGAGTTTCGGGTCAACTTATTAATAAGTCGAGTCATTATCTTGTAACCCGTTAATAATCTGTTAATGCATCGGATCGTTATCAGGTCACCCATTAAGAACCTGATGAAATATCATTTGCCAAATATAGATATTAGGCATAACAATTCTTGCATAACCGTTAACCCAACACGAAACGACACGACTGGTTAACGAATCAGGTCCTTATTGGGTCACTTATTAAGAACCCGTTAAAGTAACGTGTTTGACATAACATGACTCGTTAAGATAAAGGATACGACACGAAAATGACAAGATTACGACAAACACAGCCTGTTTGCTAGACACATTTCAAAGGGCTTATAAAGAGTAATTGTCAATTGTTTTTATGGTAGAACCTCAACTTATGCATGGTATCAAAGCGTAAGTTGGCCAACATGTTAAGCCAATGTGTGAAACCCTACAGTTATACAAGATTTCACGTCATCCAATTCGTGTTGTCCACGTGCTCGTGTAGGGGAATATTTTATGCTTGGTAAGATATACTTGCATGTACTTAGACCATCTCCAACATAATGAGGGTCAGATGGCTCGTTTTAGCCCTCTGGCCCTCCAAGAAATTAATATTTTAATGAACAGTGCAGAGTCATATTTCTTATCATCTCCAACCGAGGGCCATAGGGCTCGTTTTAAACTTTATCACAAAAATCCGTCTCCAACCAAGGGCCAATGGGCTATAATATGGAATGTAAAGAATTGAAATAAAATAAGGTAAGATAGTATAGAATGGTGAAAAGTATGTGAGAAATGATGTAGGAAACAATTAGAAAAAAAAAAAAAAAATGGGCTGGGCAAATGGAAAAGAACAAAAAATAAAATAATAATAAGTGGGCTAGCCAACAGGCTGGCTGAAGATGGCCAACCAGTTGGCCCTTTGACCTTTTTTTGTCCCGTGGGGCCATAAGCCCTTTAGCCTAGTTTTTTATTGGAGACGATTTTTAAATTATTTTTGGCCTTCTGACCTTCTGGACCCGTCAGTTAGAGATGGTCTTATGAGTTGGCATATTCTATAGAGCATGGGTTGAAGCTCCCAAGTCTCTACCAAATAAGCACAACGCAAAGAGACAAATGGTAGCTACATGAAAACAAATGGAATCCTTTACACTAAAGCATTGCCCTTACACTTCATCTAGGTTTTGGTTTCATTTGTGCAAGGTGGTGTGTTTGGTCGTTGGAGTGGAATAAAATCAATGTGAATAAGAATGGGAATATAATCGATTCCATTGTTTGGTTGATAGTGAGAACTAGTAAAAGCACCAATGCTCAATTTCATTCCATTACCATTCTCACTTTATTACTTTTAAATATTGTAAAATTCGCATTTTACCTTTTGTTTTTTTGTCACACTTTCATACCTAAATTTTTTTTTCTCACATATTCATAATTCTGTAAGTCTTTTCGTCAAGTGCTTGTTAATTGATGACATGACATTGTGGGTCCCATAGGGACATGTGAAACAATTTAGTTTTTTTTTTTTTTAGGGGAAAATTAAGAAAAATGTTAATATCCCACCTCCAAAAGCGAAGTCCCCAAAATCAACCTCCATCTCTATCTATCTTCACACCCCCACACCAGATTAGTTATCATGGTTGTCGACTCGTCGTCGGAGAGAATAAACACTGATTCCTTCAACTTGTAGTAATTATTGGTCAAGAAATCGAATTGAATCGATCGAATTGAGTTGGAATCGAAAATCTAACAGAACTGAATCGTAGTCGACAAATCAAATCGATATGATTCTTCGATTCAAACAGTCGACCACAAGAATCCAATTTCGATAATATATTTTCTTTTTCCGTTGACGAGGTTGAAGAGACAAAATAGAGAGAGGAGGCTTGTCAGCGGCGATAATGGTGGTTTCTGCATCTGGTAATGGAGGTGAGGCAGCCAACGGCTCGTGAGCATTGCAGAGTCGAAGAAGGAAGGGAGAGCATTATCCTTTGTTTTAAATTTCCATTAATGAATTAATTTTTAATATTATTTAATTTGTCACGTCTGTAAATTTTGATGGGTCAGTGGCCTACGCACTTAATTGAAGGGCTAACATAAGTATAAACTTATGAGAAATTGTAATTTTAGGAGTGAAAGTGAGATGAAAGAACTCATGATAGCAAAGTGTGAATTTTATGATACTGGAGAGTAGTAAAGTAAGAATGTTTCACATGTCCACGTGGAGCCCACAATGCCACATCATCAGTTGTGCTTGACGGGAAAATTAATAAAAATATGAATTTGTAACAAAAAAGTAACTTTATGTATGAAAGTTAGACGAAAAAGGTAAGAGTATTAAAGTGCGAATTTCACGAGTTTAATAAGGTGTGAACTATGTTTTGGTTGAAAAAACAAAAACAAATAAGTTTAAAAAGCCACTTAATACTACAATCTCATAATATTCTTCTTCACTCGTAAACAAAAAGTTTTAGGTTCAATTTTTCGCCAAAGACGAATCACATTATTGCAGTTCCATTATCAAATTAAACTCCCCTCTCATTTAGTTTAGATAAGATCGTTTTTAAAAAAAAAATAATTTAAAAAAAGACAGTAACCGTTAGTTTCGTCCGAAAAAAGAACCACCGTTAGATGATTTCAGATTCGCGTCTTTTCAGACGCGTGTCGGAGAGATCTTTTAATTTATCCATTACAAACGCCGTTAAAGTACCCAGTACCCAGCACCCAATGCCTGAGCAGCTTCAGGTGGCATAAGAAGTCAAAAAACTAGGTCTTGAGATGGGTCTCTCCATCTCTATCTGAAAGCCCGAAGAAAATTTGCAGCTGCCCCTCTCTCTCATTCTCCTCTTTGGTAATTTTCTCTCTCTAACTCCACCTTCTTCTTCTTCTTCTTCTTCTTCTTCAAGCTTTTGCTAGCTTACCAAATCTTATCGGTAACTTCCATGGCTGAAATAAATGATTGATTGATCATTTCTGTAGTTCTTTTCACTCAGTCAAGACTGAAACTTTACTGTGATAGATCAAAAGATTTCAAGTTTCTTTTCATTTTTCATATTTTTTGAAGGAAATTAAATTTTGGGTTCTGAAGTGAGTGACTTAATTTGATCGAATCAAGTGTGTATTTGATATATACATATACATAATATATATATATATGTATATGAACTGTTGTGCACTTTGTACTGCAAGCTGGTATTTTTTAGGGGAAACTTCTATCATGGGATTTATTCATTTATTAATTTGGAGATGGAAAATTTTGGATCTCTCTTTTATCAGTTTGTCAAAAGCACTTTGTGAAGATTTTGACTTTGTCAAGTCTTTCTATTGAAAAAAGAAAGTCTTGATTGAATTGAGTTCTTATGGGAGTTTTAGAAATTTGTTTTTAAAAGTAAAGCTTGCCTCTAACCAAATTCATCAAACTATAGACTTTAGATTAACTACTACACCCTTGAAACTGTAAAGTGCTTAATAAATAAGTAATTTGAAAAGTGCTTATTTTGGTATATGTTGCAGGACGCAGTTCCATTTGTGGTGTGTTTGGCTTCCAAGAAACTTCCGTATGTTATTATAATTTTCCTTGAATATTTTGTTCGTGAAGTTTTAGCTATATCATGGGAGTATGTGATCTTAAGTGTTTTATGTATTACGATGCAAAGCTGAGAAAGTAAGGCCAATAGACGAATATGAAACGAACCAAATACTATGCTGATTGATACTAATTAAATAGAGTACTTCATTATGACGGAAATCATTCATCCGTTGAGGCAAATTAATGTTATGTTGTTTATGAACGTAACCTGTCTCTTCAGACAGGTAAAATGCAAGGAGTACTCAAAACTTTTACATCACACGGAAGCATTGTGAAAAATGGAGTTTTGAGACACATCCGTCTTGTGAATCCCCTGCTCCAGCCTGTTGCGTTTTCACGTTTTGAGTCTGCTACGCCTGCCAGTACCCGCATAGAAGAGCATGGTTTTGAAAGCACCAGAATTGCAGATGTCTTGAATGCAAAAGGTAAAGGTGCTGATGGTTCCTGGCTCTGGTGCACAACCGATGACTCTGTTTATGATGCTGTTAAGTCGGTAAGCATATTTGAACCTTACATGAAAGTTCGTGTTCGTGCAATGATTTTACAATCTTTGGCATGAAGGATTTAAGTCATAAATAATTAAAAATTCCCTTGCAGATGACCCAGCACAATGTTGGAGCCTTAGTTGTTGTGAAATCCGGAGAGCAAAAATCTCCCGCAGGAATCATAACAGAGAGAGGTAGGCTTATGTGATATACTGATATATACCATTCCGCACTTGTTTGAGATCATGATGTGAATGATCTTTGTATTGGGAGCTGGATTATTCTAGTCTGAAATTTGTTAAGGGAACATGCCAGCTGTGAGAAATTTATGCATTTCAATTTCAAATGTTTCAGCAGCTCCTTAGGGAAGCTTGTTTAGATTCGATTTCGTTTTTCTGAGAATTATTTTTGGAAACAATGGTCTAGATCACTTTGAGTAAGGATAACACCAATAGAAATTCATTATTAATCTATTCTACAATCGGTATCGAGCTTTACTCTTGAAAGTAGGAACAAATTCGTAAGTTAAAGGTTGAAGAAAAGCACCGGGCAGAATGAATGAGCTCATAGATGCACTTGTTGCTGAACAATAAGCTAAAATAGAATGGTAAATTTGGCAAACATTTGGGAAAGTTTGAAGGGATAATCACTGTCTATAATTTTGATTACATGAAATGCGTTGCACTAACAGTGATCGGAAGGTACATTTGGGTTCTCCATAATTAATTGTATATCTGTTTGGCGGATAATTTTCAGATTATCTCAGGAAGATCATAGTTCAGGGAAGATCATCCAAGTCAACAAAAGTTGGGGATATCATGACTGAGGAGGTATAACTTGTTATACCTAATTCGTACTCCTTTTACAGGAAACTTTGTACTCTTACATTTGTTGAAGTTTCATGAATGTTTAACATCTGATCGAAAATGTAAAAACGCGGTGCCTGCAGAACAAGCTTATCACTGTCACCCCTGACACCAAAGTTTTGCGGGCAATGCAACTCATGACAGGTATTATCTTCTGCTTCTTGTTACAGAAGTTTCCAACTTAAACGTTCCTTTACGTTATATTTTCCTTCCATGCAAGGAAGCTGTTTTAAACTTGAAATTTGTATGTATTATGCGTAGAAAACCGAATCAGGCACATTCCAGTAATGGACAACGGGAAAATGGTTGGAATGGTGTCCATTGGTGACGTGGTTCGTGCTGTGGTGAGTGAGCACCGGGAGGAGCTGAACCGCTTGAATGCTTTTATTCAAGGTGGTTACTAGATAATGATGATGACGAAGAAGTGAGACGCTGCTTTAGTTGACATGCCGGAATGACAAACAGTAATAACCCTCGCTCGAGTGCTTGTATATATCGTGTGTGTTCGTTTGTGCACCTCCGGTTGTTGTTTGGTTCTGTACTTCCAGTTACTGTCTAATTACAAACCTGTGGGACTATCAAGTACTTAACAATAAGCAATGTTATGTTTTGCTTAAATCGTCCTTCTTTCTCCGGTCGATGGTAGCTTGTGCGTACCTTGTATTTGACGTCGCACACGTTTATGTCGAAACCATAATCTTGAATGTCGTTTGGTGTTTAAACATGTAAATCAAGCTAGTGTTCAAATATACTCGTTTGAAATGTTTTTAAAATGATTGAAAACGCTTTTTATGAGAGTGCTTGTGAAACCAATTCTTAATAAAAATGTACGTGAATCTTGATCTCAAAGTATTTTCACAAAAAACGTTTTCAGTTATTTGAAAAGACTTAAATTTTAATTTTTACTTTAATTTTTTCACATGAAGGGAAACCTTATGTTTCTTTAATCACGTGATCCATTACCTTTACATGTGAATATATTCACGTGACTCGTGAGTGAGTAAAAGCTTAGAGTAACATTTACTCATGTAAAATGTTGAGCTTATAAATGGCTTAAAGGAAATAAGTTTTCTCATGAAATTACCGAAAATGAATTTTACTTCGGAAACAAAGGTTGCTAGTTGCAGTCGTCCACGCAAGTATTAGTGACTGCTAATTGTTAATGCATAATTAAACTCGTCCGCATTAATTGATGACAACAGAAGTATGTGTTAGAGCGATCATTCTTAGACTTTCTTATTTCAAAATGAAAAACTGAATATATGTTTTTGAGTAACAATTTAATAATCATTTTTTCACATGAAATATGACATGGCGACGTGATACAAAAATTCAATAATCATTTTTCACATGAAATATGACATGACGACATGGGGCTCATTTTTTAGTAGAATAATGCTAGGGAGACTAAATTTTGTAAACTAAATGATATGAAAGTTGATAATTAGATTATTACTTAAACGTTGATAAGCGTGCTCATTTCTTATTGGTCACATCATTTAGTTTGCAAATTTAGTCTCTCTAGCATTACTCTTTCCAAAATAGCCTCTTGTGTTGTAATTTGAATAATTAGAGTATCTTCAAATGAGACATCAAATTCAAAACATTAAATTTTAATTTGATGATTGACTTGACAATTTGACATATTGTCAATATTTTACTGCCACCCGATATGCCAAAATTTATTTCTTCATTTATGTTTTTTTTAAACAAAAATAATAAAAGTTGGATTGTTGTTGGTTTAAAAATAATAAAATAATACCTAAATATGCTAGCATTTAAGGTAAAGCAAGTGGAATGCCTTTGGAAATAGCAAAAATCAAATTACTAGGTTTGAATGATAATTTTTTAACAGTTACGTCAACAGTTAATGGTTGACTAGACGATCAATCTAATAAAAGCCGTAAATTATTCAAATGTCAAAAACACCAAAGTGTAATGTAAGACAAATTGATGACATGGTGACGTCAGGCTCACTAACAAAATAGCCTCCTTGTGTTATATTTTGAATAGTTAGTAAGTGTGTGTTGTGGTTTTCTAACAGTTACGTCAACAACTAATGGTTAACTAAATAATCAATCTAACAAAAGACGTAAACTGATTGAACATCAAAATACCTACGTGTAAAACTAAAACTTCATTACTCATTTCGAAAATGATCCAAACCTAATATCGTGAAATAAGCTTGGCCCTAAAAGTAACAAACAGGAAACAAAGACAAATACTTTTCTAGCGACGAAGACAATAATGTCAATAAATGTAATAAACCCTGCATTACAAATTTCCAATCCATCAACGTCAAAAGACTCAAAACTCAAAAGAGGAGAATTCTCTACCCTTCAATGCTCATCTCATCCGCTTATACATTGTTTTTGTCTCATTATCTTTATAAAAAATCAATATAAAATATTGACGTGGCTTAACTGTGACTGTTTATGTTGCTTGCTACTTTGGATGTGGACAACCAAATTATATATATATATATATATATATATATATATATATATATATATATAGAGTTTTATGCTTTGAGAATCAAACCCCACCACAGGTGACGAAACTACACAAAACTAGAAAATATTGCATAAAATTCCAAAAGGAAGTGATATATATAGAGTTTTACGCTTTGAGAATCAAACCCCACCACAGGTGACGAAACTACCCCACCACAGGTGACGAAACTACACAAAACTAGAAAATATTGCATAAAATTCCAAAAGGAAGTGATATATATAGAGTTTTACGCTTTGAGAATCAAACCCCACCACAGGTGACGAAACTACACAAAACTAGAAAATATTGCATAAAATTCCAAAAGAAGTGTTATTAGCACTAAAAAAATCTCATTTTACATTCCTCACAAATATTTTTTTTTCTTCTTCTAATATATAAAATTTAGAAAGTAGAATAAGATTTTTAGAGTGGTAATAACAATTCCATTCCAAAATAAAATATCCATTTGCTCATCTCTTTGCTCTTCCCCGCCCGCAATCAAGACTCTTCGGCCAATCTCTGGTATCCTTTAATCCTTAGTTCCTTACTCAATGAATATTATATGGTTCTTTTACATATACTTTTTGATTTTGTGATCCTTGTTTGACTGGCTGGTCCTTCCTCTTCATTTTTATCTGGACAAAGCAGAAGAAGGTTTTTCTGCTTCTGAGTTCTAAAAAGCGCTTACTAACTTGGAATTGGAGTTAATGTAAGTTGTTTTGAAAGTTGAAAGCTTTTTGAGGCTGCTTGCATTTTTGTTGTTATTGATCTTTGTTTGACTGGCTGGTCTTTCCTCTTGATTTCTATCTGGAAAATCTGCTGCTTCTTTTGCTTCTGAGTTCAGAAGCGCTTATAAACTTGGAATTGGAGTTAATGTAAGTTGCTTTCAAAAGGGTTCTTTTCTTTTTGTCCAATCTTTTGAAATTTGAAATCTTTTGAGTCAAATTGGTTTCTTTGTTATCAAGAAAAAGGACTCTGCTTGCATTTTTATTGTGTATGCGGAACAGGGTTTGATCTGGAATATATTTTTTGAACAGTCTGAGCGTTTAATCCAACAAGGAAGAAGTATGGTGGGATTTTCTTTTCCCTTTGGTTTAGTATCCACATCTGGCCATCTTGTTCCTGAGAAAGAATTTCACTTGCTGGCATCTGTCCTCTTTGGCATCTTTCTCTGCAATATTGTAAGTTCCAATCTCTAATTTAGTTGTTTATTGTGGGGCTGAAACTTTTCTTTGAACCTCTTTGCTTGATAGCTGACGGAGTTGCTGAACTATATTCTCCGTGGTCGAAAGGAAACTAATATTTGGGTTTCAAATTTTCTATTATTGCCTTCAACTCCATTTGCACTAGTAGTTTTCTGAACAAGTTCCTAAATTTGGCGTTTGATCGAATGATTCAACTAACTTTTCCCGAAGTTGATAGTGTCATTGTTTGGCTGTTAAATTAAACTTTGGTTGCATTTATTCAAGGATTATGTAAGAAATCAGGATTCATGAACATGCACCTTTGAATACATTTAAAGAGACCAAGTAGCCATTTGCGGTTTCAATATTTGGAATGGAGAATGAAAATAAAAACAAGTTTTGGATGAGTCTTTTAGATAGGAAGTCTGAATCTGAGTGTTCTAATAATGGATAGATTAATACCGGTTGTTCTCTGTTGATGGCTCCAAATCTAGGTTCTTTTTGTTACGCTGTAGTTTTCTTGGTCTATTCTGTGTTCTCAAAATGAATATTCTGAACTATGAAAAGTTATAATCTTTCTTTTTGGTAGTTTTGAATTTGATGAGAATTCAATCTTGAAGGTTTACAGATTAGCGCGCCTTATTAGCCTTCTCAGCGTTGAGGGATATGACGAACTCAGCAAAGCAGAAAAAGTTGAATGGAATAACCGGTGAATATCTTCTGCGAGTCCAAGATTGAGTTTCTTGATTTTGATTTTGTTTTTTACTTTTTGGGATAAGAATTCTCTTGAATTTCGTCAAGAATACTAGTATTGATTCTTTTTTCCTCCTTTCCTGTACAGGGGGTTCTCAACTGTACATGCTATCGCCGTAGCATTTGCATCTTTTTACCTTGTAGTGTTGTCAGATACTTTTCATGAGGATCATCGTGATGAGCCAATCGTTAGTAGAAGATCTACCTTTTCAGATACAACATTGGGGGTAAGCAAATGCAGAAAGAAGCATTCATTCATGGCTTAATTTCTATCCACTCCCAGAAAATTTTATGTCTCTTCGCTTATGAATTTTGAATCAATTTGACTGTGCTGCAACATGTCAATTACTCTTCTGATACAGTTGGTTTCATTGACTGTCAAACATGTTCTGTAGCACATCAAAACAAATGAGCTAAATTATCTCTTACGTTTTGCATCTGCGACTCTGTGTCTACCCATACCATCCTTGTGTGAAGTTTTCTTCACATCCTTTTACAACCCGAATTGATTACTTTGAGCTAAATTAAACTGATAATTGTAAACCAAAAAAACTTGTACTTTATTGTTTTCACTAATGCAGAAATTTTTTACATTTTGATCTGCATATGCATGTTTTTGCAAATGCGCAAGTGCACACCTACATGCACTTGGGTTAGGCAACTGAGCATTAACATCTTATGTCAATTACATCTGCCGGGTTGTTTGACCCAAGTTAAGCCTAAATGCAATCAATCTGACATGAACCTGTTAATGGAAGATTGGTTTGAGTGTAGTATTCAGTTCGTATGAAAAACTGCAGCTCCTATTCTTCATGTTTCATGTTCAGTTCTATGCACGATGACAGTTTCTCAATCAATAAGCGACTTTCAAATGCCCCTACTGTAATTTACAATTTTCTGGGTGCAGACACTTACTATTGTAACTAATTTTATTGGGTACTTATTGCAGATCTCCTTCGGATATTTTCTGTCAGACTTGGGAATGATTTTTTGGTATTTTCCTGCTTTAGGTGGACTGGAGTATGTGAGTGCATAGATGAAGGATATTGCCTGTTTGATATACATAACAATCTCTTCTAGGCTATTTTTATTAAAACCTTAAACCATATATTTTGGTTCTAAAATTAACTCGGTGAAGTTTGGTAAAGATAAAAGTTGTATTTAACGCCTCAGTTGAATCAGTATCGTGGTTTAATAATTTCAGGTGGTTATCTTACCGTTCAAGTTTGAATGCAAGTCAAATTCTGTATTAACTGGTACGATGATGTTCATCTGTTTTATCTTGTTTAGGTTTTGCATCATGCACTATCTATGTACTCGATCTTTCTCGCCCTTTTAAGTGGAAAAGGCCAGATTTACATACTAATGGTTCTGTTCTCTGAGAGCACGACTCCTTTTGTAAACATGAGATGGTGAGTGTAACATTTGGTAATCCCTTAAATCTCATGTTCTTGGTTGTCGTTATTTGATGATTCATGCGATTGCATACTCAGGTACTTGGATGTTGCTGGTAGGAAGAACTCTAACCTGTACGTCTTCAATGGCGCAGTATTGTTCCTGGGGTGGCTGGTAATGTCTAACTAACTCAATACGTTTGGTTCCTTTTAATCTTCGTGCGTTGTTATATGAGTTAACGTCTTTCAATTGCCTTCTGGTGTAGAACTGCTGTTTAACTTAATTTACCTCATTTCCCTCAAGTGACATAATTTGTTACGTCTAACGGTTTATTTCCACCAATTCATTCAGGTTGCAAGAATTCTTTTGTTCATTTACTTTTTCGTCCACATGTTTATCCATTTCGATCAAGTGAGTTCGTTCTGCATACCCATTCATCTTCCTTGTTAACAGAACAACTTAAGATTCTGACCTGCAAAAAGTTCGGTACTTACAATCTCGGCATTCTTTCAGGTCAAGACAATGTTCCCTCTGGTATTTTACAGCTTGCTCCCGGTGCCTCCAATGCTGGCTACAATGAATCTCATTTGGTTTTGGAAGATCACCAAAGGTTTGATCAAAACTGTTTCCAAGGCCAAACACAGTCAGTGATCCTTCGATCTCGAGAGTCGGGAATTCGATGTACCCCAATGTACATTAGTCGTACGTCTTCTTCCCTTTTGATGGTACATAAAATTCTGTCACAAAGTTCAGTGAAATTCCAAAAGCTTTGGTTCTCAAATCAACTTTTATGTCATTTTTTGGTTAGTATTGGAGATTAAACTCGAAAACTAGACCCGACGAAATCATATACTGCACCATTTTTTACGAAGAGTTCGGGACCTTCGGATCAAATATCGAGTGATTTTCAGACACCAATTTTCTCTCAATTTACAACTTGTTTACTTTTCGCATTTGAATTGAATAAAACTAAGAAAACTCAATTGATAGATATAAATAGACGTGTGCAGAAATTATTTTCCGTTCGTTTCCTGGTCAAATGTTAATTTAATTTAGGATTACGCATGCTTTTTTATAGAACTACCTTCTTACTCATCCATAAAGCAAAAGTCCACTAGGTTGAGATACTATTCGGATTCCCCTTCCCCAATATTCCCCAATATATATATAGAAAGAACCTACAAAAGTAACAAAACTCTTACCTTAATAAACAATGTGATTCGGATAATACACCTCCAGTATATATGCCACCACATCTGTTCTTTTGGTTAGAAAGAGAATATTAGGAATAAAAAAGTTAGCAATAAACTACCGAAAACGAAAAGAGCAAGTCATTGCCCGGAAGAGAAAGCCGGTTCCTTGCATCATGCGCTAATGAAATAAAAAATTACATAAATTTTTGTTCATGTATCATTATTTTATTTGCACAACGTAACTAAAATAGCGTACTCAAATTTTTATTCCGGTAATGACGAAACTTCTGGGCAAATAAGTGAGAGAGAAAGGCTAAAAGCTCCCAACTTTCCACCTTGAACCACTCCTTGCTAACTCCCAAATTCCCAATTCAATTCGGGTCAGTCAAAAGTCAAAACTTTTTCAGTGTGCCATGTGTGTGTGAGGATATTGGTGGCCGAGGAGACTATTAGTTGGAATAGGAACGTTGAATCTTTGAGAGAGAGGGGTAGAGAGAGGGATACGGATTCTTTCTTCTTCTATTTTTGGTCCGTTTAGTCTCTTTTTATTTTAAAATCCGTGATTAAGTCAAGTCAGTTGATTTTTTTTACAATCTCTTATTCAAATGTTCGTGCCGACGTCTGTTGAATTTTTTTGTTTTTTTGTAAAAAGAGAGATAATAAAATCCAACCCGAGAATCTGTGAGAGAGAGAGAGAGAGCCCCATTGGCTAGTGCTATATTTATCCACACCCACCAAGGGCAGAGAAAATGAAGAGGAAACCAACTTTTAAGTAATTTTCTTTTCTTCTGCTTTTTTGTTTTGGGAGAGACATATGAACCAACGGAGTTGGCGGTCCGTTTTTGCTTCTTTGCCCTGTAAACTGCAGCGTTTCTGCCTCCTGTCCTCCTATTATTTATTCAAGTTTCCCTCTTTTTCTTTTGATATCCTCCCATGGCTTAAAGATTGCTCCTTTCTTTCCCCATTCGATTCCAAATCGCTCGTTTCCCAAAACCCATTTCTTCAGTTCCCTAAAGGATTCATGGGTAGCGTAAGTTTGCAAGTTTTGAATAGGAAATAGGATTATACAGAGAGATAGAGAGGGGGAGCTGTGAGTCACGGACAGGTGAGGTGAGTGGGAAGTTTTGACGGTGTGGGCAGAATGTGGAGGTGGTGCAGTGGTGTGTTGGTGAGACATTTGGGGGTGGGGAAGCCCAACGGCGCCAACCCCTGTTTTGGATTCAAGGATTTTGCTAACCGGGAATGTGGGTTGTTGAATTTTCCTGCAACTTCGTCTCTGGCGCTGATTCCGAGGAGAAGAATGTCGTCTTCTTGTGATTTTAGCGGCGTTGGGGGTGGCGGAGTAGGAGGAGGAGGAGCAGATCTGAGCAGAGGAGTAGGAGAGACGATATCGTCTTCGGAGGCCAAGAGGATGATGAGGCTGGTGAATGTGGAGGCTTTGAAGGCAAAGCTCGGGACAGAAGGGAAGGAGGCAATACCGTATTCTGATCTTCTGGAGGCGTGCCAGAGCATTGGGGTTGCCAGATCTCCGGAGGAAGCTGCGGCTTTTGCTCGGGTTCTCGACGAGGCCGGCGTCATCATCCTCTTCCGGGACAAGGTTCTCCTCCATCCTAATAGGGTATGAAACCTCCTCCCCTCAACTTCTTATTGTTCTTCTAGCGTGTGTCAGAATGAAATTTTGACGATATTCTAAACTACTCTAATTTACGCGGAGGAGGGAGGTTTGAACTTGGGTGCAAAAGGGTTTGTTTTTGGGACATGTTTATCTCCAATTGTTATTCTAATTCCCTTAACTTTTTGCTGTTTGTTTTTCACTGCCTGCTTTAAATACTAATTCTAATCACGGGATTAATAAGTAGTGTGGATCGCATGTTTTCTTGGCTTCCAAATTGAAGGGAGAGGAAATTAAGTTTAGATTATCTTCCGAGATGGAAACTTTAGTAAGTTTCAAGTAATTATGTATCATCTGTAGGAGGAGATACACTGGATTTCGTGTTATTTACTTCCCTGTTAGGTCTTCATTACGCCATCAAACAGCTCAAATAAGTTAGCTACTACATGGAACCGAGCGCAATGGCGTTCTAGGTTTCATATAGCCGACCCCACTTAGTGGGAAAAGGCTTTGTTGTTGTTGTTGTTGTTGTTTGTGCTTCAGAATTTGGTTATATCCCATAAACCTGCCTTTTTTGACTGCTTGCTGCGTTTTACATGGCGGTGAAGGTTTCTAGTTCTTCCAAAATTACCGATCCAAGCACAGCATAGGATTTCGATATTCTGTTGGGGTTGAATCTAGTTGCTTTTAGCTTCTGTTGTTTGTTCGTGATTGCAAGTGTGATTGTTTGAGTTTTTATGTTAATACTTGGCAGTTGTGTGGACATCTCATCTTTCAAGTCTAATGCAAAGATTTGGAATTGATCAAATATAGGATCTGATATGTGATTGTTGCATTGGATATGAATTAAGAATCTGAGCTGGTTACGAGAGCTTTCTCGAACACAATATCTGTTTAGAAGCCTTACATTACCTTGACTCACACCGCTGCATTTCATTCTTAACTTCCAGGTTGTGGAGCTAGTTCGAAAAGCAGTACCCCTTTCTTTGACTCCGGAAGATGACCCCTTGTGGGAGGAGTTAAAACAGCTGCAGAAGAAGAAGGAAGAAATTGATGTGCTGGCGCATAAGCATGTCCGGCGCATTCTCTGGTTTGGCCTGGGGGTTGTCCTGACACAGCTCGGGCTCTTTTTCAGGCTAACATATTGGGACTTCTCATGGGACGTAGTGGAACCACTCGCGTACTTCACAACAACTTCTTGCATTGGCATAGGCTATGCCTACTTCTTGATCACGTCAAGAGATCCGACTTACCAAGATCTGATGAAGAGGCTCTTTATCAGGAGGCAGAGGAAACTGATCAAGAGTCATAATTTTGATGTCAAAAAGTTCAAGGAGATCCAGAGAAAATGCGGCATACCTCTACACGCTAGTGCCTCGATTAAGAACCGGGTAGGCCTGGAAATAGAGCTCGACGACTCTTTACATAGAGATTAACACTTACAATTTTATACTTTTGGCCGGGGTAGGGAAAAGGCCGGATGTTAACTCAGACTCTTCTATTTTGTTACAATCTGGCCCCTCCTGGTTTTATGTAGGCAGGGGCCAGAAATTTTAATTTTAACATGTAGCTTCTTACCTACCTTTCAAATTTTTTGGCACAAATACTTAATTTCAGCAGAGCTTCTGCTTTTAACTTATGCAAATTGCAATGGATACTGCTTTTGGCTCATCGCTTTCTATCATTATATTTCTAATTCACATCTTTTCCGAGAGTAACAGAGGGATCGCATTATGTACCACGTTTCTAACAGAGGTCCGACCGTTTGTGCCGGATGAGCTATGGAGGTGTGGTTTCATAATGTGAGCCAGAAGTGCCTTTTGTCTGGCCACCCTAGGCAGAAGGCATTTCAGTTTGGAAGTAGAACAAGAATCGCACATCATAGGCAACTGAAACCAATCCATTCAAAATTTACCTTACTGTCTCTCGATCAGGCGGGTTAGTTGTTGATCGGTCCTAAAATTTTAGGGATTCACAAACGCTGTACGAACAGTTTACTCTTTTCCGACAGCCGGTAGTAAACTTCAGATCAACCATGTTTAACATACTAAGTCTATTCAGCAACTAGACAGCCTGTTCTTTTACAGTTAGATAATCATATACAAGTTGGTCTTTTTATATATTAGAAAGTCAACTTCAAGGGAGCTAAGTATATCGATCACAGATTGTTCTTCAGATCCGCTGAAGTGCTCCAAAATCTGAGAGAGAGAGACCTGCAAACATCCAAGTTTTTAAACTTGTTAGTTTTACCTTCGCTTGAAAAGTGAGGATAATAACGCTTACCATTTCACTCCATTATACTTACCCCGTTTTGGTTCTTAAGCCAATCGTATATGGAACTCTCCGTTGCCTTCAATGCAAGGGAACTTTCATCATCTGGACTACCAAGTTTTTGGCGTTTTGTTGGGAGTAAATCTTCTAAATGTGCTTTGGGTTGGTTTACTCCTTGTCCCCTGGTCAAGGGAAGAGAAGTGGTCTCTTCAACTTTACCCGAGCTTGCAACTGAATCTTGGGCCAATGCCTTATCTTCAAGAGGTTCTTCCGTGGGGGATTTACGAGCAGAACATGGTGACGATTCTGTTTCCTTGCTTGGAAGTTGACCAGCTTCTTGTGCATCATGGGGGCTAGATGGAGTCCCTTTCAGAGACACTCCAAGCTTTTGCATTGCCAGGCAAGTCTTGATGTGTGCATAACTTATCTGGCATTGTAAAACATTCAAACAGATAAAAGAAAATGCACGTAAATGGCCCATCTATATGAGTATGAAGCACATATAAAACATAAATTTGCGTACATATACACAATTAGACAGTCACATTAATAGCATAACTGAAAATGAACTCCAAAATCAAGGCAAAGGTTTTGAGGCTCACATCTTCTGGCAATTCGTCTTTGATAGGCTTTAACCTTTCCGTAGGGCCAACCTTTGAAATGGCACACTGTATATCGGAAAGAACTTTATGCGTTAGTCCAACCTCGTTGCATAGCCTGATCCAATCAATTTCGCATCCTTCTTGAGCAGCTTCTACCAGATAATCAAGAACAGTCTGCTCTTTAATAGGAGCAGATCTACCAGGGAAGTTCTGTGATTAAAAAGATTTAAGGTATGTAAGAATTGGAAGTATAAGGAAAAGATAATAATCCATAGTAAATACTGAATATTGGAAAACATACAGCAATTTTCTGAATCGACAAACCCTCAACATGCCACAATTTCCAGGCTTCAAACTTTGCTGGCGTTAACTTTCTTGGTTGGTTGGGTACTGGATAGACGTTTCTCGTAATAGCAGTAGTTTGTACGGTTGCCTCTCCATCCAATGAAAGATTTAGTCCTTGTGATAGATCCCGAATGATCCGAAGAAAATTGTTTCCATGAGTCACTACAAGGTGCTGCATGTATAAAGATGACATTTAGCCTTCTTATTTAGAAAAGTTAAAAGAGCAGGAAAACTTATATGAAACAACGAAAAATATCATTTACTTTGCTAGGATAATTCATTGAAGCTTCAGTAGGATAATTCATTGAAGCTTCAGTTAGATAAAAAAAAATCGCTGAATGTGCTATTTGTGACTTGGTGGAATTAGAACCCCGGCCAACTGTTTGTTCAGTGCAGGAAGCAGATCCGGGACATTGTTAAGTACGAGATAAAGGTAGTATAGATTATATGCTATCTTGGATAAATTTTTTTTTTTTTTTCTAGATTTGAATTTTGATCTCCCTTGAGGCATTTGACAAGCATTCAGCCATTATAAAATCAACTTTTACGAAAAGTGCTTCTATTGTTGTGAATTATGGCGTGTGGAAAGGCATTGTCATGTTCAATCCTGCAACGAATTTTTTACCAGTTACTCGTGCCTATGTCCAGTAAATATTCTGGATAGCACTGGAAGCCATCAGAAAAGTGTGCTTGAGAATAGTGAACCAAGTATTGATCTGTACATATTCAAGTCCTTTGCCAGCCAAAGGACACGATTAGTACAAACAGATTACATTCAGTCGGAAAAACACAAAACATGTATCTGCATCAAAACTTGTTTAACACAAATGCAATGTATCAAATCCTTGTCGTTAAGAACTAAAGATTTTGAGAGGAAATTTTTTTATTAGTTAAACTACGAGGGTTTAGTTGGTTTGCCAATTATGATTTAGATCCTGGTTAACTATCACACTGGAGAATGGAGATATACATACAGAAAACTTTGCTATTGCTCTCTGCAAGACATACCTGGTTGACACCATCGATGTTTGCTAGCCTTGCTTTGGTAGATGGTCTTGCTAAAGCAATTTTTTTAATCGTTTGATCACCACAAATAGCATATCTGCAAAGAGTAAAATTTGGATGAACTCAATGTTTTCGGTAAAAAAAAAAGAGAAAATATTTGGAATTTGTGGTCTTGACTATATAATTAAAAAGAGATCTACGGAGCGGTTCCAAGGCTTCTTGCGAGCTTCCTTCTCTCTTCTAAAAGCATGTGGTAGAGTTGTTTCTCTGCCTGAGAGAAAACGAAAATGCGTAAAAAAGGTACCATTGTAAATGTGTATAACATACGGATAAAATATTGAGTAACTGAGGTGAATAAACACAATAACAATTAAGTTGCCAACCTCTGAGAATCCTTCACATTCCAGAGTAGCCAAACTCTTAATTTCTCCAACTTCGCCTGATGCATGTTTATTGTCCTCATCATTGACCATTTCACTGGTCAACGGCAAGAATAGGGGTGGTTGATGATCCGGTCCAGCAGAACTAAGAAATTGGTAAGCTTTTGGACTAAGACTGATGCATGAAAAAAGAAAATTCAAATTCAATCATTTTCTTTTCGAGTTTTGCAATTGAAATTCAAGAAAAAGAAGAAGACCTATTATTAATGACAGAGAAGGGTCATTTCTGGTGGCATTTAGTATCATATAAAAACTAAATAGACGTCGAAAAAGAGATTCATTATTAAGTTTTACCTTCTGCAAAAGTAGAATAAATGAAAAGAGTATACCTTACAGTTCGGTATATGTCCTTTACTGTCTCCCTCAAATAACCTGTATTAAAAAGAGCATTTTAACTCATGCACAGACCAATTATCAGTTAATAACTCAAATGCAAGTATATCAGCTTATGTGAACAAAGATACAAGTATAACATGTAAGCGTTGGTGAATGTCTTAAGCATTCATATGCCTCCGGTATTAAAATGTCAAAAGTAATACTCAGAGCAAGGAGACCAGGATAGAAAGTGTCCCTTATATACCAGAAGAGATTAATTGGTAACCAAGGGCTTTCCACCAATTTGAAGAATAGTCTTTCCCAAGCCCATGCAGTGGAAGCTTGTCATATTGGGCATCAATAATTTTTTTAGCCTGTATGCCACATGGAAAGATCACCATGAGTAACCCAACGATGTAAAAGTTGAAAGGAAAAAAAAAAAAAAAAAAGCTGAAAAATGACACTTTAAAGAACTTTAGGACCAGGAGCTTTCAGAAAGAACAGCGTTTAACAGAAGCTAACTGTATAAAACAATTAGCTTCTAGGAATTCTTAATAATTTTTTCGTTACAACTTTCAGCTTGTATCACTCACATGTTGTTTATAACCTTATATCATTAAGTTAATTTGAATTTTATTCCTTCAATGTTAGCAAGAACATAATTGTCTTTTGAAAACCGCAAACAGAGATATCACTAAAGCTAAAACACAAGGCTAAAGATTCACATTTTTTCCCTTGAACATCACCTAATGTAGAAGAGAGAAGAATGAATCCACGGAAAACCAACTTTTATTCATACACTTCAACTCTTTGGACCTCCAGATCATCAAATGCTAAACATTCTCGTAGTAATTACTTGTGCACCTTTTTATCGATGATAAACATGGTATACTGTGTTTCAAAATCAAAATGCATTAAAACTCACTCGAGAGCCACGAAGAATGTCTACAGGCATACTGAGACCCCATTTACCCCTACATGATTGAATGCAAGCCATTAGAAGAAATGCTTCTTTAGACATGTCTCGCTCCCTCTTTGTGGAAGTGCAGTTATCACAATTACCTACAAACACAATTTTAAGCCACCGCATAATAATTGGTTCAGTTTAAGTTGAAAGATTATCTACCATGGAATACTGATGCAGGTGAATTGATGCTAAAGCGATAAAACAATTATGTTTCATTTTAATATTATAATCTAAAAACATTTTATGAAACAACTCCAACTGTCATAAAAACTTTCAATCTATCTAATCTAAGTAGTCCCTTGAATATTAACATGAAATTATATCATCTCTGTCAAGTTCAGTTCCAATATTTTATTGAAACAAAAAGCACTGAATTTAAATCCTAGCATCAAAAGCTAGCAGTGAGTAAATAAGGCAGATGATTGAATTATAGTACATGGATGCAGTTTGAAAATTCAACACTAAAATTAGGGGGGTCTGAACTCAGGAATTCCAATAAAGAAAGAAGATCCATACCGCATTTATCAGTTGGAAACTTTTCCCCAAAATGACCAAGCAAAGCCTTCCTTCTGCAAGTTGTCAGTAAGCAGTACCGTTGTGCTGCCATCAACGACTCTACAACAGCTTTACGTTGACTTTCCTGGTGATTAGAAGCCCACAATAACTCATGAGGCAGAAAAATATTTAGCCACATCCTAGAACAGAAACAAAATAAGCACTTACAGAATGTAGCTCTCCAATGTAAAAGTCAGCTTTTGCAAAGTCACTTCTAGTGTAATAAAGCCAGCAGACAGATGCAATACCATCTCTACCGCATCGTCCACTTTCCTGGTAATAAGACTCCAAGCTCTTTGGGCAACCATAATGTATCACTTGCCTTATGTTTGGCTTGTCAATACCCATTCCAAAAGCAATTGTAGCAACCATGACATCGAGTTCATCTCGTACAAACAATCTGATGAAAAAGAATGACAAGCATCATGTAAAATCCGATGCAACGCAAGGTTAAGAAATGGAAGGGTGCTGTACTCAACAATTACATTGATAGCACAAGGAGCAACTATAAATTCTACTTTAAATACACATGGAATAGGATGAGAACCTATGGGACTCTGCACGAGCTTTATTGTCCATTTGACCATGATAGATTCCAACCTTAATACCTACCTCCTTGAGTGACTCGAATACCTAGGGAAGGTAATGAAAAACATTAAAAGAATGTAAGCCAGGTTCTTCAGAAAATTCATTCATGAATAAAAGAAGACATTGATAAAAACTATCATATACATGATATAATGCGGACAGTAAGTTACACAGATACAGTGCATGCACAAAAATACATATGTTAAGAAAACGAAATTAAAGAACGTACCTGCTCAACATCTTTAATTGTCGTACAGTATATGATAGTTGAACCATCTGAACGCACAAATTTTGAAACTTCTTGAACGAGCTCCTGAACAAATGATTGACCACGATTGAATGACTTGACACCATAGAACAGATTTGTCCGGTCAAATGAGCCTATGGCAACATACGGGTTTTGCATCTTCAAGGAATTAACAATGTCCATCCGAACCCTGGAATATGAATACAAGAAAAGATAAATATTGAAGTTTTCATAACATTAAAAAATAAAAATAAAAAATAAAAAAAATAAAACAAATAAAAAAAAACCTTAAAAGTAAATCAAAGTAAATAATGCAGGGTCTCCAAGTGCATCACAATTTTCACCAAGTGTGTTACAGTTTTCACCTATTTGAAAGAGAATTATAGTCATATACGTTAAGTTACAAAAATCATAAGAGTATGGGTCAAGTAAGGTATAGTTTTGTGCCACCGTTCTCTAGGATCTAGCAAACATAAAAAATATTAGATGACAATAGCTCACTTCCTAGTTCCCACGGTTGTTCTGCCAAGTTATGAAGTTCCAGGGGTAAGCAGAATTAGAGAAACTAGTACAAGAAACGAAAATATTTCTGTTGTAATATAAGGCACCAAAAGCAGATAATACAAGCGGCTTACAGAAATAAAGAATGTTTGTAAATGATTTTAAATAAACGGAAGCAATATCCAAATAGAAATGCAACAGCTGATAAGAACATCAAAGTCAGAGAGAGAGAGAGAGAGAGAGAGAGAGAGATACTTTTCAGTAGCAGTTGCAGTTAAGGCAATAAATGGAACATCAACAAGAAGGCCACGTAACTTGTCTAGTTTCTTGTATTCTACCCTGTAAAGTCCACAACGAGAAATGCTTTGATGATGAAGATTAGTGATTACAAGTAACATTAAGATAATTATAGGCATAAAACAAGGTGAGAAATAGATATACAAGGAACAAAATCGACACATGAAGCTCTGACTGAAAAAACACTTGTGGACGAATATGCATTAAATAGTAATTTGGAAAACAAGAAACTAACCATAGTACCACCACCCAAAGACTAGGCAACTTTGTTTTAAAACTGAAGTAGGATCAGTAAAGGAACTTAAGCTTTAGAGATTTTGTTGATCTCAATCCCATTCTAGCCAGAAATTGGAGAATGATGCCAAAATAAATGTCACAGGCCAAAGTCCCAACATTTCAAAAACAAAGACTATGAAATCAAGTCATTACGATTTACGTTAGAAAGAACCACTAAATATCAGTAACCTGAAATCATGGCCCCACTCCGATATGCAATGTGCTTCATCAACAGCAAACAAACAGAGTCCAACACTTAGCAAATTGGACCAGAAACTGCAAAAAGGCATAGAGTCAGGATACCAATTTCTGTGAGATACATAAATAATCTAGAATATAATACTGACATCGAAAAATCCACTAAACTCCTTCCATATGCCAACAAAATCTTGATAATGGCAGACACTATAATATAAAGTTCTCATCTACAATCATCGTACGTCCATGACCACAGTAGTCCTAGTTCACTAGTCCAAACTCCGAGCTCATGTTTGTAATTGTAATATAGCACACAAAGTGCACAACAGAACAGAAAACTTGAAACTGATATATGGCAAATAAAACTAGCAATGTACCTTGAAGGAACCAAACATGCCTTTTCCGGGGTCATGTACAAGATATCAAATTGACCACTTTCAGCTCTGCTCTGGACAGTGGAATCAGTTTGGCTACTTCCCATAAACTCGGCTCTAATTCCGCGTTGCTTCAAAGACATTACCTTTAAACAAACATCAAATATTTCATTTAACTTCCAACGACACGCAATTACTGATTACTAATCTTCAACAGAAACAGAATTAAATTACATGATTATATACCATTATTCAACCAAAACAAAAAACAAAAACCAACCCAACAAAAAGAAACAATCTTTGGTTCACCTGATCTTGCATTAGGGATATAAGAGGGCTCACAACAACACCAGTCTTTCCGACAACCAACGGAGGGACCTGATAGCTGTCAACAAAAACAACCCAGTAAATCAAACACTTCTAAAACCCTACTCAAACGACAGAGAAAGGAAAGGAAGAAGCTTTTACCACAACGACTTGCCGCTTCCGGTGGCCATCACAATCAATGAGTCGTTTCCTTCTATGATTTTCTCAATCACTTCCTTCTGGTACGGTCGAAACGAAGAAAACCCAAAATATTTCTACACCCAAAAATTCAACAAAACTAAAATTTAAAAAAAAAAAAAAAGACTAAAAATGAAGAAAAGAAAACAAGAAGCAGAAGAAGATAAGGTACTTCACCTTGAGAATGGACTGCATTTCTGCTGAGACGATCAGTCGGCAAGGATTTTTTGGAGGAAAGAAAAGCACTTTCGAGTTTTTAGCAGCTTTTTTTAGGGGTTTTGAGAAATGTTTTTTTGCTTTTCATTAAGCAGATAATAATATATAGCGTCAGAAATCCCCAACTTCTCCCGCCATTTCTTTGAGGAAGAAACTTCGGAACCCCAGGCCCACAGAAACCAACCACCGCAGCCCAATACCCATATACGCAATATTCTACTTTAAACTAACAGAACATGCGAAAACATCGGAAAAGAGGTCTTTGGACTTGGGTTTTTTGACAATGTGGCTAGGCGCACGTCTGCAAATTTCTTCCTTAGCTTTGGTTGTTAAAACTGTTGTCTCATAACTTGGTCAGTAACATACCATTGGAGAAACAGAACCTATCAATCCCGCGTCATTTTTTTTACAATCTAAATTGAAATTTTCTCCCAAAGCATGTTTTATAATGGTACATTTTTGAAATTTAGAAAACTTGTGGTTGAATCTGTTTGGAATGTATGATGAAACTGTTGTCAGATAACATAAACAAATAAGTATAAACCGGGAGCCGACGGACGTTAACAACTTAACACAACTATCAAGCTCGGACTCTAATCCAGCTACAACTATCAAGCTCCGACTCAAATCCAGCTACAATTATAGTAAACCATCCAAACACAATGGAAACATCCGGCGAGAAAAAAATTACATATTGTGCTGCATATCGGAACATCTACATTCTAAAACAACTTTTTGTACTCTTCGGCTTCTTGTGCCATTTCCTCGAGGCTTTTGTCCTTCCTTTCCTTGTCTAAATCAAGCTTTTGCGTTAATTCCTTCTCCTTTTCATCTAGCTATAGCATTGAACAAAGAAAAAGTAAATACTTGAGGCTAAAATATACGAATTAGTAAGTGTTAATAAAACCTGAAACAGATGTTCTAGTCTTACTGCATCATAAATCTCATCATTCTTCTCAAAGTCGCCACCTTTCCGTGGGATGATATGAATATGAACATGGGGTACAGTCTGTCCCGCTTCGGGTCCATCCTAAGGTTCCAACAAGAGGACAAAGTTAGCTTCGGGGGACATGAAACCATTACAATGTGCAGTAACGAAAATTTCAGATTCAAAGATATGAACTTCAGCATTAAGGACCTTCTCCCAACAAACATCACAAAGTAAAATTGTCGCCATTTAATACCACACGAAAAGTGGGTAACCTGCTCTGCCTCAAATAACGAGTTCAAAGCATAATTGCTGGGTGATATGGAAGTGAAAAGGAACCTAAAAGCTTGGAGCAAGTTTCGAAGTATGACCAATGTACGCTTTATGTGTCGATAAACAAGAATGACTGACAAATATAAGGCATTAAGCGATCACTTTGTTATTAGTAATATCATTAACAGACCTCAAGGGCAAAATAACTGTCTGAAAACCAGGCCAAACACAGAAATATTGTTCACTAATATAAAAAAGTTAGTCTAAAAATTCTTACTTGAATAGCAAATGTGAGAGATGATGCTTTGTGGTAACTCTCAAGCCGGCTACCAACCTTTTGTGCTGTGATCCAAAGATCACTTGTCTCATCAGCAGTGAGATCAACAAAGCGCTTCACTTCATGCCTTGGGCAGACAAGCACATGTACATGATGTCAAGTCAAGCAAGATTGAATCGAGCATATTATAATTCCACAATAAAATGGGTATAATTTGCACGCACAGTTACACACAATGCTTGGTCATCCTTCTGCCGGTGTCTTTCAACACATGCAGATGAGAAAGGAAGTAAGGCACACATATCAGTCCATGATAAACTATATACAGAGTCGTGGTCCGAAAGAGACCAGTCAATATCTACTAAAAAAAAGGGATGCACTTAGTAGCATGTTCTTAAGACTCAAGCATTGCAACCAGCTGAATCTACCATCTGCTGCTTACATTTTGGTGCCACAGAAAACATTTTCGGACCCAAAATCAAGCTGGATAAAAGACTCTTCCTTTTCGAGTCCAGAACGAAAAACCAACACCCTTTCCTTTGACATCCATATTCATTACTCACTAGCATGATCCAATCAATCAGTAATAAAACTCATATACTGCCTTAATTCTCCAAGCAAGAAAAAGGGCACAAAAACAAGGAAATTTCCCGCAGATAGCTCTTTACCGTAGTGGCGAACAATAATCATACCTATGCAACTGGTGCTGGTTCGAACTAACTATTTAACCCACTACGGCTATTGCCACTAAAAACAGAAAATTTCCGAACTTTTTTTTTTCTTATATAACATATTAACAATGCATTTATTCACCGATCCCAACACAAAATTTAATTTCAAAGCAAACAAAAGGATATGACCTGCAAAGAAAAAGGAGAATTGGGTCATCAAATTTGCAATTTCTACATCCAATTTTCATGCTTTGATTATTCAGTGTTAAGAGTAAGAGAAAAGTACCAGGAACAAGAGGGCGCATGTTAACCAGGGCGTAGGATAGCTTGGTGGAGTAGAACACTTCCCTCCTGTCGATATTGTACGGCCCGAACTTGAAGCTCTCCGAAGCCATCTGTCTGCGTTTTATAAACAAAATATAATGAATGGTGCCGGCGGCGGAGGTTAAGGAAAAGGAAAGGGCTGGAATTGGTGGTTTCTTGGCGGGGGTGGAGAAGTAGGAAGGACGAAGGAAGGCGGTTCTGGCGACGGAGGACGATCGTGTAATGAGAGATCTGACAGTGGAAGGCACCGTTGGGAATAGAATTTTACGCTATTGAGGTGAGCTAATGCTTTTCTTTATTTTTTATTTTTTATTTTTTATTTTTATTTTTTAACTTGCCAAACAGTTTTTATTTTATTTTATTTTATTTTTAATATTCCTCGAATGTTAGAATCTCAAGAATTAGAAATTTTCGTTTCCTAAAACGTAAAATGTTAAACGACTCAAGTATGTCTTTATTGACTGAAAAATAAACTTGTTTACTCCTTTTGTCATACTACAGATTATCATACATCTAACCTAAACGGCTAAACTCTTTTGTGTTTGTCGCATTTCCTCAACAAACATCAAATCATAAACACACAAATTTATTTTAGAGTCCCGCTTCGAAGGTTTGTCTAGAGCCTTCAAATTCTCAAGGTACTACAGTGTCGGATCAAATAATCAGAGAAAATCAAATGAACAGAAATTAATAAAAAATATGTGTGAAGTATATACGGATTGCACCACAATTCGTTTTAGGTTTCAACTTTCCCTTTAGGCCTATGTTTTTTTTTTGTTCGCACAACGTTATATTATTAAGATGAAACATTACAATAGCGGTGTCTATATACCATATAAGTTGCTTCCTATGTCTAATTTTCTTGAAAGTAAAAAACATATATAATATGTATTTGTATCAGGAAAAAGATAAGTAATGTAGATAAACACTGGATAAGGCTGGCTCAGCTTGTTATATCGAAGCAAGGAAGACACAGCTGAAGAAGAAGAACCAGAAGGAGAAATGTCAGCCATGACAACTCTCAGTCAGGCATGCTGGGCTGCCGCCGTCGTGAAGCCGAAATCAAACACCGCCATTTCCCATATCCAAAACCCAAAGCCCAAATCTTTAGCTCTTCCTCTCTCCGCCAATTCCAGCTGCGGTCACTTCTTCTCCTTCAATCCCAAAACCACCCTCAAATCCTCCTCCTCCGTCCGCACATTCGTTGCCGCCGTTGAATCCGACCAGCTCAGCTCCTCCGACTCCGCTGACAAGGTCCAATTCTCTCTTCAACCCATAAAAAGTTTTCCTTTTAATTTTTCATTTTCTCATCCAAGACTGTAAATTTTGAAACTTTTTGTTTCTGAATGCAGGAAAAGCCGAGCAGGTACTATTTCGTGGTTGCAAATGCGAAGTTTATGCTCGATGACGAGGAGCATTTCCAGGAGCAGTTGTGTGAGAGGCTTCGATACTATGGAGAGAAGAACAAAGAGCAGGACTTTTGGCTTGTGATCGAGCCTAAGTTCTTGGATAAGTTTCCTAACATTACTAAGAGATTAGGAAGGCCTGCCGTGGCTCTGGTTTCGACCAACGGTCCTTGGATTACGTAAGTTTTTGATTGCGAACTTGCTCGGTTGCAATTTGTTGTTTTCTGACTGCTGTTTTGTTTCAGATTCATATGTTTTGTTAGTTAAGTAGTGATGTAGCAGAATCAGAAGTTCAATTGGGAATTTCTGTTGTGTGTTAGTGTCCAATTCTCTTGTGACAAAGTTTGATGATGCTAAGTTTCTAGATTCGATCGATCTTTATGGTAGAACGCGGACAACTGCAAGAATCCGAAAGTTTAAGTTGTTGAAGATGAGTCGAGAATTGTGTATCTAGCTAACACTGTCTCTAGTTTGCAGCCTTATCCTGCGCGTGGAGAGGTGGATGTAGATATTCATACATGTGCATCTTCACCTTGCATCTTTTAAGTTTAGAAATAAGTGGTGGAAAGGGGGTTTAGAGTGATGTTTGAATCCAGTATCTCCTGCAACTAGAGCTACGATATGATTTTAGAAAACCAATAATCCTCGAAAGTCGAAGTCCTTGAGAAGGATTACATTGTCGACCAAGCTAACAACCATGTAAAGATGAGATTCTACATGATTGAAGCGTATACTTACACCCTTAAATATGCTAGCAACAACTCCTCAGCTAAACAAACTACATGACCTGATGTTTCGATATAAGAAATATCTTCATGTGTTTGTACATAAGTAGAAATATGAAAGTTGTGACCCTTACAATGGGGGCAATGTCTCTGAATCTGATCATGTTTTGCGGCTGCAGGTTTATGAAGCTGAGACTGGACAGAGTGTTAGCAGAAAGTTTTGAAGCCGAGAGTCTAGAAGAAGCGTTAGCCTCCAATCCAACCACTATCGAGTTTGAGAAGCCACAGAAATGGGTAGCACCTTATTCCAAGTATGAATCCGGGTGGTGGGGGTCCTTCTTGCCGCCAAGAACGAAAGAGGGGAGCAAAGCGTAAATCACTTTTTTTCTTTCTCAACGTGGATTTCGTCATCTGTTACTAACTAGAGCTGAAGTTGATGCATGTAGGTAATGTGATGTTTTGCAAGGTTAGCACCTCATGTAATAAACTTGTGTAGTTGCCTATTAATGTGTGAAGAGAGTATTGAAGAAGTTGTCTGTCCAAAAGGATGAAGAAATTTGCTTGTGTGATGCGCGATTAATGTAATAGCTTTCGACATTGCATTCACATCAGAAAACCGAAATATGAACGAATACATTTTCTTCAATCGAGCAAGGAAGATGAATGATTACTTTTCTTGATCAATACTCCTCGAGGAAAACTAATTAAACAAGACTACTAGTGAAACACATAGAAAGCAACATATTTTCTACATCATCATTACAGCCTTGATCAGAAAAAACCCGAGGGAACAAAACCAGCAAGAACGGAATATGAACTGTACCGACTATATGAAGAGGAAGAGTCCAGCAGAACTTCAAAAATAGTCAGGCAGGCAAATAATTTTGGTTGCTTTCTGTTCTTGTTAGAAATTACTTTCTTTCTGAGTTTCTGAAGGACTGTTTCATCCAACACTGCATACTGCTTCTTTATTACAATCAGCGCTTTCTCTGCAATGCTGTCCACGCTATCCTCAAGATTATCGTACAACGCGGCACTATCATCAGTATGACAAACACTGACCAACCAAAACGAAAAATTCAGTACTCGTCTTGGTAACATAATTAGCAGACAACGACCAATTAGCTATTAGTCGAATGATACTTTTCATTTTACAAAATGCAATGTTAGTAGATTAGTCGACATTTATAGTTTTCGATGCAAGAACAAGATGTTATTTATAACAATTAGTCGAAACATGAATCGTGGATCAACAAAGGCCTCTCAGGAACTTCTTTAAGAATAAGAAAGAGGAATCTCATGTAAACATTGCAAACAACATCAACGTTTGTAAATGTTGATCATAGAGATTTCCAAGGACTAAAAGCTCTATGGCAGAGACGAAACAGTTGGAGCTGATTTAAACCTAAGTAAAGAAAGCTTAAGAAAGTGCACCGACTTCCGATGACAGAGAGAACCCACAAAGTCGACGCCACCTGCAAACGAGTTCATCACGTTAAAGTTTCATGTTCAATCAAAACCTACTATTCTTGCAGCATAAACAAAACCTAGAGGTGTATGAAAAAATGTTGGTACCGCGAGGAAATCTCTTATGTCTCTCCCAAAAACTACATGCCCAAATGATCTTAACGCTTGATTATATGTAGTTGTCAAGGAAATAGCAGTCCTCATAAACAGGTGCTGTGGTACTACAATCTCTGGAATTTCTGGTGCAGACCTGTTTCATCATCATATTCTATCCAGAAATCATAACACAGACACATGAAAAAACCAATTAAAAAAAGGGAACCTTAACGAAAAGCTCTCGGTACTGTTCACTTTAACGAAAAACCACATTTTTACACTAAAAAGTCAATCCTAGTACTACTCACTTTACCCTTTATTTCGTTCTTATCGTTAAAACTAAAAATTTTCAAGCCCTTTTCATTAGTTTTCCTTTAAAAAAAAGGAAATATGGGCAGATAGAAGAACCACTAAGGCGCTTATAAATTCATAAAACTAGAGGAACCCTAAATATACAATAAAGGGGCATTAAAACGTGGTTAATGCACAGCGTATTGTGTGTTCAGTGTCTTCCGAGCTCTATTTTTTATAGTTTGTAATTAACCGTTTGTTTTTTTTGTGCATATTAGCCTAAACAAAAATTAAATTAGACAAAATTAAGGAGCTCACACATGGATGAAGGAACCAAAGTTGGACCACAAGAACAAGGCTGTCA
Organism: Pyrus x bretschneideri; assembly: GCF_019419815.1. Classification (NCBI taxonomy): domain Eukaryota; kingdom Viridiplantae; phylum Streptophyta; class Magnoliopsida; order Rosales; family Rosaceae; genus Pyrus; species Pyrus x bretschneideri. Next base: position 9,844,802 of record NW_025999787.1, on the reverse strand, counting down.
AGGAAAGCAATGAAGCATGGCAAAGAAACACAACCAAATTATATCCTAATCTCTCAAAGAGAAGCCATGTGAGTGTTGCACCCATAAAAATGTAGGCTGAGATCTGCTTGTTTCTCCAAAGTATAATATCAGCAGCTGAAAGAATTAATTAATTTCACTTTAAGGTTAATAAAAGCATGAAATTTACAGCAAGCAGAAGAAAAAAACATTTACAATTACAGCTTACGTACATACACCAGCGCCGAGGACAACATGAAGAGGCTTCTGGCGACCAAACAATCGGTTCTTGCATGTAAAAGCCAAGCAGTAATTATCAATGTCGGAGTCGGAAGAGTCATCTGGATCTGATTGGTTGGTGAGAAATTCAGAATCTGCAATATCCACGTCCACCGGATCCAACATTTTATGTGTACGTTTAATGTTTGTATGCATGTAAATTGTAATTACATTAATCACTCTCTTAATCACTTAACCTGCAATGCATGTCACCAACAAAACAGATTACGAATTGCATGCAAAAATCACGTCAAACAACCTCCATTCCACTCATTCTTTCTTCTGAATCCCAACTTAAATATGAGGAACAGGAAGGCTTTGATCTTCTGGCGTGGTGCATGTTTCTCTACCCTCCACAACACCCCTTGTCTTGTGGCCACGTGTTTCTGGAAAGGGGTAATTGAAGTTCGGGTGAAAGAAAAAGAATATGATGGTGTTATTCACATTGGCCTATTTTTATTTTTCATACTCTCTTGCTAATTTTTTGCCAGTAATCTTTTTCAGTTTATTTTATATGACAGTCGAAAATTTAGAGGGTGTGTAAAAATTAAAAACGAGTGTGTGGATAACACTACTCTAAGAATATCATATATTTGGACTAGAAATTTCTTTGTAGTTACATTTTTTTATATATTAAACTGCAGAACAAAATAATTCTTCGATAATAGTTGTATGCGAAGCACCTACATCTCTAAATGCAGGGAGACCTATTATACCAAAAAGATCCCCCTGGTCCCTCGTGTAAATTTGTGTCATTGAGAATAGAAAGGTAAGGATAAAACAACAATTGGGACATCATTTACCAAAACCTTGCAAAATGAAGTAATAAAGAACCATTAATTTGAAAATCAGAAACCCGTCAAGATTAGAAATTCAAATGCGAACTAGCAAAAGCACGCCTAAGATGAAGAAGACAAGCTTAGATTTACCAAAACAATCCGCAAACACACCTTTCTCAATAAATGTAGGAACAAAAAAAAGTCAGGATCAAAATAAAAAATTAAAAAAAAAAAAAAAAAAAGTCGATGTCAACCGTGTTGAAAATGAACAAAATCAACACCAATAATAATTGTAAAGAATTACGCAAATTATGAACTGTGATGGCCAATAAATGTATGAAAATGTGTCAAGCATTTATTCTGTGTTGATGTGATCTGAAATGACTACTAGTTTTAAGATATTGTTATAAAGTAATTAAAGGCCTAACTGAAGTGATTGAAAGTATTTGTTCTAAAACTCAATGTTTGCTCAAATATCTCTCCCAATATAGTATAAATGATAAATTGTTATAAATTTGTAATATTTATCATTCTTCCTAGACTATATAGTTTTTTTACATTTAATATTGATTCAAAGATATTCTACACCAAAAAGTGGGCATTTGGGCTCAACCATACAATTAATGGGGCTAATCATAATATTTAGGAATCAAACTTGTCATTCAAGTGATTCAAATTTGAGACTTTTTATTTATAAAGTTATAATTAAAGAGAAATAGTAAATATGTAAATAACACTAGACCGTAATAATAGTGACACTTATGATATGGGTTAGGGGTGTCTATATTAATTGTTCTTGAGTTTCAAGAAATTAGCGATTCATATTTTGCAAACACATCGACATGCCCTATTGCAATAAATAAATCAAAAGAAGAGAACGAGTTGTATCTATAGTAATGTTACATTAATTATTGTGACCTGGTAAGAAAAAACAATATCTTATCGGATGACCTGATAACGTCCTGACACATTAACGGGTAACCTTATAACTACTCAACTCGTTAACATGTTGATCCGAAACTTATTATTTTTCATGTCATTTATGTTGGATTAAAATTTAACCGGTCGTGCAATAAATTATCTGCCCTAGTTTAGTCCATCCATTCTATAATTATAATCCTTTCATCAATAAAATTGCACATAAAAAAATTAAGAAAGTAAGCTATTCTATTGAAGCCTTCCTTTTTTTTTTTTTTTGTCAAACATTGTATTGAGGCCTAGGGTTTGGTATTTCTTTGAGCCTTCCCTTACAACTCCATCTTCACATCACTGTCTCAATAGATTTGTAAATTAATTATCTCAAAATTTAGAATATTGGAATTCTAGGTAATCTAATTTTTAAACTATGAATTTAGTTTTTATTTGAAGTTGATCAAATAGTGTTATGCCTTCTATAGAGATTGAGTGACTTAGTTATCTATTGAAAAAATTAGGAAGGAATCTTGATAGTGTGATGTTTTGATGTAGTTATAAGTTTCTGAGTTGATTATGTATTTCATTTTTTTTTTTTGTCGTGACCAACTTGTGCTCATCAAACTGTTTAATTTGACTTGAGACTCCTAGTGTATTAGATTTCCTAGAGGTTTTTTTCTCTTTTATTATGTTTGTTTCAAAAAACAAAAGTAAAAAACTAAATAAATGTGTGACACATTGGAGGACTTGAAAACTCAAGGGCACCCTCTTAGAGGCTCGCCTAGGATTCCCAAGATCTGAGGGCTGGCCCTGCCTCCTCGGCCAGATCAAGCAACAAGGTTGCTTTAGAAGCAAGTAAAGGCTCAAGGCTCCAACGGCATGTACAACCGAGGAAGCTTGCAAACACCTGCAATTCCATTCGCAATTCTCTCCGGGTTGAATGTATAAAAATAATGTCCAAACATTGACACCCTTTCGAACGATAATGTCCCCACATTTCACGTCCGCAAAAGCCTCCCTTGATGCTACAATAGTCGAGGGATAAAGGCGCATCGATTCATGAATCACCATTGTTAGCGGAACATTGCAAAAATTAGATAATGATTTAGACATGACGAGCTGGAGAAACAACAATATTCATAGAGAAACTGTACTATTTCTCCCTTACTAATGCATAGACAAAAGTACCCACTATTAGAATTTTGGTTATAGGACACCTTTTTCATTGGTGTCTATTATGGAGAATGGGCATTGGCTTCGGTGGCAACTATCAATTGCCACCGAACAGCCACTAAATAAGAGACCACGTCCCATGTAAAGATTTCTACCGTGACAAACACCACCATTCTCTATCAGTGTCCAAAGGAATAGTACAAGTCCCATAAATTCAATCTTTTTATTTATTATTTATTATTAAAAATGGTAAGTAAAGATTGTGTCAAAGAAAATATCTTTTTATCGGTGTCCAAATTGCTATTTATGGTTTTAAAAAAGGGAAGCCCCCTGAGCACCCATTCTATGGTCTAATACCATTATTAATGTCACGTGCTTTGGATAAAATTTAATCTTTTTGCGAACAAGTCCTTCAAGACAAACTTGCAATCAAATCCTCCAGATCAAGAATATGCTTCCATTCATCTTCCATCGGCTGTGTTCTTGAACAACCTATTGGCATACAATGCAAAATTTAAATTGAAAAAAAAAACTTGTAAGATACTAGCACATTGATCAACTAAGTTGAAATAATAAAACAACTAACACTAATTAAAATCTATATCCATCAGAACTTCATGCCTGAATAAATCATTTAGGTCTGATTGTTAAACCATCTTTAGCGCTCTTTTCGTTCTGCAAAAAAGGTAACAACGCATAAAACCCACAAATAAACATAAGAAATTACTTACAAGAGCAACGAAAATGAAATTTTTATTCAGCATAAAAATGAACACAGAGAAAGGGGGAATAATTATTATACCTCTATGTGCATCATCCTCACTGCAAAACCTTGTTGTACTCAACACTTCCACTGCGGAACAACAATCCATAGTAAGAATTAACAAAAACGTTGCATGCAGGAGACAAGAATTAACAATAACAAAAACAAAACACAAAAAAAAAAAAAAAAAAAAAAATCAGAACTCTAATCCATTAACACCCATGCCAGATCTGAAAATATACAATTTAGATCTTAGAAAATATGAACTCAGATCAGGAAAAAAAAACTCGTATCTGATACAAAGAGAAGAGAGAGAGAGAGAGAGGTGAAATAGACCATTCGCGAGGGAGAGAGCGAGTCAGAGAGATACATAACTGCAGGCTTTTATCAAAGGGGAAGATAGGAGGTGAGTGGAAGAGAGCGAGAGATTTTTCAATGTGATCATCATATATGATGGTAAATCATGTGTTTTTATATAAATTATGAAATATATGTGTTAAAAAATTAATAATTTAAAAAATAAAATTTCTCACCATCTACATAAAAATAAATGATGTATCATTCATATTTATGTCGTAATTAAAAATTCCTCGAAAAGAGCGAGTGAGAGAGATAATTGCAAGATTTTATCAGCAAAGGGAAAGAGAGGAGGTGAGTCGGTGACCGTGAAACCATGTATGGGTGAATAAATAGGAGCATTTTTGCTTGTTCAAAAAAATAAAAAAAAGGAGCACTTTTGCTAGCCGGTTTAACCCTGGTATGCTACCCGTTCCAAAAAATGACACATGTTCATTTGGTAACTCTGGTTAAATATATTATTTAATATTTTGAATATAATAAAGAGGAAAAAGAAAGAAGAATTTGACCATGACTCTTCCCCTAAAAAATAAAGAAAAAAATATTGAAAAGAAAAAACCTTGAAGGATACTTGGAAAAATAAAGCAAAAGAATAAAACAATATTTGTATAGTAAAAGTTAGCAACAGTGCACAAACTTCGATGCAGAAAATTGCAAGTTGCCACCAAAATAATATGTAAAATATGTAAAAATTCAATTGAAAAATTATAATTTGGCTAGCCACACTGTTTTTCCGTGTCCGCGTACCAATGGCCACGGATAATATATGTCAGTGAATACAAAGTGAGGAAGGCACTGATATTTCCTAGTGTGTAAAAAAGTGTGTTCTATAGATAGAATTCTAGTAGTGACCGTGGCTAATGTCACTTTAACTGAGTTTTTATTTGTTAGGCACAGTTTCCTGCCCTACTTAACATCCACCTACGGAAAAGTAGTACCATTTTTTCGTGGCGATTGCTGTTTTTTGTGCAATGACTTCGATAAGTTCATATAATTGAATGACATGACATTTTGGAACTACATGTTCTAACTACTTAATAAAAAAATAAAGAAATACTAAAGAGATTCTATCAAAAGTGCAACTCGCTATGAACTTTCTGTCGCTCATGTTTATGGCACAATGTCTTACAATGTTGACACGAAAATTAACGTTAAATTGTGATATGACAGAAAGGCTATAAAAAGTCATATTTTAAGAGAGTCTTCTTAGTATTAATCTAAAAAGTATATACCTGTTTCATCTTCAGAAGCAAGGAATCATTTTGATTTGAATTTTAAAATTTTGTCCCATCGTAATTAAATTGCATTCTCAAACAATTTAAAGAAAAAAAGAGGATAGTTTTTGGTATTATAAAAGTTTCACCCAGTTCTTTCTGACTTTATATATGAACGCTTTATAAACATTTTGAAAATGTCTGCGGGAGGTATATCAAAAACATTTTGGCTTTGAGGTCTTGGAGGCAAGTGATAACATGTGAATACATAATTGGCAGTTTCATGGGAGAGCTTGACTGTCTATCTCCTTTCACAACACGACACCCATGTGCTCATATATACACAAAAGTGTGAACCTAGCTCGCCAGATATGATCAAAGTCGGCTATGATACTATAATCTGTAACATTGGATAGTGAGGTTCAACACATGAAATCAAAGAGAAAGTCGTATAACTAAGAATTAAGGTCCCATAATTTGCGGGAACAATTGGGTACATATTGGCAACCAACATTAGGTGGAGATACCTAACACTTTGACTAAAAACTATGTTTTGTATATACGATCTGAACGGGATTGAAGATTTGGCATGTTACATTTGCTTCATGCACCAACACATTTAGGTTCTATTTTTATTAAAGAGATAGTACAAATATGGTATGTATAAATAAATGCATATATATATGTTTTTTTTTTTTTGAATACATCGATATTTTTACACTAAGAGGAGAGAGAATTCGGCTAAGCCACACAATGGGTAACCTAATTTGGTGTCGAATTCGCCATCCACGAGATTCGAATCTAAGACCTTTTACTTCCAAGTGAAGATGAATACCACCAAACCGTAGTACTGAGTGGGCGTGCATGTATTTTAATATAAATAAAATTAGAAAACCACAATAAGGATAAGTGGAATGCTCTTTTCTTTTATGACTTATATTTTCGAATTGAACAACAAACACGATAAAAAAACTCACTAGAAACTAGAAATATTGAAAAGAGAACGAGAGAGCACGTAGTTATTAATTCATATGTTGATATATGTTCATTCGCTCTTCTTGCGGAGCGGTGTACTGATATATATGATTTTTTATTCCCAAATTTGAACATACATACTCGAGCTAAGTTCTAAGTGGAACCCACAGGACCGACTGCTGCAACCTCAAATTTTCCCTTTGACTAAAAATTTTAAGAGTATCGCTAGGGAAACTAAATTTATAAACTAAATAACATCGAAGTTAATTATTAAATTATTATTTAAGCGTTCATTTACGTGCTTATTTCTTATTTCTAAACCAAACCCCAACACAACCCCACCACCACCCAAACCCCAACACAACCCCACCACCACCGCCCCCGCCGTCCACACCCCACCACCCCCCCCCCCCCCCCCCCCCCCCCCGCCCCCCGTCCTAGAAGAAATTATGCCTGCCAAATTTAGTGGCCTACCTTCTTCCCTATATACATGGGCAATCTGCTAACTACCAAGAAAATAAAATTAACCTACGGTCTCCTATTGCATGTGAGAGTTGGCAAGTTTTTCTTATGGAGCTTCTTCAGTTTGATGCGAAAATGTTGATGTCCCTTGTGTTTCTAGGGTTTGTAGGGTTGTTTGTGCGGTGGTATGATAGGCTTGTTGCGAAGCCGAAGAGGCTGAGGTCCTTGCTAACTAAGCAAGGCATCAATGGACCTCCACCTACACTTCTTCTGGGAAATATTATGGAGATAAAGAAGGCTCGAGGCTCCAGCAATCCTACCAGTGGATTAATCCCCAGCTCCCACAATTGCGCTGCTCTTGTCTTTCCATTTTTTGATAAGTGGAGGAAACAATATGGTATGCCTACGTACATTTATATAGAGTATACCATGTTTATGACCATGATCTCCTCAACACATATAGGAGGAGCATTTACATGTAACGGGACCTATATATCCCTTATATTTCTTTCTTACTCATTACGTTTCAAAAATATAAAGGGATACATACCATCTCCGTATAGGAAAGTGTTTTTCTTCATATGCATACACCACATACACGCATTTTTTTAGCAAAATATACGTACATACATTATGTTACTTACGAGAAATGCTAGAGGGACTTATTGGCACCTTATGTTTTTCACAAGGATAATGCTAGAGAGACTAAAATTTTAAACTAAATAATGTGTCGTTAATAAGAAATAAGCACGTTAATCAATAATTAAGTGATAATCTAATAATCAATAATATTTTATAATTATTGACACGTAAATTGACGTTAAACTGTGAAATAACAGAAAATTCATAAAGAGCCACTTTTGAGAAAGTCCCATAGCATTTCTTGTTACAAAATCTTAGTTAACACAACACAACTAGACAATCATGTAAAACAACCTTTTACTGGCTAGGAATATGTAAAGGGTTGTGCTGTCCACATACCATATTTTACTTCTTACACACCCTTTGATAATTTTTGTCCAGTCATCTTCTTCAATTCATCCGATCCGACGGGCGAAAATTAAAAAAGTGTGTGAGAAGTAAAATGAGATGTGTGGATATCACACCCCATATGTAAACTTTTCGCTTTGGGAAACAGACCTAGTTGGGCCAAAGGCTTTGACTTGCATACAGTTAATTACCTTCTTTATTGGAAAGGGTACTTTAGATTTTGGCTCTCACGCTTATGATTTCTAGATAAAAACTCATCTATTTCTTAATGTTCAATAAAAGCTCAAATTTAAATTCTGGACTCACATTGGAACAATATTAACCTACTAATACAATTTATTTACATCCATGCCATTTTTCCAAATTCCTAAATTTATGCCAAATTAAAAGAAGTAGAATATTATGCCAGGGTTTTCTATGGAGAAAATTGAATTTAAAGAGTTAAAGTCATATTTTCAGTAGTGAAAAATGATTTTTTTTCACATCCATTTTCTACACCCTTGTTTATTTCTGTCTCACTCGATGTTAAATTAATTATCCGCAGGTGAAGTATTTGCGTTTGCACTTGGCAACACACAAATATTGTGTGTGAACCAACCAGATGTAGTACGAGAGATAACAACATGCACGTCCTTAGACTTGGGGAAGCCAACATATCAATTTAAAGAGCGAGGTCCTCTGCTAGGTCAAGGTATTTTAACCTCAAATGGCCCCTCATGGGTTCACCAACGCAAAGTGATTGCTCCTGAACTATCCATGGACAAAGTCAAGGTATTTCTATAATTACATAATAATCATGGAAAATTAATATCACCATGCAGAAATGATCGTTATCTTGTGATTGAGTTGTGGTAACTGATCGTGCAGGGAATGATTAACCTAATCACAGAGTCTACAACTACTCTGGTAAATTCTTGGAACAGTAAAATTGAGACAGCTGAAGGAGGAATTGCTGAGATAAAAATTGACAGCTACATGAGAAGCTTCTCTGGTGATGTTATCTCAAGAGCTTGTTTTGGAAGCAACTATTGCAAAGGGGAAGACATATTTCATAAACTAAGAAATCTCGAGGAGGCTATGTCCAAGAAAGTCTTTTCCACCGGAGTTCCTGGGATGAGGTACTTCGCGTTGGGTTTTTTTATTTACATAATTATATTTATTAGAGCAAATTGAAGTGTTATTAGTTTGGAAAGTAGAGTTTAGTAATTGAACAAACAAATAGTATTTACATAATCATATCCGAGTTTCAATTTTTTTCGTAATATAATATTCAATTCGTTAGTCCTTAATTTTAAAGAAGGTAGCTATAGCTTTATACAAGACAAGGGTAGACAATGTCTTTTTAAAAACCTAATTACAGTGTTATGGGAATTGATAAGGTTTATTAAAGACTCAGTTCCGCTTCTTATGAAAACAGAAATTGTTGTTTGGAGACCATTGTTGTTTAAATAATCTAAACATCTTTTGGTGAAAAAACCAATACAAAACGAGGCCTTCAATAGTCCTAGATGTAGTCACCCTAAGCATTTTGTTAAAGTGCTACCGCAGATCCCTTAAGCATTGCCATACGTGTAACATTATATTGATCTTAAAATTAGTGCATTTAGTTCCCATAATCTTAAATAATTGCTATACTTTTGAAGACATCTTCCCACAAAGAGCAACAGGGAAGCTTGGGCATTGGAAAAGGAGGCCAGCACTTTAATACTTCAAGTAGTGAAGGAAAGGCAGGCAGCAGGATATGAGAAAGACCTATTGCAAATGATTCTTGAGGGTGCTATAAACAGTGACCTCAGCCAAGAGGCTACAAACCGATTCATTGTTGATAACTGCAAAAACATATACTTGGCCGGCTATGAGACCACGGCGGTCTCCGCCACTTGGTGTCTCATGTTGTTGGCTTCAAACCCAAAATGGCAAGAACGTGTGAGAACAGAGGCCCTTCAAGTTTGCCAAGGCTGTATTCTGGATACTAATATGATTCGTAAGATGAAACAGGTATGGTTTTTTACATGATTAAGATATAGCCACTACAGGAAAAATGGGAAAAAACCACAGAGGAAAAATGGGAAACAACCTCTAAGAAAACTTAATTGTTGCTGTTGGGGGTAGCCAATACAAAAAGCACAACAAAAGGTAAAAAGTGATGCAAAAAGTGTGCTAATACAGAACAAGTCACACTTTTGTAATTTATCACGTTTTTTTGTATAGCAACCTTAATAAACACCACGAGTGCTTTGTAACTCGTGCCCCTTTTATTGTAATCAGTTTTCAAGAGTAATTAATAATTATTAGTTAACTATTTGTACTCAATATATGTGACATATTATCAAATTTCTTTTAATCGTTAGTTTGTGAATAATGATTATATTAACTTGATTAACTTTTTAAATCTGTGCAGCTAACAGTGATGATTAACTTTTAACTATATGTGTAGTCAATGACTCAATATATATGCACTTCTTAGTGTTACCATGCAAAACTGATTAACCCATTTAACTCTGTGCAGCTAAATATGGTGATTCATGAATCACTGCGCCTATATCCACCAGTTGCCGTGGTATCAAGGGAGGCCTTTAAGGACATGAAATTTGGGGACATTAACATCCCGAAGGGTGTCAATGTTTGGACCACAGTGGCAACCTTACACACTGATCCAGAAATATGGGGCCCAGATGCCTATATGTTCAACCCAGATAGGTTTGCAAATGGGGTTGCAGGCGCTTGCAAGCTTCCACACTTGTACATGCCATTTGGGATGGGACCCCGAGTGTGTCTTGGACAGAACTTGGCCATGGTTGAACTCAAGATTCTAATAGCTCTTTTAGTTTCCAACTTCTCCTTCTCACTCTCTCCCAAGTACAGACATGGACCTGCTCTTAGATTGGTTATAGAGCCTGAGCATGGAGTCGATCTCCTAGTGAGGAAGCTGTGAACTTATAAAAGATAATGAGCAACTTATTATTTCTGTTAGGGTTTTAGTTTGCTCACTTGTTTAAGTCTATATGTTTTAACTTTGTTTTCTCAAATAATATATGCATATTTGTTTCATTTTTGGTCAAGGTGAAACTTTCAGCAAACCCAAATTTACAAGCAAACCAAAGGCTTAATTTACACCTAGGGCCTAAACCAACACAAAAACATAAAGAGGACCCAACAACAGTGAAGCCCAAAAAAACACACAGCAGTCGTGAAGCTTCCATTGAAATCTTCTCCACCGATAGAAATCCAGGCCAACCAACTGAAACGTCATCCACCGCCGAGAACCGCCTCCACAAACACCACCTCTGACCCTGAACAACAACCCGATCACAGTCATTAACAAGAGATAGTTGGCAACAAAGAAGGATTAGCCAACTACAAGTAGGAAGCACGTGAAAACCCGCGAGCAACACTACCAGAAACAACAGACAGCAAGGAGAACGTGGTGGTGGTGGAAACACCCGAGCCGGTAAAAATACCGAAACTCTATACACGAACTCAACAGGAAATATGATTGAAGATTGGACCAAGGAAGAGATGGAAAGAGGTATACCGACGGGACAAACATGCCGGAGAGAAAAATAGGGAGAAACATCAGTAGAGGCAAAGAGAAAAGAAGGAGAAGAGAGGAAAGAGGACACGGCAACTGACCCCAGCCGAAGCTAGGGCCGGTGCCATTGGAGAAACTGAGAAAAGGCAACTGAAACCCTTACCAAAAGGAAGGAAAGAACTCTCACAGAAGAAGATAAGCTCCCTCACGGAAGGAGAGAAGAGGAACTTTTCCGTTGGAATTTCACAAAAATATTTTACGAGAACGTAATGTTAAATTAATTCAAAAAATGTTAACAGAAACAAAAAAATGTACACCTAATCAAATAATCACATAAAATTGTAAAAACATCAAATTTAAGAATTCTACTATAAGAACTCTCTTATTGAAGACAATATTCTTTTAGGGACACAAAAATTTCCTTTAAATTTTTATTGGAGATGCTCGGCATGCAAAAATCACGTCAAACAACTTCCACTCCAGTCATTCTTTCTTCTGAATCTCAACTTCAATATGAGGAACAGGAAGGCTTTGATCTTCTGGCGTGGTGCATGTTTCTCTATCCTCCACAACACCTGTTGTCTTGTGACCACGTGTTTCTGAAAAGGGGCAATTGAAGTTCGGGTTTAAAAACAAGAATAGAATAAAAATGGGTGTGTAAATAAAACTACTTTAAGAATATCATTTTGGCTACAAAATTATTGTAGTTACATTTTGGGTAGAGTACAAAAAATTATTTCAACTATTGGTGTCACGACACTTTCATACCTTATCTTTTAAAATTCACAATGTCATACTCATCTTTAGAATTTGATCCAATGTTATACCTTCCGTTACTTGGCCGTTTAATTTTCAGTTAAATGCTGACGTTACTTGATTCGGGGCTCATTTTCTATTAAAAAATCATTACAATATTATTAAAAACTAAAAAAATTTATTTAATATTTTTTAAATATTAAAATAATAATAAAAAGTAAAAACAAAAAACAAAAAAGAAAAGAAAATAACCCTAAGTTCCTCCCCCTCCCTCGTCTCTCTTCTCCCCATCTTCATCTTCTCTCCCCCACCTGCAAACCCCCAAAAAAAAAAATTCCAATTCTTCTTCCTCCTTCTCCTTCTCCTTCTTCTTCTTCCGCAGGGCGGGGGGATTGATGGGTTTTCAAAAATTTTTTTTTTTTTTTCTTCCTCCTTTTTTTCCTCTTCTTCTTCCCCCTTCTCCTTCTACTTCTTCCGCAGGGGGGATTGATGGGTTTTCAAAATTTTTTTTTTTTTTTATTGAAGATTAAGAAGGGAAGAAGATGAAGATGGGGAGAGAGAGAGAGAAGGGGGGAACGGACGAACAAAGGGACATTTTTCTTTTCTTCTTTTTTTTTTTTTTACTTTTCTTTATTATTTAAAAAAAATATTAAATAATTTTTATTTTGTTTTTAATAATATTTTATTAATTTTTTAATAGAAAATGGTTCTCGAATCAAGCTACGTCAACATTTAACTGAAAAGTAAATGGCCAAGTAACGGAATGTATAACATTTGACCAAATTCTAAAGATGAGCTATAACATTATCAATTTTAAAAGATGAGGTATGAAAGTGTCATGACACCAATAGTTGAGGTAGTTTTTTGTATTTTACCCTTACATTTTTTATATGCTCTGTAGAATTACAATATAATACTTCAATAATAGTTTTGTGCGCGGCACTCTCTGAATGTAACGAGGCCTATTACGCCAAAAAAATCCCCCTGCTCCCTCATGTTTTTGTTATTGAAAATAGAAAGGTAAAAAGTAAAACAACAATTGGGACATCATCAACCAAAACCTTGCAAAATGAAGTAATCAAGAACCATTAATTTGAAAATCAAAACCAGTCAAGATTAGGAAACTCAAATGCAAACTAGCAAAAAGCACGCAAAAGATGAAGAAGACATGCTCAGATTACCAAAACTAACCGCAAACACACCTTTCTCAATAAAAGTATGAACAACGAAATGTCTGGAATAAAAAAATTGGTCAATATCAACCGTGTTGAAAATAAACAAAATCAAAGAATGTTTTTTTTTTTTTTTTTTTTGAACAAAATTCAACACTAACAATAAATGCAAAGAATTACGCAAATTATGAATTGTGATGATCAATAAATGTATGAAATGTGTGTTGATGTGATCTACAATATTGTTGCCCATCTACTAGTTTTAAGTCATTATTATAAAGGAATTAGAGGCTTATAGCTCAATGAATACCACAAGGTCATAGTAATAGTGACAATATTAAAAGGGAACAAACAATACAAGCTAAAACGAGCAACATCTACTGCTTAGTACTACAGTCTAGAGATATTTCTCTTCATTTTGTAATTAACTGAGAGATCTTAGGTTTGATTCTCATCGAATGCGAATTTAAACCACATTATTGTTAGCCTATTGTGAGGCTTAGCCTACTCTCTCACCCCTTAATATACATACTATTGTTTGTTAAAAAAAGTGAGCAATATCTGTTTTTTCATTGTCCATAAAAGGAAATTGATTAGACATTATTCTATACAGCTTCTTGAACAAAAAACGTGAAGAAAGTTAAGGTTCCACCATAAAACCAATTGGCAATATAGGGAGTAGCCCAACCTCTTATAAGCTTTTGCAATGTTTCTCTTTTCACCAATGTGAGACTATTTTACCTCACATTCTCACAAGACGAACGCCATGTTCTGCCTCTATAGCCAATCTAAGAGAAGGTTTGTGTATGTAATTTGGAGAAAGTGAGAAGAGAAACTTGGACAATATGAGAGATATGAGAACCTTGAGTTCAACCATAGCAAATTTCTGTCTAATACACATTCGTGGTCCGACCCCGAACGGCATGTACAACTGAGGAAGCTTGCAAGCACCTGTAATATTCCATCCGCAAATCTCTCCGGGTTGAATGTATACGAATCTGGTTCCCAAATTCCCCAATCAGTATGTTGCGTCAGTATCACAGTCCAAATATAGACACGCTTTCGAACAATAATATCCCCAAATTTCATGTCCGCGAAAACCTCTCTTGATACCACACCAGTCGGGGGATAAAGGTGCAGCGATTCATGAATCATCATTGTTACCTGAACATTGCAAAAATTAGATAATGATTAAGACATGACGAGCTGGTGAAAAGAACAGCAATACTCACTGAACAACTGTACTATTGCTCCCTTACGAATGCGCACAAAAGCCCCATGGCTAATATCACTTCAACTGACCTTTTGAGTATTAGGCACGGTTTCCAGTCCTAATTAATATCTACCGACGGAAAAGTAGTAACATTCTTTTGTGGCGATTGCTGTTTTTTGTGCAGTGACTTCAATAAGTTCATATGATTGAACGACATTTCATTTTAGAATTACATGTTAAAACTAGTTAATAAAAAATAGAGAAATCATAAATGTTAAGGATACTCCATCAGAAGTGAGGCTCTTTATAGACTCTCTAATGCCTCATATTTTTAGCACAATGTTTTATTATATTGGTATAGAATTAACTTTAAACCGTGAGGTGTCAGAGATTACTTGGAAAGTCTCACTTTGAGAAAGCCCTTAAAATTATACCTTTTTCATATGAAGAAGCAGATGAGGTAATTTTGATTTGAATTTTACAATTCTGTCCCTTTATAATTAAATTGTATTCTTTAAATTTAAAGAAAAGAGAGATATGTTTTGGTATTTTAAAAGTTTCACCTTTTTTTTTAAGGTAAAATTGATTTCATTAAAGAGTAATGTTATTCATACCATGTTTTTGTACCACATTTTCATACCACCTTGGTAGCATTTGATATGAACAACCACATCATTTGAATTAATCATATTTTTAAATTTAGTTTATTATTTAATAAACTAATAATTAAGAAAAACTAGTTAATTAAATGATGATTGTGGTATACGATGAGTCATTCTCCTTCATTTCCTTGAGTTTTACAAATTTTTCAAATGATATGACTGTCCACATTAGAAATCACCTAAGATGACATAAAAATATAATATAAAAATATGGTATGAATAACAATACTCTTTAAATGAATAACGTCAAACATTTAAAAATTGCCTGCGGTAGGCTTTGAGGTCTTGGAAATTGGCAGTTTCCTGGGAACCCTTGACTGTCTGTCTCCTAGCTGACTTGAGCTAGGCTGACACCTGTGTGGTGTTGTGACGTCTGTAACAACGTGTAGCGAGGTTCAAAGCATGAAATCAAAGACAAAGACGTAAAAGAAAGAAATAAGGTCGCATCATTTGTGTGAACCATGGGGTACACGTTTTCAACAAGTGAAGATGCTGACACTTTGATTAAAATCTAGGGAATCTTAATAGAACGCTACTGTTGTTATTTATTTTTAATTTTAAGAATAATTTTATCTTGAAAAGTTACTTATGATACTATTTATTTACATTTCTATTTTGTTATTTTGATTAAAACTAAATTTTTTTGAAAATTTTTCGTTAGTTTTCCTTAAAATATATGTTCTGTATTATACAATCCGAACGGAATTGAAGATTTGGCATGTGCCATTTGCTTCATGCACCAACACATCTTGATTCTATTTTTTTTAGAAAGGTAGTAAAAATATGGTGTCTATAAATAAATGCATGTATTTTAATAGAAATAAATTTACAACACCATATATATATATATATGAATTTTAATTCCCAAGTTTGAACATACATACTCGAGCTAGGTCTTGAGTGGAACCCACAGGAGCTGCCGCAAACTCAAATTTTTTCTCTTGACTAAAAATTTTGAAGTTTCCACTTTGATGCGGGACTACAAAGTGACCAGCTAGCATAACACTATATATATGGGCAATCTGCTGGCTACCAAGAAAATAAAAATAACCAAAAGTCTCCTATTGCATGTGAGAGTTCCGAGAATTAGGGCAAGTTTTCTTATGGAGCTTCTTCAGTTTGATGCGAAAATGTTGATGTGCCTTGTGTTTCTAGGGTTTGTAGGGTTGTTTGTGCAGTTGTATGATGGGCTTGTTGCGAAGCCCAAGAGGCTGAGGTCCTTGCTAACTAAGCAAGGCATCAGTGGACCTCCACCAACTCTTCTTCTGGGAAATATTATGGAGATACAGAAGGCTCGAGGCTCCAGCAATTCTACCAGTGGACTAATCCCCAGCTCTCACAATTGCGCTGCTCTTGTCTTCCCATTTTTTGAGAAGTGGAGGAAGCAATACGGTATGTACACGTAAATTTATATAGAGTAACCATGTTTATGACCAAGATCTCCTCAACATATATACGAGGAACATTTACATGTAACAAGATCTATAAATCCCTTTCATCTCTGTCTTACTTCCAATCCGACTTTAAACCCGAACAAATTGGCTGTTTTTTTTTAGTTATAACCCGTCAGAATCCAATCCGATTTCAACCCGTTCATTAAATAGGTTGGGTTGATCATTTTCCCGTTCATCCCCAACCCAACCCGATTAACCAAACCTGATCACTATCTCCTTTCCTTTTACAACAGCACTTGTTTCCTCCTCAGTTTTTGCGGCTTCTGCTGGCGGTGGCGGCGGCTCTGCCGTTTCCTCAGTCACAATGAATGTTGAAACCTTCTCGAACAGAAAGAAAACTGGACCTGTAACATATGCTGGCCCATATTTTGAAGAGGCTTCTGCTACTGTTTTGGATCTTGGGAACTCTGTTCGTGCAAATATAGATTCAACCCAATTAATTAAATAATTAAAAACACAAGAATTTTTTAAGAATTAAACCTTAAAATTGTTGAATATGATTTAAATAATTTACATACCAATTTTAGCCAACCCTTCAAGGAACTTGTGGACTGCAGCTGAGTACTTCTTCAACCCTGACTCCTTGCTGTCCTTAACCAAAATCTGTTAAAAGAAAAAGTTGGGCAACCCAAACCTAACCCAAGTAAATCCGAACCTGATTAAACCCAAACCCAAATAAACCCAATTAAAATCCAACCCAAACCCGATCCTAAATTGTAAAAGTTGAATTAGGATTAGATTGATTTTCCAACCCGTCCAACCCATCTGAGTTGCACCCTAGCCAAGAATATGTAAACTTTTTGCTTTGGGAAAGAGTCCTTGTTGGGTCAAAGGCTTTGACATGTCACATGCATACAGTTAATTACATTCTTTATTGGACCTAATCCGTCCGAGTTGCACCTAACTAAGAATATGTAAACTTCACGCTTTGGGAAAGAGTCCTTGTTGGGTCAAAGGCTTTGACATGTCACATGCATACAATTAATTACTTTCTTTATTGGGAAATGATGTTTTCACATCCATTTTCTACACCTGTCTATTTATGTCTCATTCTATGTTAAATTAATTAGAATAATATTAAGAAGAATAAATTTTGAAAACTAATAGATATGAATTTTGATGATTAGTTTATAACTTAAGCGTTGATGGACATGCTCATTTCTATTAATGACATATCATTTAGTTTTTAAATTTAGTCTCAAATTTAACATTCTTAACATTACTCAATTAATTATTCTCAGGTGAAGTATTTGCGTTTGCACTTGGCAACACACAAATATTGTGTGTGAACCAACCAGATGTAGTGCGAGAGATAACAACATGCACGTCCTTAGACTTGGGGAAGCCAACATATCAATTTAAAGAGCGAGGTCCTCTGCTAGGTCAAGGTATTTTAACCTCAAATGGTGCCTCATGGGCTCACCAACGCAAACTGATTGCTCCTGAACTATACATGGACAAAGTCAAGGTATTTCTAAGAGAGTTTTAACGAAAAGTCCACAGTACTGTTCATTTTAACGAAAAATCATATTTTTACACTAAAAAGTTAATCCTAGTACTACTCACTTTATCCTTTATTTTGTCCTTATCATTAAAACTCAAAGTTTTCAAGGCTTTTTCATTAATTTTCCTTATATAATATTCATGGCCAACTAATAGCACCATGCACAGATAATCGTTGCCTTGTTTTGATTCTGATTGTGTTAACTGATCGTGCAGGGAATGATTAACCTAATCACAGAGTCTACAACCACTCTGGTAAATTCTTGGAACAGTAAGATTGAAACAGCCGAAGGAGGAATTGCTGAGATAAAAATTGATAGCTACATGAGAAGCTTCTCTGGTGATGTTATCTCTAGAGCTTGTTTTGGAAGCAACTATTCCAAAGGAGAGGAGATATTTCATAAACTAAGAAATCTCCAGGAGGCTATGTCCAAGAAACTCTTTTTTACCGGAGTTCCTGGGATGAGGTACTTGGGCTAAGGCTTTCTTATTTATATAACTTGATATTACCCCTTGAAACTATATTTTCCTCTACTAAAACCCATCTCCTTTTGTTTTCTTGAATAAAGCCTATTGACTACCCTCCAATTAAACAAATTCTTTAATTAAGTTTGACTTTTCAAATTGTGTATTTTTCGAATGCCTAAACTACCCCTATTAATATTTGGATGGGGTTTTTGGATCAGTTACTTGTTATATCCATTTAATTAATTTTATATATTTTACAAAATAATTCATGCCATTCATTGTATATTCAATGTATTAACTTTCAAATTGTTATAACGTGCCAATTGAAAAATAATAATACTAATTTCATAATTTTGTGCATTACATATATAAGTTAATTTACCTACCAACACAACAATAAACCTAAAACAGCTTCGGCTAATATTCCAATCCCTAATACACAAAACAAAAGCTATATGTTCCGCACAATTCTTACCTACAAAATAGTCTAATTTACCTATTACATCAAACCAAAATTTAAAGGGTCTAGTTTACTTTCAAAATGGTCTAATTTACCTACATGATTTATGTGCATTAGATTAAAAGTTTATTTAATTACCTACAAGCACAAACCCACAACATTCGAACATTATCTAATATCACTAATTTTTTTTTTTTGGAATAGGTAAATTAATTTAAATGTAGGTAAATTAGTATAATATTAATAAGTAGGTAAATTAGTATAATATTAATAAGTAGGTAAATTAATTTAAATGTAGGTAAATTAGTATAATATTTTATAAGTAGGTAAATTAATTTGTATGTAGGTAATTACATAATTCAAACAATATTATTTTTTCCGTACAAGATTGTCTTTCTCTTTTAAATTTGGTAAATTAATTTATATATGTTGCTAATATTTATGATACAAGAAAGGTAAAATATCCATATGGATTTAATTGCTCATCATAATTAGGATGAGTAATAACATTTATTGACCAAATTAGGATTCTATGGCATAAGTTGTAATTGTATTGTAATAGTTGGTCATATATTTGTCTACATGGTAGGCTATTTGAAATCTGGGTTTTATTTGAATGTTTAAATTTAGATGGGTTTTTATTTGGAAAATAGGAGTTTCAAGGGTCTATATCTAAAGAACCCTTTATATAATTATATTTAGAGCAAATTGAAGTGTTATTAGTCTCGGAAAGTAGGGTTTTTTCCTTGAACAAACATATAGTGTTTACATAATTATACCTGAGTTTCAATTTTTCTTATAATATAACGTTCAATTCGTTAGTCCTAAATTTTAAAGAAAGTACAATGGGCTGTTTGCTATAGTTTTTCACAAGAGAAGGGTAGACAATGTCTTTTTCAAACCCTAATTACAGTGTTATGGGAATTGATAAGGTTTATTAAAGACTCAGTTCCACTTCTTATGAAAACAGAAGTTGTTGCTTTGAAGCCATTGTTTTTTAAATAACCTAAACATTTTTTCGGTGAAAAAAAAAGAGTACAAAACGAGGCCTTCAATAGTCCTAGGTGTACTCACCCTAAGCATTGTGTTAACGTGCTAAGGCAGACCCCTTAAGCATTGCTATACGTGTAACATTATATTGATCTTAAATTAGTACATTTAGATCCTCATAATCTTAAATGATTGCTATATTTTTGAAGACATCTTCCCACAAAGAGCAACAGGGAAGCTTGGGCATTGGAAAAGGAGGCCAGCACTTTAATACTTCAAGTGGTGAAGGAAAGGCAGGCAGCAGGATATGAGAAAGACCTGTTGCAAATGATCCTTGAGGGTGCTATAAACAGTGACCTCAGCCAAGAGGCTACAGACCGATTCATTGTTGATAACTGCAAAAACATATACTTGGCCGGCTATGAAACCACGGCGGTCTCCGCCACGTGGTGCCTCATGTTGTTGGCTTCAAACCCAAAATGGCAAGAACGTGTGAGAACAGAGGCCCTTCAAGTTTGCCAAGGCTGCATTCCGGATAATGATATGATTCGTAAGATGAAACAGGTATATATGATGTTTCACATGATTAAAAAATATATATGTATATGTATGCATGCATGTATATCATATAAGCACTTAAGGAAAAATGAGAAATAACCACGAAGAAAACACGTAGTTGTTGCTGAGGTAGCTAATACTAAAAGTGTGCTATTACAAATCAAGTTACACTTTTGTACTTTTGTCACTTTTTTGTATCAATTATCATGTGCTTTGTAACTAGTGCCCTTTTTGTTGTAATCAGTTTTGAAGAGTAATTAATAATTATTAGTTAACTATCTACACTTAATATGGGACATATTATGGAATTTCTGTTAGTTGTTAGTTTGTGAATCATGATTGTATTAACTTGATTAAATTTTCAACCTGTACAGCTCACAATTGTGATTAACTTTAACTACATGTGTAGTCAACATATATGCACTACTTAGTGTTGTCATGCAAATTAGATTAACACATTTAAACCTGTGCAGCTAACTATGGTGATTCATGAATCACTGCGCCTATATCCTCCGGTTACCGTCATATCAAGGGAGGCCTTTAAGGACATGAAATTTGGGGACATTAACATCCCAAAGGGTGTCAATGTTTGGACCACAGTGGCAACCCTACACACTGATCCAGAAATATGGGGCCCAGACGCCTACGTGTTCAATCCAGATAGGTTTGCAAATGGGATTACGGGCGCTTGCAAGCTTCCACACTTGTACATGCCATTTGGGATGGGACCCCGAGTGTGCCTTGGACAGAACTTGGCCATGGTTGAACTCAAGATTCTGATAGCTCTCTTAGTTTCCAACTTCTCCTTCTCACTCTCTCCCAAGTACAGACATGGACCTGCTCTTAGATTGGTTATAGAGCCTGAGCATGGAGTCGATCTCCTAGTGAGAAAGCTGTGAACTTAAAAAGATAATGAGCAACTTATTATTTCTTTTTGGGTTTTAGTTTGCTCACTTGTTTAAGCCTATATTTGTTTTCCCAAATAATACATCCATGATTGGCCCAAATGGTGAGGGCCAATTTCAAGCTATGTGTAAGTTTGATTTTCAAATTTCAATAAAGTATTTTATGTTGCCTTTATATTTTGGCTACTCTTTTTAGGGTTTGTTTGAAAGTATTTTAATAAAGAGTTGAGATAATAAAAAATGCTTTGACAAAGTAAGTAGAAACTGGTTATGAATTATAGAAGCATATTTTAGTGCCGATGAAAGCAAAAGCTTCATAGTGAGCTTAATTCATGATATAACATCGATTTCTAGTTAATTATTTGACATGCTTCTAATAAAAGTGTTTTCAACTAAAACACATATGAGCTTTTTCACTACGACATTTGGTATCTTATTTAACAAATTTCTCATACTACTATTGTTCACACACATCTGGAAACAAATTAATACGGAGAGTAACCAAAATTTGAAACTTGAGTGAGTTGGATTTTAAGCTAACTTTTTGCTTATGTCAACGGAAAGTGTTGCAGAATTTTTGGCACAATATAAGTTGTTTTCACACCTTTGCGAAGTTACCAACCTAATCAGATTTAAAATTTTCAAGAAAACTTGATGGTACAAGTGAATTTTATTAATAAACAAAAACATGAACGACTAGGGGATGTAGTCAGCCTTACCAAACAACAAAATATCAATACAACAAACTGAAGAGGAGAAGGTTGAAGTAGCTGTGAACTGAAGGAGGCGCTGACTGGTTACACCCCAGCAAATATGACTACTGAGTTTCGCTAATGTTGTTTAAAATAAATAAATAAATAAATAAATAAATAAAAGAGATCAACTAGTGGTTTCGTTACGGCAGTCAATTTTTTGGGAACGAAAATACTTACAGATGCATTTCAGCCTCTCCTTAATTATTGAACCCAGAACATGTCGTGTAAAATATGGATTTGAAATTCGTCTCAACCACTGTGCCACTATTGGTCAACCTTGTATATATTTTTATAAATTTCCCAATTCAGTTGTTTACTTGTAATTTATTTTGGTTATGTTGTCCATACACTCATTTTTAATTCTTACAAACCCGTTATTTTCTGTCATTTGATTTCTTTCAATTCATTTCTGACCATCGAAAATTGAAAAGGGTATATAAAAGGTAAAAATGAGCCCTTTATTTTCTGTTCGTCCCAAAAAAAAAATAGGAAAAAGGTAGTGTCTCATTTAGTTGGGGTCTCTTCCTCTTTTGGATAACGATCGAGGTAGAACCCTCTTCTTTCAATTGTACAAGGCCTGAAGGCCACAAGCTCCAGCTGATTCTATTACTTCGTTCTCAATTCTACACGTATCTTTAGCTCCTTGCTTTCGACTAGAGAAGTTTTTTGGTGTAATCATCACACTGTCGCCTAGTATTATGTTAATTACACACGAACACTAGATGATGCCGTGATTGTCGCTCAAAAGTTTTCTCCTCCTACCAAGTTCAATCCACTCTTTCCACTCTGCCGCTTTTTCTGGTACTATTTTGTAACCAAATAGAACATAATTTAGTGTCTAGATACATAAGTTTCTCCTTGTAAAAGAGTTGTTGCCAGGCTTTGTGAAGAAAAGAAAACCGACGAACATGGATAAGAGGCCTCAAGGCAGAAAAATGGCGCACAACAAACGTGTGAGGTTTTTATTTTATGAAATTTGCTATTAAAATTTTATCGACTATGCATGTATTATAGTTTGGGAGTGCGAGTGCTCCTTTTTGTCCAAAAAATAACGAGTTGAGTTGTGAAAATAGTTTATTTGCAATATAAATATATGGTTGCGTACAATAAGATGTTTCTTTTTTATTCCTTGCAAAACGAAGAGGCTTGTTGTATGTAAGGCAGTCTTATTCAAATATTAACATTTGTATTAATATTAATATAAATCACCAAGACAAGATATTGTTTTGATTACTGACTAGTCGGTATTCAATTTCACTGACCACCAATAAAAATTTGACATCTGTTCATGTTAAATTATTTCGGACTATTACAATCTTCGTAAGCAAACACCTCTTATTCCCCCTAAGCTTCTGCAATGGAGATTCGGAGAAATTCGTGGCCAAACACCTCCGTCGACCGCATCCACCCATCCTCCTCCTTCATCTCTCTTCCGTCGAATCCGCCCCAAATCGACCACCTTTTTCCCGACGCAACCATGGCGGCAAGGAGAGTAAGCAGCGCCAAGTCGCGACCAGCGAGTGAGCAGATGCATAAGTGCTGCCATGGCGAATGAGAAGGTTAGGTGTGATTGGGCAGGGTTCAGTTCGATGGAGGAGAGAGATTGATTGAGAAATTCGAGTTGGATTTGATGTACATGAGATCTACGGCATGGGCTGAGGAGGACAAAGGAACAGAGGAGAGACTGGTTGTTTGGTTACAAGAGCAATCTTAGAGATGGTTGTTTGGTTGTTTGATTAGACCACATGGTAATTTCAGTATATTGGGTTCTCACCGGTGAGGAGGCAAGTATTATCCCCAAGACAAATGCTTGGTGTAGAAGCGGCCGCATTTGCCAGCTTTAGTTGAGAAGAGGGAGAGTAAATCACCTCTAAGCAAAGGAGCCGTCTAAAAGAAGAGTGTTTGAAAAAGTACAATACTTGGCTGCTGAAAGTTCGGTAATCGTTGAAATTCAATAACATTTCATGTTCATTTTGTAATTACAATTTTAATTACTTGGGCACGTATTTAAAATGTGATTAGATATCATTAGAGGCTGCTGAAAGTTCAATAGTCACTGAAATTATAATTTTAATTACTTGGCCACGTATTTAAAATGTGATTGGATATCAATAGGGGTGATGACTGAACTTTCAACAGTCAAGTAGCGTCGTATTTTCAACCATATCCTTTCAGCAGCCAAGCCATTTGCTTTCTCTATATATGAGAGAGAGTGTAGAAATGTAAAATGGTGTGGAGCTGAAGGCAACAACCAAATCATCAGACAAATAAAAGCAAGTCTGACTTTCAAAGTCAATATTTTTTTAATTCTTCTCTTCCTTGTAAAAATTCCAACAAATCTGCTACGGTTTCCCAGCCGCACGAACAAGTCTAATTGCATCAATGCAGCTCCTCCAATTTGATGCAAAAGTGTTACTGTCCCTTTTGTTGCTAGGGTTTATAGGATTGGTGGCACGTCTCTACAACGGGCTTGTTGCGAAACCAAAGAGGCTTCGATCCTTGCTAACCAAGCAAGGAATCAATGGACCTCCACCTACTATTCTCCTGGGAAATATTTTGGAAATAAAGAAGGCTCGAGGCTCCAGCAATTCCACCAGTGAACGCCCGACCTCTCACAACTGTGCTGCTCTTCTCTTTCCATTTACTGAGAAGTGGAGGAAGCTATATGGTAACTATATACATATAATTATACATTTAGTATTATGCTTGTGTCATGATCCTCCTCAACACATATGAGGACAACTTCCACGTTGAGGGAAGTCGAGGTTCAATCATAAGCAATATTAGGAGTAGCCTAACCCCTTATAAGCCTTGCAAGATTTTTCCTTTCTATTACGTGAGACTTTTAGGTCGCCTACAAAAGTAATTTGAGAAGTACTTGAGGAAGCTATGTGGTATATGCATATATAATTATATATTCAGATTTTATGGACATTAGGATGCAAAATTAAGTTGCTTTCTTCTCAATGATGAAATTTATGTCTGCTAAAGGGCAGTGGAAAATTTTCTACAGGTGAAGCATTTGTGTTTGCACTTGGAAACACACAGATATTATGTGTGCACCAACCTGATGCAGTGAGGGACATTACAACATGCACATCCTTGGACTTGGGGAAACCAACGTATCAATTTAAAGAGCGCGGTCCTTTGCTTGGTCAAGGTATTTTAACCTCAAACGGCTCCTCGTGGGTGCATCAGCGCAAAATCATTGCTCCTGAACTATACATGGAGAAAGTTAAGGTGTATTCTCTTAAGCAGTCATTATTTAACGATCAAGGGTGTAGTAATATTTCTAGTGGCGGTCCTTTGGTATCATATTTGAAATCAAAACATGGTCGAAAGACAAAATCTATAGGCCACCTTCTTTGTTTTGATTGTAATTATATATGGTCACCCTGCAGGGAATGATTAATTTAATTACGGAGTCTACAATTACTCTGATAAATTCGTGGAACAGTAGAATCGAGACAGCTGAAGGAGGAATTGCTGAGATAAAAATTGACAGCTACATGGGAAGCTTCTCTGGCGATGCTATCTCAAGAGCTTGTTTTGGAAGCAACTATTCCAAAGGGGAGGAGATATTTCAGAAACTAAGGCAACTCCAGGAGGCTATGGGCAGGAAAGCTTTTCTGGCCGGAATTCCTGGAATGAGGTACTTACCATTGGGAAAACGTACCTACAACTGGGATGCCGTTGTGGTGGCATCCCGAACCAATCATGTGCTACCATACGTTTTAACATTCCCACATAACAATAGTTGATTGGCTTTACTGTCATGGCATCCTCGTTGTGGAGATGTTACATGCACCATTATTCTAAAAATTAATACTTGTTCACCCGTAATCTTGTTGCAGGCACCTTCCCACGAAGGGCAATAGGGAAGTTTGGGCCTTAGAAAAGGAGGCTAGCTCTTTGATACTTCAGGTAGTGAAGGAAAGACGGGCAGCAGAATATGAGAAAGACTTATTGCAAATTGTTCTTGAGGGTGCTAAAAACAGTAACCTTAGCCAAGAGGCAACAGACCGCTTCATCGTTGATAACTGCAAGAACATATACTTGGCCGGGTATGAAACCACAGCAGTTTCAGCCACATGGTGCCTCATGCTGTTGGCTTCGAACCAAGAATGGCAAGAACGTGTGAGAGCAGAGGTCCTTCAAGTTTGCCAGGGCCACATTCCAGATGCTGAAATGGTTCGCAACATGAAACAGGTATATGATCTTAATAAAGGTGTGTGGGAGGTGAAAAAGGGTGTGTGAATAGCACTACCCATGTTTTATTATTAAGACATAGTACTATATAACTCCCTGATTAAGATATACGTTTTAAATGATCAGCGTCTAGAATTTTCCATGTTCGAAAACTACATGTTTTGAGATAATCTCAAGTCGGTTATTAAAGTCTCGCATAGTAGTATACAACGCCCAGTCTTTAATCTTATTTACATTTAAATTTTTGGGTTGAACGTATCAGTTACCATAAACTTGACTGTTTGAATGATGTGTGCAGCTAACAATGGTGATTCATGAATCATTGCGCCTATATCCCCCGGTTAGTGTGGTGTCAAGGGAGGCTTTCAAGGACATGAAGTTCGGGGACATTCAGGTTCCAAAGGGTATCAATGTTTGGATAATGGTGATAACATTGCACACTGATCCGGAATTATGGGGACCAGATTCGTATGCGTTCAATCCCAACAGGTTTGCAAATGGGATCACAGGCGCTTGCAAGCTTCCACACTTGTACATGCCATTCGGAGTTGGTCCTCGAGTGTGTCTCGGACAGAACTTTGCCATGGTTGAACTCAAGGTTCTGATAGCTCTCCTCGTATCCAACTTCTCCTTCTCACTTTCTCCCAAGTACCGCCATGCGCCTACTCTTAGATTGGTCGTAGAGCCTGAACATGGTGTTGATCTCTTGGTGAAGAAGTTATGAAAAGAAGCGGCTAAAATTTTGCTGGAAAATAAGAGGGGTTAGTTGGGTTCCCTGCTCTCTAGAGTTTAGTTTGTTCACTTGTAAGCTTTTTATTTATTTGGTTTCAATTCGGCTTGTTTATTTGTACTGTTTGTAACTAAAAAATGGCGACCCTAAGCCAATAAGGCTCTCCGTTTTGCGAGGACCATAGTTGTACTGCGAGTAACTATATATTGAAATTTCATAATAACACTTTCGCTTTTCTTCTATCTCCCGTCAATTTAAAATAGCTATGTTTGTCCTCTATGATAACATGTTCGGTTTTCATAATATCAGAGATAACCCACCTGCAACATGTCAAAGTTGCCAAATCCAGTCTGAACTTAATATTCTTGCAGCATGAGCGAAGCCTATACAGGTGGGGTTGAAAATGTCGGTGCCGGGAGGAACTCTCTTTGGTCTCTCCCAAAAACTATCATGCCCAAATGATCTTGATGCTTGATTATAAGTAGTTGTCATGGAAATAGCAAGGGAAGTTTGGAAAAATAATCAAAATTTGGTTGATGTATAGAATTATAATCACCCTTTTAAATTGTTGATAATTATAATATAAAAATTGATATGAAAGTTTTAATATATCCTTAATTACTAAAGTCCCCCTCTTTTGGTCAACGGTTTAAGAACTAGCAAAGAAATATAGTCACCCTTTTAAGTTGTTGATAATTATAATAAAAAAATTAATATAAAAGTACTAATATATCCTTAATTACTAAAGTCTCCCTCTTTTGGTCAATGGTTTAAGAACTAGCAATGCTAGCTTCAGTTTTTCCACAATCCTCGCATCCCCAAATTCCATTGTGCTTCTCTTCCAGCATACTTGCCACACAATTCATGTACCATTTGACCAATATCACTAAAGCATGAATACTTTTCCTTATCTTTTAATTTCTTCTCCTGAGATAAGATTCTGGTCTTGCGTCTTCCAATACAACTTGCCGAACCATGCCTTCCATATCCTTCCCAAAAAAAAAAAAAGAACAAAAAACTAATGAAATTAGGATAAAAACTTTGTGTTTTAATCAAAAGATAAAAATGTAAAAACCAATGAAAAAGCTTAAAAAAGTATTTTTTTTGAGTAATCAAAAGGATAAAAATGTGTTGTAAGTGAATAGTACCAAGAGTGACTTTTTAGAGTAAAAATGTATTTTTCGTTAAAAGTGAACAGTACCGGAAGTATTTCGTTAAAACTCTTTAAAAAAAATTGCCAGATCCATACCTTTTACATTCTTGATCCATAAAAAGAACAAATTAATTAAGCAATTCATACAATACTAGTTAATAACATTTCCTTTCATGACAACAAAAATTATAACTAAAGCGGTGAAGTAGGTCTTTCACGGTGATTTGACTAAGTGTGATATCAATGTATAGAAATCAGTCGGTCTAAGGTTGATATTTGTAACAATATTGCTACAGTAGTCAGTTCAATAACTGTTGAGAGTCATAATATTTTTACGAAATTAGTTTACAATTATCACATTTGTAGAGTAAAAAATAATCAAGAAAAATATGGAAACAATACATGAATTCTAAGATATAAAAAAGATAAAATTACCCTCGAAGCACATCGAAATTTTTACGTCCCCCCCCGCGACAAACCTAGCTTCAAACCCCGCACCTATCAAAGTCCACACCACAAACCTAGGTTCAAACCCCGAACCTGTCAAAGTGGCCAGGCACTACCAGGCACTATGCTGCAATGCATGAACCTGTCAAAGTGGCCACACCTGTCAAAGTGGTCAGGCACTGTGCTGCAATGCATGAACATGTCAAAGTGGCGCACTGTGCTGCAATGCTCAGTTGGAGCATTTCACATGCGCCGGAGGGATTAGTCCTTAGACCTAGGAAGCCTTTGGATACTCATGACTAAATAAAATAAAAAAAACCATCCAGTTAAAGCGAAAAATGAGAAAAAGTAAAAACTGAAAACGGATCTCTTCTACTGTACATGAGTTGGGCGAGCCTTTGAGCTCTGCCTGATTATAGCATGGTGAATTCAGGAGTTTGGATAGAGTGGGGTGCTGTGTTTTGATGTCATTTGAAATGAATGAACTTTTGAATTTTCTTTAACTTTTGCGGGCTGCAGCTTCTCTTGGGGTTTGGATGAAGAAAAAATGTTTAGAAGACTTTTCATTATTTTTGCTGACGAAAAAAATATCACAATCATGAGTTTAAGAGGAAATTGTGGCAATGATTCTTTAATTTTAACTTAATTAGAGTAATGGTCATGGTCATTTTCTTCAACTCTATTAGAATTTTCGTTAAAATGAGTCATGTGCCTTGCACATGAGGTTGAATCGATGAGCAAATATGAAAAATCCAAATGAGAAAAATTGCAGTAATGGCCTGTCAACTTTAACTCAACTAGAGAAATGATATATCAACTTTAACTTGATTAAAGCAATGATCCCTTAATTTTAACCCGATTGTACTAATGGTCATTCCAACATAACTCATTTTGATAGAATTCTAACGGAGTTAACGAAAATGATCATACATACACGTTTTGATGAGTTAAAAGACCAATGATAATTAATTTTTAGTTGAGAAATCATTATTTCAATTAAATTAAAGTTATAAATATTTTTAGATTAAAATGTTCATAAAATTAAATTATGATAGTCTACGTATTTTTTTTAAAGTTACTTTAAGAAAAAATTATCCTAAATTCATTATTTGATCGTCTCGGGCTAAAAACTTAACCCATAAGGGTTGTAGCAGAAAAATTGTTTCTGAATTAAAACCTAAATTTATGGGTTAAAATTTGTAAGTTTTAACTTAAGAGTTGGAGATGATCTTAGTGTCTAAAGCTCAAATGAATAAAAGCAATTTTCTTGTTCTCCATGTTTGGTTACTGAGAAAATGTAACTTTACTGATTCATTAATCTTCAAAATTATTAACTGAAAAGCTAATTGGGCTCTACCAATTTGATCACTCTATAGGAAACTAAACAGACAATGGCTTCAACGGAACAATCACTAACAGCTAAATACGTAACTAATAAAAGGGTTTCGAACAGACCAAAAATACATAAAAGAATCAGAAAAATTATTGTAAAATACTAAAATTAGATCCAAGAAGAACTTGTTATTTTGCACCTGAAGCTTCTTAAAACATATAAAACACCGCAGTACTCTGTCTTTTTTTTTTTTAATGGAAATTTAAGAAATAGTCAGTATTTAGTTTTAGAAATAATCAGTGCTAAGTTTAAGAAAAAATGATAATACAGTGTTCAGTTTAAGAAATAATGAGAGTACCCGTTTTAGTTTTAGAAATACAGTGTTCAGTTAAGTCTTTTTTAGTTTTTGTGAGAGTACGAGACGTCAATTTTTGTTTTTAAAATTATTATATTAAACTTTTGTCCTTTTTATTAAAATTTAAGTTTTTTTTATTAAAGTTGGTCAACTTTATTAAATAAAGTTATTATGATGTTTGGTCACTAAAAAGTTGGAGAAATCATTTTCATTAAGGTTCACTTAAAATTATTGATACCACAAACACAACGTGATATTGTTTACTTCTAGAGTACAGTAATAAAAAATAAATCTCATAAGATTTTCAGTGAAATAGCAACACCGAATACGGTTGTGTTCCAGATACTTACTTGTGTCTGGATAGGTTGATCTCGTTTTGAGGTCAATTTGAACTTTAACTACAAAGAGAATAAATTATAATTATTTTTTAATACAAGCGATATTAAATCATATAAAAAAAATTATAACAATGGTACCTCAACTTTAACCTAATTGGATTAATGGTTCATCAACTAAAAATCCATGAACATTAGTCTCTTAACTCTTTAAAACGTTCAACTATAGTCCTTTTTTATCAACTCTGTCATAATTCGATTAAAGTGAGTCGTGTTAGAAAGATCATTTCTACAATTAGGTTAAAATTGAAGAGCCATTGCTCTAATTGAGTTAAAGTTGATGAACTATTTCTCTAATTGGGTTAAAATTGAGGGACCATTTCCACAATTTTTATTATTTGGTTTTCTATATTTGCTCCTTGATTCAGCTTTATGTGCGTGACACGTGGTTCGTTTTGACAGAAGTTTTAACAGAGTTGACGAAAATGATCATAGATACATGTTTTGATGAGTTGAGGGACCAATGATCATGAATTTTTAGTTAAGAGACCATTACTCTAATTAAGTTAAAGTTGAAAAATGATTGATACAATTTCTTCTTAATCATACTATCAATGAATACAAGGTTTTTCCTTTCACCAAGGTAAAAGTCTTTTACCTTCACATTCTTATACGTCCCCCTCCCGTGTGGCCCTTTTACCAAGGTGGAACTCTTTTACCCTTTCACCAAGGTGTAACTCTTTTACCCTTCACATTTTCACGTGCCCCCTCACGTGTGGCCCTTTCACCAAGGTGGAACTCTTTTACGTTTACATTCTCACACGTCCCCGCACATGTGGCGAATTTTTAAGTCAAACATGTGGACAACACGAATTGGGTGACGTGGAGCACGTGTGACCATTGGGCTTCATACGTGAACCAACTTGCTCTGATACCATGAAGAAAGTTGAGATTCCACCATAAACCAATTGACAATATAGAGAGTAACTTAACTGCTTATAAGCACATGCAAACATGCAAAGTCCTACATCTCATCAATGTAAGATTCATTTTCTAACACTATTCATTTTTTTCTCGTCGTGTACTTTACTAACTACAATAAAAGTTGTCGTAATAAGTCATTTTCCACACCTTAGTTTTGAACATGAAATCCCCCTTCAAATTTTCGAGTATAGTAAATTGGAATAGAGGAGGTATATTAAATGTTACTTCTCATCACCAACTTTGAAGAGAGTTTAATATCTTTAGTCCTAGTCATACAGTAACAGTACTTGCCATCAGTACTGGTCCACTATCAAGAAAAGGGAGAAGGAAAATTAGTACCTAAAAATGATGGCAAGTATGAAAGTAAAAGCCGGGAGGAGCTTACAACAATCGACGAATACAAAAGATATTGACTGAAAAACAATAGGACGAAAATACAAAGGAAATGGACGGATTATTGAACAAACGACAATCGACGAATACAAAAGACATTGACTGAAAAACAATGGGACGAAAATACCAAGATATTGACTGAAAAGCAATGGGACGAAAATGCCAAGATATTGACTGAAAAACAAGACATTGACTGAAAAACAATGGGACGGAAATACCAAGGAAATGGACGGATTATTGAACAAACAACAATCGACGAATACCAACAAAAGACTTTAATATTGACTGAAGCAATAGGACGAAAATACCAACAAAGGACTTCACTAAAATGCCGGCCAACTAAACTAAACTAGTTTATATTTTATATTTTAATGTTAAATTTACTTTTAACAACTCCTAAAAAAAATTTACAAGTGCCAGAAAATGGATTTTGTCGCAACCCTACATAAGAGCATTTTTCAAGATGTAAATTCTATTTTATATTTTCGAGAAAATATAAATGTGAGTTTGTTATAAGGGGAAAGAGGTAAATTAGGTTTTTATTACATTTCTTGGCCAAGATGGATATTTTCCACTCTTCATTTGAAAGTTTTCCGCGTAAAATAATCATTCCCAGGCATCTTGCATTTCATTAGAGGTGCTCTTAGTTGATCAGTTTTCTGGATAAGTACAACACTACTTCCAGAAAACCAGTTTCTTTTTTGTTCTTGGTTCTTAGAAATATCCTTATATTTTGCCCGTCATACAAATATAAAATGCAAATATTTGTAAGGCCAAATTACGTACTTTGATAAATACCAATCCAAGTTGGAAACTTGGCACACACGCACTACACACAGAAAAATATAAAAGCAAAGACTCGGTCACCAAAAGACTTCAATAGCATCAATGCCGTCCAGCTGAACTAGACAAGTTTTTATTTTATATTTACTTTGTCAACAGCTCCTCAATAAATTATACAAGCGCCAGCCAATGTAATCTTCCGCAACCCGAAATTTATAAGAGCATCTCCATGATGCAAATTGGAGATGGACAGAACCGTGACTTGACAATCTTAAATGAATTAGTCCTTCTTGACTACTATATATTATATGTAAGGCAGTCTACTAGGGTTTCCCGGCTGCATGAATAATCTAATTGCATCAATGCAGCTCCTCCAATTTGATGCAAAAGTGTTACTGTCCCTTGTGTTGCTAGGGTTTATAGGATTGGTGGCACGTCTCTACAACGGGCTTGTTGCGAAGCCAAAGAGGCTTCGATCCTTGCTAACCAAGCAAGGAATCAATGGACCTCCACATACTATTCTCCTGGGAAATATTTTGGAAATAAAGAAGGCTCGA
The DNA here is from genome assembly GCF_019419815.1 of Pyrus x bretschneideri. Taxonomy (NCBI): domain Eukaryota; kingdom Viridiplantae; phylum Streptophyta; class Magnoliopsida; order Rosales; family Rosaceae; genus Pyrus; species Pyrus x bretschneideri. The sequence continues at coordinate 9,811,194 of NW_025999787.1, read as the reverse complement.
GGCTCCAGCAATCCTACAAGTGAATCCCCGACCTCTCACAACTGTGCTGCTCTTCTCTTTCCATTTTTTGAGAAGTGGAGGAAGCTATATGGTATCTATATGCCTATAATTATACATTTAGTATTATGTTTGTGTCATGATCCTCCTCATCACATATGAGGACAACTTCCATGTTGAGGGAAGTTGAGGTTCAATCATAAGCAATATTAGGCGTAACCTAACTCCTTATAATTTTATAAACTCTTACAAGGTTTTTCCTTTATCTGATATGAGACTTCCATTCCACATCCTAACACATGTAACATTTCCGACATATGTTTCTATGTCTTATCCCTGGATACACTACAAAAGTTTTCTACGTACTTGGGGAAGCTATATTTTGTATATGCATATATAATATAGGATGAATTGCCAATTTAGTCCATAAATTATCACCTAAGTGAAAATTAGGTTTCTAAACTTTTTTTTTTTCCTTTAGAAAAATTAGTCCTTGAATTATAAAATCTGCCAATTACATTCCTAATATAAGATTTGAAACTACCATATTCAATTTTCTGTCAATTTAAGTCACGTTACTTGCATGTGATACACATTAGATGGTAGATTGGTAATTTTACATAAAGAAATAGTGTATGGAGTTAACTTTGGAGGGTAAATTAGACATTTGATTCGCAACCTATATGAAACGTTAAGGGCTTATAGGCGAGAAAAAGACAGTATTACACACTAAAGTGTGTCAAGTGACTTAAGTTGATGAAAAATTGGATAAAATAACTTTAAATATAATAGTAGGGATGAAATTAGCAATTTTTAATGAATTTAGGGACTTATTTTATGGAAAAAATAATTCAGAGACCTAATTTTCTCTAAGGTGATAGTCTAGGGACTAAATCGACACTTCATCCTATATATCTGTAGATTTATGAACATTAGCTAGGATGCAAAATTAATTTTCTTTCTTCTGAATAATGAGGTTTATGTCTGCTAAAGGGTAGTGGAAAACATTCTACAGGTGAAGTATTTGTGTTTGCACTTGGAAACACACAAATATTATATGTGAACCAGCCTGACGCAGTGAGGGACATTACAACGTGCACATCATTGGACTTGGGGAAACCAACGTATCAATTTAAAGAGCGCGGTCCTTTGCTTGGTCAAGGTATTTTAACCTCAAATGGCACCTCGTGGGTGCATCAGCGCAAAATCATTGCTCCTGAACTATACATGGAGAAAGTTAAGGTATATATGCTCTTAAGCAGTCGTTATTTAACGATCAAGGGTGTTGTAATATTTGTAGTGATGGTCCTTTGGTATCATATTAGAAATAAAAATAAGGTAGGGAAAAAAAAAAAAAATCTCTAGGCCACGTTCTTTGTTTTGATTGTGGTTATATATGGTCACCCTGCAGGGAATGGTTAACTTAATCACGAAGTCTACAATTACTCTGATAAATTCGTGGAACAGTAGAATCGAGGCAGAGGGAGGAATTTCTGACATGAAAATAGACAGCTACATTGGAAGCTTCTCTGGCGATGCTATCTCAAGAGCTTGTTTTGGAAGCAACTATTCCAAAGGGGAGGAGATATTTCAGAAACTAAAGCAAATCCAGGAGGCAATGGGGAGGAAAGCTTTTCTGGCCGGAATTCCTGGAATGAGGTACTCACTTGGGAAAACATACCCACAAGTGGGATGCTGTTGTAGCGGTATCTTAAGCTAATCATGTGCTACCAAACATTTTAACATTCCCATATAACAATAGTTGATTGGCTTTACTGTCATGGCATCCCCATTGCGGAGAAGTTCTCCTATGCCATTTGGTCTTCCTTATATAAATCCATAACCAACTATAAAAAATTTGGACAAATCTATGTTTATCACATTTATGTACATTTGCGGTAACATCTTTGGTAGGTATACAGGTAATCTGGCATATGTGACACATGATCTGCAAATGTTTTACATATAACATTATTCTATAGCTCAATACTTGTTTACCAGTTATCTTAATTAATTGCAATCTTGTTGCAGGCACCTTCCCACTAAGAGCAATAGGGAAGTTTGGGCCTTCGAAAAGGAGGCTAGCGCTTTGATACTGCAGGTAGTGAAGGAAAGGCGGGCAGCAGAAAATGAGAAAGACTTATTGCAAATTATTCTTGAGAGTGCTAAAAACAGTAACCTTAGCCAAGAGGCAACAGACCGCTTCATCGTTGATAACTGCAAGAACATATACTTGGCCGGGTATGAAACCACAGCAGTCGCTGCCACATGGTGCCTCATGCTGTTGGCTTCGAACCAAGAATGGCAAGAACGTGTGAGAGCAGAGGCCCTTCAAGTTTGCCAGGGCCACATTCCAGATGCTGATATGGTGCGCAACATGAAACAGGTATATGATCTTTGCATGATTACTGCATATGTTTTCTTATTAAGACATAGTAGTATATAACTCCCTGATTAAGATATATGTTTTACATGATCAACCTCTAGAATTTTTCATGTTCGAAAACTACATTGTTTTGAGATAATCTCAAGTTGGGAACATAAACTTGACTGTTTGAATGATCGATGTGTGGTGTGCAGCTAACAATGGTCATTCATGAATCATTGCGCCTATATCCCCCGGTTAGTGTGGTGTCAAGGGAGGCTTTCAAGGACATGAAGTTCGGGGACATTCATGTTCCAAAGGGTATCAATGTTTGGACAATGGTGATAACATTGCACACTGATCCGAAACTATGGGGACCAGATTCGTATGCTTTCAACCCCAAGAGGTTTGCAAATGGAATCACAGGTGCTTGCAAGCTTCCACAGCTGTACATGCCGTTCGGAGTTGGTCCTCGAGTGTGTCTTGGACAGTACTTTGCCATGGTTGAACTCAAGGTTCTGATAGCTCTCATTGTATCCAACTTCTCCTTCTCACTTTCTCCCAAGTACCGCCATGCGCCTACTCTTAGATTGGTCTTAGAGCCGGAACATGGTGTTGATCTCTTGGTGAAGAAGTTATGACTAGGAGAAGCTAAAATTGAATAAAAGAGGTTGGTTGGGTTCCCTCCTCTCTAGAGTTTAGTTTGTTCACTTGTAAGCTTTTTATTGACATCGCTGATGCCAATTGGGTTTTGTTTATTTGCACTACTGCTTGTAACTATATACTGAAATTTCATAATAACATGTTCGCTCTTCTTCTATCCACAGTCAATTTTTTTTAAATTTTTTTTTTTTTTGAGAAAATCCCCCGTCAATTTAAAATAGCTATATTGGTAGTCTATTCCATCAATTCAAAAATAACTATTGGACATCTCCAATTTCTTGTCCACACACAACTCTAAACTCTAGATCCAAATAGGAAATTGCCCACGCGCTGCTGCAAGTTTTGAAACTGCAATACAGGACATACATGAATCATTTTGACATAAAGGAACCAACTTCTCCCTCCAACTATATTCCAAATTCCTGAAATTCCCAAACATAATAAATCCATTAGCAATTTGTTGATGTTTCTTTGTTTTATTTAGTCTAAAGATTGAAATATATAAGGATGTACATATATATGGAGTAAAGAAGTGTTGCAACCATTAGCAATGGAGTAAAGATTGTGTTTTGTGTGTCACTATGTGAGAATTTTAATTCAATTTCTGAATTTTCATTGTTTTTCCTAGTAATTGAGGAGGGTGGTTAAGTTATTTGAATCTGTGGAAGTATCGATATGAACCAAAATGGAAAACAACAAAAAAACATAGGATTGAGTGCTCCCAGAGAATCAGCTTGAATATAAGGCCAGAAAGTATGAACAAGAGTGCTAGGTTCCCTAATAGACTAGTGAGGCAGTTGGGTGGATGCATGCGAAAGGCACGAGCATATAATAGCTTGGACGCAGTGTGCAGAGTTTGCAAACTCGTCTTAAAAATTGGCAAACAAATCAAAGCATGAAAAATTTAGACGAAGTAAGGCATTTGATTTAAAATCACAATAAACATAACCTGAATTACATCACTACAAACACAAACAAAGGAAAATGAAATATTCCCCATTTGGTGGGTAAGAAAACCAAAAAAAGTGAAGTAGTTTTTGTCCCTTAAGAAAATACACACAAAAATACAACCAGAAATTACAATTCCCACGCATCCAACAACAAATCAAGAAACCCCATGAGCCCATTTTCCTTCCCAAATTTTCTAGGAGACCAAAGAGACCCCAACCCAACCCTAATCCCCAAATTTCTCAATCAAACACCACTCAAACACCCATAAAAAACCAAAGAAATTCAAGAAAACGAAGAATGCAACAGTTTGTTTCTTATCAAAATCGATCCCTCTTAAGAAAGGGACTTATATGCACTAAACTTGAATACTAATTAGGAGGTAAACCCACAAATTTCTAATCAAAAAATTCCTAATCAATCAAGTTACCAACGTCCTAAATTCCTAATTAACCACAAAAAATTACACTGATCAAATTAAAACCCCGAATAAAAACGCACCTAATTATAAAACTATATTAAAAATGAATATTTCATCATTTTGGTATAGCAGCGTAAAGCCTCATTAAAACTATGTTTGGTTAAATGATTTATATATGCAAAAACTATGTTTGGTTAAACATTTTCAAACACAAAATGTATGACAATCAATTAGAAAAGTAACTGAACAAAAGAAGATACATATAGAGATTTGTATGATGAAATAGAAAATGGTTGGATTTTCTTTAGGGTCAAGTGCCAATTTAGTTCTTGAACTATCATCTCAGTGAAAATTAGGTCTCTAAATTATATTTTTGATATAATAAGTCCCTAAATTCATTAAAATTGCTAATTTCATCCCTACTATTCTATTCAAAGATATTTTATCCAATCTTTCGTCAACTTAAGTCACTTGACATACTTTAGAGTGTAATACTGTCATTTTCTCACCTATAAGACCTTAATATTTCATATAGATTGCGAATCTAAGGTCTAATTTACCCTCCAAAGTTAACTTCATACACTATTTCTTTATGAAAAATTACCAATTACCCTTCAATGTGTATCACATGCAAGTAACGTGACTTAAATTGACGGAAAATTGAATATAGTAGCTTCAAATCTAATATTAGGGATGTAATTGGCAGATTTTTATAATTCAACAACTAATTTTTCTAAAAAAAAATAGTTTAGGGACCTAATTTTCACTCAGGTGATAATTCAGGGACTAAATTGACAGTCCACCATTTTCTTTAACAAAAGAAGACACACGAGATTCAGTTGATGAAACCAAATAGAGATTTAGGTTCGAGGAAAAACTACATACCCCGCTGCAAAGTGATACATTTTACTACCCTCTATTTGTGATATACTACCAACCAAAGTATTAAGAAATTCCAACTCACCAGCCCCAACATGAACAAAAACCACATCATACTGGCTCCACTCCGCTGTCTTCCCTTCTTGAAAACCAAGCAGCTTAAGTATCTCAGATGCCCCAAAATCAACTAGTTGTTCAGCGTCACCTGGACCGTTTTTATGAAAACCGTCAATTGTGAACACGCTGAAACTAAGTTTGGTACCAAAAGATTTCAAACTTGAATTGTTTGTAAATGTAGCAGCTTTCATCCCCATGAACCTGAAGCGTTATAAAAAAAACACAACTTATTAACTATTTGACATTGATATGTTTTCATAGAAATTCCTTCTGCAAGCATCCTACAAAAACTTACTGCATTAGCGCAATCATTTCAGGCAAATATATATTATAGTTAATCCAAAAAGAAGAAATAATCACAAAGATTCTTAACAAATTAGCCAGCAAGAGAAGGTCACACATTAAACAAAAGAGCGAAACTCGAAAATATATACGATATAGAAAATGAAGATCAAATTACCTATGAGCTCCTTCAGCACAAAAACCAAGCAACCTCACTAGATTCTTACGGCGAACACCGCCAATCGCTTCCACGTTGACCTTAAACTCCTTCCCGGCTTGTCCCCTGAACGAAGCAAAGTAAAATCATCAAGCTGTCTCACTCCAAATTCCCCACTACAAAGCTCATGCAGCAGTTAGAACAAATTTAACTAACACCCCCAAACAACTTTTAGGAACAAGAATCATCAAATGTCTTATAAAATGTGTTGCAGTTAATCACCCTCAATTGCTTAATTACATACAATGAATTTGAAAATTTTGACGTTTCAATCAGCAATATATGTACAACGAACTTTTATAAATAACCAATTTCCCCCTGACGCTAGATTTTAAAAATTTTCATCCAATTTTTTACCCATTTTGATCATGCGGATAACACATAACAATTGTATAGGGACAAAAAGAATGGAAAATTGGCTGGATGAAAATTGAATGAAAATTTTTAAATCTAATGCTAGGGGGGAATTGGCTATTTATAAAATTTTAGGAGGATAATCGGCTAAAGTTAAAGTTTAGGGGAAAATTAACTAATTATAAAAGTTCAAGGGTAATTGGTTAACATTAAAGCTCAGGGGAAAAATTGGCACCTCAATACAAGTTTAGGGGGCAAACCGACAAATAGCTCAGAAAATACAGATGAACTTCATCACTTCCGATGGGACCAGAGGGCCAAAACCACTACTCTCGGGCTTGATTTCTAACGAGGGGAAAGGCGGCTGACACTATGTAGCTTCGCCATAAGTCATTCTGACTTGAGGTTGTGAGTATACCCTAGCGTTGGTAGTGAGAGCAACCAATCTTCTCCTAAATTTTTTCGAATAAAAAATATACAGCTTCAAAAGTTAAGATGGAAATTTGATAAAAGAACGACCATGGGGTTCTGCTCTTTAGATTTTACTTTGTTCTCTTGTTTTAAGCCTGTATTACTTTGGTTGTTCCAATTCCGTTTAGACTTGTGCATAATTTATGTTTTAAGCCTACGACAGTTTTCTCGTTGGATGTTTATCCTACTAGCCAGGGTTTTAGTGCTTTAGCTAGGGTTTAGGATCTCCACCAAGAGAGGCTACAGGAATTCTAAAACCATATGGATTTGAAGTCTTGTTAGACGGCATCAAGAAAGATTTGGGAGGTTTATTATCGACAGGACTCTAGCTAGGACCTCCAACGTGTATAAATATACAAGGGTCTCTCTGCACATGCTAACACACTCAACAAAAGGTTTTTTTTTATTCTCCATCCACCTTGGTGCTTAAGCAATCTTTTCTCGTGATCAGTGGCTGCTCTAGGTTTGTCAATTTATCATTAGTGTTTTAATTAAATATTCGATTGTCACTTAGTACTACGGTTTAGTGGTATTCCTCTTCACTTGTAAGTGAGAGTTATTAGGTTCGATTCTTGCTAATTTGAACCACATTATTATTAATTCATTGTGATGCTAAGCTCACCTCATCCCCTTAGTGTAGATAAAATCATTTGTTGAGAATTAATTATTAGATTAAGTATATTAGTTTAACATCCCTATGAATTAAATGTTGGCAATTATTATTATTATTATTATTATTATTATTATTATTATTATTATTATTATTATTATTATTATTGTTATTTTATTTGTTTTCTTGTGGGCCAAGGATTAGGATTCCTTACCGGTTTAGTTTATGATTTCTTACTCGTTATGTATTAGGATTTGCTTTAGTTTTCTTTATAAATAAGTTACCTTATAACTCGTACAATAATAAGCCATGACAAGATATAGTCATCTCGGCATATTTATAGTCTTTGTTTTTGTGGTAATAATGTAATATTCGTAGTATTGTAATCAATTTGTTTGTTGTTTTTCTGATGTTTAACGTTACTTCACGCAATTCTCATATGATGTATTCTAAATTGAGGATAAAGACAAAACCAAATGAACACAATTCTACTAGTAGATTTCCTATCCAACATATGCATTACCACAGGTAAATATATAAATAAATTAAAACGAATTTTGCAATTTAAATAGCATTTCTTATGCCACTTAGTACTACGGTTTAGTGATATTACTATTCACTTGTAAGTAAAACATCTTAGATCCGATTCTCACCAAAGGCGAATTTGAACCTCATTATTGCTAGCCCATTATGAAGATAAGCCTTGTCACTTAAAAGATTGGATTTTCGCCCAGAAGCGGTTAATGCACAAGGAGATAACTTATTTTTGAATCCATGATTTAGCTTTCATTTAAGGGTTTCGACCCCCTCACCCTTAATGTATATAAATATCGTTTGTTCAAATTATATATATACACACACAAGATAGTAATGCATTTATTCATCAGAATGAATAGATATAACTAAAAATTGGAACAATAATACAAGAATATTCATCATGTTGCAGTCATGTTTAGAATAGGAATGTGATTGTGTAAATCCTAGGAAATCTGGGAATGTATCTTATATTCATATTAGGAGTAGATTACCTATTAAATGTTGTAATCCTAGCTAAAGGGAAAGGTTTTACCTATTGTACTACTATAAATAAAGGCATAATGGGTGTGAATCAAACACACCTCACAATTAAATCACTCTCTTCTCCCTCAATATTGTCCGCCCCCTCCCTCTTCCTTTAAACCCTAGATCATTCAATCAAATAGGCCTACAACACATCAATGTTAGAATACCAAAAAAAGGAACACCTTTTAGGATTGGGAAATTAAACATTAGATTTTTATAAAATTTACTTGGATGTTGATGATTGGATTATTATTATTAAGTATCTATTAAGCTGCTTCTTTCCTATTGGTGACACCGATTTGTGATCAATTACAAATCTTTGTGATTAATTTATGCCTACTGCATTTACTTAAGGGAGTGTCCGCGGCACATAAAAACAGAATGCTCTAGAGAGTTCAAAGTTACACGATCGGTCATCAGCGTATCAAAAAGTTATATGATCGGAAAGTTTCAAGGCAATGGCGAAGGACCTTAACATCTTTTCTATGGTTCATCTCAAGATCGGAGTAAAAGAGTTTTGTACAACGGTTGATACTCTAACTCGGCGTGAGCCTAATTCAATGCTTGCTGCAATGTTTAGCGGACGTCATGTTGTCCATCAGGACCCGGAAACGGGATATGTTTTCATCGACAGGGATGGCAAACATTTTCGGCACATCCTTAACTGGTTAAGGGATGGAGTTGTTCCCTCGCCGGAAGAATTTTCCAAATATTCGGAACTTATAAGAGAGGCGGAGTATTATCAACTACTCGGTCTAAAAGATAATATACAGGCTTTTCTAAACAAGAGGAAGGATGATGATCAAAACACTGAAAAGTTGGGTGCTGAACTAACGCGCATTGATATCATCAAATCATGTATAAAATCAAATGAGAGAATCCGGCTTCGAGGCGTTAATCTCTCCGGCCTTAACCTTTCGAACTTGGACTTGACAAACATTGACTTCAGTTGTGCATGTCTGAGAAATGTGAGTTTCAAGGGTTGTGATCTTCGAGGTGCAAATTTTAATCACGCGGATGCTGAGGGTGCCATCTTTCAACATGCTAGTCTGCAAAGTTCTGAATTTATTGGGGCGAATCTCCGCAACGCTTTATTTGTTGGTGCTAACCTTTTCAACGCAAATTTGATATCTGCAGAGCTCCATGGTGCTGATCTTACAAATGCAAATTTAGAGGCGGCCAGTCTGGATAAGGCTTACTTGATGAGTCTTTAGATGATGTCCAATACATATTTTAAGGATGCAAATCTTGAAGGAGCTTGTGGAGAAAATGTGAATTGGCAACATTTCGGGGATGCACAATTTTCTGGTGTTATTCATTGACGCGTTTAAATTTTCTTGGTCCTCTCATTAGGCTTGTTTTTCTTTACCTGTATGTGTCTCGTTGGAGCCACAAACCTAAATTTTGTATGAACTTTTATTCAGCCCTTTGAATTGAATACGCCGATTTAGGGGTGTATTCAATTGGAAATTTAAGAGATTTCAATAAATTTGTAGAGATTTTATGTAAAATTTTAATTCAATTCACTCGAAATCTCATGGAAAGAGGAGGGATTTGTGAATGCTTAAAATACATTACAAAATCTCTCAAATTCCTCAACTTTTTCAAATTCTTTAAAATAAAATTCTAATTGATACACCCGGATTTATAAGGATTTTAATAAACTATGTTAAAATCCTGATCGAATGCACATGGAATTTTAGAGAATCATTTAAAATCTTGATTGAATACCCTTAGATTCATTAAAAGAATTGAAATCCCTTAAAATCCTAATTGAATACACCTCCTTAATAACTGCTAGTGACACACGTTGTTATTTGCATGAACTTGTCACACCACGTCGTCGGACAAACTGAGAGATGACACTAGTTTCACTCAGCTATATCTGTTGGAGAAGAAGGTGCAGTTTAATCATATCATTTATAACATTAAAGAGAACTTGGCTCTCTAGAATTTAGTTTTGTTAACTTGTTCCAATTCCGTTTAGGATTTGATCATATATGTTATAGGGTGCCTTCGATCTGTATCCAGTTCATCAACCCTTTCACGTTTTCATAAACAGACCGTAGAATTGTTACATAGAAAGAGAAAGCTATGAACATGGAGAAGAAAGCGTCATCTTCATTTATCGGGGCAAGTCTCCGTTTAGGCATAATTCAATACTTGCTGCAATGCTGCAACGTTTAATGGACGTCGTGTTGTCTCGTCCATCAGGACCCTGAAAAGGGATATGGTTTCATTCGAAGGGATGGCATACTTGTTTCTCTACACAAGATGGAGGAGGATGATCAAAACACTGAAAAGTTGGAATTTATGCGCTTTGATATCATCAAGTCATGTATCAATCAAACGGAAGAATCCGGCTTCGAGGCGTTAACCTCTCTGGCCTTCACCTTTCGAAACTGGACTTGGCAAACGCTGACTTCAGTTTTGCGTGTCTGAGAAATGTTTGTTTCTCATGGTGTGATCTCGAGGTGCAAAATCCGGTTATGTGGACGCTGAGGGTGAGGGTGCAGTCGTTGAAGATGCTTTGCTTGGAAGATTGTGAATTTAGAGGTGCAAATCTCCGTGACGCTTTATTTGTTGATCTGCTAACCTTGACAACGCATATTTGATACCTTAACTAACTGATACCTAAAGCCTAAAGAGTTACAGATGTGAGCGTAGCCACGATAAATAAAGTAGATATACCTTTTTGATATATTAGGAAGACCAAAATTTTAAATTAAATTTGCAAATCAAATGATGTGTTACCAATAAGAAATAAGCACGGTAATCATCGCTTGAGTAATAATTCAATCATCAACAACTATTGTAGACATCAAAATTTCGCTGAAATGAATGTTGACCAATAATTAAAATTTCAACGTTCACGTGTCACATAAATTTTACATGTAGCGTGTGATTCAACGAAAAATCGAAATAAATTGGAAAAGTCATCAAATATGACACGTGTCAATACCTGGCAGAAATGATTTATTTCATCTGATTATTTAAATCCAAAAATCAAGTTTTGGAATTCTATAAATAGGAGGCCAAGGCATTCATTTTGAGGGGGAAGAAAGAAAAGAAGAAGGAAAAGAAGAAAAGAAGGAAGGAAGAAAGAAAGAAGCCTTGAAACTCTAAAGCTCTCAAGCAAATCCCGAAGGATCAAGAAAGCAATCTTCGTTCTTCGTCAAATCCACCTTCAAGATCAAGCCCCGACGGCCCTTGAAGAACTTCCACCAACTCAAGATCAAGCCCCGACGGCCCTTGAGGAAAGTGTTCATCGTTCATCATCCGTTCAATTCAAGATCAAGCCCCGACGGCCCTTGAAGAACTTCAAATCCTCCTTCAAGATCAAGCCCCGACGGCCCTTGAGGAAAGTGTTCATCGTTCATCATCCGTTCAATTCAAGATCAAGCCCCGACGGCCCTTGAAGAAAGTGTTCATCATTCATCATCCGTTCATCCTAAGATCAAGCCCCAACGGCCCTTTGGATCAACAACCTCAACAAACTCATACACCCATTCTTCAAGATCAAGCCCAACGCCCCTTGAAGTTCCATTCATCAACTGTTCATCCTTAGATCAAGCCCCGACGACCCTTTGGATCAACAACTCATCCACAAACCCACACCCTACGAAGATAGAATCAGAGAACCAAATTACAAAGAGATTGTAACCCCAAAATCTTTAATACAAAAAATATATTTTGTACACGTATTCTTGTCTCTTGTGTTTCAGGAATTTCTCGTGTTTACAAATTTGGCACGCCCAGTGGGACAATCTCTACCTCTCATCTCTATCCTCAAATCATCGAAAAACGCAAATGGCATCAAGAAAGGATCAAGCTGTTCCTGCAATCAAAGCAAAGAACAAGAACATCATCGCCGCAAGTGGTGATATTTCGGGCATCATAACCCGAAGTAAGGCAAGAGATCTTTTTGCCGCAGCTTCCGCCCCTGCATTAACTCTGTCAAAGGAACAAGAGCACCTGAGGTACGAGCATGTGATCACCCTAGCCTCGCTAAGGGCATCAAAAGGGGAGAGCCCAAAGAAATACTCAGAGTCCCTATTCTCCGACGCTGATTCGAGCGGCAGTACAACCATGCAAGTCATGACCACTGGAGCAACTTCAATCGAGGAGCAGCTAGCTCAGATGAATGAAGCAATTGCAAAGCTCACACGGACTGTGGAAGAGAAGGACTTGCAGATTGCCGCACTTGTCAACCAACTAGATGCGCTGCCCGACGTGAAAGTCTACCCAATTGTTGGCCTATTAAAGAAAGAAGGCGACGAAGAAGAGGAGCCACCAGCGGAGAAAGTCGAAGAGAAGCCAAAGCTAGACCAAGCAACAACATCCATGGGATCTCTCTCTATCCAGCAGCTACAGGAGATGATCGCAAGCACTATCAAGACACAGTACGAAGGAAGCTCGCATGACTCCGTACTGTACTCAAAGCCTTACTCCAAGAAGATTGATGCTTTGAAGATGCCAAGGGGTTATCAGCCCCCAAAATTTATGCAGTTCGATGGAAAAGGCAACCCGAAGCAACATGTCGCCCATTTCATTGAAACTTGCAACAATGCTGGGACAGAGGGAGACTACCTCGTCAAACAGTTCGTGCGTTCGCTAAAAAGTAACGCTTTTGACTGGTACACTGACCTCGAACCTGAGTCTATCAACAGTTGGGACCAGCTAGAAAGGGAATTCCTCAACCGCTTCTACAGCACTCGTCGTACTGTAAACATGCTAGAATTGACCAGCACGAAACAGTGTAAAGATGAACCTGTCGTCGACTACATAAATAGATGGCGTTCTTTAAGTCTGGATTGCAAAGATCGGCTTTCTGAAACCTCTGCCATTGAGATGTGCGTTCAAGGCATGCAGTGGGGACTACACTACATCCTTCAAGGCATCAAACCACGAACATTTGAGGAGTTAGCCACCCGCGCCCATGATATGGAGTTAAGCATCACTCGTCATGGGAAGAAAGAACAGATCGCCGACTACAAGAATGACAAAGTTTTGGGGCCAAAGGTGGATAAGGCTACGTGGAAACCCACCAAGGAAGCAATGGCGGTCAACACAACTCCAGTCAAAATCCCTACACGAAGCAAGGCGATTCAAACCGAAGCTTTTCGTGATCAAGAGATACGTAGACGCACTTTGAAGGAGCTTGAGGAGAAGACTTATCCATTCCCCGACTCTGACGTGGTTGCCATGTTGAAAGACTTGCTTGACAAAAAGGTGATCGACCTACCTGAGTGCAAATGGCCAGAAGATATGAACCGTACTGACAGTCCAAGGTACTGTAAATTCCACCGCTTCATTAGTCATCCGACGGAAAAGTGCTTTGTGCTAAAAGATCTCATCATGAAGTTGGCTCAGAAAGGCATCATCGAGCTAGATCTTAATGATGTGGTGAAGTCAAACTATACCACCGTCACTTCTGGCTCTTTGAACTCAAAATCTTCACCTCAACCGCTGGGGGCATGCTCCAAAACCATGTCAGTCAAGTCAAGTGAAGTTGAAGGATGGACTTATGTCACTCCAAAGAAAATGCACAAGAAACATGGGTCTCCTCCACAAGTTCACCAATCGGAAAGGGGGCAAAGCAACTACCGTCAACCTTCAAGGCTACATGAAAGTGTTGAGGATGATGAAGTTATGACACAAAGGTCGTCCGTTGCCATCACGATGCGCGATTTCTTCCCCAAAGACTTCTTCAATCACTCAGTCAAGACTCCTTGCTATAAAGATTGCAAAGAATGCTTCTCTAAGATCGTTTGACAAATTCAAAGAGCTCCTCGTTCGCACGAGCCTAAAAGGCGACAACCAAAGCTCCTCGTTCGCACGAGCCTAAAAGGCGACAACCAAAGCTCCTTGTCTGCACGAGCATAAAAGGCGACAACAAACGCTCCTTGCCTGCATGAGCTAAAAATGCAAACGGCACCAAGACGCTCCTGGCCCGCAAGAGCATAAACTGTGTACGGCAAAATCATTATCAAAACCATCACTCATTTGAACTACGTTATGACTTGATCTCTTCTTTGGAAGAGTACGTAGGCAACTTGAAACTTCAAAACTTCAAGTACAGTCACATCAAAATAAATAAATAAATGTTTCATTAAAGAAAGTCAATTTTATTACAAAAGAAAAGAAAAAAAAAATATACATATGTTACTATGTATTAGAAAAAAATATGTTTTCTACTCAAAAAAAAAATAATAATAATAATAATAAATAAAAAAAAAAATACATATGTTATAATGTATTACAAATAATAATAATGGCCGGATTGTTGAAGATAAAGCCCAAAACCGTGAGTGGGCTGGATTGTTGAGGATGAAAGCCCAAAACCGTGAGCCTATTGGCATCAACCCAATGGCGTTCTTCTTCTTCCTCGCACCCATGCCCAGCAACCTCTCCACTAGCCCACATTTCAAGGCCCACCCAGAAATGCTGAAAACTGAAAACGCATTTAATGTTTCTGGTGGTATAATTTTGGACCGTGAGCAGAGCTCATCAAAAATCTCGAACTGATGGCCATGGCGTCCATCGTTGCTGCTGCTCCTACCACATTTGTGTGCTCGTCGTCATCCGCCGCCAGAGGCACAAAAGCAACCACCTCTCCGCAGCAGCGATAGCTACAGATCCCCTCCGCACAAAACCCATGAGCCGGAATCCCATTTCGAGCAAGCTCCCGCAGAAGATGAAGAAATCTGCGAGCTCCAAGTCTGCTTTTGCTCATTTCCAGGAGGATGATATCGTCGAGATTCGCCGGCCGGCGACCGTGAGGGAGAGAAAGGTGGCAAAGATGGCGGAGGATGAAGAGGAGGTGGACGCCAAGGCGGATGATTTCATCAACAAGTTCAAGAAGCAGCTGAAGATGCAGCGGCTGGATTCGATCGTAAGGTACAAGGACCTGATCATCTGGGAATCTTCAAAAAATCACCTCAACGTGACCACTAACCGCCGGGCATACAAGATCAGCCCCAGCAATCCCAGGTCCGATCTCGCTAAGAAGACCGCCGAACGCCTCGACCGCCAGTACGCCCTCTTCCGCCGTTTCGACACAATCGCTCGCTCAGCCGCCACTCGCGCTAGAGAAATCGATAGGGAACTCGAGATTGGCACGCGCTGGCGCGCTTTCAGCATGGGTTTCAACAGAAATTGGCCTAGGTACAGGAAGCAGCTTTCTGATTCCTTGGAGACCCCGTTGGGAAGAAGCTTTGCGACCATTTTCTTCCTGTGGTTTGCATTATCCGGATGGTTTTTTTTCGGATATTGTTTTTTTTCGCTACGTGGGTGCTTCCATTTACTGCTCCTCTCCTCATAGGAGCTGCCAACAACCTTGTTATTAAGGGCGATTGTCCGGCTTGTAAGAGGCAATTTGTTGGTTACAAGAACCAAGTAATCCGTTGTGGAAGCTGTGGAATCCACCGGCATCCTCTGCACCGTCTTGCTCGACACCAAGGGTCCACAGA
Organism: Pyrus x bretschneideri; assembly: GCF_019419815.1. Classification (NCBI taxonomy): domain Eukaryota; kingdom Viridiplantae; phylum Streptophyta; class Magnoliopsida; order Rosales; family Rosaceae; genus Pyrus; species Pyrus x bretschneideri. The sequence continues at coordinate 9,795,336 of NW_025999787.1, read as the reverse complement.
TTCGAACGGGGTTTCTCAAAGATGAGAAACCTGTCCAGCTCAAACAGGGCCAAGAGATCACCATCTCCACTGACTATACCCTCAAGGGTGATACAAATATAATTTGTATGAGTTACAAAAAGCTGGTTAAGGATGTCAAGCCAGGGAGCATGATTCTATGTGCTGATGGCACCATCTCCTTTATGGTTTTGTCTTGTGACAAGCAAAAGGGTTTGGTTCAATGCCACTGTCGGCTCCCCAAGGTCCAGACGGCTGCTCCTTGTTCCTCTATGCCCAGCGAGACTGCCATCCGTGAGCCCAGAGACCACAACGTGCACCCTCGTCTCGGCCGATAACAACGGAAAGGCAGTAGCAAAGTGGTGACATTCGGAGACCACAGTTCTCTTTCTACTTCTCTTGGACTCTCCTTCAACGCACACTGCAGTCCTTCCTTCCTCGCATATTGCTGCAACAATCGCCGACGTCAGACAGAAACCCATCAAGGGATCTCCACATCCAAGGGGATACTACAAATGCAGCAACTCCACCTGCAGGGCAATTCATTCTCTGGTGCTGATCTCTCTGGCGCGTTTCCTGCTTCACAGGGCAAAAGATAAAAGGACCTGTCGATCTGAGTAGAGTTTGCAAGATGGAGAGCTTGAGCAGCTTTTGGCAGTTGGTGTGGATGCGCTCGTAAAGGATGGGCTACTCAGTAGGCTAAAGGATGGTCCTCCGTTTTGGATTGACACAGCATCATCAACAACCGCATCGTGCACTCTCATCTCGACCGACAACAATAGGGAGTAGCAAACTAATGTCCTCGGAGTCTTCACCATCTTGCATTAAAAAGCAATGGTAGAGTCCTCAGCTTCGGAGTGGGTGCACCTATTTGTGATTCCATGGCTTCTTCTCTAAATCCTGCAGATAAAAATGTTCTGAATGGTACTCGAAATGGTTTACATAAAAGCAAAGAACAGAATGTCAATGGCTTCTCTTCGCAAATTCCTTGTCTTCCCGGTGTTCCCTGGCCTTATCCATGGAATGTAGCAATTCCTCCACTTCAGGCTTGACGCCTTGCACTACCCCGAGCTCGTCATTCTGGCCACCATGATCAAAATCAACGAAGAGCTTCATTGACCGCTGTCAAACAACTAGCCGGTCTTCAAACTCGACGCCTTACACTCTGCCTCAAGATCTGGCTGCTTCTGCACCTCCGCCATGGCTGCTGCCTTTGAATGTGATCAACAAAATCAAAGTTTGTCAACTCACATCCAAAGATCTCATCCGTCTGCTTGCCTCTGCTGCTGCCTTTGAATGTGATTGACAAAATCAAAGTTTGTCAACTCACACCCAAAGATCTCCTCCGTCTTCTCTGGGACTCGCCTGGGTTTTCACCCACGAACTCAACCTTGCAGATGGCCATATAAAGAAAAAAAAAATGATGATGCGGGGAAGCATCTTTCAAAAGAATAATAAATAAAAAAAAAAAAGTAGCAATGATGATGCTGGGAAGCATCTTTCAAAAGAATAATAAAAAAAAAAACAATGATGATGCTTCTGGCACCATCTGAAATATATATATATATATATATATATATATATAATTATAAAGGCTTCAGGCGTGAAGGCAAAAGAAAAAAAAAAAAAGGTGGCAATGATGATGTTGGGAAACATCTTTCAAAAAGAATAATAATAATAAAAAAAAGATAGCAATGATGATATTGGGAAGCATCTTTCAAAGGCAACATCAGCTGCCAATTGTTTAAATTAGCAAAATTGGAAGATGCAAGGTAGTGAGCAAAATGCAGTGGCCATGCAGTGGCCTATATGCGTGTGTGTGTGTACAAGTTTTGGAATTAAAAGTAAAGAAAGTAATGAAGGTCATCATTCATGTGTGGACATATTTGTTATATACAAGTTGTAATTTTGTAGAGTTTGAAACTCACACGGTGCCAGGCACACCGAGAGCAATTACAAGTGCGGAAAAAAAAATGTATCTAACAAAGAAAGAGGAAGATGGAGCCTTCACAAAGGTCGTTCACGTGAAGCCCCACTACTTGGCCAAACTCCAGGAGCCGGAGGCACCGAAGATAGATCATTCGAGGCCCCAATACTTGGTGGAACGCTTGATGACGCCGGAAAAATGTGCCTCTGGAAGAAAGACGCAAGCCTTTGACGGTCACTTTGAATGCGACCTTGAGATTCTTGCATCTCATCAAGCTTCCTCTTCATGCCCGACGAATAGTTATTTGCAAGCACATGCAAACTTCTATTCTCGTACTTAAGCTGTTTAATCTCCTGCTTAAGATCTTCCACCTCTGCCATCAATGATTCCACTTGACGGGACCGAGCAAGCAGGCGTTGGCCCATGTTGGACACAGAGCCCGCACACTGAACACTAAGAGCGAGGGACTCTTGAACGGCCAACTCATCGGACCGTCCTGACAGCAGCCTACTATCTTTTGGAGTAAGGAGGTTCCTAGCTACTATTGTAGCTGTTGTGGCGTCCTGCATCACGGAGTCTTCACCTGTAAGAGGACCGTTAGAAGATAAGAAAGAAGGACACCATACATTACCTTGAAGCGGCGCAACCGGATCACTGCTGAGACTCAATTCTAAGCTAAGGTTCGATGGGTTAGCCATTTTTTAAAGGTGTTAAAAGAGATGGGTGGATGGAGTTAAAACTCAAAAGGCCGGAGATGATTTTCAAGAATGAGCAACCTTCAAAGTATGCATGTTACAGGTGATCAATACCTCTATAAAAAAGAAGAGGCGCTTGCTCAGAAATCAAAGAGGCGTTGGTTCAGAAATCGAAGGGCCGCTTATTCAAAAGTGAAGAGACATCGCTCTGCAAATCTCAAAAGCTGGATTTTCCGGCGTAAGTTAGGCGACGCTTTCTCGGCTTTCCAGAAAACGCGTTCAACTTTGTCAAAAGATCTCCGACAAAGTTGAAAACACGTGGAGGCTGGCGACGCTTTCGCGGCTTTTCAGAGCACGGGTGCCACTTTGTCAAAAGATCACGTAGAGGTCATCATCGCAGCTACACATCTTTAGCTGACAAGCGCAAAGTTCGGCGACGCTTTCTCTGCTTTTCAGAAAACGCGTGCAGCTTTGTCAAAAGAGGCACTCGTTCAGAAATCGAAGAGGCGTCGTTCAGAAATCAAAGAGGCGTATTCAAAGATCGAAGAATCGTCACTATTTCAAAAAATCGGATTTGCGGGATCAAAACGTTTGTCGACAAGGGTAAAAGAACAGTACCACCACTTGCTATTGGGAAATCCCTATATATGTCGACCTTCATCTTTTATGGCAAGGCAAACCTGCAAACAAGAAAAAAAAAATGCCCAACTCTTCCTCACCTCCGAGAGTACACTCCCAGCAAAGCATCTCAAAATGCTCAGTTTTCTTCCTCTTCGGGAATACCCTTGCAAACAATTGACACCAAGGCAAAAGTATCTCATATCATCAAGGGCGAAAGCAAAGGTATCTCATATCATGCTTTTTCCCTATCTTTTCCTTTGCCCTTGTTCTCACCTGCCAGGACAAGGACAGAGAAAGCAATATGTCGGAACCTCCACTCAAACTTGCGCTGCCACCAAGAAGTGATGATCCATTCAAATGCAAGGTTTGCATTCAACTCCTGCATCAGGAACAAATAGTACAAGAGAAGATGCTAAACCTGTATAAGGAAATACCACTTCTGCAAAGGGGAGCAAGTAAGGCAAGTGAAAATGATACATTGAAGCATGTGGAGACAAGCTACAACTGCATATGCTGAGCTATCCTCTAACCCTCTTCAATACGAATTGGAGAGATTGAACAAAGAAACAGAAAAAAAGGAGTAAGCTCAGACCTTCGGGGAAGACCAAAAGAATCCTGCTGCCCAGTTCAAGAGTAGCACAAAGGAAAATCAACGAGTGGAGGAGACCAAAAGAATCCTGCTGCCCAGTTCAAGAGTAGCACAAAGGAAAATCAACGAGTGGAGGAGACCAAAAGAACCCTGCACCCAGTTCAAGAGTAGCACAAAGGAAAATCAACGAGTGGAGGAGACCAAAAGAATCCTGCTGCCCAGTTCAAGATCAAGCCTCGATGGCCCTTGAAGAAATCACAAGTCCGATTCAAAATCAAGTGTTCACCACCTTTGAATCAAATTCAACTCCAGATAAAAGGAGTAAGTTCAGACCTTCGGAGGAGACCAAAAGAATCCTCCAGCCCAGTTCAAGATCAAGCCTCGATGGCCCTTGAAGAAATCACAAGTCCGATTCAAAATCAAGTGTTCACCACCCTTGAATCAAATTCAACTCCCGATAACAGGAGTAAGTTCAGACCTTCGGAGGAGACCAAAAGAATCCTCCAGCCCAGTTCAAGATTAAGCCTGCGGAAAATCAACGATTGGAGGAAACCAGAAAATCTTCCAGTCGAACTCAAGATCAAGCCTCGATGGCCCTTGAAGAGATTTCCAGCCCAATTCAAGATCAAGCCTCGACGGCCCTTGGGTTGACATCTACATTAAGGGACTTCAAAACGCATCTTCTACACGTGACAAGCACATGTCTACGACGCGCCTTGAAGTGGGGGCATTTGTAGACATCAAAATTTCGGTGAAATGAATGTTGACCAATAATTAAAATTTCAACGTTCAAGTGTCACATAAATTTTACATGTAGCGTGTGATTCAACGAAAAATCGAAATAAATTGGAAAAGTCATCAAATATGACACATGTCAATACCTGGCAGAAATGATTTATTTCATCTGATTATTTAAATCCAAAAATCAAGTTTTGGAATTCTATAAATAGGAGGCCAAGGCATTCATTTTGAGGGGGAAGAAAGAAAAGAAGAAGGAAAAGAAGAAAAGAAGGAAGGAAGAAAGAAAGAAGCCTTGAAACTCTAAAGCTCTCAAGCAAATCCCGAAGGATCAAGAAAGCAATCTTCGTTCTTCGTCAAATCCACCTTCAAGATCAAGCCCCGACGGCCCTTGAAGAACTTCCACCAACTCAAGATCAAGCCCCGACGGCCCTTGAGGAAAGTGTTTATCGTTCATCATCCGTTCAATTCAAGATCAAGCCCCGACGACCCTTGAAGAACTTCAAATCCTCCTTCAAGATCAAGCCCCGACGGCCCTTGAGGAAAGTGTTCATCGTTCATCATCCGTTCAATTCAAGATCAAGCCCCGACGGCCCTTGAAGAACTTCAAATCCTCCTTCAAGATCAAGCCCCGACGGCCCTTGAGGAAAGTGTTCATCGTTCATCATCCGTTCAATTCAAGATCAAGCCCCGACGGCCCTTGAAGAAAGTGTTCATCATTCATCATCCGTTCATCCTAAGATCAAGCCCCAACGGCCCTTTGGATCAACAACCTCAACAAACTCATACACCCATTCTTCAAGATCAAGCCCAATGCCCCTTGAAGATCCATTCATCAACTGTTCATCCTTAGATCAAGCCCCGACGGCCCTTTGGATCAACAACTCATCCACAAACCCACACCCTACGAAGATAGAATCAGAGGACCAAATTACAAAGAGATTGTAACCCCAAAATCTTTAATACAAAAAATATATTTTGTACACGTATTCTTGTCTTTTGTGTTTCAGGAATTTCTCGTGTTTACAACTATATCATTTGGTTTGCTTATTTGAATTAAAAAATTTGGTCTCCTTGGCATTATCCATACTTTTTTTAGCATTGAGTTTGAATTCCTTGTCACCTCACCCACCCCCTCCCACAACCGAGAACAACTTAATACATTGAGATGTGGAGAAAAAAATTTCAGTGATAATGTATTATTGAATAGGAGACACTACGTGTTAGTGAACTGATTTCATATAAGTCATTCTCCCTCCACCCACTAGGGTATTCATTCCACTTTGTGAGGAGATTATATTTTACACACAATTTATCTAGCTTTTGAGAAAATTTTGAAAATGTGCGCACATGGATAAACACACTTGTATAGCCAAACTTTACAAAGCCAACATATGAGGTAAGACAGTATCATTCAATGCTACAAATATTTTAACTATTAAATTTGATTTTTACCATCATACAAACTTTTTATTTTGAATCTGATTCATTCATTTTTCGTATTATCCATTACCAAATCTTCATAGATGGGGCGGAATGCTCCGCAATGTAAACGACCTGCCGTATGCTTCAGATACACACCAAAAAAAGCGAGGGACTCTGGACCGCCGGATTGGTAATGTCGTTTGACTTACTGAACGCAAGCAGTCCATAACTCTGCAACTCGGTGCTTCTCCCTCCCAAATTCCCTGCAAATTCCCGATCTTCTCCATGAAATTACTCAATTAATTAAAATTAATAGAGAGAGAGAGAGAGAGAGATGGAAGCGGTGGCGGAGGGGCTGTGGGCGCTGGCGGACCACCAGGAGCAGAAAGGGGAGATCGGGAAGGCGGTGAAGTGTCTGGAAGCCATATGCCAAAGCGACGTGTCGTTTTTCCCCATCGTCGAAGTCAAAACGCGCCTCCGTATCGCCACCCTGCTCCTGAAGCACTCGCACAACGTCAACCACGCCAAGTCGCACCTGGAGCGAGCTCAACTGCTCCTCAAGTCCATCCCTTCCTGCTTCGACCTCAAGTGCCGCGCCTACAGCCTCCTCAGCCAGTGCTACCACCTCGTCGGCGCCATTCCGCCGCAGAAGCAGATCCTCCACAAAGCCCTCGAGCTTTCCGCTTCCGCCGGCCACGAGTATGTAGTAGCAGTGCCAGTAGCCTTGAATTTCCCTACTTTTAATGCTTAATTTTCCGACCCCTTTTGATACCCATTTCGTTTTTAGTTTTTGACGTTTCGTTTTTGTAATTGTTGTTTTTGTTCAAGTATTTGGAACTTAAAATCTCATATTGGTGGTGTTGTGATTGGTGTTGTTGTTGAAGAATTACGGTCAAGTTATGGTCTTGCAACTTCAATTCTCAGCTTGCAAATGCTCTGATCATCGAAGGGGATTACCGGAGTTCTATCTCCGCCTTGGAGGCCGGTTTTGTTTGTGCTGCCGAAATATATTATCCCGAGTTACAGGTAAACGAAACTGTCTGACAAGATAACATTACTTGTAGGTTAATTTCATGGCTTAATTTACTCATTTTGGATTTAGATGTTCTTTGCAACTTCTATCCTTCATGTACACCTAATGCAATGGGATGATGAGAGTACCGTTGAGCGAGCTGTTACCAAATGCAATGAAGTGTGGGAGTCCTTAGACCCGCAGAAAGTATGTTCCCATCTTGCCGTCTTAATAGTTTTCTACATTGCTTATTCTAATTCATACTTTCCATAATGCTGATAATGGTTGCTTGTTTTACTTTTACCTCGTTCTTGCTTGGTTACACCCATAAAGAGGCAACAATGCCTTGGTTTACTCTTCTATAATGAACTGCTGCACATATTTTATCGACTCCGGATATGTGACTACAAGAATGCTGGAGCACATGTAGAAAGATTGGATGCTGCTATGAAGGCTGATTTGCAGCAAATGCAGCATGTGCAGCAGCTGGGAAGGGAACTCAATGCTGTAAATCAGAGTCTTTCCCGGTTTGATCTACACCACAGGGAGAGGTCAGCATTGTCTGAAAAACAGGCTCGGCTTCAACACCAGCTCTCTAGTCTTTCAACATGGAGTTCAACTGCCCCAGGTTCCCTGGAACCAGCGTATTTTGGAAATATGAAACGAACATATGGAGATAAGCTTGAGCTAGCACCGCCTCCTCTTGATGGGGAATGGCTACCAAAAAGTGCAGTTTATGCTCTTGTTGATCTTATGGTGGTTGCGTTGAGTCGTCCAAAAGGAAATTTTAAGGACTCTGGAAAGCGTATACAATCCGGAATTCAAACCATCCAAGGTTTTCTTTTTACTCCTTTTATTTTTGTGGGAAGGGAGGGCGGGAGGGGGATTAACATGTCATTCTATGAGCCTCTGACTGATGGTGATACACACTTTAACTTGAATTATTTTGGTTTTTTATTCCTTTCCTTTTTCTTTTCAGAGGAACTTGTGAAGCTTGGAATAACTGATGGTGTGAGAGGTAAGTTCACTTTGAGGTGGCTATAATAACATGGTTACGTTGCTTTTATTTTTGTTTGAACATTGTTAAAGCAACCTTTCGTAAAATTTTCTGAGCAGAGGTGAATTTGCAACACTCTGCTATCTGGATGGCTGGTGTGTATTTGACGCTACTAATGCAGTTTCTTGAGAACAAAGTGGCTATGGAGTTGACGCGATCTGAATTTGTAGAAGCACAAGAGGTAAGTGCATGTCTCAAGACATACTTGTGTGTATTCTTAATCTCAAGGTGACTGCATGTAATGAGTATAGTCAAATCAATATACGTGCACCTTGCAGGCATTGGTACAGATGAAAAATTGGTTTATGCGCTTCCCAACAATTTTACAGACATGTGAGAGCATCATCGAAATGCTCAGGGGGCAGTATGCTCATGCTGTTGGCTGTTATCATGAAGCATCTTTCCATTACATTGAAGCTGCAAAGGTAAATATTTCTTGAACTTCAGTATCTGCCATATATCACTAGCCAAAAATTAAAGGTTTTATTGTTTTTACAATGAGAGAGCAATATGCTAATTTGTGTCCTCTACCATGTTTGTTAGATTTCATTCTGTTTGGTAAAAGGTAAACAAAACAAATAAGACATATGGACGTAATTTCCCTTGGCATCTAAACTATGTGTTACATGTGTTGTGTATGAGCAGCTGACAGAGAGCAAATCAATGCAAGCTATCTGCCAAATTTACGCAGCTGTCTCCTACATCTGCATTGGTGATTCGGAATCATCTACACAGGTGAAAGGTTTTCTGTAGTTTCTGTTCTGTTGCTTTTATATTTTTTTTAAATTTAGTATTTGATTGCACGTAGTTTTCATTTTTTTTTTTCTTTGGATTTTCCCATTGCTGAACAGATGTTTGGATGCAGGCACTTGACTTGATTGGACCTGTTTACAGAATGATGGACTCATTTGTTGGAGTTCGAGAGAAAACCAGTGCTCTTTTTGCCTATGGTCTTTTATTGATGAAGCAACAAGATCTACAGGAAGCAAGGTACATTCAAGTCCTTTATCATCTTCTGCGGTTGGCATTATAGATTTTAAACTGTTGTTTTAAAGTCGGAAAAGTTTTGAATTTGACTGCTGTGTGGAGATTTCTACTCTGTTTCCTTAGTCATTTAGACCGAGTCCATTTTATCTCCTAAAGCATTTATACGAGTTGAACATGTCATATATATAATGTCATTGATGTTTCAATTGTTTCTATGTTAATATTGGATAATATTTTCAAGTGATGTATCAAATCTTTCTTCAACTCTATATATTGTTAATTAATTCACTCCTTGAAATGCTATCTAAGAAGAGTGCACCGTTATCCTTCAAACTATGAAGTGATGAATATTTGCTGTCTAGCTGAATCCTGGTTTCTAGGAGACCCACGGGGGTTAACCCTACAGATCCAACCATACGGACAAAGACAAGAGCACAAACTACTACTATGGAAACCAAGTCCTCCAGGCTCTGCCTTTTGCTTACTCTTTGTTTTAGTTCTTGTGTACATAAACTTATAAATCCAGCTAATCGTGATAACGGATATGATACTTGAATTTTTTACAATATTGACTCTCTCCTAAATCTCATTTTGGTGCAGAAATCAACTTGCCAAAGGTTTGCAGTTGACACATACTCATTTGGGGAACCTTCAGCTTGTTTCACAGTATTTGACCATCCTTGGGAGTTTGGCACTAGCTCTTCATGATCCTGGACAAGCCAGAGAGATCTTGAGATCATCCTTAACATTGGCAAAGAAACTTTCCGATATCCCAGCACAGATATCGGTGCTCTCTATTCTGACAGGTATATATGTTCCTTTTGGCTCATTATATAGAACAGACAATCTAGTTTCTCCATTAGTGCAACAGAGAGCCCTGCCACACTCTAGGTTGTGGTATGCACTGACTGGACTGATCAAATTCACGTTTATCCTTTTACCTGCAATGCTATGTGATATTTTCTAATGGTTCAAAATTTGTATACATGACCATGTTCTGCATTCATGTATCAGAGTTTTGGAACAAATATTTTGTAACCGGAAGAAATTTAATGTTTACGGTTGTATTTTAGGTCATTCTTCTGCATATTAGTAAAGCATGTCGGATTTCATCATTTAACTAACTCAATTGAGTAGATTTTAACTCGAATCTTCATTGGATTTATTCTGCTGATACATGCTATTTTTATGGTAGCTTTGTATCAAGAGTTAGGCGAAAAGGGACATGAATTGGAGAATCTTGAGTTCCAGAAGAAAAGGGCGGATGAATTGCAAAAGAGACTTGCAGATGCACATTCATCCATTTACCATATTGAACTAGTGAGGGCAACACATCTCAAAGTTGCTTGACATGTCTGAAAAATGATTTAATCTTTCAATACGGGGCACTCGCTGATCATTTCTCTTGTACATATAACTTGCAGATTGAACAAGTGAAGGTTGAAGTACAACAATTTCACGGGGTTGACATCAATCGTGCAAACATGGGCCCATCCATGAGTGACAGTCTTGACATTCCAGAATCTATTGGTCTATCTGCCCAGTTGCCTACTCATTCATCATCAAGGCTAGTTGATTTAGACTCAGGAAGACGTGGGAAGAGGAGAATTTAGATTCTGACTTGTACAGTTCGAAACATCCTCTATTTTTCCCTTCTTAGGGAAAATGGGAGACTGATAACTTAGAGGAGATTGAAGTTGAGCACTTTGAAATCTATGTATAGTGTTGTGAAGTAGGTCAACTCCAGCGACAGAGTAGCGTTTGTTAGCGCTGGTATGAGAAATGCTGTATATTTTTTGGTGAATGTAATGTTATCGGGCAACGTTACCATATTTACTTGATTCCTTGATCCTTGGGAAACATAGTTTATGTCATCAGTGCAATGCAATACAGATGCTTGTTTGGTTTCACTTTCATGTCATGCAGTAGACTGATTACATGGTCAAAATTTTATGTAGGATGAACGCGGATTGATTACAATGTTTGGATGAAACGATGTACACTACGACATGTGATCGGGAAAAATGCAGCGCCAATAAACAACGGCAATAGTGAAAACTCTTTGCGTATTTCTTGTTCCATGGATAAACAAAATGCAGGGCTGCTAAACAACGGTAAGTGCAGGATGAGAGCGACTTGAATTCATCGATTGTCTTTTGCTCTTGTTCTCATGCCTCGTTAGCAGTTAGTCCCGAAATTTCTTTGAGTGGCTTCCACACAAATTTCCTCCTGCCAATGTATCGGTTTTTTGACATAATCGTAAGATGATCTATGCTATGAAAGTAGGCATGAACACCTAAACATCCAGGACAAAAGGGCATTTGGCATTACCAGTTTCCACACTCGGCGATGACCCTCACTTTGGGACGTAGCGTGGGAAGCAGAGCAAGAAACTGCAATTCAGCCTTCGACAGAACCTGAAGTACATGGGACAACATTAGAGTGATTATATTCCGATTTTGCTTTGGAAAGTGATTTTCGCACTCTGCTTTTGTCTGCAAGAGTAAATACCTTGGCTTCAATGATCCAGACTACAAGGCCTTTGGCTTTTGGAGGCAGAGCGGCAAGCCTGTAATCCACCTCTGGTGGAAAGTACCATCTTGATATGGGCTGCTTCCCTAGATGAGGCTACTTTCCAACAACATTTGAATAAGAAAAACAAAATGAAAGGCTAGATGACGACTAACAATTTGATAACATGACATATTGGATATTTGGACTCACCGGACAAACAGGGTGAACCTTGGTGAGGGTGGTCTCGGGATCACCAAGCCCTCGCGCGCTAAGGTCGAGGAAATAGTAACCTTGGTAAGTCAGGCGGTTAAGGTAGCGGCCCTCGTACCCTCCCTCGTGGGGAGAGTAGACGGCGAGGGCCTTGTGCTCCTCCACGTCAGAAAGCCAACGGCCGAGATCAAACCTCACCAAGTCCCCTCCTATGAAGTCCTCTATCCCTCTCCCACACCTTATCATCCCAGCCCTCTTGGATCCCTTACCATTTCCATGTCCCCCTCTCAATCCCATCAATAGCATCATGTTTATGTTTCCCTTCAGCTCATTGTTTCCGATGAAGCTGCTTCGAGGCGGTGGCTGCTTGTGCCGGAGATTCGCAGAGACGGGAAGTATTGTTCCATGCTTGAAGCAGCTTGCAGCTGCCATATTCTAACTTGAAAGAAAGGTAGTGATGGTGTGGGAGATAATGCCAGTAGCGGGAAGTAATGCGAAGACAATGCATTTGTATGGTGGACAACAAAGATAAGAATTCACAACTCTTTCTTCTATTATGTTTGACAAAAATTAAAATAAAAAGAAAAAATACTTGGCTACTTAAAAGATGAGTAAAATGCAAGTTACTGTAACATACAATAAAATATTGATTTCATGAACTTCAGAAGCAAGATCTATTCCATCAACGTTTCACTATAAAATTATTAATTTGTTGAATCTCAAGATCAACTAAGATAATCATATTTGGTAAAGTTCAGATTTTAGATTTTATCGTAAATCAATTTACAATACAGAGAGTAGCTTAACCCGTTATGATCACATGCAAGATATTTTGATTCGCTATGGTTATCAAACGATCCCTAATGACTTATTTGGAATTTCTTTTAAAATGACTAAAAACACTTTTAATGAAAACGGTTTTTGAATCAATCATCACTAAAAATGCAAGTGTGAATATTGAAAATGCAATTGGAAGTGATTCATACAAGAAATATATAACTGAGGTTTCTTACCAGAAACATTTACATCTTTTTAAAACTTAAAAATATTTTCTTTAGAAATACTTCTTGGATCATTTCAAAAATACTTACAAACGAGACTGATTCCTTAATGCTTACTAACATGTGCACTCCCGATCACCATGGGGCTCACACCGCTTTCCTTGGCCCGGCAACCGCACCATACCCAAATACTCCCAGCAAGTAAAAAGTTTAGAACATTGGTTTTTAACACACAGAATCATCAAAGAATCAACCTTGACTTCCTCCCCCCTTCCCTTCTTCTCCGTCCTGATTCATCCTTCCCTCCCTCCGTAAATCCCTCCCAATTCAAAGTTTTCCCAATTTAGGGTTTTCAGATTGTCCCAATGAAATAACCTTGTTGGGTCCAAGCAACAACAAGAAGAAGAATGCTGGGTTCCACCGCGTCGAAGTGGTACAGAGTCGGCGGGCTTCTCCTCCACCACAAACCCCACCGGAGCTTCAATTCAACCGCCTTTGCCGCCAGAACCGCCTTCCACGGCAGCCCCATTCGTCTCCCAAAGCCTTTGACTTCGAACCCCGTTCGCACAGCATCAATATTCCCTTTCCGTATCAACGCCTTCATCGCCGATGCTACATCCACCCCTTCTCCGCCGGACGGGCGGTCATTGTTCTCCACTTTGCCGGACAAGAACAACCCGACTCCTAGAGTTTCTAAAGGGAATTCCGTCGAACAGATTACGAATGTGCAGATTTTCCGAACTCTAGCCAGTTACTTGTGGATGAAAGATAACTATGAGTTCCGCATCAGGGTCATTGCTGCGTTGGGGTTCTTGGTTGGAGCGAAGGTCCTCAATGTGCAGGTGCCCTTCCTTTTCAAGCTTGCTGTTGATTGGTTGAGCTCGGCTACTGGCAATGCCACTGCTCTGGCTTCTTTCACCGCAGCCAATTCGACCCAGTTGGCGCTTTTTGCAACCCCGGCTTCCGTTTTGATTGGATATGGGATTGCACGTACTTGTGCTTCTGCTTTCAACGGTACTACTACGCATGAAGTAATTGCTTGCTCATACCATTTTCTTTGGATATTCATGCTTCAGTAACATGTTTATATACGTGAATTTGGAACTGGGTTGTTGTTTATATCTAAAATTTTGTGCAAATATCGTTGCAGAATTGCGGACTGCCGTGTTTTCTAAGGTAGCGCTGCGAACAATCCGATCGGTATCTAGGAAGGTATGAAAGTAGCGTTCTCCAAAATGTATCCTTTGTTGGTTACATATATAGCATGCTTGGATTACTCTAAGAAGTTAGATGCTTTATATCCTAAAATTTTCCGTTACAAATGCAATTTAAACATTTTGCAGGTCTTTTCTCATCTGCACGACCTTGGTCTTCGATATCATCTTAGGTATCCATATCTATTACTTTCCATGTTTTTTTAAGAATGTATGAATTAGTTGTAGAGGAGGGGTGAGAATTTAGTTGTCCTTAGGGGAGATATTGTGCTTTAGTTTATAATAACAGCTTTTCAACAAAGTTGATATTTTGAGCTATTAGTTGCATGCTTACAATTGCGTTATCCCTTGTCTAATGTAATTTCAGTCGAGAAACCGGTGCACTAAATAGAATAATTGACCGTGGTAGCCGTGCAATAAATTTTATTCTCTCATCTATGGTGTTCAACGTTGTACCTACCATCTTAGAGGTATGATCTGTACCTTTGGTTATTGTCAAGCTTGTTGACATGTATAAAGACACTGGAGTTTGTGCTGTTATTTGTACGAAGGTTGAGGTTCCACTCGCTTCGTATATATGACAGAACTACATTACTAAGTTTCTGAACAAATTCAACTGATTTGACATGTACCCTTCCAGATATCTATGGTTTCAGGTATACTGGCTTACAAATTTGGAGCACCTTTTGCATGGATAACTTCACTATCCGTTGCTGCATATGTCGCATTTACATTGATTGTCACACAGGTATTGTGTCTCTTGTCAATCGTTTGCTTACAGTCTCTGGAATGAATTGTGCAATTTTTTCCAGTCTCTTAGAGCATCTACAAAGGACTAGCTAATGAAATTTCCATAGCTAAAATATAGAACAGTTTCATAAAAGATGCCCCCATCATACTACTGGCTATTTGCCCCTAAAAATTACTCAACCTCTACGATCTTATACATATGAGGGAGAGAAAGTGATTCCTAGTGACTTGCTATCTAACATTTTAATATAATTAGCAAGCAAACTTCTTCGTTTTGAATATTCTGGAGAGAGAAAAAATTTAGAAACATTCATGCCTACTTAAAGTCGGGAGCAGGGTTGGAGTAACAATACAAAAGTGGCTAGCTAAAATGACTTTCTAGTAATTTTAACTAAATATGAAGAGTCCCCTTGGGGATGCTCTAATTTCCGCTCCTTGTTGGTCACACCTTGTTTCTCTTATTAGTGGTCTGTATTGGTATGTACTTTTCTATTCATACATGCATATAATGCCGTATTGATATATTTCTAGATTATCTTGCACTTCATCGCCTTATCCTGTCTATCGATATGCTGATAGCTTTTGGTTTATGTACTTTTTGTAAATGATTTTCTTGCCTTTACAGTGGAGGACTAAGTTTAGGAAGGCCATGAATAAGGCTGATAATGATGCTAGTACAAGGGCAATCGATTCACTTATAAATTATGAGGTAACATGATGTACTTTGTATGGCTTCTACTCACTTTATGCACAAGTTGATGTTCTGTGGTTTCATCATCTGATGCTGTTTTCTTTCTACAGACCGTGAAATATTTCAATAATGAATCTTTTGAAGCCACCAAATATGATGAGTACTTAAAGAGTAAGTTTTTTTTTTTTTTTTCCTGAATTAGCATTGGTCTGGAAACTAATATGAATTAAACCCACTAGTTCATGGTACACAAAATGTAAAAGCTGCTATTAGTCTTTCTGATAAACTTAAAGTCATAAAATGTCAAATTATTTTGAAGTTAGGCATAAACATGTATTTATTCACGACATACATATGCGCTGCTTGCTTCCTTGTCAAGAAAATTATTTCCTGAACCAACCTTGATGCTTCCTTCTGTTTCATGCATTTATGGGTTTGCATGGTAATCTCAGGTGGCATTCCACCAAGCTGACTTTTATTTTACTTTTACTGAATGTGCTTTGTGGGGTATTTGTTCACATGGTATTGGACATGTTTGTTCCTCCCTGAAATATTTTTGGTTTGCTTGCACTAATAATAGTAGTTTTTTTTCTGAGTTTAAATTGAGCTCGCACTCATATACCCTAAAATCTTATTTTCATGGTTTCTTAATGCTTCTTCTGTTGCTTGCCGTTATTTTATCTTTCAGGGTATGAGGATGCTGCTTTAAAAACACAACGCAGTCTGGCTTTTCTGAATTTCGGCCAAAATATTATATTTAGCACGGCTCTATCAACTGCTATGGTGTTGTGTTCAAATGGTATTATGAGTGGCAATATGACAGTTGGTGATTTGGTAATTTTCCTTGAGATGCCGACTTAAATTTTGAAATTTTTTTGTTGCGAAGTGATTCTCTAATGGTAATTCAAATTATTGTTAAAAAAAAATGGTAATTCAAATTATTGTTAAAAAAAAGGTAATTCAAATTATGGTTGAATCAATATACAGGTCATGGTGAATGGACTTCTATTCCAGCTCTCGCTTCCACTCAATTTCCTTGGTAGTGTTTATCGTGAGACTATACAGAGTCTGGTTGACATGAAATCTATGTTTCAGTTACTGGAGGTAAATGAAGGAACTTCACAGTTTACTTGCAAGTTGGCTTTTAGTTGATGTATAGAGTGTTTCTCTTTATCTTTATTTTTATTCACTTTTTCACTATAAGAAAATCTATCTTATAACGGACAAAACCTATGCTCTTTCTATTTTCAAGCCTTGTTAATGAAGAAAAAAGAAGGAAATATATACAACTCTTATTTTTTTAATTTTGGGTTTTTACTTTGTACTTAAAACTTTTAAAAGAATGAGAGAGATTTTGTTTGCCGTTAACGTTATTTTGAGATTTGTTATCTTGTACATTGGTGAGATGGCAATTTTTCAGTTTCTAATACCTTTTTCTTGTTTTAACTCTTACTTTTGTTTTCGTTACTACCGTAGGAAAAGGCTGAAATTGGTGACAAAGCTGATGCAAAGCCTCTGGAGTTACGCGGGGGAAGCATTCAGTTTGACAATGTACACTTCAGGTGGTGTATGCTTCTCCTTCTATCTTTCTATCCTTCTATTATTATAATTTTGGGTGTTTAAAAGAATTGGATCTCAGAAGAAGGCTTAAATTGGGTGGGAGTGAAGGCTTTGCTTGCCCTTTCTCTGAGCCGGCATTTCTCTCTCTGGCTGTTCTGTCATTGATATATCATCCTGTACTTGTAGAGTAGTTGAAATAGTTAGCGACTTAGCATGATGATGTAAGGGGTTCCTTGGAATCTTTATGTGTGATATTATTATAAGTGTATTGTTTATATGATCCGTTGCTGATGCACTATATTCCCTTTTTCCATGTATGCAGTTACCTGACAGAAAGAAAGATTCTTGATGGAATATCATTTGTTGTACCTGCTGGAAAGAGTGTGGCTATCGTTGGAACCAGCGGAAGTGGTAAGGGGATAATCTCTTGATACAATGTTCCTTTCCTCATTGATATAATTTAATGTTCAACATGAAATTCTATATGTTTATGGTTTGTGTGCTTCCTTTGTGACATGGTTCTACCATAGTTCTGCTGCTATTGCTTGATGTTAGCCTGGCAGTTATTAGGATAAGCAAGTGATGCCCATGCATATTTATTTCTTTTATTTTTATCACTTTTGCATGGTACAGCGTATTTTTGTTTTTACTCAATAGCATGGGTTCATGTATGTATTGAATTTGCATTTGCTTGCAGGCAAGTCCACCATTCTCAGATTGCTCTTCAGGTTCTTTGACACCCATTCTGGAAGTGTAAGCAAACTAATTCTGTTTTCTGTTAGTTTTTCCTGTTGGTACAATATGGACTTTATTTACAAAGCATGCGGTGTTATCTTAGTGGTCGAGTCTGATGCTGATGGTTCAAGTAGCGAATGGTTGCCACTTGTTAGATTTTGCCTTGCTTATTGTCATTGCTGAAAGTTTTTATGCTGTTTGCAATTTCTAATCATTTAGACAAAGTTTATGATGATGATAGTACTAGTAAGAACTTGCCATCAATCTACTCGTCAGCTCAAAACATGCTTTAAGCTGTTTAAAATTTTTAATCTGCTAGGTATCAGGAAACAGCTTGGTGTAACACACCTAGGGATGACTAAGGATTGAATTATTAAAGGGAAGAACATAAATATTCCCTGAAAAATAACAATCTATGTTACTAAACAAGGAATTGAATTGAATTATGACTTGATTAGAGATGACCAAGCAAGGGTTGAGTTAAGAGGTTTTAATAAATTGTATTTCACGATTCAAATGGACATTGTCACATTCCTCCCTTTCTCATAAAAAGTTTGCCATTGACAGATAAAGATAGATGGTCAAGATATTCAGGATGTAACACTTGAGAGTCTACGGAAGTCCATTGGTGTTGTGCCCCAAGATACTGTAAGTCCAAATAAGCAACTTCATTTTTGTTTTGTTTCTGGTTTTAGTAGGTACTACAGCAAACTCTGAGGTGGCTATGCACGATCTTGCTGGTCTTAAGTAGTAACAACCTAATAAGGAAATATTTTGTGTTTGGCAGGTACTTTTCAATGACACAATATTTCACAACATTCATTATGGTAATCTTTCAGCACCAAAAGAAGAGGTATAAGATGGATGATTATCTCTTTTATTTTTTTTCTTTGAAAAGCTTATCGTTTAATCTACGGTGCTATTTCTTGGCCTAAATAATTATTTTTGTTTAGGTGTATGATGCAGCTCGACGTGCAGCAATACATGACACCATCATGAAGTTCCCTGACAAGTATTCTACTGTCGTAGGGGAACGAGGGCTCAAGGTGAGAAGACTGATGCTATCTACACAGTAATTTGTTTGCTGTAGTCATGGAATAAACATCCCTCTCTGAGGGGTTAGGTTGGGTTAGGGTGCTACATGAGTTTACTTTTCTGCAGTACATCTACCTCCTGCAAAGTCAGTTTTTTGTAGTTTTTTTTTTTTTAAATTGCTTATTATTGTTGACTGTGTAACATGCTGACAGAAAAAGGGGGGAAAAGGAATACACAGCTGTTTGTTAATCCTTCTTGGTGGAACTATTGAATTCTGAAAATTTTGATAATAATTCTGTGCAGTTAAGTGGTGGTGAGAAACAGCGTGTGGCACTGGCTCGTGCATTCTTGAAAGCACCTCCAATTCTGTAACCATTCTTTTTTATCTTTTTTTCTTTTTATTCTTGCTCTCATCCTTTAAGGAGAAAGTAGTCTGACTATTTTATGATGTTCTTTTTATTTGACATCCACAGTTTATGTGATGAAGCTACAAGTGCACTAGATAGCACCACAGAAGCAGAAATATTAACTGCATTGAAGTCCTTGGCAACTAATCGAACATCAGTTTTCATTGCCCATAGGCTAACCACTGCAATGCAGTGCAACGAGGTAAGCATAACTAATCGAACATCAGTTTTCATTGCCCATAGGCTAACCACTGCAATGCAGTGCGATGAGGTAAGCATTCTTTCACCTATGTGTGGATTCTCCTGCATTTTTATATCTATTTCACCTTAACATCTAAGACTCTGTAATTCATACTTAAGTTTGGTTCGTGGGCATGAAAGAGTGCTATATGAGTTGCAGTTTTGTCATACCTTTTAAACTATTGAACTCTTAAGCTATTAAGGCCTCATTTGATGTCTACAATTGGCTTGCATTGGATAACTCGCTAGATTTGATGAATGTTGAATGAAAAAGCATTCAACGGTAGATGCTCACTTGAATAGTTTGTCCAAGTGCAGGTAGAAGATGGATTAGGAGGAATAAGTTTTCACAATTAATCCTTCTCTTACCTTCACTTTGAAAAACTATGCAAGTGGGCATCCACTTCATTCAACATTTATTGAAATCTAGTGAGCTTCCCAATCCTAGTCACCAAACAAGGCATAAATGTCTTGTTATCAAAGTCATTGTTGTGCTACCCTCTGTCCTACAATTCCTTTATATTTTCATATTCCTTTTGTACATTGCTATATCTTTCCGTATTCCTTTTATCTTACTCCTCTCTTTTCGAACCAAATCTCAGATAATAGTTCTGGAGAACGGGAAAGTAGTTGAGCAGGGATCCCATGATGTTCTATTGTCTAAGGCAGGACGATATGCACAGCTCTGGGGACAGCAAAATAACACAATTGATGCACTTGATTCCACCGTTAAATTGGGGGCATGACCTTGTTCCTATTCCTCCGCCCCTCTCTCCCTACCAAAATAAGAAAGAGTGGCTTAAGTAGCTGTATTTTTTTTTGTCAGTCTTGCAGTACTTTATTAGCCACCTTGGATAACCAACTTATAGATACATTGGATTAGTATACATGAGGATGCACTTGGGTTTAAGCAAGGATCTCGCGCACGCTTGAAAAATCAATAAATGGCATGTGTATTTTGCCATACGGTTCTTCTTTGGTCTTCACTTGACAATAAGTTTCAAGCACAATGTAAGGTATGTAGTACTGCTTGGTTCCTTCTGATAAATTGTACAGTAGCCAGTTTAGCTTTGAGAAGCATGCGCTGTTACCTTTGCAGCCTATGATCATCGGAAAAAATTTTGTGTAAATTAGCTTACTGATACCCGAAACAGCTTCTTAACTATGTCCTTGCTGCTCAGGATTGAATTCAGTTCACTTTTATACATCATTTTAGGAAGGATTGTGGAATTTTTTCCGTTCCATTTGTTAGTCAGAGTTCTCCATTGTATCACTTGTGCACTATTTGTAAACAATAGAGTTTGGCTTTGTGCTTTTAGTTCTATCCATCCATGCACAAGATGTAAATCATTTTGGCAATTTGTGTTTACACATGTATCTTCTTCTTTTTCGCGCAAATTGCGCCTAGCATTGTGTGAATTTATGGTTCTTTATTGCGTTTGTGGAGTGAAAGGTAATTTTGCTTATGTTATTCTTTTGTCGTATCAATAGCGACATTGTGTAACGTAAATAGTGTTGTGCCAAATCTGGCGTAACAATTGCATGTTGAACAGATTAGGAAGTTACTGGCACTCGTAGAAGTTGAGTTTGTTCATCGCACAGTTGTCAAAATAATCGTTGCATGTAACGCTTGCCTGACCACCTACCCCGAGCACAGACAAAAGTGCCCGGTGTATAAATTCATCTGTATAGAAGTTCTTGATCACTTGAGTCTGAGAGTGGATTGAATGCATGTTATGTGATGAGAATTTTGCCAGATTTGAAAGAGTTCTAGGGCTGTGAGTGTTCATTTGGTAATTTTACCTGCACTTTCCCATTTGCTGTTATCTCAAGTGCTGCATTGGCTCTCTCATGAGGTTTGTTCTCTTTTCTTTGCTCCAATCTACCTTTCCTTCTATACAGATTCTGTACATAGCTGCATTTTTACCCGGTTGTTCGTAACATCTTTGTTTCGAGCTTCTAAGGTTCGGTTGGCGGGGTTTTCCGGTCCCGTGTTATTTTTCTTACTTTAATTTCAGTAATTTTTCATTTTCCTGTATCCTTTAACCATTATTGCTTCAAATTTGGAAGATACAAAAATGTACTTGTGCTGCAAAAGGAGGAATAGGGGAGGAAAAGGAAGACTTCCATTTGGCCTGTGTAGCTTTCATCCTTACTCTCCTCTCCTTTTGCATGTGCATGTTAACAATGGATCCTCAATGTAGGAGTTTGAAAACGAGCTTACAATTGAGGAAGTGCTTCTTCATGAAGCACTTCTAAGAAAAAGCGTTTTTGCTAGATGCTCGTCCAAATTTGAATTAAAGTCTTAAATGTTATTTTAAAAGTGCTTTTATTATTCGGAAACACTTGACTTTTTCTATCAAAAGTTGTCTGGGTTTTTTTTTTTAATTTTTTTGTGTAATTTCAAGGCGTTTTTAGCTTTTCTGAAAACACTTCCAAGCGGATACCTCTAGAAATCAAGAGTTGCGGTTGTTTCAATAAATTATCATGGTAAAAATTTCAAGTTCTACTATTCATCACAAGGAAATTTGCTTCAAGCCGTTATTGTTTTGGCAAAAAAAATAAAGACAGAAATAGTTTCACCTTGCAAACCTTCTCTCTTTGTTTAGGGAGCAATTTTCCAAAACTTACTATTATGTCTAAACGTTTTTGTTGGAAGTACGTTGAAATTTAATTAAAATCTAGAAAGTACTTTTGCAATCTAAATGTATGTCAAACACTGACGAAATGCTTTTTGTCAATAAAACATCGCAGTAAAAATTTCTAGTTCTACTTTTCATCAAGTTTGTTTCAAGACGTTGTTTGAAAAAAGCAAAATATTTTCACCTTGCCAACCTTCTCTTTGTGGTAAAACTAGCAACGAAAGTGACATCATCGGTGATGAGCTGTAAAATATTTTGGTAAAATATCTTGGTGCTGATGCTGATGTGGGAGAGTCCGTTACAAATGAATTGGTATTTTGCACTTAGGTACGGTTTTATAGTTAAAATGGTTTTTGAAATTGATATAATTCTTTATTTTGGTCCCTAAAATTCAATAAAAGTGATTCCTGAGTTTGTACATCATAAATTATTTTGGTCATTCCTAAAAAATTTATCAATATCTTTGTCAAATTATCACATGAACGATCATGTGACCACCTTTTTATGGATATTTTTGTCAAATCAACTCCTCTACTTAACGAGGATATTAGAATATGTTTCACAAAAGAAACAAAATGATTTACGATGGACAAATTTAGAGATCGCTTCTATTGATTTTTAATGTTATTAATCAAAATGAGAAGTTATGTCGATCTCAGAGAACTAAAAAGTCCCAAAATATTCATTTGTTGTTTTCCTCCCTCCATTCCACACAACAAGGTCACAACAACGGTAAAAAAGAAGGAAAATTAATGAAAAGGGCTTGAAAACTTTTAGTTTTAACGATAAGGACAAAATAAAGGGTAAAGTGAATAGTAACATGATTGACTTTTTAGTGTAAAAATGTGGTTTTTCGTTAAAGTGAATAGTACCGCGGGCTTTTCGTTAAAACTTCCTAAAAAAAATTCCTTTTCTATTGCGTCCTAATTTACTTTTGCTTCAAACTTTACTTCAGGTAAGTTTTCATGTTCTTTCTTTGTTCCTTTTTTATAGATTAATTTTAAAGAGAGTAACATAGAAAGTAAAATTTCTTATAAAAGCTGATATGGGAATAGTAACAGAAAATTAGAAGCGAATTACACACACAAACTAATTACAAACCTTTAATCAAAAATGAAACTAGAGAACACTGAATCGTGGATTATGTCCGACATTATTATAAGTTTAGTGAGCCTCTGGTTCTATTTTTGATTAAAAGTTTGTAACAGACCCTTTTTTGTGCGCATTTTCTATATTACAAACGTGGGTTGAAATTAAAATGTATATGGTGCAATCCAGAGATGGAAATATGGGAGGGAAGTGAACTAGTTGAAGGGAGAAGGAAGAGTGCCCGAATATTGGCATTGAAGGAGGTTAAGAAGAACAAGGAAATCTCCAAATCCAAAGACAATGTCCGTAGAGAGAATGGTCAGACACCCGTTGCAGCAAAAACAGCAGCTTCTGGTGCCAAGAGGGGCCGAAAGCGCAAAAAACTTGACGATGTAGTTCTATCCTCTCAACAGGTCGTTCTGTCCCTGCCCTACTCTTGCATTATGTATTTACATATATTCTTTGTATTGATATTGTCGATAGTGTATCAATAACATGTTGGTACTTATTGCCAACGATATCAATACCTTAACAATATAATACGGATAGTTAGAGAGGAACAATGTCCGTTTAAGTGAAAAACTAATGTATATATGTGCATATGTAAATTGAAACTCTAGTTTATCTTTGATGCTTCTTTCAGCTGCAGGGTCCTTACCATAAGTTGCAGCTCGGTAATCCTTCCCTTCTCATTTGCCGTTGCATGCGGGATTTTGAAGATCGAATACATGATGTCGATGCAATCAAGATCAGTGAGCCTCTTATTTCTAACATAGATGTTTGTTTAGTTCAAGATTTCCGAATGCAGTAACGTAGTTATTGTTCATGTTGCAGAACAACTGTTATCTACGCCATTGTCGGTGAAACAAGTCTGCGAGTACATCCTTAATACATTACAGAGGTGTGTGCACATTTTTTTTTCCCTCTTCTGCAATGCTTGAATTACTACTTGAAAAATTACTTAAGGACGTCGATTATTTACATACGATATGTTTTTTTTATCCTAATCTTTCTGCTTTACATAGGAGGGACACACATGATGCATTTGCTCAGCCTGTTGACCCTAACAAGGTTAGTTCTACACTTGTTGCCAAATTTTTCTCACATTTTTTTTTCATCTTTCTAATCAGAAAACAACAATATGTTTCTTGGTTTCCAAGGTAATAACCTATTACGCAATCATAAAAAATCCAATGGATTTTGGCACCGTGAGAGATAAACTTCATGCAGAAATGTATGCAACCCTGCAACAATTCAAGGTTCGTGCCGAAACAAACACTCTTCCTCCTTTCATGTTCTTTCCTCTTCTTCTTCTTCTTGCAGTTTGTGTTGCACCATTTTCAACTCTCCTTCGTATCCGGTGTCTTTCAGAAACCGGAAAAAATTACCACATCATCTTATGTTTTGAATTGCACCGAGTTGCATGTGTAATTGGCGAAATTATGAACTTTTTCCTTTGAATTAACAGCGTGATGTGCTGCTGATACCCAAAAATGCAATTCACTTTAACGCAGAAGCCACCATATATTACCAAGAGGTAGGTTAATTTATTTAATTCTTCCTTTTCATCGTTTTTTTTTTTTTTTTTTTTTTTTTGTAATATAAACTACCATGAAAATCTTATTTTTCTTACCAGGCTCAAGGTATAAAAGATCTAGCCGACGAACTTTTCAGAACTCTGAGATGTGATCGAATACGTTTTCTGTTAAAATATTACTTCCATGAAATACTCTGCCCTCATGGGCATGGTGGAGATATACACTCAAAGTTTCTTGAACCAACTGGGAAGCCAAAGTTTCTTGAACCAACTGGCAAACCATGGCGCTTGTGTGGCTCATCCCTCAGAAGTGAAAAACAAGCAGATCCAAATCCTGGTAAGTATTGCAATGGCTTAGAGACTACTGATTAGAAGATAACTAGAACAGGCAGAATTCGAAGAATGTTTCTACCTTCATGCATTTTTATGGATGGAAAAGGAAGCTAACCTGGTTTTCTTTTCCCTTGCTTTGGACAGGATTGAGAGATGGTAGGGACTCAAATTTAGCCAGAGCGCAGAGGCGTTACACTTATTGTACGCCTTCCAAAGAGAATGAATCTTTAATCTCAGCTGTCTACAATGCACCCAATAAATCACTTGTTCATGTAAGTTACTATGATATAACCTCACCTGCATAAGGAAGTACAGCAAGTTAGTTTTTTACACACAAGATTTTTCGTAACTTCTGCACGATATGTTTCATATGCACACAGAAAAGGACTTTTATTTGGCATGCAATTTGTTCCATGACCGAAGATTGTGATAGCCTGTCTGTATTCAGTTGTTCTCATAGAACTTTATGGAAGTGTTTGAAAAATGTTTTAACTTTGAGATTATATACTGGTTTGGGCAAACTTGATATATAAGTATAAATAATTAAATATATAACTTGGTTGCTTCTTCTTGACAATGTAGATTGATGCTGGATTAGGATACAAAGAAAGTCTCATGCGGTTTATTAAAAATTTGGGGCCAACAGCTCAAATGGTTGCTAAGAAGAAATTAGAAAGTCTAGTTGCAGCTCAGAATTGTCAGCCTCAGGCAACCCCTCCATTTCAGAACCAAAATTATCCTGCTTTCGCCCTATCTGCATCACCGGCACTTGGCCATCCTATTGGTGTTAATAGTTCTCAAATGACTCAAATGCAACATAATTCCCTGTATAACTTGCCAAAGGAAGTGAATGTCCCTTATTTTCTTGGTGATGCTTCTGCACAAGGATATGCCCCGGTTAGAGCCAGCCTATGCATCAATGAGGGTGCTTACAAGGGAAACATGAATGCACCCGACACATCCAGAATAGACATGAAGGGTAATCTCATTGACCCGAAAGGGAAGGCACATGAGGAAGGACATACTTACAAAAAAGCTTTCCCGGAACGGATAGGTATTGATATAAACAAAATCATGGACTCCCCTAGCCTTACCAATGGTATAAGACTTCACAAGAGCAAAATGGAAGGCAGGCCTCATCAAAATCAGAACAGCAACGTTCAGTTGGAGTCGCACATTCGCGTTGTTAGAGATTTGGGTGGTCCTGAGGGAAACAGCACAAAGTTTAGGACTGTGGATATGCTAGCAGAACGTAACAATGTAGGAAACCTGCAGCAGCTTCCGCAAGCTCGGATGTCTAGGACTGCATTGAATCAGTCGAGGCTGCAAGAGATCATGTCAAATACCAACACCTACCTCAGGACATCATCTTACTTGCCTTCACCCACTCCAGAGCTGTCGAGTTTGATCCAGACAACAACTTCCTTCAATGGTTTCGACACGCAACTGAGTAGCAACTATGCAGCTAACTCTTTTCATGCAGGTCAGCTTCCTCAAAAGAATAACTATATAGCTAACCCTACACAGGCAGGTCAGCTCATGCCTCAATGTAACAGTCCCAATGCGGCGCAAGGTGTGCAAGAAATGAGTAGCTTTCCCAGCATGAAACTGAAGCTTGGTGAGGATCATAGTGCATTGGCAAAGAGTGACATGTTTATGAGGAGAGAACAATGTGTGGAGTCACTGGCGGTTCAGGGAATAGTGAAGCCTCCTCCCTTGTACAATGCATTTGGTAGCCATGAAAGAGCTTCAACTCAATGGTACCAAAAGGAGCCTACTCCTGAACCTCTTCTGCCCTGGCTGGTGGACTCTCAGCAGCCTAACTTGTCTCTTCAGCTGTGAGTTGAGCTATTTGAGGGACTCCTTTGAACTATCATCCTATGAATGTGGATCAAAACTTGTTTTGTATTTCTCCTTTGAATGTCCTTTGCCTTGTCGTAAGTTAGAGATAATTTTATGTTTTATGTTCTAGTGCATGATGTCTTTCTTAGCGTTGTTCATCTATGTCGTCTTTGAACTGCTTTCGCAGCACCCCAGACTTATGTTTTATATTCTAGTAATGTCTTCATTTGTGTTCATCTATGTCCATCCCTTAGGGCTTCAATTTTTTATTTATTTAACTGCAATACTCTATTTAATTTAATTTAAACTACGAGAAGGGGAATTCAAATTTGCAAGCATAGATGAGTACACTACTCTAGCCAACTTGACTAAACAAAATTTGCTAAGACTTCAATTTAAGTCCTCTTTTAACCGGCTGTGCTTCAAATTGAATTTTTTCTTCACCCGCAGCTATAGTTCAAGAGTCTAAAAAGTGAACGTTAAAATGATGAATTCTCGCAATGTGGCATCAAAAGACGCATAAGTTCTCAAAGAGGGCAAGTGAAAAGACAAAAAGCACTTATTCCTAGTGAAAGCCACTTCGCCTGTACATGGGCTGGCTCCTTCCTTCAACCTGATAGTTTAAGCTTTATAGTATTTATATTTTAACTAGGCTCGTGTTTACCATTCTAAGCAGATACTTAACCCTCCAATAACAAATAACAAGTAAAAGTTAATCATTAAACAACACTAGCATGTTTTGCTATGCCTGTGAAACTTCACTTCGATTAGGAAGCTCGTTGCTGGGTTTATTGCTTATTGTTGGCATTATTTTGGACGGAGATTAATGACAGCTCCCTTGAGGGGGTGGGAGGTTGCAGATCTGTGAATTTTTATTGAGCGAATGGGTGGGTAGTTTAGATTAGGAAGCTTTGGGCATGGAGGTGCTGCTGTGATGGACTGATGGAGGGGATCGAGGAAGAGCTTGTCATTTTTTTAATTATATTTTTAGCTTTCAAAATATTATAATAGTTTTTAATATTATTTTGTACACCTGGCAAATAAGTGGGCCCAATCATACCACATTAGTGAACCTAACAGATTTTTTAAGAGAACTAACAAAAATGATAAAACGAAACAAAAATTGAGTTTCAACAAGTACAGTGATCAAAATTAAGTTTCAGAAGTTAAAAATTGAAGTGAAGTGCCAAAAGAGCATAACAAAAAATAAGCCTACAATTAATGCTTTAACTTATCAACAAAAAATAAGCCTAAAATTCATGCTTTAACTTACCGACACGTCAACATATGATACGATGTTGGCAGGCTGCCACCTCTTACTTTTTAGTCTTTAGTTATCAGGGAGGGGGGACCATTACTGTACGTATCGTTTTCACTGACTAGGGTTTACAAGAGAAGGCCACCTTTAGCTTACTTCACATGTCAATGAACTATTATGTAAAGGCTGAAAGCAAAAGAGTTGAGACCACTTACTATTTTATGACCCCTAGGGTTGGAGGAGATGTTTTTGGTTCTGGATCTATCCTTTGCGGAGAGCCTTGATAAGTAGGTGTGATAACTTTTCCCTCCCATGTGTGATATCTGGAAAGCTCATAATGCATGCAGGTTTATAATTGCATTATTCACTTGGATATATCATTGACTCGCGCGCTAACAGTTTAAATTTCATAAATCTAGTATGTTGAAATGTTCCACATCGACCGTATCAATGAGAAAATAAGAGTTTAAATATCATAACCCTACTCTAACTATCACTGAGACCCTTTCTGATAAAACTTCACACCTGACGGATCCCATATGTGATATCTGGAAAGTACATAATGCATGCAAGTTTATAATTGCATTATTCACTTGGATACATTGTTGACTCACGCACTAACAGTTTAAACTTCATAAGTCCAATATGTTGAAATGTCTTTAAACTTCATAAGTCCAGTATGTTGAAATGTCCCACATCGGACTGTATCAATGAGAAAAGAAGAGTTTAAATATCATAACCCTACTCCAACTATCACTGAGACCTTTTCTGATAAAAACTGACATACTTCATATTGAAGTTGCAAACTTACAAGAGAAATTTCTCTCACAATCGAAGAGTATCATTAACAGTTTAAGCCTCGAAAGTCTAATTACTGTCTAACATGAATCTCTATGGCACTGTTGGTTAATTTTCTAACAGTGTAACCTTTTGCAGCCCAACAATTGTTCATGCATCGTTTCGGCTCGAGTAAAATATGACCTCCCTTGCTAAAACCCGTCACACCAAGGGAGTTTCAAGCATACATTGAGGAAGCGCACACAAACAAGTGAGGAGAAACTGCATTTCCCTCTCTCATTATATACAAATACAAGAGGTTCCCTCACATCCAACTCCACTTCTTTCAAACCTAGCTGATCTCCCCGATCAGTTGTGAGAGAGACATTGTATACGAGTGACGAGAGCATTCTCATAAGATTTAAGACATAGATATCTTGGGTATACAAGTAATTTCCTTCCTTGCCCAAATTGGTAATGAAATAGGTCGAACTAGGTACTTATGCTTCCAAGAAAGAAGTCTAAAGAAAGCAAAAAGATCCGTTGTCTTCTAGTAGATCACCTCATGCACTGAGCCAATTAGAGATTTCTTCGAATGACATCAACAACAAAATAAAATAGGGCAACTGACAACATGGAAACACACCCCCATATAGAAAGAATATTAATTTTACCGTAAGTTAATCAAAGACCGTAACAAATGCTCATTACTCGATAAATACAGTTAAAAATCTACTTCACTTGTACTTTCATTATCTTTTTTTTGGTGTACTTCCATTATCGACAACCACTGAACTGCTTATTTTAATTCACTTTAGATCCTCACACACACGTACACATAGTATATGCATACCACCTTTTGAGCCCTAAAAAAGGGGTTTTCCGCTCCATACAAACAAGAAAACCCTACTCACAATTAAATTTTAACTCTGCTTGACTCATTACTTGTAAGGATCCAACAGAACTCACAACTTACAACTTGATAGGTGCATGTAACAACTCGTTAAAATCACACCAAAAAACCGTTTTTATACGTGTTAGATTGTAATTTTCAGTTTAGGATGAATGACAATGACCTAAGAAGGAAGCCATGTTTCTTTCTTAATTTTTACCTCAAAGGCTTAAGAAATTTGTGCAAAAATAATGCTCAAGAAACAGATTTTCTGCTGATAAAGACTAAAAGTGGATTGTGGGGTATGTGATATACAATAAAATACGGAGATCACGACTGCCAATGAAGCATGAAGTGCAACAATAGCATATAGCTCCAAGTTCCAACCTCTGCAATTCTGAGAGACTGAGAGACTGCGTTTAGCCCCACTAGACGTAGACATGAGGCGGGTTTTAAGATACCAAAACGCATGCCATAAAATTTCACTTTCTAATTATGATGCGTTGCCAAACATTGCCAAAAGAATAGAGACAACCAACCACAGCCTCCATATTTCCCCCAACATAAAACATGCACCTGTAAATTGTGAAGCACCAAATGAAAAGCTCCTTCCCCTGGCGAGGGTTCAGTTGACACTGCTCGACTTGTTCGTTCTCTAGTAACATGTTTTTAACTGTCTAGTTTTTACTAAAAATAATAATCTCTAAGCACAGGAGAGAAGCTTTGATGCAATGGGAATATATATACCTACATACTCTCTCTCTCTAGTAGCATGTTCTTTTACCTTTGCATTTACCTGTTGGAGAGAAACTTCCATGCAATGGGGTATACACAGCATCTCGCTCTAGCAGTATGTTTTTAACTCTCAAGTTTTTACTAAAAATAAGTCTCCAGATTTCTCACTCATCCAGTCTAGTGTGATAGTCCAAGTGGTTAGTACGAAAGAGAGGGGAACGATGGCAGGACTGGAAAGTTCTTTTTCCCTCCACAATCATTTTGTTCAATTCAATGGAAATGTTTTGAAGGGTTTTGAAGGGAGAAAGAAGTTCCCTCTCCATTAAAGTTCCATGCCACTAATTTCATAGGGTTGATCAGCCTCTTTCTCTTATTTCCTACTACCTGCAACCAAAATATATGGATACAACAAAAAACGTACACTAAATTTGTTGTCGAATTTCAAGTGGTGTCACATCATCCATTGTAATAGATATAGCACCCCTGACCAATTAGTTTAACTTCAGCATGTTCAAAATGCACAAACATAAATTGTGGTGTAGAAAAATGATGGCATTAACGGAGAGAACTGCAATTATAGTATCAATAGAGAAATCGGACATAATTCAATTCACCTGACGAATATGTAACAAAAAAATGCGGAGATAAACACAGTTCTGATCACTAAGTACATCATGAAAAGAAATGGTTAGGTAAACAATATATACAACAAAGAAGACAGTAAAAGGGAGCTCCCTTCAGTCCAAGCACAGAGAAGAAAAGAATGAAATTTATCTCCCGCATCATTCACACATTCGCAGTAGAAATATCCACTCCTTTTCTACTGAGTTTGAATGAATGAGTCGGCAGCTAATTCAAACCCTTTGCCCTTCCGTGAGTGGACTGAAGAAAGCTCACTTAAACCATCTCTAAGAACACATAATACACATGATTCCAACAATATTTACTGCTCCATGAAAACTATTATTCAAAGGGATGAAAAATGGAAACAAACATTTTGGTACGTTTATGCTAATTCAGAAGTGGGTAAAACAAGAAAGACCAACAAGAAGACTCAATTTTCTCTCTTTTTCACTAATGACTAGCTAATTGAACAAAATGTTAATATGATGCGGTTGCAATTCCAAGTACATTTTTGCCTATGATGCAACCATATAAACTTAATAAGGTTTCCCTGAATCATTTTGAAGTCTAATTAATAAACGAAAACAAGCAAATGACAAGTTAAAAAGTGATCACAGTATTCACTAGTGCTTCCTTGGATGGAATTTGTGTATGCAGATGACCTGCATTCAAATTTCATGTTCAAGTATATTCCATTAATAGTTATTATTGAAATGTTATAGAAATCCTGAAAGCTATAATATTAATTCTTACTTAACTTAATTACAGAAGTCCTGCAAGCAGAACTTTTATTTATATAACTGAAATCTTACCGAAATTCTGGGAGCAGAAATGTTCAAATCTAACCTAAAATCCTATTACTTTAATGTTACAGAGCTCTTAAAACCCAATTAACATATCTGTATTTTTTTGGGGTAATTCCTGTATATATTCTCAAATAGGTGTAGAGATTATGCAAATTACCAGAAAATAGTGTCGAATTCTGACTTTCCATGACTTATAATGTATGTCCAAGACTTGCTTTCTCTCCATTTCTTCTGTTTTCCACTTGCACATAATTAGAACCAGATAATTTAAAGTGGGGGAGTAACTTCTTTTTATTCAGATCTCAAAGTTAGTATTTCTTGCATAAACCCTGACCCCAAGTAAATGTAATCCCACTACTATGCACCAAAGATTCACAACCACCAAAAACATCAGATCATATATCATCGCCTTAGATGCCCTATGAATTACTCTTAACAATATATATACATATATATATATAAATAAACAAAGATGGTATAACAGCTTTCATCACCACAATTTAGTAAAATTAAAGATTAAAATTAGTAAAGATTGTGTAACAGTTTCTTCTACGAGAATCTCATCGTAAAATTAAGGAGCTTTTTAGAGATTAGGAGGGAACAAATAAATAAAATGGTGTGAGAAAGACCAACTTATCAAAAATGAAGCAAACACATACCTGATAGACTAAAGGACTAAAAGACTTTCAGACTTACTAAGAATAGAACCTCCACAGAAACGTCCTTACAACTTCACCAAAAAGTAAATCCTTGCAATTCAACCTCCATCAGCAGCCGCACTGTGTATAAGTCTGTGATGATACATTCAGAAGAATTGAAGAAACGCAGACACAGAAAAATAGACAAAACCCATGAATAATTAAATGACACTATTAAGAAGAAAAAAGATAATTAATCGAAACGAGTGATGCAAAAATCAAGGAGGGAGAGGGAGGAGGGAGAGGGAAAATGGGGGGAAGGAGGTGAGGAAGTGTCGCTGTCTTTCATGGGAATCAGAGAAGGGAAAACGATATATTGGAGATCTCTCTATCTACCTGATCTCTCTACACAAATCTGGCAAAAGCACTGGTGTTTGTGTGTTACTATATACCCAAAGAATAAAAGTAAAAATAAAATAAAATAAAAAAGTGAAAAGTGGTATTTTCTTTTCTTTACTTTTCTTTCCTTTTCTTATTGTTACTAGTATTTACTCATCCAACATGGATACGCTACAATACAAGGCTCCCTCTCTCTCTCTCTCCATCTCCAGATACATCACCACAGACTCAGAGAGATGATTATGCCACTGATATATACAGCTCATCCTCTCCACAACTGTGTGGAGAAGAAATAGGTGGTGGGGTTTCTTTGACCATAGTTTTGCTTGCTTCTCTCTCTCTCTCTCTCCCGTCTACTACTGTGTGTTGCACTAGTATCTAGGTCTAAATCTTCTCTCAGTATTTGCAGGGCAGAAGTACTCTATATATAGGGTTTGAGGTCACAGATTAGTCCGGCGGAGAAAGTCAGGGTCTCATACTCGTTGAGTCATTCTGAATATCGAAATGACTTAACTAGCCCTCACCCTACTACCCCATCGTATTTTATAGGAAAAATTAGAATGCCTTATATTTTTTACTATTGTTGTTAGATTAAACATTCATCATTTTTAAAGATTTGATTAAGGTACTTTGATCAACTGTCACCTCAATAATTTTCTATTCATTTAATTTTCATGTCATTAATTTAAATGCATTTATATATAGGTATAAGGTAGCTTAGCAACTAATTGCCTACAATATAGGAATTCAATTTCGTCAATCCCTTTCTACGCATTAAATGACATTTTTTTTAATAAAATAAAATAAAAAATTTAACTAATTCCTCATTACCTTATTATCAGTATTTTTTTTTCAAATTCTCTTTCTATTAAAAATGTCTCAATAAAAAGTCTTCAATACATATTTTTTCACGTATAGATATATAAAAAATATACTTAAAACTTTGGTACATTTGAGAACAAAAGTATCGACTTTTGGTACGTTTATATTTCAAATGTACCGAGAAACCAAATGTACCAAAAATTCAAATGTACCATAAAACCAAATGTACCCATTGTTATGTAACCCTTTTGGGACGTTTAGATTTCAAATGTACAGAGAAACCAAATGTACCAAAATTTCAAATATACCATAAAGCCAAATGTGCCCATTGTCAGGTAACCTTTTTGGTACGTTTAGATTCCAAATGTACTAAAAGACCAAATGAACAAAAAATCACAAATGTACCACAAAACCAAATGTCTCTATCTGATAACCCTTTTTGGTACATTTACTGCTAGTGACACACCCCAACCAAAATCAGGGCGTGTTACCCGTCACGTGAGGATTGTGACATCCCACATCGTCCATGGAAGTGATCCTTATATGTATATTTCCATCTCTACCTAGCACGAGGCTTTTTGAGAGCTCACTGGTTTCGGGTTCCGTTGGAACTTCGAAGTTAAGCGAGTAGCGCGCGAGAGCACTCCCATGATGGGTGACCCACTGGGAAGTTCCCGTGTGAGTTCCCAAAAACAAAACCACGAGGGTGTGCTGAGGGCCCAAAGCGAACAATATCATGCTACGGTGAAGTTGGGCCCGGGAAGTGATCCCGCCTGGGCCGGGATTTGACAGCTAGCCTATTGTGAGATACTAAATAAAATGTACAAAAAGAATTAATTATTAAAAAAAAACATTGTTTATATGACAAAAATACCCCTGCATTATTTGGTGCATTGTTTTGGGTTGCTTTTGAATTTTCTTTGTTTGAGGCTGTTGGCTTTATATATATAGGGATCAGGATCCTCTCCTGAGCTAAGGGTGAGAATCATCCTGAGCAAGCTCATCGGGCCATTCAAATTTTATCCAACGATTATAGTTATTATAATTTTTAGAGGGGCCCCTGTTTGTAATCATTGGATAAAATTTGAACGGTCAGATAGGCTTACTCAGAAGGATCCTCACCCTTAGCTCAGCTCAGGAGAGGATCCTGATCTATATGGAGATACCATGTAGGTCCAACTAAAATACAATGATGACTGATATTGTATTTGACCACACATACAATATGCCTTCTCTATAAGAACAACTTACCTGCAATGAGTTTATCATTATGTGGCATCCCAATAAATGTCATGTATTTTTTTTTTTTTTTTTGACAATTAATTCGTGTGTTGAAAAACCTGCATCTGTCATTATACTCTAAGAATGTGATGCTATAGTGGTCGTGAACATTTTTCATGTAAATCATTTTTCTTTTCTATAACTAAAACTCAACTCGAGTCTTACTTAATTTTTTAAAATCCAAATGTTGTAACTGAATTCTTTAAAACTTAACTTGAGTCTCATTTTGCCTTCTATCGTCAAAATTTGTTACAAATCCATTAAAATTGTTTATGTGACACAAATAGATTCATTGTTGCTAGGGTTGTAAACCAGCTTGAAACAGCTCAAGTTTGTAACAAGTTCGACTCTTATTTGGTTCGTGGAAGCTCAGTTCATGAAAGAACAAGCCAAGTGTATAATTCAACTCGTAAAGCTTGTGATCAGCTCATTTATCTTTTACGAGATGGTTTAAACTCGATTCCACTCAACAAGTTTGTTTGGATGAAATATCATGTTCAAGCTTTTGCTTTTGGATAATTATATATACTTACTATTCTTCTAACTTTAGATTGATTATCTTCACTTTTAGTTTTGTTTTAGATGGAGATCGATATAGTGTCCCTTCGTCGTATTTTGTTTTTAAGGAAACTACAGGTATGGAAAAAGAAAGATACTATTTTAAAGTAGTATTTTTGAAAATTTTATGTCATACTGTTTATTTATTTATATATATAAACTTGTTATTATCATTTTAAAAATCTAATTATGCATTCCAAATTTATTATATTTAGAAAAAAAATACTCTTAATTATGAGAAGTGCACAATTGATTTTTTAGAGTGACAATATTAATTTCCTACATATATATATATATATAATATTATTAACAGTGTTGGCAAGTCGTGAAGTTTTGTTGCAAAATCAGACATCTTATTGCTTTAAATAGCTCGTGCCAGCTTGAGCTCCGTATTAAATTTGAAGTTTTTAAGCTTACTTGAGCTTGGCTAGCCAAGTCTATCTTGAGCTCTAAAAATATTTATTAGAATTATGTTTCTCTTATTTTGAAAAAAAAAAACCTAGTTTATATTTATTTTTTGCTACAATGTGGCACACATCTCAGCTATAATGGGTCTCTTTGTTCCACATAAACAATTTTGATAAATTTATTGACGAAATTGGACTGTATGGAATAAAGTGAGATATGATGAATTTTAAGAAATTAAATGACCAAATTTGAGTTTAAAAAAAATAAGTGACACTTGAGTTGAGTTTTAAGGATGCTAATGAAATCAAGCCTATATAATTTTTGGGTTATTTGTTGATTTCCAACTTATAAGGCATTGTCAATTCCCACCCCCCCGGGGAACTTTAACTTTATCCGATTACTCCTCTGAATTCTTACAATCAACCAAATTCCCCACGCCGTTAGATTTCCTAATTTTTCATCCATCTAATATTCCGTTCATCCTAAACAAAAATGTCTTTTTACAAGGAGACTAACTTGCTCAACTCAACTCACCACAACCTCCTCCCTTGAATACCTTACGAGCCCTTTTCATTTTCTATGCTTCTCTCTCTCCAAAGTTCACAACAGATTACACACAGAGCAATAAGAAATGTCACTCCTGCAAAATTCCCCACCGAATTTGACAGTTAAATCCCATTTCCAATTCTTTCCACCCCACGTCTCTAAACCTCAATCTCTCTCCCAAAACCACCTCCAAAAATCTACTTCCACCAATTAACACCCAAATCCCAACCTGCCCACCAATTCATGCTTCTTTTCTCTGCAACCACCCCACCAACACCCATCAATTTCCACTTTTACCCACCTTTTTTCTCTATTTCCACAAACTCCTGCATCCCTTAAACCCAACGCCACTTCCGCTCCCCGACCCCATGACCTCTTCACCACCATTAACACC
Organism: Pyrus x bretschneideri; assembly: GCF_019419815.1. Taxonomy (NCBI): domain Eukaryota; kingdom Viridiplantae; phylum Streptophyta; class Magnoliopsida; order Rosales; family Rosaceae; genus Pyrus; species Pyrus x bretschneideri. The sequence goes on along the minus strand of NW_025999787.1, from coordinate 9,758,350 downwards.
TTAACACCCTCATCCCTCCAAAACTCTAGAAACCCCCCTCCTCACCCCCCCCCCCGCTACATCACGTCACTCCGGCTTTGATGGTGACCCCAATTCCAATTCCACGATCCCTCGGCATCCATCGTTGCCTCCTAGCTTCCACCTCCCCCGTCAACTTCTTTCAGAGGTTCAAGAAGGAGCAGAATATCGTGCTCCCAACCCTCACTTCCAAAAACTTTGCGTTCAACATTTAGACCTCTTTTGCCAAATCATCGACCCTGATGCTCTCTCTCGATTTGTTTGGCTTTGGTGAGCGGCCAAATTATTTTTATGCCCGTAGAATTTTGTGGCGTTGACAGATATGAATGAAATATCTAATGGAAAATTAGAAAATCTAACAGTATGGGGGATTTCGGCCAATTATAATAGTTTATGGGGGTAATTGACTAAAATTAAAATTCAGAGGAAAATTTGATAGCAACTTACAAGTTTGAGGGGGAAATCGACAAATACCTCATATAATTTTTTTGTCAATATAGGTTGTTGATTATAATCTTTTCATCTTTTGGAAATAAAAATTGTGTCTTTTCATCTCTGCTATTGATCACTGTTTCTCATGTATTTCAATAAATTATGGGTAGTTGAAATGTTTTATTCAAGCTTACTATTTGTGGAGCATGCAGTCATATTTTATACAGAATAAAGGATGAGAGAACGTATTACTGTTGTAAGCGAATCCAAGTATTTACAAGGAAGTCCCGCTTTAGATAAAAGTTTAGTAAGGTTTTGAGTCCATCGATTTTACACGTACTTGGAGTTCATCTATTGTGTCAGATTTTCTTCTTTTGGGATTCATTTGAACAAGAGTAGTATTTGTTTGTATTTAAGTGTTGCACCAAGTTTATCAATAAATTTTTTGGAGAAGAGACAGGCGAGGATTTCTGTAATGGTCCTCTCTTCTTTAGAGAAGGGGTAAGTGCCCCGCACATAACTCTTGCCCAAGTGCTAATTTTGCATAATCTTTCTCCAATTAAGGAAAAAAATGTTGCACCATACTCATTTTCCATGGAAAAGGAAAATTACTTACCGATTACAATATCGACTGAAATTTATAAAATTAAAAAAAAAAAGATAGACAAATAAAAATTAGTAAAACCAAGAAAATTAACAGCAACATAGCTATTGATCCATGCACTCTCATAGAGATGAGTTCATTCTATCTATGAAACTCATATGTATTTGAGAGTGTGTCACTGTTAACAAGTGTATCAGCATACGTATAAATAACAAATGTCACGTTTAACTCTTGCATGGTGCGATAAGTATATAGTTGTTGAACATTGGTTGGGTCCATTGGGAGACCTTGTCCAGGATTCCCTGAGAGAATATGTCTTTCTGATCCATGTCCTTCTCTCCTCGCAAAAGGACTCTCAGATATGATGATTCCTCTATAGCTAAGGCAAACAAGTAAGCACGATCATGTGTTGTTATGTCTTCATGTGCAAGAGTATACCAGCACAATGTTTCGAAGTTGACACGATCGACAAATCTTTAATTAATTTTCTTATAATTTGACACCAAAATAATGGAGTTTGCCACCGCCTTCAGAGCCACCCCATGTTTGTTTGTCTGGGAAAAGGGTGGCCACTGGCCACGCCACCCTCCCTTTACCTACCATTTTCATATTTCATTCACACCAGCGCCACCACAATCCAACAACAAGAAAACATGTGCACATTCAAAGTACTTATATATTCCCTTCATTTCTATTAGCGAAGGATAATAAAGAAAATTGAGGTTCCGTTGTAAAATTAATTGACAATATGAAGAATAATTGAATTCTTACAAATCTTTGTATGGTTCACTTATGTGGGACTTTGTCCTTAAATTCTCACACGTCCTCTCACGTGTGTTAAATTTTCAAGTCTAATACACGGACACAAATTGGGTGACGTGGAGCACGTGTGGCCAATGGCTTCACATGTGGACCAACCTGACTCTGATATCATGAAGAAAATCGATGTTCTATCATAAAACCAATTAGCACTATAGAGAGTAGTCCAACTCTTTATAAGCCGTTGCATAGTTTGATTTCTCACTACAGTGGAACATTGTCCCCATGCACATCCTCACAGATATAAGTCCAATGGCGATCGACTTTAGCAGTGCAAATTTTTAACTAAATGAGATATTAAAATGATTGCTTGTATAAGAAGGTTAATCGACCCTGGACCTAACTGGCACACCCTACTCATGAGTAGGTAGCAATAAAATATATAAAATGTGCAATGTACATCAATACACATCAAAATTTATGTCACATTTTCTGTATACTATTCTCTTCAAGTCGAGTGTGTACAGGACTGAAGAATTGTTTTTAATTTCAACTAGTAAATAATTGATAAGAGTATTGTTACACAAGTAGCATGTCAATGTCGTCTTATATATAAAAGGTGGACTTAAAATCAATTAATATGATCAACGATGTTTCTCTTTTTAATGTTTAAAATTAGTTAAAAATTGAATCAGTTTTCCCATCTAATAACAATAAACAAACATGTTATAATCTCATCAGTAAGCATATATTTCGTATGGACACTTTATATTTTGAGTATGTTGTGTTGAACACGCAGATGAAGCATAGAACATGAATTTTAGAGTGTGCTTTGACTTTTAAACATAGTAAAAAAATTGACATGACATGTTTGAGGTCAGTTTATCATTATTTTGAAAATATCAGGGGCCAAACTGAAATTTTAAACAACTATATGGTCAAATTATAATAGTTAAGCATTCTTTTAAATATCCAAACCCATCTCCCTATTGTCACTTTATCTATTTGAACTAGTACATTGATATTTGAGTGTATGATAGGCAACGATATTTTACTATAAGGGTAGGGACTTGTTTTTTAGTTTGATTCCTTATTTTCTCAATACTACTTGCATCGAGAAAATATGAGAATTTTGAGCTAAATTACACAATTAATCATTATAATTAATCAAATATCGAACTCGTCATTCACAACGAAACCAATCTCTCTTCACACGTTCAATTAGAGTTGTCATTTGTATTTAGATTTGGGCTTATCTCTAATATCATCATTTCTGTTGAATTAGGAAAAGAAAGAGGTTTTTGTGACTGTGTACAACAGAAAAAGCCCATACCCAAAAACCTGGGCAGATCAAAGCACCAGGCCCAAATCAAAAGAGGTCCATCTTAATTTTAGTAACAGTAACTCTGTTTCAAAGGAAAGTCGGAGGGGCGTTGACGAAGGCGGAGAGGGAGGAACACAACGCACACAGGCGGGTGAATTCAGAAGAAAGAGGGCTGATTCGTCCGGCTGAAGGCGGAGGAAGGAGATCTTCTTCTCTGTGACTGTTTAGGGTTTCCAAGTTTAGGGCTTTCGTCATCAGCCCTCTTCAATATCCAATCCGTGCAGTCGCAGGGAGACTCTGTTTTTGGTGACCCAAACGAAGAAGAAAGAGGGGTAAAGCTCGCATTTTGAATGAGCGGCGAGTGTCAGAGGCTCGGAAATTGATTTGGGGATTAGGGTTTTGCAATTCGATTGAGTGGAGGAAAGAGGGGTGGTCAGAAATGGCTTACAGAAGGAGGCAGCAGGTTTTGTCTTCGTCGTCGTCATCGACATCAAGCACGAGCTTTCGATTTGAAGAAGAAGAGGAAGATAAATCTCGGCACCCATTGCCGCCGCCGCAGTCTGACGATTCGCTTGCGGCCAAAGCCATTCGAGCCTCGTCGGCGCATCGTGACTCCTCTCTCTCCTCCGCTTACTCTGCTCGCGGTGCTCAGCCTGCTGTCAACTCCTCCTCCCCAACGTCCTCATTGCCTTCCCGATATTCCAACCCCGCCACCACTGCATCTTCTTCTCCGTCCTCCAAGGTCTTTGGATTCATATGCTTTTATGCTGTTTCATTCGTGAATTGTGTGTTTTGTTGCATCTGATTGCTGTTTTTGTTCTTCCCATTACTTAAATTGTGCTGCTTTCTGTTGGATTTTCAGCCACATGAGTATACCTCATTGAAGAATGTGAATGAATCCAAACATGGGTTTTGGGGTGTTCTTGCCAGAAAAGCCAAGGCCATTCTCGACGATGACGATAATGGAGCTCAAGATTATGATTCACCCCGAACAACAAGGGCGGGCATGCAGTCTACACCGACAAGGGGTAAGGTGAGATATAGATTTCGTCATGTCTTTATAGTAGCTTGGCATTTTCCAAAGACTTTTAGTTGCTGCTGCATTGTTGAATGACTGTGTATTTGCAGATTTATGGTATCTAATACTCTAATTGGTGTATCTACTAACTATTTGCAGTATCCTGAACCGAACCAATTTGTTGAGAGCAGCGGAAAGACTGAGAATCCCACATTACAGAAGGGATTGGGGGCATTTACATCATCACTTAGTTATATTAGTGGCACCATTGGGAATGCTTTGGAGGTAGGCAATGTGAATTTATGTTCAGTTGACCATTGATTTTAAATGTTTTGCTCATGCTTCCAAAAGTAATTCCAATATTTAGCCTTCTGTTTAACTCTATTCTTGAAACGTAGTACAGTTATCCTGGCGTGTTTATAAAGAATGCTAATAAGAATGAACATTGACTCTGTGTGTGTGTTTCTGCATCCGCACAAATTCATTGCATGTGCATATTTATGCAATTTTATCTTTAGCTGTCTCCTTACTCTGGAGTTGGTCCAATAATTGGTACTTGTGCCTAGTTGATCATAATATGCACCGTCTGCCTTTCACCCTTTGACAGGAGGGTCGTACAATTGTTGAGAAGGGGACTGCAGACATCATTCAAGAAACTCGTAAGCATATCAGGAAAAGGCCTAGTGGTTCTGGACAAAAATCAGAACCTCAGACGCAAGCTGACCTCGAACTCCAATTGAAGGCATCTCGCGACGTAAGGTGGCAACTTTTGTGTTACTGGTTGATATAATAGATGTTTTTTTTGGTGTAGGTTGAACTTTTCGCATTTGTTATTATAGTGGGATATGAACAATGTTGGAATTGGAATATTTTAATAGGATGTTACTAGTTTTCTTCTATCGTGTATGAAAATTAATGGAATCTGGTGTGCCCCAACAGTTAATGGAATGAAAAGTGTCGAATGACTTCAATGCTTCATCCATAAGCTTGCGATTGGGTTCATGTGTAGCATCTTTTGAACCATAGGCTTAGCGCAGCCCACTCTATCTTATTTATGAGAGCAGGAAACTATAGGGAAAAGAAGGAATTTTAAGATGGCGGAGTTATATATATAGTGCCTTCTATCATAATGTTTGATGTTTGTATGTTACTTGTATTAGTAAATGCATGATTTGCCCTCTTCTTTTTGCATACAGGTTGCAATGGCAATGGCTGCCAAAGCAAAACTTCTTCTTCGGGAGTTGAAGACTGTCAAAGCAGATTTTGCTTTTGCGAAGGAGCGATGTGCGCAGCTGGAGGAAGAAAGTAAAATCCTTCGGGAGAATCGTGAAAGGGGAGACAGCCCTGAAGATGATGATTTGGTATCCATTTTGCTCCCGTTCTTCATTTCTAGTGTTTCTTGGTGTATTCTGTCACATTGCCGTTTTCTGTTATGTTGAGACTTGTGAAAATTATGTATGGTTTACGGTCACCACCTTCCTTCTGTAAGTTATTTTTTATATGATATATTCGAGACCTTTGGGAAGTTTAAGCAGTAAAGTAATCTACTTGTTTACATTGAAATTTTTGTGCATCATATCTCTTTCTATATCCATTATGGTATTGGGTTGCACTGTGTTTGATACTAATATTTCTGTTCAGATAAGACTGCAATTGGAAACCCTTTTGGCAGAAAAGGCAAGATTGGCACACGAAAATTCAGTTTATGCACGTGAAAACCGCTTCCTAAGGGAGATTGTCGAATATCACCAACTAACTATGCAGGATGTTGTATACTTGGATGAGGGAACTGAAGAAGTCACCGAAGTTTATCCCATCAAGGTACCTTCTAGTTTCCAGTCTTTCCCCAATCCCTGTTGCCTTCACTGCCTTCTTGACCGACTTTGACATAACTATTCATTGACTCAGGTCATCCCTCCTTATCCTTCACCGCCATCAGAAGTCCGGGGAGCTTCTCAAAGTACTTCCCAATAATGGCAAATGGTACGGAATGGCCCCGAAGATGTTTTTTGATTGGCAAGGGGATATGTACTTTCAACAAAAACTTGAATTTGTAGCAATATTATTTGTTGTTTGTAATATACTTTTTGCCATTTATAATCGGCCCTCCCAATTGCTTGGCCTATATGTGATGCAGTTCCGTGTTGTGAGTTTTAAGCTATCAAGCTTGTTAATCCACAATGTTAATTTATTAGTGCTTGGGAGTTGAAGCATCTCTTTGCATTTTGATAAATTTGAATGCACTCAAGTCTCACTGTTAGCAATATGTCTCAACGAGAGAAACTTACATGCAAGTGGGATGATAAGGTAGCGGCATTCGAAGCCTATCGTAACCGCCATGTTTTTTTAATTTCTCAGATGATATTACGTTTTTGGTTTGTGATACTGCAACTTTGTTGTCCCAAATGCATGCAAGTTCTTTTGAATATCAAATACATAATCTCATGCCCTTCAAAGTGTTACTCGTACCATTGGTTATTTGTTCATACTTTGTTATTTTTCTTTCATGGTACGCACCACCGAGTGATTAAAAAAAATCAACTGTTCAAGTTTCGCATACAAGAATTTAGTGGATCTTACAACAGTTAGATTGTTGACGTAACATTGTAGCCATATCCCATATTTTGATGTCAAAACCTTATTAATTCAATAAGAACTTTAATGAAATGATTACACCGCTGCTAGAAACATGTGTTTATATATGATGTTATATTATTAGCACAAAACGAATCAGTAAATATATATTGGTACCATGAAAATTGAAATAATAGAAGTCATCTCTATAAAGAGATGGTCATGAGTTTTTGTTTTCTTTATTTCTTTTGAGGAATCAAAGTGATAGTTAGAGGGCATGGCAGTTTGTTTATAACAGAGAATAATTGCCTAATATAGTTAACTACTTTCCTATGTGCCAATTAAGCAAACAACCTCAAGACAGATGTGATGTCCAGAGCTTGTGGACAGCTCCTACCTAGCTTTTTTTTTTTGTTTTTAAGAATTCATTTCATTCGGCGGCCTACTTATGCATCAAATCATTAGTATATAACCATTTTAGGGATGCTGACCTTATTTGTCGGACTTTCTCGTTCTATTTTTTTAATTGCATTGTGGTTGGAACCGTTTACTTTTTTACTCACACTTCAAATATGAAGTTTGAAAAAAAATAAACAAAATTAGAAATTGGTCAACTGTTTGATTAAGATTGTTGAAATTTCAATGTTTAACTGAATTACATAGTTCGTCTATCTATTGGATATTTGTAAGATGATTAAACGATTTCAAATTTGGTTGATTTTTGGCATAGTTGATCTTTAAAGAGTGACATAAAAAATAAACGTTTTGAATCATTGTGCAATATTGTAAGATGAAAAGAAGAGTCAGAAAAGAAACAAATGCAAAAGTTTGCTATACACTAATTTATATTACAAAAACAGATTAATTAAACTACTTTGTTTTTTATTTGTTTTTTTTTTTTTCATTTCTCTTGAGACATGGTTGGAAATGAAACATAGTTTGCATAGGATTCCTCCAACGTCTAAGGTGTGTTAGAAAAAAAAAAAAAAAAAGTAGATGGGCACAGCACGTTGCGCCGGAGACAACAATGTAGGGATCAAAACAATCCATGTCACCTTTAGGAACCTCCCTAAATTATTAAACTCTTGCACATCTGGTAAGGATTTAGATCTACTTCGAATCTTTGTGTCTAGAGTCTGTATACCGGATCTTTGAACCGTTTAAGAGAGAGATAAAGATAATCGAGTCATTCAAGTTCTTGTGAAGTGAATCGGTGTAATGGACTAATGAGGATCGTATAATTAAAATTAAGTGGTCTAAGTCTCTCCATTTGCGAGATCTGAATACAAAAATTCGAAGGGAATCTCAATCCATCTTGCAAAACCCTAATCACTTGCACTCTTATTTCTTATGCATAAAAATCACATTGTAGTTTTTCTTCTTTTTTTTTTCTTTTGGGGTATCATGTTAGTTATACCAAACACAGCTCATTATATCAATCACAACCATGATACAAAATAGGGTAAAAGTATAATAAACCAAAATACCATTGACATTCATTGAGGTTGGATTTCATTTTCCTGCGTTTATGTATACCTCTTTATTTGTAAATAAAACATGTTGAGTTTAATTATCATGAATAATGAATTTGATACCAAATTAAAAAGCAGTGAAACTAAGCAAAAGTATAATTATGCCTAAGATTATATACGCCGACAGTACACGTACGATTGTATTTAGCATTCATCGATACGTAGTTACGTAAATACATAAAGAAGTTTCTCGTTGGGTAGAGCCTTGGTCAAACTAGTTGCCATCAGAATCATATACTATGACCTCAAGTTTCCAAAATACCAAGTTGTGGTTCAAAGAGGAACCCTCTTCCACTAACCAAACTATTTATACTCCAAGAACAAGATGACAACTTAACCCTCCCCACCCTTTGATTAAGACCATTATCGCAATGTCTTAATAAATTCATAATTTCATTGGGGTCCTAATTTGTTGCTTAACCTAATTCAAGGACAAATCATGCTTTAATAATTGTTTTTCACATGTGAGCCGTCATCAGATATCGGGAAATTTTCAAACAAGCAATTTCAACGAAAATTTTCAATTTTTAATGAGAATTTGCACATAACTTCTGATCTTTGACAAATATGATAGAAAATACGTAACCTGCATCTACAAGTATCACTTTAATTCTTAATCATAACCAATTCTTACATATATTATTCAACAGTTGACAGTTAATCACGCAGTCGTAAACAATTAATCTACAACTCTTATTTATTTATATTTTAAATTGTATAGCGTTGGAGGTGTAGACATGGAGACCGTGGATTCGTAGACTAACGATGCGAATATTCAAGGGAGTGGAAGGGGGCCGCCAGCCCCACCCTGAAAAAGGAGCGTGGTTTTCATTTGCACAGCTCACATGCGGGATCCGGGTCCACCCCGCGGCCCCTGGTCCCACATCTGGTGACCTTTCCCAGCGCCCGATTAGATCCACGATCTCACGCGCTGTGTGAGCGAGTGGGTTCGCTCCTCTCCTCCTCCTGTCAGTCTCGGCGTGAGGTGTCAGTCTTAAAATCTTACAGCAACGACAGAGAAGGAAGGAGCTAGAGAGAGAGAGAGAGAGAGAGAGAGAGTGTGAAAATCTGAACGATATGGAATCCGCATCGCCTCTCTCTCCTCTCTCTTTCTCTCTCTAGCTACAGCAAGTAAGCAAAAGACGCCATTAAAACCTTCTCAATTATAAACCCCACCACTCTGCCTACCATTACTTTTACTTCTACCCAGCAAACCCAGAAGACCCAGCACAGTACAAGTCTCTCACCATTTCACTCAATTCTGTACCCCTTCTGAGCTCTTATCCTCCATTGGGATTTCAATGTCGGGTTCATACGCTCAGAATTTCTCACCGGCGAGAGCGCTCTCGCCGCACCTGAGAACGCCGCCGGATATGGAGAGCCAGTACTTGACGGAGCTGCTGGCGGAGCACCAAAAGCTCGGGCCTTTCGCGCAGGTCGTCCCCATATGCGGCCGCCTCTTGAATCAAGGTTTCTACTCTTTCAACCGTATTTTTACTATCGGATTAAGTTCTTATTTTATGTGTTGTGATTCGGATTTGGAATTGTTTTGGATGTTTGTTGAGCTTTTTCCTGTGAACCCAATTGAGATTGTGCAATGAAAAAGCTCTGTATGCTTGTTCTTTCTGTATGTGTGTATTGGGCAATTGCTTTATCTGGATGTTGTGTGTGCCGAAAACCGGAATCTTTCAGCTTTTTCCCGTGAACCCAATTGAGATTATGCCATGAAAAAGATCTGCCTGCTGTTCATTTCTGTATTTCAGAATTGGGTAATTGATGAACTATGAAATGCTTGAGGAAAAAGATCAGAACTTGTTGATAGGGAGATTAGAATGTTGAATTTTCTGCCTCTAGGAAGGGCTTGAAGATTAATTCTTTGGGTTAAAATGGAACTTCATTTTCCCCCACAATATTGGAGTTGACTTGTATGTTTGTTCATGTTATGTGTTCTTTCATTTCATGGAATTACTAATCACTCCAACTCATGAGTTTTCTATTCGGAAGGTAGACAAGTTGAACTCTGTCAGGAAACTGATTCCATGCCTATATTCTTGTTTTCATTGTGTTAAATGTTGAGGAAGGAATTTACTAACTTTGGTACTCTTCTGTATTGATAGAGATAATTCGCGTCTCAGGAATGATGCCCAACCAAGGGTTTAGTGACTTTGACAGACTGCAACGTGGAAGCCCTAGCCCTATTGGTTCAGACATAATACCAAATTATAGAGGGTCAGGCCTCGGTGGTTGGAACGGACGCCCTCATGATGTAAGTGTCGGCAATTATGTACTCCCTAATGCAACACCCTTACGGTGCACATCCGCATTTCCATTTTATTTTATATATATCACAGTAGTTTATTGATTATTTTTCTTGCTGTCCCCTGCCTGATTTAATTAAAATGCATATCCGTAAATGAGTTTCCTGCTAGATTTGTATACTTGTCTGGGCATACCTCCGTAATTCGTATGGAAAGAATGTAAGTCTGAAAAACTAGTTATATTACTCGTAAATAGTAGTGTGGCATTCAGCAAGAAGAAAGCATAATCAGGTCCTGAGAGATAGCCTATAGTATTCCACTTGGAAGATTTGGATCTGGCCTGAAGTGGGATTAGAATGTGCAATGCAGTATGGGGAGTTTGGAAGTTAATTATGGTGGTCTTCTATCCACAGGTTGAAACACAGTGTTGCTTACTTTTTTGTGGACTTGAAGACTGCTAAAACACTCTTATGTATCAGCCTACAGCATTGTTTCTTCCTGGGTCAGTTATCCACTGACTTTTTCCAAATTCATCTATTTCCCATAGGCGGCTTTCTCAATTCTGAATTCATTTTGATCCAGGATATAGTCAAAGTGTGGTTAAGGCAGGGTGCCCGTAAATGCACTGGCTTCATATAAATCCATTATTATATGGTAAATAGTGGAAGTTTCAGCTTTACAATACGGTTAAAGTTTAATTGATTTTATTTATTCCCATACCATTTTATGTTGCTTGACAAGCTTGGATTCCCACTACGTTAATTGTATGTATATTAAGCTTTTGTCACATTTATTTTATACGGAATGCACTACAGGTTCCCATCTTCCTTGTTTTTCTCAGTGTTATCTTTTTATCAGCACCGCAATGCTATATCTGTTCATCTTTTTTGCATCTTGGTATGGTTTCAATAGTCTGGATTTGCTTGCATAATGTAACAGAGAATGGGCGGTCCACAAGGGATGAATATGGAGTGGCAAGTTGCACCATCAAGCCCAAGTTCCTACATTGTGAAGAGGATATTGCGCTTGGATATTCCAGTAGATAGCTTTCCAAATGTAAGCCACCCATATAACTTGACAGTGCGTTAAGGGACATTGCTATCTTAAACTCGGAGTTGTTGGTTTAATGGTTAACAAAAACATATTATTGGGAGGTGTTTGCATGCGCAAGCACGCATAGAGTTAGTATTCGATAAGGTTCTTAAAATAAGTGCATGTTTCTCAGGATTCTCAGCCGCACGTATGATTTATGACTGACTGAGAAACAAGTCCGTATTTAAGGACCTTATTGATATTCACCCCTTCTCTTGTTTTCGGTACTGAAACTTCTATTTTGTAGTTCAATTTTGTGGGCCGGCTTCTGGGTCCTAGAGGCAATTCACTAAAGCGGGTGGAAGCGTCTACAGGCTGTCGTGTGTACATAAGAGGAAAATGTTCAATAAGAGATATTGACAAGGTATAATTATTCCCAGTTTTGTTATTTATTAAGAAAAGAAATTTTCATTATTTTAAATCAAGTTCTTTTTTTTTTTTCTTGACTTTTCATTCTATGCTATCTATTTTGTTGACGTATTTTGACATGTATTTCTTGCCTTCTTATTCTCAAGGAGGAATCTTTGAGGGGAAGGCCAGGTTATGAACATCTGAATGATCCACTGCACATTATAATTGAGGCTGAATTGCCTGCTAATATTGTTGATACGCGGTTGAGACAGGCAAAACAAATCATAGAAGAACTTCTCAAACCTATGGTATCGTTTCTAACTCGTCCCTTTGGCTTTCCAATACAAATACTTTATTTTGCCTTTACGCTATAAAGTGTCGTTTTTCTTTCTCAAATACATATTACAATGAATCATGAAACTGATTTCTCCTTCCCTCAATATACAAGATGCCCTTCATTCATATAAAAGTACCGCTTGGTCTTTAATCACATTTTTCACTCAAATTGTGAGCTGTAACTCTCGGTTTTTTAATCACATTTTTTCTTAACAAAAATCATGGATACTGGATTATGATTTTCATTTCAGGATGAGTCGCAAGACCACTACAAGAGGGAACAGTTGAGAGAACTAGCTATGCTAAAATCCAATTTACGAGAAGAGAGCCCTCAACCATATGGTAGTGTCTCTCCTTTCACTTCAAGCGGGATGAAGCGTGCCAAAACTGGTCTGTAATGGTTCACTTAACTCCTCTTCTATTGGTTCGTACTCCCTTACGACTCTTGAGCTTACTTGCCACAGGATGCTTGTCTGTGTAATTCAATTCTGTATGCAAACTGTAAGGGACGATGCGTTGTGGACCTGTTCGGTGAGGATCAATGCAGGGGTTTTCTTCCATGACATTAGGATATACGGATGAGCGGAGATATTCTTTTGTTATAGCTTTCGTGTTTGTAGTCGATTGTGATTGTAGAAGTAGAAAAATTATGTCATATAAGTTATTCCTTATTATGCTGAACATGTATCCGTTATTAACTCGACGCTGTCTAAACTCCGAAGAGGAATATGCATCGATTGTTTTATATGTTCTTACATTTTTGGGTGAATTCAGTTCTCTAAATTAGTGTTTTTGCAAAGTAAGATGATGAACATACATTTCGATCAACATTATCTCCACCTGCAGTGATATGACCATACAACGATAGAGGACGAAAAAATCAAACTCAAGATCTCATGTGCATGCAAGAATACTTTTTAACCGATTTGCAGGGGGAAATTGAACTTGAGACCCTTGCGAATTTGAGTTTGGAAATGACTGAATTTGCCAAACTTTGTACAAGTAACTTGTAACTCAAGCAATTCATATCATTCCCTTCGTATTCATAACTCGAATAATGCCACTAGAACTATAGTTTAGCGATATCTTTCTCAACTTTTAAGTGGGAAACCACAAGCTAGATTGCCCGATTGCCCTAAATGGCGACTTCATTACTAACTTATGTCTGACTCATTGCGAGACTTCGCTCAAATTCCTAGTTTCCCACCCCCAAAGGGTTGTGTGAGAGGCTAGGTCCGGAGACCGGGGCTCGCCCATGGGCTTGTTTAAGTGAATGGGCTTTACAACCTTTTAATGGGCCTCAAAATGATATAATCTCCAACTTTGTTATATGGGCCTAACGACGGCCTTTGATTATATAATAAGAACTAGAGTTGCGTAAGGCAAAGCGGTTTCATTTCACATCAGAGAGGACGGAGAAGAAGGGAAGTTGAGAAGTTTCTGGAGAGGACTGAGAAAAATGGGGAAGCTGCCGGTGAAGATGAAGGCGGTGGTGTACGCACTGTCGCCGTTCCAGCAGAAGGTGATGCCGGGACTCTGGAAAGATCTGCCCAACAAGATCCACCACAAGGTCTCCGAGAACTGGATTAGCGCCACCCTCCTCCTCGGCCCTCTCGTCGGCGTCTACACGTACGCTCTTCTCCTTCTCCTCCTCCGAATCTTCGTCGTCTTATTATTTTTTATCTATTTATCTGTGTATATATATACACACACACACACACACATAGGAAAATTGATATATTGAATACAATTTCCTCGCAAAACTTCACCAATCACCAATTCATCATACTTTTCTATGATATTCGGCACAAGGATTTTAATTTCGTAACGATAATTAAATCTTATTTATATTTTGATTATTTGTTTGGATTGGAGCTGATGATGTTGGATGAAAATAGGAAGAAAAAAAAAAAGAAATGTGGCATCTTTTGATATTTTATAGTCGCATGCAGACTGTAATTTTTACTGGATTTTGTGAAAAAAATTAAAAGTAATAATCTTTTTGGTTTTTGGATTAGTTGATTGTTTTAGCTCCTGCCATTGGATTTGAGCCTGCTTGGTGAAGAGGGGCAACCCTGAGATACGGATTTTCGGGTCTTTGTTTACATATATACACGAAAGAAGGTCAATTTGTTTATCTTATGTCGATACAAAGGTATTAATGTAGTGAGTTGTGTGGCTTGAAACCATCATCAGTGATCAATCGCGGTTATGAAGTATTGCTAAGACTGTTAATGCCGGCTTAATCGCCATTTAATGATGGAAATCAAAAGTATAAACCAACATATAGAATCATATATATAGCCATATAGGTAAGTAAGTTGTGTATAAGGCTTAAAGTATATACGATTCTTGTTTTGATAGGCATCTTGTTCGTCAATTGTACATTTTAACATTGCTATGTTTGGGCAAGTCTGTATATGGCATCCGCTTTCTTTTCATAATCGATGTTTTTACTTCGTCATCACTCGCTGTCAGCCCAATCTGTAAAATTGTTTCAGGTCAACAACATTTTTCATTTTTATGCTCAATCTTGAATTGTTGCAGGTATGTTAATGCCTACCAGGAAAAGGAGAAGATGGAGCACAGGTACTGAGATCATGCTTTCGGACGATTTCTGGTGATTTGCCAGAAAGATTGTAGCTTTTCTCGTTTCTACTGCCAATAAGTTGAGATTTTAGGTTTTTAGCTTCTGTTTAAGTTGATTAAACTTGTACTTCAATGTTGAGCTTAGCTACTGCGAATTCCAGTCCTTGTCTCGACGAGTACTCGTTAAATTGACAATTTTTGGGTGTTGCTGGATATGAAATTGGTTTGGTGCCAAATAGAATAACGCTTTCAAATTTCATATGGCTTATGTGTGGCCTAAAGGCTAGTTTGGAAACACATTTAAAATGACTGAAAACTTTTCTAGCATTATGAAGCCTCCTATGAGAAGCATTGATGTGCCTCCTATGAGAAGCACATAATGAAGCCTCTCCTACAAGAAGCACATAACGAAGTGCCTCTTACCAATGGCAGAGCTAGAAACTTTTCATCAGGTAGGCTAGCTTAAAGATTTAAATCTTTATAAACAAAGAAACTTGATATTGTATTTTTTTACAGTATCAGCTAGCTTAAGAAAATTTTCACAAGGTGAGCTAAGAACTTTCGCTATTCAAACAAATTCAAACTTCTACATGTACAAGAAGCGATGGGAAAAAAGATGTGAGAAAAATAGATGATTTGTAAATTGTATTATATAATTAAACCGAGAGAATTGGAATCGGTGACTAAATATATGGTGGGTTATATTCGAAAATCAATAAAAATTACACGTAAAATTTTATTTTCTACCAAAAGGTACCTAGGCGACAGTCCAGGGTAGCCCTTTTGTTGCTCTGTTGGTGCCTCTTACAAAGAAGAACCGGTTATGTGCTTCTTGCAGGAAAAACACTTCAAATGTTTTTTTAGGATTTACTTGCATTTGCATTTTAAGTTAACCTAAGGATTGGTCTTAAAACATTTTCATCAAAAACGTTTTCAGGTATTTCAAAAGCTTCATTAACCTAATAAGAGTTTAGCTGGCATCATTGTTTGTTCTCTCTCAACCGTAAATTTGCTATTGATTTCTTTGGTACATAATTTTAAATTGATATCAGGTTAAGACGGTTAACTTTAGACCAATTTATTGATGTGATTTGGGATATTCTGTTGCTCGCAAAAGGTTATTTCCCTAATACGTCGAAATTTTGTAAAATGTCTTGGCTACTACGGCAAGAAGAATGTTAGTGGATGTAACTAGCGGTTTCTTTGCGCAATTGATGCGTTGAGTTTGATATGCATCAATGATTATGATGGTCACAATTAGTGTACGTATTTTTTTGCTCTTTTAATCAACATTAGCATATGAGCACATATAAAGTGTGTGAGAATTCTTTTTTTGGAAATAGAAGAAGAATGTTAGTGGATGTAACTAGCGTTTCTTTGTGCAATTGATGCATTGAGTTTGATATGCATCAATGATTATGATGGTCACAATTAGTCTACGTATTTTTTTTTGCTCTTTTAATCAATACTAGCATATGGGCACACATAAAGTGTTTTGAGAATTTTTTTATTTTTTGGAATAGAAGGAGAGAAGAAGAGAGTGATAGAGAATGTGGGAGAAAGAAGTTTTTATTTATTTATTTATTAATTAGAGATATGTTAGGATTATATGTAGGTAATGTTTTGAAAAAAATAGTAAAATTTGGTTGTGTGAAATTACATTTATGCTCCATATTTCTTATTCATGTTCTGTTTTAATTACAGAGTTAAACTGGTAATTTCATAGAATTTTGGTTAACAATGATCAATGAATGCTTTAATATTAATAACTTTGTAATGTTTGGTCTATCGTTTATTGACTCTTCTTTCTAATGTGTAAAGTAGGAAATCAATACATAGGAAAGAAGTTGTACACAGGTTTGGTAAAACATTCACCCTCAGTTGATTTTTATGCAGAAGGGACAAAACGGAATTGGATTTCCACTCATGACCACTCTTGACCTTTGACATGTTGTGAGTTGATGCACGGCCACAATCAAGACGAACGCGTGCACAAATCGTAGTACTGCTCAAACCCTCTTCCTACCTTCCTCATCCATTCAGTGACTAGTGAGCTTTCAGTATGCGTAGAAACGATTAGTGTATTGAAAATACGTTCATGTACATCAAATATTTTAATATAAATGGAGTTTTAACGAAAGGTCTGCAATACTGTTCATTTTAATGAAAAATCATATTTTTACACTAAAAAGTCAATCCTAGTACTATTTACTTTACCTTTTATTTTGTCTTTATCATTAAAACTCAAAGTTTTCAAATTATTTTTATTAATTTTCCTTTATATAAATGGTTGTATATTTAAAAAATATTTCAACTATTTATATTATGATATTTAATGTATTGGGTTGTGTTCTCAATGAAACTTAATGAACCCAAACGACGTCGTATAGGCAGTAGGGCAGTCAAGTTTTACCTTTTAGGCAAGTGAAATTTATTTATTTAACTTTGGGTTGGAAAGCCAAGTAAATTTGAAATTCAAAAAGGCGCACTTTCTTTACCTTGTTCAACGCGCCACTCTCTCCACTCCCTCCACTCTCCACACTCTCTTTACCCGCAGCCCCAATAACTCGACTCTCGTTTTCTCAATCGCCGATCCCACTCTTCTCCCATCGATCTCACCTCCGCTTCCCGCCGTTGTATCGAATCCGTTTCCGACCGAAAATGGTAGCCATCGCCGCCACCACTTACGAAGAAGCTCGCAACCAGCGTCTCGAAGAAAACAAAAGGAAATTTCAGGTCTGCGTCTAAAAATCCCACTCATTTCTTCTTCCTCCTCCTGCGAAAAAATTTCGATCTTTTAACTGTAGTTTCTTCTGTTTGGCTGACGAAGGATTTGGGAATCTCAAGCATTTCAAAGACATTGACTCACTTGACTGCTTCTCCGAACAAGACCCAGGTTAGAAAAAGAACCAGGCTTTGTTTCCAACTTCTAATTTGGCCCTTCATTTCTATTACATTTACATGTACTTGTTATTCTATTTGGATATCTCGTTTTGGCCCTTGTTCTACGCTCCTTCGGGCCCCCAAAAATGCACAAATTCCTTTTCTTTTCTTAGGAACACGTACAAAATTTTCATTGTTGCAACACCTGAAAGTTTCCGAAGCTAATACAGATTGTTAAATGCTCTCAATTATCTCCATCGCCGCGTCATCTAGCTTAATTATTTTGTTAATTCAGTCTGTTGGAATGGATAGCCGCTTTTACTTTCGTCATTGCCTTGTATAAGTATGGATTTTACCACTTTGAGTAACACTGATTTAGCACTGAATCCGTTCACTTATATTATAATTAACATGAATATCTCTGTGGTGCAGCATCGTGTCTCGAAACCAAAAGCAAGGAATGCTTGTTTGGATATAGAGCCGAGAAGGTCTTCCCGTCAACGCAATACAGTTCAAACGTATCGTGACGAAGTAAGTGATCCATGTCTCTAATCACAACTGTTCCTTGTGTGAGAACCAAGTTTTGAGCAATCAATCTTTCCATAAATTTACGGAAAACAATGCAGTTGATAGTTATCTTAATAGTTTATACTAACAGAAAAAGAATGGACTTTGGTTCCCCATTTCAGGTTGACATAGACCTTTCGCCCTTGAGAAAGAGGTCGAGGTCGAGGTCGAGTTCATCTTTTTGTGGAAGGTTGAATAGATTTGTTTGGTTGTTTAATTGATGTTTCCATACTGCATTGGTAATGTAGAGTTTTAGTAGTATTTGTGTGAATTTTTCAGCTACCTTGCGAGGCCGATGGAAGAAGTCAGACTTTGTTCTTATGAAGAAAGGCAAGCTGCTCTTAAAGCTGCAGAGAAGCTTCTGGAGAATCTACAAACTGATAATCCATCTTTCGTCAAAACGATGGTTCGATCGCATGTTTATAGCTGTTTTTGGTTGGTAAGTTGCAACCAAATTTGCATTTTAAGCCTATGGCCATCACTAGTTTTCAGTTTTTCATATAATCTGACCAGTATCAATTCAAGTTGTGGGAGACCTAGTATTATTTGCTAATCTATTTGCTTGAGAATTTTGTTTTGATTTCAAGGGTCTTCCCACAAGATTTTGTGATGAATATCTCTCAAAAAGGGGCTCAGATATGGTGCTGGAGGATGAACATGGCAAAGAGTACGATGCTGTCTACATTGGCACGAGAACTGGGCTTAGTGGGGGCTGGAGAGCGTTTGCACTGGAACACAAGTTGGATGATGGTGATGCACTTGTATTCGAACTGACTGAACCCACAAGATTTAAGGTAAGCATTTAGTCTCAATCTAGGAATGATACATCTGTGCAAATTGTAATTAGAGTATCGTTTATTTAGTCTTTCAATTGATGTCTCTCAAAGTCATGACTATATCATTATTGGCTTAGGCTTGACTTGAGAAATTTCGAACTTCTTTGAAACGCTAAATCTTGAACTACCAGTTGTTATGGACTGCAGATCTACATTGTCAAAGTATCATCAATGTCCAGTATAAAAAGCATTGTGGACAAAGAAGATATTCCCAGTGCTGAAAATACATCGAAGACAGCCGTGAAGCCTAACTCAGAATCAACTCAAAAACGAAGAACTAAGAGAGGTTCTGTGTCTGAGATTGATGACTCACAACCTTCCCCGGGCTCAGAATCAGATCAGAGGCGAAGGTCAAAGACAGGTATTGTAGCTCCAACGGATGACGCAAAAGTTCCCACAGACTTGGAATCAAATCAGATAAGAAGGTCAAAGAGAGGGGCTGCGCCTGTAGCAGATGACTCAAAAACCAACATCAACTCTGAATCAAATCAGCTACGAAGGTCAAGGAGAGGTACTGTGCCTGCAGTGGATGACACAAAAGCTTCGCCTGACTTGGGATCAGATCAGAAACGAAGGTCCAAGAGAGGTACTGTGCCTGCAATGGATGACACAAAAGCGTCGCCAGACTTGGGATCAGATCAGAAACGAAGGTCCAAGAGAGGTGTCGTGCCTGAAATGGATGGCCTAGAAACCTCTCCCAAGCTTTCCACAGAGAGCCCCAAAGGTTGTGAAACCAAGCAGGAAGTCTCTGCAATGAAGGTGGATGAAGTTGCTCCTAAACAAGTGGGAAAGAAAGCTAAAGCAAACAGAGTACGTCTCATAGAGAGTCCAGAAGGCTGTGAAGTCAAACCCGAAGAAACGGAGGAGAAACCCGAGGTACCAGAGAATAAACCTAGAAAGAAAGTAGTGAAGCAAAGGCTTTTCCGAAAGAGAGCGTAGCTGGAGAGAGTGACGAAGAAAGCTTAACAACTTGTCGGCATCGTAGATTTTAGCTGCGGTTATCGAGATACGTCTCGTAGGTGAAGGTTATTTGGACAAGGCACTTGAATTTCGGTTCTCAGTGAAACCATCCCAATCTCTTGGATTTTGACTCAACATTTTGAACTTGCCTTGACAAAATTAAAATGGCATAATATTATGTGTCTTGTATAATTTGGAGACAAATCTTTTATCTTGTCGATTGCAACTGGATCAATATTCTTCGTTTTGACACTCATCGCAAAATTGAATGCATCCTTATGAGCTTGCAAACAGATTGTTCGTTTTGAAATGTAACCTACATTATTATAGTAAAAACCGGAGAAACAACTAAACGTGGACGTACCCCAGCTTGCGTGTATGGAAGGTTTGTACAGTCCTATGCACTCACTCAGTACTGTCTGCAACGAAAAAGAGAAATTTTGGATGTTTTACTGAAGATGGTAACAATGAGGTAACAGCCATCTTTGTTGCAAAACAAAGTTTTAACTTTTGCTTGTAAAAGAGTTTTACATGGAATTCCATAACGGTGTCGGTTCATATCCATATTGTGTACTTGGGGTCACTCTTCCTGATGATGTTTACGCACCATTGTCTCAACATCTTAGTATTCTACAGACTCCTCGGTCCGGGAAGGTAACACTGTCTCCTTTGAGACGCTTTCTTATGCCATTATACAGGATTGACATTTGTTTCTTTGAAAATTAGCCCTGTTTACAACAAACTGTGCATTGCAGATGTGAAGGAAGTAATCTCTGTTCTTTTAAGCAGAAAATTCAAGCTGCAAACAACAAGATCTTCGGAATTTATGGGATTCAGAGATGAAGTTAGTCGAAATGCCACTCTCGAGAGTGACATTATTGTTGTTGTTATCGGCAGTGGGATTTGGCCATAATCTAAGAGCTTTAAAACAAATGTTTTGGTCCTCCTTCCTAAAGGCGGAAGGTAATTGCTTTTGCGCAACTCCGCCTGTTGGGCAAGGGCGAGTCACAAATATAGAACTGTCCTAACAGAGAGAGAAAGACATATGTAGGAGTAGAAGACAATTAGATAGAAACATAGGGTGGTTTTAGAAAGAATGAGAATTTAAGTTTAAAGATGGGGTGTAGATAGAAAAGCGAGTTACTCACATAGGGGTTAAATTTAGAATCGTTGATTGATATTAACTGCATACATGAAGTACGTATTGTTATTCCTTATAAGCGCATGATTTGTTGTTCATGATTATGATGAAAAAGAGCCGAAGCGCAAAGTGTTATGTTGACATTGACAAGACATAAGGGCCAATACGTACAATGAAAGCATCAAGAAAAGTAGTTATAACTTGAAAGTCATTTAGCAAAAGGTAAGATTTTTGAAAGATTAAGAAAGAAAAGAACAAACGAACGAATACGTGCAAGATAAGATTGCGGAACCTATAAGGACGAATAAAGATTACTGAAAGCATTAAAGAATAAAAAAACAAATGAATGAGAAAGTAGACACATATCTAAAGCAAAAGAGAATATATCCTCAATTACATATGAAAATTGCAGAAACTTGGAAGCACATATTTTCATATGTAAATTAAGAATCTAGGACGAATTAATTAAGTACATATTATACTTCACGACATATACGGTACACTCAAGGCATCAAGACGGACGAATTCAATCCGAAGGTAAAATACTTGGAAGCACTGCGGAAGGAAGGAACTAGACGTGTCTAATGACTATAATCTAAAGCAAACACTACTAGAAAATATCATTTTGCTGACAAATTCTAAGCCGATAAAGTAAAATTTTGTCACCAACTCCTCCCCTGACGAAAATTTTAATTTGTAGGCCCATCGTCGTTGAACTTGTGCCGACAATACTTCCATCGACGAAAAATATTTATACTAACAAATAAAATGACACTCAAGAAAGCATGCAAGTTTGTAGTCTCTAACAATCAAAAGATGGGCGTGGACTAATTTATTCTCGCGCCTTGTATTTTTTGGTCCTTTTGATTCGCCCGCTTCTTCAATCGAAAAATTCCCCCTTTAAAAATCATTGTATTTTCATTATACTATAATCTTAACTGTCGACAGAGTTTTCAAAAGAACAAAAGGAAAACTAATTAAAATGGTTTGAAAATTTTGAGTTTTAACGATAAGGACAAAATAAATGGTAAAATGAATAGTACTAGATTTGACTTTTTAGGATAAAAATATGATTTTTCATACGATGGGTTTTTCGTTAAAACTTAAAAAAAAAAAAAAAAAAAAAATATTGAATGCCCACCCCCCCCCCCCTCCCCTTCTCTTTGAAATCGTAACTCTCTGCTCTCCGATCTCGCTCTATCTGCTCGTCGTCGCTCAATATGCTCGACATCGCCGTCGCACCATGTGCTCGACATCGTCGTCGATTCATCTGCTCGCGTCACCGTCGAAGTGCTTGACCATTCTAGCTCCGAAATTTCCAATGCAGGGTGCTTCTCTGCATTTCGTTCTCTAAAACTTTGGGTAAGTTCGCAATCTCTATCTACCCTATTCTTTCCCCGTAGCTTTTTGTTTAGTTTCAATTTTGTGGTGCTTTTCTTAGATTTGTTCTACCACTGTAATTTTGAGGGATTTTAGGTAATAAATTTGGTTGAGAATCTAAGTTAGGTTTGTAATTTCTTTCTGGGCTGCGCTGGTTTGAGGATGATTAATCCACTTTTTGAATTTTAATTACTTTCAATTTTTGTTCTCAAGTTCCCAACCCAAATCTAATTCGGTAATTCCCAACCACCAAATCGATTCAGTCACTCACACTACGATTAGGTGTGCCTTTTGTTTCCCTCTTTGAGCTACGACCGACTCTCTCTTTCTAAGCTCTGGTTGCTAACAAGGACCCTCATGCCAGATTCTCTTTCACACAATACCTCTATTGGATTTTGGGTTTGGGTTTCTTTTCAATCTCTTTCAACTGACTCTAAAATTTTGTGTTGGTGTTAGGTTTTCTTATATTGAGTTTCTGGTGAAGCAATTTTCAGGTATGTTATTTTTGTCGAGAATTAGTGTTGGATGAGTCGAATTGGGTGATGCTTGGTTAACAAAAAAGAAGAAGAGACAGTGGCTTGCACTTGTTAGTTGAATGTTGGATAAACATATTTTAGTTAAAATTTACAGGCCTTTCTAGTTCATGATCTCCATTTAACACTCAACATCCCAAGTAGTTTAACAGTTTTACGGCTTCATTTGAGCAGCAGCGGAAGTATGTTTATTTTACTTAAACTGATTCTGATTAACAATCCATGCTTACAGATTGAGAACTTGGATATGTGATATCCATGAAAAGGGGAAGGAAAATGAGGGTCTTGGAACAGCGGATTAAAGAAAGTGGTGAGGCTTCAATTACTAATGTATCTATGGTTGAGATGCAGCAAGGAGTTTTGCGTTCTCATCATCTTAATTATTCTTGTTCATAAGTTGTGAAACCGCGTCCCAATTTAACTGTATTTTCATATTGTCAAACTTATGAAATTACCATTTTTGCCCTTGAGTTGACTTTGTTTGACCGTCTCGTCGAAACACGAAGTTTTAATTTAAATAAGTAATTCTTATCGTACTTATCACCACCACGAATGTATGAACACGAATGATTCAAATTCAAAGTTATAACGAAGATTCTTTCGAATATTTTGTTTTTTGTCTTATACGTTCTTGAATTGTGAGCCATTGAAACCCACTTTGAAAAGCTTGGTCCCCTTGCTTTTTCCCTTGGACCGGTGCATCCCCCTTCCCCCTTTTCTTTTTCTGGTTTTTGTTACTCTTCCCATCTCACGTTTCACTTTCTCTCTCTATCTATCTCTTCCCTTTCCTCTCACCCCTGTGCATTCTCTTTCTACAACTCTCCCTCTCTTCTCTCTACACACATACACACAGCAACCATCACCACCATTACCTGGGTTTGAGACCTCAAGAATCTCAGGCCAAACGTGGCACCTTAACCGTGATAGTCACGGTGCACACCTCCCCCGACGAACTCTGAGATGTTTCGTAAACTTTTTGATGTTGGTAAGCTTCTACAAACTATTGGGATGTGTTTTAAGGATAGATCGAAGCTTGTTTTAAGTTGTACATACGTGTTAATCGCAGAAAATACATCAGGGTAGCTTTTCCAAAAATTTTGGCGAGCGCTGCCGCTTTCAAGGCATTTTTTGGCCAAACCACTACTAGTTCGCCATCTTGCAAGTACCATTTCCTTCCTCTCGTTGAGTACTGCAACTTTGGTTTTTGAATCACTCGATTTGGTTAAGTATCGGAGAAGTTATGAGCATTTGAAAGTGTACCAAAAATCGGCCAAATTCTTCGGCCTGAAACTTGACCCCCAAACCCAGATTCCTTTGGGCCGGGAAGCCCAGCCCAAAGCCTAAACCCATGGAACCCAGCCCAATTACCCCAAGCCCAAAGCCCAAAACCCTTAACCCAAAAACCCAAACCCATTTAGGCCCGACCCAGAACATTTGACCCACCCGTTGATCGTTAACTTTGACTTTGTTGACTTTTTTGGGTTTATGTCGGGATCCCTGATAGGCTAATTTCGACGTCTTTACCCGTTTATGACGACCTTTTTCCAAAATTCTATCATTATGATAGAGTTTTATTAATTGAAACATTTATGTGCTTAGGTGCGTTTACTAGCGTCGTTTCTGTTCTCACTATCTCACACTACTCTTCAAAGACGAGTATATGTGAGTGGACCTCTTCTAAAATGCATATTTCATTATTAGAAATGCGTACATGAAAAACATGATTTAATGATTACATTTTAGGAAACGTTTATGAGTAAATTAGATTTACACTTTATAAGATATCATGCTTTACTGAGAATATTTTGGAATACCATACTTTATTGATTTTTACGTTTTTTATAGTATATATGATGAATGACTAAATACTATGAAGATGCTTTGACATACGATGTTTGAGCTACTGAGCTCTGTTGAGATATATGTACTTATGTTGGAAAGATTATATTCAATGTTTTGTGCTCATCTAATGATCACTGTTTTGCCTACGGGTGAAATACTCATATTGGCTTCGGCCAAGCGTTGGTAGATGGCTTCGACCAGGAGATACTTATATTGGCTTCGGCCGGGTGTTGGTAGATAGCTTTGGCCGGAAGATACTTATATATGATGCTACTGGTTAGCACACTATATATGATATATGTTTTATGAAAGGTTTTATAGCATGCTAGGATTTTCGGAAAATCTATTACTTATTATGCTATATGAGTTTTCATAAAACTTTGGGGGTTAGTACGTTATAGAATAACTATGTTTGTACTACTTATATATCAACTTGGTCCACTCATGGTTGTTATGCGCCCCTTCAAGACATAGGAATGAAGCATATGATCCGGGCTACGAGGTATTCCCCTACCAGTCATTTCGTGTCATCCTCTTTGCTTTGACATCACTTGTAATAGCACCTTTCGCTTGTATTCTAATTAGATGTATGCTTTGAACATGTCATGTATTATCACTATCATTTTACTGACGGTTGAATATTATTATGTTATTTTGGTAAGGGTTGTAATTGAATATTACATTGCGTAATTATGCGCAAAATCTATGTGCATGTTTTATATGTTCTCGGCATATGCATTCATTAAATGGCTTGTATCATCCTCAGGTGTCAGCCAGCACGTGGCCATCCGGCTGTCCCCGGATATCAGGATAGGTATGTGTCATAAGTAGTAGTACAATTTTGTTTCACTATTTGGAACAAGTAGCTGAAACTCTGTTTTAATTACTTATAATTTCTGCAAAAGATTGTTAAAAACTCTGATGACCTAGTGCAATGAGAAGGGATTTGAGTTGGAAGTGAGTGCATTCTTTATATATCAGTTTTTTGAGTGAGTGTATGCTTTATATATCAGTTCTTTTATCGACACAAAATGGGCAATGTTTCATTCCTAAACTTCTCCTATCACTTTAGCTGTCATCTGTGTTTGGGGCTTTAACATTTGCTCAGTACATGCCAGTTGTCGTGGAACTCATCCTTTAACTATACCTTTCATGCAGATAAAATCAGCAGACAATCGTATTCTACAAGAGCAATTGCAAAATAGGGTTAGAATGCCTTCCTTAATTCCTTTCAAGCATTATAACTTTTTCTTCCATTCAACTGATTCATTTTAAGCTTTGTTTTGTATCAGTACAGGCTTTCATCCTTTAGTATATTGCTCAGCTTTCTGTGTATTTGCAGGTGCAGATGTGGTGCGATGCTACATGGCAGTCAATTTTGAGGAAGTTGTGTGAGGCAAAATATTGTCAAAGTATTTAAACTCCCTACATCCGGCCATCAGCATTGTTATTTCCTTCTATCTACTCGAGAGGAAATTGAGAGAACCTTCACTCGACCAGCATGGAAGGGAAGATTGCAGAAACTGTGTTTACTTTTTCTGTTGAGGGAATACTGTCGAAGGTGGCGTCACTTGCTTATAAAGAACTCAGTCTTGCTTGGGGTTTCGAAGCTGAACTCAAACGGCTTGGCCGGTCATCAATCGCCATTCAGGATTTCTTGGGAGCTGTTTCCGACCAACCACAAGATCGGGTCAAGGTGGTGGAGGAGTGGGTGAAGAAGCTTAAGGGCATAGCTCATGATGCTGAAGATGTGATGGATGAGTTCGACTACGAAGTTGTTCGCCGTAAAGTTGAACTCCAAAATCATATGAAGAAAAAGGTACTCAACTTCTTTTCACCCTCCAATCCACTTGCATTTCGTTTGAAGATGGCACATAAAATTCAGAAGATCAACCGGTCCTTGGTAGATCTCAAGAAGGAGGCATCTTTCATTGGTCTAGTTTCCAAGAAAATAGATGCAACCCCTCAGGAATCTAGATGGGACAGACAAACCAACTCATTCATTGGCACAGATGAAATAACCGTTGGAAGGGGAGAGGTGGTGTCGAATATAGTCACAACCTTGACCAACTCCGAAACCAACCAAGAAAATCTTGTGGTTATGGCCATCGTGGGAATGGGAGGTATCGGCAAGACAACAATGGCCAAGTCAGTTTACAATGAGGATTCGATACTCAAGTTCTTTGAAAAGAGAATATGGGTTTGTGTAGCGGACACTTTTGATGTCAATTTAATTCTACTCAAGATATTAGAACAACTTAAACCGGCAAACGCCCCTTCATTGAAAGATAACCAGGAAGCTCTACTTAAGTTCCTTAAAGACGAGTTGAAAGATAAAAAATACTTACTCGTACTTGATGACGTTTGGAATGAAAATCCTAGAAAATGGGAGAATTTGATGGAGTGTTTGTCAAAGCTTCATTCTGCTGGGGGGTCCAAGATTATTGTCACGACTCGTAGTAGCAAAGTCGCATCGATCTCCGAACAGCTACTTCAACGACATGAATTGGGAAAGCTTTATGTGGATGAATGTTGGTCCATCATGAAAAATAGAGCGTTCCCCAATGGTAATGCTCATATAGCTCCGGAGTTCCACACAGTTGGAAAGGAGATTGCTAAAAATTGTGGTGGCGTTCCACTGGTGGCAAAGGTGCGTATTATTATTATTATACATCATAGCATGAAATTTGCACCTTTATTATTATTTTTTCATGTTTTCATTTATAAATTAGGACTTGTATCCACCACATCAGTTCACCACCTTACCCACGCCATGAAAAATTCAATTTACATAATTTCGTCTTCGATAGTGTGTAAAAACTTTACCAAAAAGAAACCGATCTAGTTAGAATCAATTAAATTAGTAATTGGATGAATTATCTCTTCTTCTATGTTTTTTTTTTTGCTCACGTCATGTAGGTATTTGTTACGTCATGCATTGTCTAAATTGTTTTAAGACACCTTTGAGTGTTTAAAACTGGGGTATTTTTCATTTATTACAGTTAAATTTTGCAAAAATTACACTTTACTATATTTATTTATTTTTGTCTCATTTTCATATATACCTAAAGTTTAATTTTTTTTACGCTTTCATAATTTTGTTAGTTTTTTTGTTAACAACTTAGTTAAATAATGACGTGACGTAATTTTGGCTAACAAATTTGCCATGTGACAAAAACTAATGTAAATAATATTAAAAATAAAAAATTCTAAACTAAAAAATCTCTCCCTCTCCTCTTTCCCTTCTCTCTTCCATTCCAATTAGACCTGATAATTTCTTACATGATCCGTTAACACGATACGAAAATAACGGGTTTCGGATCAACACGATAACTAATCGGGTCATTATCGGGTCACACGATAATAACCCATTAATAACAGGTTTACACGAGAGTGATATACGGGTAACCTGTTTCGACATGATAAGAAAAATGCTATTTTGATGATTTTAATTTTTTAAACTACTAAAAAATACTTACTATAAATGCAATAGATATAATGAAAATGTATATATTGTTTATTAATTATTATTCTATTATTATTCTATATAAATTTTGAAATTTAAGTTTTATTTATTTATTTATTTTTATAGTATATTATAGGCAAAGATTGAGATTAAAAATCATAAAACACATTAAAAATAAAAATATCAAGTAATTTAAAAATACCAAACACATAAAAAAAATTATATTAATTAATTTCCCGCTTAATATTTCAAGAGTTTCATCCATTTCTTGCCTAATGTTTGGGAAATTTTGCAGCCTATATCCATCCATTTCCCGCCTAATATTTAACCCCAAAAAACTCTAAGTGTTAGTTAATGTATCGTTTTGATGGGATACGTATCCTATGAATCTAATTTCAATGATCTAACCATCAAACTTGTTTATATATGCTTCGAGATCGCATACGCCAAAATTTGCAAAAAACAAACATTCAAAGATCAAGTAATGAGACAAAAAATTTCAACGGTTATAAATGCAAAATCACGATTTAACGGTTATTTTAATTCTGATTTTGATGATTTTTTACAATTACACTCCTTGACCCTATATGAATACAATGAATGAATTCGATCTTCAATTTAAAATATTTACACTAGTTGATACCATAAAATCTTATGTTATACTTGACGAAAGTATAAATAAACTCTTAAGTGTTAGTGAATCTATCGTTTTGATGGGATACGCATCCTACGAACCTAATTTCAACGATCCAACCGTCAAACTTGTTTATATGTGCTTCGAGATCGCATATGCCAAAAATTGCAAAAAACAAACATTCAGAGATCACGTAATGAGACAAAACTTTTCGACGGTTATAAACGAAAAATCACGATTTAACAGTTATTTTAACTTCGATTTTGATGATTTTTTACAGCTACACTCCTTGACCCTATATGAATACAATGAATGAAATCGATCTTCAATTTAAAATATTTACACTAGTGGATACCACAAAATTTTATCTTATATGAAAGTATAAATAAACTCTTAAGTGTTAGTGAATCTATCATTTTGATGGGATACGCATCCTACGAAACTAATTTCAACAATCTAACCGTCAACTTGTTTATATATGCTTCGAGATTGCATACGTCAAAAAATGCAAAAAACAAAGATTCAGAGATCAAGTAACGAGACAAAACTTTTCGATAGTTATAAACGAAAAATCACGATTTAACGGTTATTTTAACATTGATTTTGATAATTTTTTACAGTTACACTCTTTGACCCTATATGAATAATAAAATATTAAGTGTTAGTAAATTTATCGTTTTGATATAGATACGTATCATACGAAACTAATTTCAACGATCTAACCCTCAAACTTGTTTATATATGTTTCGAGATCGTATATGCCAAAAATTGCAAAAAAAAAAAAAATTCAGAGATCAAGTAATGAGATAAAACTTTTCAACGGTTATAAACGAAAAATCACGATTTAACGGTTATTTTAACTCCGATTTTAATGATTTTTTTACAGCTACACTCCTTGACCCTATATGAGTACAATGAATGAATTCAATCTTCAATTTAAAATATTTACACTAGTGGATACCACAAAATCTTATGTTATACTTGATGAAAGTATAAATAAACTCTTAAGTGTTAGTGAATCTATCGTTTTGATGGGATACGCATCCTACGAAACTAATTTCAACGATCCAACCATCAAACTTGTTTATATATGCTTCAAGATCGCATACACCAAAAATTGCAAAAACCAAACATTCAGAGATTAAGTAATAAGACAAAACTTTTCGACGGTTATAAATGAAAAATCACGATTTAACGGTTATTTTAACTCTGATTTTGATGATTTTTTACAGCTACACTCCTTGACCTTATATAGATACAATGCAAGAGTTTGATCTTCAATTTAAAATATTTATACTGGTGGATACCACAAAATCTTATGTTATACTTAATGAAAGTATAAATAAACTCTAAATGTTAGTTAATGTATCGTTTTGATGGGATACGCATCCTATGAAACTAATTTCAATGATCCAACTATCAAACTTGTTTATATATGCTTCGAAATCGCATACGCCAAAATTGCAAAAAAACAAACATTCAAAGATCAAGTAATAAGACAAAACTTTTCGACGGTTATAAACAAAAAAAATCACGATTTAATGGTTATTTGAACACTGATTTTGATGATTTTTTACAGCTACACTCCTTGATCATATATGAATACAATGAATTAATTTGATCGTCAAATTAAAATATTTATAGAAGTGGATACCAGAAAATCTTATGTCATAATGATCTATGAAAATTAAGGATTTTGTAAAAAGAATAACATGTAAACTTTGAATTCCATTGACAAAGTTACATGGTCGTTTAGATTTTTAAAACCCTTCAAATCTCATGAACAATGTTATTTATTTGAGTGAAAAATTAATAAAATTAATAATAATTATTGTAGAAGTGTGAAAAATGTAATCACTCGTAATGAAAAGCCTTACAAGTTTCATTAAGGGATCAACTCCGAAATTTAGTATGTATTTACTAATTTAGTATTATGTTTTACATTTTTTTGGGTCAAATTATGTTTTTTATTTTCATTTTTATTGATTTAAAATATATTTTTCTTAATGAGTAACGGGTCGGGTAATATTACCTGAATATTAACGGGTTGATTTTGGATCGGGTCATATTACCCGTTTATTTAACGGGTATTATACGACACGACCTGTTAAGTTATCGGGTATGATACGAAAACGACACGAACACAAAAAATACGACGCGAACGCTAAAAACATGACACGAATGCCATGTATAGTTCTAATGTAAAATGTTTCTTTCATCACGAGTCACGACGCAAAGGTCACTGAAATTTCGCTTCTTCCAGATCAAATGAAAAAACCCAATTTAATTAGCTTCGAAAAATCACTAAAATAAAAATGAAAACCAAAAGGTGTTGAGCTGAAACCACCACCAGCCCCCACGGTCTCCCTCCGACGCCTCATCACCACCACTTTTGAGCCGCTCCGTCGTCGATAACCTCGTCTGGAGCCAACGGCTCATCCATCAATTGTCGTGGCCTCTACACAGCTCTAGCAACCGTTGTAAGATGCTGCGTGAACCGTCATTTAGAACCAATGAGGCTGCGGCAGGGCAATTGGGGTGCTGTGGCTGAGCCGTAATAAAAGTGGCAGAAAATTTAAACTTTAATTATGAAAACAAGACAGAAAAAAAGTGTAATAAAGTGCGATTGTTGTAAACTTAAAAGCATTAAAGAAAAGGGTAGACTGCCATTTGATCATTTGAACAATTATCCAGTTGAAATTGATCATTTGAATATTTTTTTGGTAAATTAACTCCTTGAACTATTTGAAATAAGTCAATTGACCTCTTATCGGGAGATTTCATCCACTATTTCGTCAAATTCAAAAGAAAATTAGTTTTTCCTTCATCAATTATTACTTGTCAACTATAACCAACAATGAAATTATAACATGTGAAAACAAAATAATGCGTAACGACAATGTAAGATGGTCCGTTATGTAAACGTTTGGTTTTTTATGTTTTCTTATTATGCTATATGTTTTTTTAATTATTTTGTAACTATGTGTCAAAATGTTGTTGGTCGTTATAGCTGACAAGTAACAATTGATAATGAAATGACTAATTTGCCCGTGAATTTGACGTAATTGATTCCACAATCAAACGACAATGGGTTAATTGACTAATTTTAAATAGTTCAGGGGGTTAATTACCAAAAAAATAGTTTAGGGGGTCGTTTTCAACTTGGATGATAGTTCAGGGGGTCAAACCGTAATTTACCCTTAAAACTAGTTATAACTATTCCTTTTTTTTTTCTTTTTTCTGTCATATATTTTTCTTTTTATTTTTCATCTGATCGAAAAAATATAGTGGAGAACATTATTTTGCTTCGCATAGATCCAAAAATAAATAAATAAATAAATCCTTCTAGTCATGGTTAAACTACTTTATTGATACAAACTCTCAAATCAAACAGGTTTTGGGAGGCATTTTGCGCAATAAAAAAGATATTGAAGAATGGTCGTCGTTTAAAGAAAGTAGAATATGGGAGAACCTATCAAAAGGACAAGATAGAATTATGCCAATCTTGAAGTTGAGTTTTGACAATTTAGAATCACCATCACTGAAGCAATGTTTTGCATATTGCTCAGTGTTCAAGAAAGATTTTGAAATTCAAAGAGATAGCTTGATACAACTTTGGATGGCACAAGGACTACTCCACCCTTCAACTGGCGAAAGTAGAGATATGGAAGACATTGGCAATGAATATTTTGATATTCTATTACAAAGCTCCTTATTTCAAGATGCTACAATGAGTGATAATGGCATTGTTAGCAAATGCAAGATGCACGATCTTGTGCATGATTTGGCAGAACTTATATCCAAATCTGAAATCTTGACGAAAGACTTATGTGACACTGGTAAAGCACTTGAGATTCGACATGTTGCTCGGGTTTCTACTTTTACACTCGAAAACATTCCACAAAGAAGTGTTGGGAAATTGCGGTCACTGTTTTCCGACAAGGGTGAAGTTCCTAGTAACATTCTGTCACGGTTCAAAGCTATACGCGTCTTAAATTTAAGTAATGCTAATATTAGAGAGTTTCCAATATCTGTTGGAATGATGAAACACTTGAGGTATCTTGACATTTCTAAAACAAGATTCAAAGCCCTCCCCAAGTCTATAGGCAAGCTCCATAACCTACAGACCTTAAGAGCCACATATTGTGCCCTTGAAGAGTTTCCAAAAGAGTTGCAAAACTTGATCAACCTGAGGCACATTTATTTTGATAAGAGTACGAAATTCCCACATGGGTTAAAGCAGTTGACTTGCCTTCAAACATTACCTTACTTTTCTGTGGGTGATGAGGTTGGTCGTCAAATTGAAGAGTTGGCTGACTTGAAACAATTGAGAGGTGAATTAATTATTTGTAATTTGGAGCTCGTAAAGGATGGAGAAGAAGCAAAGAAAGCTAAGATGGAGGATAAGAGAAAAATATGCCATTTAAGCTTCCAATGGACAGAAGATAGGTCAATAACTAACAACAATGAAGAGGGGGATGTACTGGAAGGCCTCCGACCGCATTCTGAGTTGGAGAACTTAAGTATTGAAAATTTCATGGGCGATAAATTTCCATCGTGGATGATGAGTGGGTCATTACTGCTCAACAACTTGAAGAAGATTCAATTACTTGGATGCGACAAATGTGAAGGAGTCCCACCGCTCGGTCATGTACCCAATCTTACGGAGGTTAAGATTAGCGGAATGGATAACTTGAAATGTGTTGGAGCTGACTTCTACGGTTATGATCATGTCCACAATGTAACCATGACAAGTAAGGAGATAATTACTTTATTTCCTGCACTAAAAGTATTAAATATATCTTGGTGTTGTGATCTAATTGAATGGAAGGAAGCACCAACGATGCCAGCACAAAAAGTAGTGGTTTTTCCATGCCTAGAGAAGTTGACCATAAAAGGCTGTTCCAAATTGAGAAATGTTCCGAGTCATTTTCCATCTCTTCAAAAGTTGAAGATAATTTCTAGTGATAGTGGAAAGCCAATAGAAGAAGTAAGCAGTGGATTAACAACTCTGACTTTCCTCAAAATACAAAGTATTAAGGAGCTTACTTGTTTGCCGCAAGGAATTTTGAAGAACAACAATAATCTCTCCTCTTTGGAGATAATAGATTGCAATGATTTAACTTGTATTGCCCCCGATGTATTTGGATTGTGGGGCTCTCTTGAGAGATTGGATATTTTAATATGTAGAAAGCTGAGGCATTTGGCGGATGGGCTAGACACACTCCCCCTTCTTGAATACCTGAGTATTAGGCAGTGTCCTAGTCTAGAGTTGATTCCAATTACACGGGGCATGGCATCTCTTCGAGAATTACGTATTGATGATTGTGAAGGATTGTCAAGCCTACCGAGTGGGTTAGAGTACTGCACCTCTCTCCAGACATTGCATTTAGAAGATTGCAATGGTGTAACATCGTTTCCATTTTACACCCTTGCATCTATTCGCCAGTTGAATATTTTATTTTGTCATGGTTTATCGGGCCCACTGAGTGTATGGGCCTCTCTCGTGGATTTGGATATATTCAGTTGCCCTAATCTGAAATCAATTGAAATTAAAGGCGGCGTTACCACCTCCCTTCAGAAGTTGAGAATCAATGGTTGCAAAGAATTATCAAGCTTACCTGCTCTTCCACAACAATGTGCGTCTCTTCAGAATTTGGAGATAAGTGCATGCCCAAAGGTAGCATGGTTTGGTGTCCAAAGTAGCTGCATTAGTCTACAATCTTTTTCAGATTTGCGCACCTTCACCTCCCTTGGACAGCTGACGATTTTCAATTGTGAAGGATTAGAAAGTTGGGTGAGCGGGCTGCAATTCCCACTCTCTCTTGAGAGGCTGGTAATAACCGGTTTCCCTAATTTAGAGATTCTTCCAAGTTTAGGCAACCTCAATTCGCTCCGTTATTTGAGAATTGGTGGATTCTGGGAGGAGCTCGATTGCTTCTCTGATTTTCAAGTTGGATCATTAATGCACCTTACAATGTTATCCTTGACGGGTTGGCCTAAGCTCAAGTCTCTGCCTCAACAAATTCAACACCTCACTTCTCTAACATATTTGGATATAGAATCATTTGAGGGAGTGGAGACTTTGCCAGAATGGTTGGGTAGCCTTACGTCCCTCACACAGCTGAGCATTAGGTATTGCAAGAATCTGACCAACTTACCTAGTGTCCAACCTATGCAACGCCTCACCA
Source organism: Pyrus x bretschneideri (assembly GCF_019419815.1). Classification (NCBI taxonomy): domain Eukaryota; kingdom Viridiplantae; phylum Streptophyta; class Magnoliopsida; order Rosales; family Rosaceae; genus Pyrus; species Pyrus x bretschneideri. The sequence continues at coordinate 9,723,030 of NW_025999787.1, read as the reverse complement.
AATTACAAACCCTATTTATTAATAAATGTCATCCCCTTCTAAAGCAAAGATGCAACAGGAACGGCGGCACAGATTGGCCCAAGATTTCTCACATTCCAGAAATCATAAGTACGTTTTAAAATTCTTGAAATCATATTACAGAGATAATGTTACACGTTTATCTCTTTTTCTTCTTTTATTCGTCTCAACTACTACATAAAATTTAAACTAGTATAACAAAAGTTGTTTATCCTTCTCCCTCTTCTTTTAAATCAGTTGACTTGGTCAGACAGTAGTTGGATGGAAGGTAGGCAGCACCTTACCAAACTACCTCAAATTTGTATTGGAAAAACCAAATTTCATGGTGGGTAAGGCCACAGTTATTCCAGTTTTATGTACAAACGACTCCAAATGGCGTCAACTTTCGCATTGAGATTAATCCATTTAAGCTTTTCAAATCCGCATCTCCTCCTCTTCTAAATGCGTTCTACTCTTGACTCCTGACTTGCTATATATGTTGTCCAGTGGCATCTATATTTCTTTTAGCATGCTGTGGCGTTTCTCGGGATGCTCAATAGGTGTAAACTGAGTCCAGGTAGCTCTCTCGCTCTACCTTCATTTCTCAATAATATACCTTTAGTTATAGTCCTTATCAAGCTAGCCACCCTCTTTTTTTCGTACCATTTGGGCATTCTCTTTTACATGTTATCTTTCTTAGTTCCTGCAACATCAATTCGATATTTTAACTTTCTTTACTTCATCTGGAACATCAATTTGATTACCCATCATGGTACTGAATCTTGTTTAATCACACATTACCAGCACCCAAGTAGTGTTAGATGAGTAATGCCAAAGGCTCGTCATCATGTAAAACCATGTTCATATAATATATAGAATTGCTGCAAATGCTTTTTGTTTGTGATTTGGTTGATTTCTTTATCTCTATTTCGTATCCCTTAAGGAACTTGATGAAATGTCAAATACCCGCATTATTGCAGAAATTTGGTAAAAGAATCTTCAATTGCAATGCTAGATGATATTTCCAAGCTTTGTACCGTCAGTTGAAACTTGAAAAGTTCAAGTTTGTTCTGTTATCTTCTATACGATTATGAAATTGCCATATGAGCTTTCATTTCACTCCCTCCAGCTCTCTAGACAAACTCAGGTACGCATTTACAACCACACCTATTTAATTTCAAGTTTCAGAGTTTAACTGCTATGATGTATGATCAAATGGGAAAAAAAAATAGGAGTAACATTTGTTACTTGTTTCTGCAGAAATTTCTCTTGAATTGATTGGTTTTGTTCAACATTTCGAATTCAACTATGCTACTCTTCGACATGACTTTCTTTGAAAAAAATCTGGTTCTTGAGATTACCGGACAACGAGCTGGTAGTGACTTATTGGTGGTCTTTATCTCACGGCCACCTAAGTCAATCAGAAACCGTCGAGTTTTCCCTCTGGTTATCTGTGGTGAATATGAGTTCTGCATGGGAAAAGGTAATGGATGATGGTTTTCTCATAATAATTTTGTGATGGATAAAGTGGTATTTATTTAAAGAAGTTGTGCTAGTTCGTTAATTTCCATTGTAGCTACAAGATCAGTTTGCGTGTTTTCTGATATCTCACTGTATAAATTCATATAGCTTAATGTTTGAATTTAGGAGTGCGATGTTGAGATCAGGTATGAAAAAGGAATTCGCTTGAGTTGACACCGACATAAATAGCGACGACAAGAAATAGGTGTTTTGGAAATTTGATGTTGAACGGAAGTGGGAGAAAACACGTGAAGGTATGAAGGACTTTGATACTTTGCATTCAGCGACTCGAAAACATATTGGCTTCTTTCCTTGTCAAATTCTAGATCCCCTGTTTATTCATTCCCTGGCTAAACTATCACCTAATGAGTGGACAAGCCTGCTAAATTCTGTTCCCTATTTCAGAATTTGATCGCCATGATAAAATGTGATAAAGGGAAAGGGAAAAAGAATCATCCCTCGAGGCTTTTGTAAATATCGCACATTCTACTTATCCGTAAATGTTTAGCAGTGCAATTCAATTACGATATCAGCTAGGACAACGTGATGGGACTAACGTATCTGTTGGCTTCATCGATGCAGAAAGCGAAACTCTGGAACTAGTTGTCCTTGAATGGTGCTCTTGCCGTATTGTATGAATATATTTCTCCTTTAATTGGAGAGGTAACCCCTGGAATCATGTTTTTTTTTTTTTTTTTTACTTCTAATATTGCTAAGGTTTCAATGCGAGAGGCATGCCTTTTCATCTTCTCTCTATGTCACTGTCATCTTCGAGTGGGTGCAGATATGTTTGCATACGGACAAAGCAGTTGAAGAGTGCATGCATGCGTTCCTCGTAGCACTGTCGTCATGCTTGTGCTCGTTGGAATTCCAGAAAATTTTGTTACCACATCAAGTGGTTGGCCAATATTTCTTACGTTGGGCACTGCAGACGAGCTGTAATTGAATTTTCCAATCTCCGTTATGTTAAGTTCCATTTGCTTGTTTCTAAGATAATAATTTCTTCGTGTTTGAATTTAGGAGTATCCTGTTGAACTGAAGCACGAAAGAGGAAAGGAGTTGAGTTGGATATTGAGCGAAACGGTGGAAAGCGTGTGAGGTAAAGTTCTGCGTTCTTTACTACATTTTCATCAAAACTCTGCATCCTAATGTGTGTCGTGTGACTCACATAGCAAGTCAACAAAACGAAAACTATTTATTTGAACATTGCAGATTCGCCCACTATGCAGCCAATCATGTGATTCATTAACCACTGTAGTTGACGGCGAAACTTGGAGCAAGCCCTCAAAATTTAGGAACTTTTTTGGTACGTAACAGCTCTCGAGTCTCAACCATTGATTGTTTCTCTTGATTGGTTTTAGTTTTTCTGATTGGCATGCAGCCAAATAAACACTTTGTTGCAGCCTGTGCAGCCAAGTGCGTTGCGGGCTGCAGACGGTGGGTGGTTTGGTGGCGGCTGCTGTGGAAGTGGAAAGTGATTCCGCTCAAGCTTTGGCGGAGCAGCAGCAAAACATTTTGGGGCTTCTCGATATGAAACCGATAGTCTTTTAGAACAACTGACAATTAAGCCTATAAAAATAACACCACAGTTCCTTCAGTTAAAAACACATGCATCAAGCCTGGCAGAACCCGAGGTACGAACTCTTCGTACCTCGGGATTCTGAAGAGAGAATTGTTGGACGAGGCTACAACTTGTTATGATCCAAGTTCGTACCTCGGTTCAGTCAGGATTCAGAAGCAAAATTGAAAAGTAGAAGCAAGAAGACATTCCATGTCTGCAGAAAGAGTCTTATTTCATTCAAAAAAACTTATTTTCAGAATCATATCAAGTGATAGAAATCATAAAAATTGATCCGTTATATGCTTGATATTATAACACGTGGATTAGCTCAATGACAAGAATTCGTTCATAATTTCTTTCTTTTGGTCAACTTAGACTTGAGATTTCATTTCATAAACATCGGGTGGTATTACAAAATCGTATACCACTACGGAAAAGAAATTGACGGGGTCCAATTATGAAAACGGTCAAATATGTTACTTGTAAGAAAAAAAACGCAAATATTATCCATTAAAATAATCTTCGTGTTCAGTCAATCGATCGGCTACACGGTAACCAACATCCAATGGTGAGCGCAAAAAAGCTATCAAATCTCAAAGGATACGTAACAATGGTAATGCTAGAAATAACAAATTTAAAAAATAAATGATGTGATTACAAATGATTAAATTATTAATTAAGTGTCAGTCAACGTTACTTATGCAATAACGATCTCTCGAGACAAATTGTTAAAAAGACACCATTCTTATAACATTGAATCTAACCAAATGGCATTACTCAAAATATGAAATTCAACTCCGATAGAAGTTTGCCCAAAATTATAACTTAAACAAATGCTTAAGGATAACATCTCCAAAAACTAGTTCAAGACACGTAATCTAGTAAACAGAAATCAGAACAGAAACGAAGTTTGGATTACACGAATACAATTCCTAGAGGAAGTTGGATTACGCGAAATCAGTTCACAGCAGCATCAATGAATGCTCCACCAGGGCGACGCAATGCCAAAGATCCATGGCATCCCAAAAGCTGCAAAAACAACAACTGAATCACTAATTTGTACGAACAAATACGATAAAACCAGAATCAATTCGAGGAAGTAACAGTAAAACACAACGTGCTAACTTGGAATAAATGGACAAACCTTGGCATTGACACCATCGGGTATGATACGACCCTCAGACTTCAACCTCACATAGTCAGTTCTGTTGAACTTGGTGAATCCCCTGAAAAAAGTAACGAAGTTGCAGCATAAGGTTCAACTCTACACATTTCATCAACGGAAACTACACGAAATCCTCTACTGAAGTCATGAAAGCATCACAGTTTGAATTCATGATCACTTTTAGTAATCAAACTACTCGGATTCGAAACACATTAGCTATCATGCCACGAATAAAACCACACCAATTTGAAGCACAATAAGGCCTAATTCTAGAGAAACCATTATACAAAACAATCCAAAACAAACTTTTGGGTTCTGGGTTATGAGTTTTAGAGTTCACAATCCAAATTTAACAAATTAAAGTGACAATATTCCAACAAAAACATGTTAAATGCCAATATTGCAGCAAAATATGGTTTAACTGTAATCTACTTATGACAAGCAAAAGATTGAATCCTACAAACCACAAGAGAAAGAACAACAATCCACAAATCAAAATTTAGATTATGGGTTTTAGATTTTAAGTTACAGAGATCAAAACCCAAAAATCAAAAAGACCAAAAAACACTCAGAAGTGAGAAATCATACCATTTCCTGCTCTCAATGATCTTTTGGCGGCCGGGAAACTTGAACTTGGCACGGCGGAGGGCCTCGGCGGCGTGGCTCTTGTTGCTTTCCTTGCAACGCACAGAGAGCAGCACCTGCCCAATAGCAACCCTAGCGCAAGTACCGAGAGGCTTCCCGAAAGCTCCGCGCATACCAGTCTGAAGCCTATCGGCTCCGGCGCACGAAAGCATCTTGTTGATTCGGAGGACATGGAAGGGGTGAACCCTAACTCTCAGGTGGAAGGTATCCTTGCCAGCGAACTTGGTCATGTACTTGTTGCATGCAATTCGCGCCGCCTCGAGAGCCTCGCTGGAAACGTTTTCCTTCTCCCAGGAGACGAGGTGGATGCAGAAGGGAAACTCGTCGACGCCCTTCTTCTTCATGCCGACGTCATAGATTCGGATCTTCGGATCGGGCACACCGCGGCAGAAGCGGGATTTTGGGTAGGGCTTGTTCTTGATCTGGCGGTAGCATCTGGCGGGCCTTCTCCCCATGGCGGCGGCGGCTGGTTCTCAAAACCCTAGTTTTTCTGGATGGGAAAGATGGAGTGAGAGGTTGAAGACGAAATGCGGTTTGGTGTTTGTATTTATAGTCTCTGAAATCGGAAGCCCTAAGGCGATGTTCAAGCGTGTGCGTATGGGCTTGCGTCATGTGAAGCTTGGGTCGGCTGGGGTCGGTGGATTTTAGCCCAAATCAATGTTTTGGGTTGCTTGTTGGACCCGACTCATCTTATTTGGGCTTTGAATCTAATTCGAAGACAACGTGTGGGTTCATTGCAGAAAGAAAAATGTTACAGATCATTATTTTTAAAGATCATATAATGTGACAGTTGGATAAGACGTCACATTATATGGTCTACGAAAAATAATTTAAACAGATGGTTTTTGTTTTTTATTCCTTAAACTCATTCTTGCATGATATTTTAGTCCTATTTTTTTTTCTTTTAACTAAATTAAAGTGTCTGTAGCAATGTTGTGAGTTACATATGTAAATTTATTTTTTAGAAATGTAATATGATCACGAATAAAGATAATAAAAAATAAAGCTAACTTGAATATAGAAAGTTAAAAAGTAGCAAATTTCTTGAATATAGAGAGGATTACAATCACTAAGAGAACATCGCGAATAATATTCGAAAATTCTTTAAACCAAAATGATTAAGGATTAAAAAAGACAAAGTTAACTCGACCAATCTATGAGATATAGAACCCTAAATGTGATTAATTCGCGTATTAGTGAGTGAGAGCGTGATACAATTTTAGGATGGAAGGCTCTGTTTTGTTTTGGGTGGGGCCCATTCAACCCTAAGGATGAGATTGTCATCACCGTAGCCATCAAGTTTGTTGATTGCTCTCCGGGCGTCATCCCTACTCGCAAACTTGACAAACCCAAATCCTCTGCTAACGGAATAATCTTGTCCCGGATAACGTGAGCACGGGTCACGGGGCCGAAAGGCCGGATAAGTTCGTGCAAGTCGGCCTCCTGCGTGTCCTCCGAAAGGTTGGAAACGCGAACCGAGTTGTCATCGTTCCTTCGTCTCATGTCACCACTTGCATTTTTGTTAGGAGGCACATACTTGCCATGTCCGGACGTAGGACGCTTATGATCAGTAAACGGTTCGGGGTCCTGTGGGGCTAAATCCTTGTTAGGGCAATGGGCAGTCCAGTGGTCACCCTTCTTACCACAAGTCCTACAAAGTTTGATCTCCCCTCCTTTTCCAAGTCCATCACCCAAAGCATCTCCTCCTGCAGTTTTCCAACCTGTTAAAATGGAGTGTCAATAATAATCTAATTCGACTTGAGAAGTAAAAAGTTAAAAGACAAAGACAACTTCAGAAAGAAAATTTTAAAAAATAAAGTAAACATACAACCCATTCATACGTGTTATATGACACATAAAAAGATTCTGAATAATTAGGTAATGTTTCTTCTTTTTTTCTTTTTTTTTGTTTAAATTTTTATACTAAATTATAGAACAAATTACATACTAAACTTCTAATTGAATTTTGAATGGAGACAGTGTTAAGTGACACGTTAAGGATTTTGAAATTTAAAGTAATGATTTTCTTTAGTTTGAACTGATAAATTAAAATTTGTTTTAAGTTGAGACGACAATTCAACAATTTCTTAATCAACATTTCTAACCACTTTATAAAAACCTAAATTATATATGTGATTCGCTAATAAAAAAATTCATGCAAGTCAAAACACATGTAGAGCCGTCTTTTCGCTTCCAAAACAGTGGACTACCGTGATGAAGTCACTAACCTTTTTTTTATTTTTTTTTATTTTTAACACATGCAGAGCTCCCTAATAAATTTCAGATAATGTGAAAATAAAAAAAAACAAAACAATCCAAAAACCCTAAAAGAGGAAGAGCAAGACATACCTGGAGCCCTAGGGCGCTCGAGGACGATCTCTTCCGTGGAGACCATAGTGAGCCTGTCGTCTACCACCCCTTGGTCACCGGCACCTTTATTCACGGCGCGGCGTCACCAAACTTTGCCCACGAGCGGCGGTCCACGACCCGCTTATTGACGACGGTTTTCCGAACCTGAATATTGGTTGTGATCTTGACCTTAGTGCCGTCCTTCTTGATCTTTTACTCAATCACCTTCTTGATGCCGTTCTTGTCGGGCCCAATCACCTGCTTCGGCGGCAGAAGGAATGCCAGGTCCTCCTCGCCGTCTTCGTCTTTGAGCTCTCCCCATCGGAGCTTGGACGGTTGTTGCGTCATGCCTGTGTTACAGAATTAGGGTTTGGATGTGAACGTCTTAGTGTGAAATAGAAACGAGAGGGAATGGATATTTATGTGTTTGATCGATGCCAACTCTTTTCTCCACTAGCTAGGAATCCTCTTATCATTACTAAAATTTTTCCAGCCGCCTCAAATTCAATGGGAAATCCTCACGCCATTTGGATTAGGAAAATCTCAAGTTATTAAACGACGTTCTTTCCTTTCTTGTATAGGTTGACTATTATTGTAGGAATTTATATGTTGTACGCTACTTGCCTTGCACTCCAAGCCTTCTTTGTAATGGGTGACAATTTACTTTAGCGTCTCATGCCAATAAAACAATAACATGTGGACAAAAACTTACACGTGTCTTTTCTTCGTTGGCACGGGACACCAACATGACGGTGTACCAGTGTTATATAATGAGAGTGTTGGTGTGGTTTTTCCGCAACGAAGCCGATAACTATGTTGGAGGGTTTTTCGATTAAAAATTTCCCACACGACGAGCACTGATATGATTGAAATTTAAAAAAGTTGCTAGAGACGGCATTCACTTGGCTATGGACATCAAAGCTTGGTTAAGGTCAATTGGTGCTTCTTGTGCTTGTCAAGTCCGCTAATTCACTAGAATGGTGACACATAGATTGACCAAGTTAATCTTGTATTCAGATTCTGAAGTTTTTATTTTAATATTCGAGATCCTCTGAATTTGATTCATAAAGACCTTTACGAAGATTGAAATATCTCTTAATTCTCTTAATAAAATTGCTATCATTTCTTCTAAAAATCTTCTTGTAACTGTTCACTGTAACTGGCCACCAACCACGGCCTCCTAATCAGCTGCCTCCTGTAGCGCCGCCCTTCCTTCTCCGTTTCTCCTCATCCCTCCTGCCCTTGCGAACTCAAAACGTTAATCGTATTTGCATACTCAAGTTGAACAAACTGGAAGAAAACATTCCTGAATTATCTGATCTATGGCAAAAGATTTTAGTTTCTTGTATGCAAGTATGCAACTGTTTTGAATGTTCAAGTATACTAGTTTTACAGCAAAAGGATAAAAAAATGCACTCCTCTACCTCCCCAATCTTACAAAGATCCAAATCAAATGTGGCTACAGTTCTCTCTACGGTTCCTATCTTGGTTTAATTGTCGGCACGACTCCGCTAACAAGGTCACTGCCAGAGACGTCTATAGAGACGTAAGGATGCCTCGCTGCATTGTATGAGGGTGGAGGAGTCACTACCTTTCCACCACTACTGCTCGTCACTGATTCCGATGTTCTGCTGTCAGACTCCGGCATCATAAACCATATGTTCTCGAGTTCTCGAACAACCTCCGCCATTGAGGGTCTCGCGTCTGTCTCCTCTTTGCAACACTTGAGAGCCAAACTCAAGAACTTTTCCACACACTCGGAAGGATAAGACCCCATTCTTCCATCAATAACTGAGAAGATCATACCGGATTGAAATGCAATGTTTACCTGAAGTGCAAGAAAACTTGTAAATAACACTAAACTGGTGCATCTAGTCGATCACAGGGATTATTTAGCGTCAACCATAAGTGGTCTTGACTAAGATGTTATATCCTTACATGCAAAGCATAGAAGATGGTCTACATATATAGTGTTATCCAAAACACAGAGTCTGTAATTAGGTTCGAGTAATTACCTCTCGAACAATGTTTTTTCCATGTGAGATTGGCTGCATGCCTGTTAAGAGCTCCAAAAACACAACACCGAGGCTATAAACATCGCTCTTATCCGTTAGCTTATGAGTTAAGAAGTACTCCGGATCAAGGTAACCCTGAAAAATCAATTCAAATAATAAGAGAGTTTTTAACCTGCGTAGCTATTAGTTAGGTAAGTACAATGCTTATGAGTCTTACCGGTGTCCCCTTCACTACTGTGGATACATGAGCAGGCACAGTCCCTTCAAAATCTGGAACCGGGGCAAGACGGGAAAGGCCAAAATCAGCAACCTTTGCAATAAACTTAGAGTCCAATAATATATTGGTGGCCTTGATATCTCGATGAAATATCGGAGGGTTGGCTTCTGTATGGAGGTATAGGATGCCCTTGGCTGATCCCAGAGCAATTCTTAATCTCATCTCAAAACCCAGTGGTTCTTTAGACCTAGCTGCTGAGACACGCATCAATTATAAAGCTTGTCGAATGGCATGTAACCGAAATCCCTATTGTAAATTCTTAGTCAAACATTTAGGAGCGGTAAATTACTCTACCAATTCAGACAGAGATGAAGTAAGAACCAAAGACAGTAAAACAAGAGTATTAGGTTTACCAGAAAGGTGATCCCTTAGAGTTCCATTGGACATAAACTCATAAACCAACATCTGCACGCACAAAAATAACACACGTCAAGCTTTTCCCAAGTAAAATTGTTGGTCCGGCATAACAAAAGAGAGCAACAAGAGGAGATAAAGTGTAGCAGAATTCAGGATAAGCAAATGTACCTGTTCCCCTTCTTCATCACAATACCCGACTAAGGACACGAGATTCCTATGATGTAGGGGTGACAATAATTCTATTTCTGTTAGAAACTCCTTCTCGCCCTGTAATGATCCCTCTTGTGCACGTTTTATGGCCACAACGGTTCCATCAGCCAGGATGCCTTTATAAACATTTCCATAACCTCCTTGTCCAACTTGAGCAGAGCTGTTAAAGTTGTTTGTAGCCGTGGCCATTTCTCTAAAAGTAAAATCCTTGACACCTTCAATTTTTATGGAGCTCTTGGTTGCTGCATATAAACGAAGGCGCAATGTTAAAAGTGAAAGTATTTACTTTGGACCAAGAGCTGATGCACCTGTTCAATCTTGTTAAATTCAATTGGGTGCGGGGCTTCTCAGGATTCCTAACTCGGGAGAAGCCCCATGGAAATGATCATTTATACAAATATGTCTTCTGCCTTATGATAGTAAGACACTCACTACGACGTCTTCTTGAAATTGCATGGCGATCCTTCAAATGCTTTCTCAATATAAGAAGAGAAACAATTGCAGATAATGTAACAGCACCAGCAATAGTCCCTAGTATTATGCCAGCCAGAGCACCCTTGCCTAGACCGGACTTTGAAGAGGAGGCAACCACTGCGATATCAAGAAGAGACGTGAGATCAACAAATCAAAATCAACACACAGTTTCACATCTAGAAAAAATAAGGCTTTTGAGACAAACCGTCCTTGTAAGGATCCAGTAGAATGAAGTTGAGAAGTTCATAGGGTCCAAATAGGCCACTATCATGAATGTTCCATGATGCGAACATATTCATGATTCTTTTAAGTTCAGTTCTATTGAAAGTATGGGAATTATTGGCATTATCAACATATACAGGAAAAAGCTTCAGAGATATTCTCAGACGAGGTCCGTTTTCCCACACAAACGAAGTAATGTCCAGCTGATCGAGATCTAATTTGATACCAGAAGTAAGATATTGCTCAAATGTACTTTCGTAAGGGCGAAAATCTGTGAATGCGGGACTTTTCAACCGAATGTCAACAATTAGAGGAGCAGCACAAAAACAAGCTACAGGAATATATTCGAAAGGGGGTGGACATGCTTGATTCACACAGTTGGCAGTGGAGTTTGTCGAAATCTGACTATCACTTTCATCATCACTTTCGGTTCCACAGAAGTTATCAAGGTTGCCATTTAAGCAAACCGGATTTCCCCGAAGCCTGAACAATAATAATCAGAAGAGAAAGTTTAACGGAGTATAAGAACAACATAACTTGCACTTAGAGATATATTAACAGAGAACAAAGCCCAGAAGCAAACCAGACAGTGACATTTTGCGGAAGTACAGTACTGCCGGTAATATTTGTAAGGTTATTGTTCTGCATCTCCCTGCAATATCAGAAGCCACACTCCACTTCTTAACAAAATTTCAACAAGATGCTATAAAACATATTAGTAAAAAGAAAAGGATGACCGGAATAGGAAATGGAATAACATTTCTAAACACCGGCATCCTAACACTAGAGAGTGTAAATTCACACACTCAACAGAAGTAACAATTTTTCTCACTCCAGTTCTTACATGATTAGTCTTTCTGTCCCGTTGAGTTTCCTGTTTTCCCAAAGCGTTGCTGGAATGGAGCCGTTCAATGAATTGTTTGCTATAGACCTGCCATGCGGAATAAATTCCCACTTTATTTCATAACATAGTTTTTATTATTGGTAACTGCTACGACATTTGATAACATCTTAAAGAAAATAACTTCAAACTCCTGCTGTTCACAAAGTATGATGGACAGAAGCTCAAAAACACCAAAAGATCAGTTTGAAGTGGCTCACAATCTCTGAAGATTAGGAAGATCCGAAAAGTTGCCAGGAATTGTTCCGGTCAGAGTGTTGTTAGATAAAATGCTGCACACAAAGTTCATATGTCGAATATTAAACATCCATGTAATCCTTTTAGAATTGATTATACGATCTTCAGAGCTTAACAATGCTTTTCAGAGAACATTTAACAAGAAACTGCTACTAAATGTCAAATATAATACATATGGCATATCATTTGCAAGGTAGATAGTATCTTACATCGTCGTGATGTTATCAGAAAGTGTACCCTGAGGCAAGGATCCGTTTAGCCGATTTGAGCTTAGGTCTCTGAAAATTGGTATTAATAAATAACGAATTGCATAAGATACTGTCGAAACATAACGTATACTATATTCTAAGAATTTAGAAAAGCCAGAAAATCACAACAAATAATGGGGTATGAAGTGAAACTTCATGAATGAACTTACATATAAGCAAGGTTTGGAATCCTACTCAAATCAGGAATAGGCCCTTGTAAGTTGCAGTTCCTCAAACTCCTGAAAGAAACAAGAAAAACACAAAGACATTCAATCTTGACATGATTCGTCGTGTTAAATGTAGAGCATACTTCTCGATTGTCATTCCAAACAACCAGGGCACATCACCTAACGTGATATAAACAGCAACGGGAGATGTTCCCTGCGCAGTGGTCAGAAATATGTGTTTCCCAACAAAAACTATGATTCTCTCTGTTTTTTGCTATGATTAATCACAAACCTTTTGGCTTTACATCAGATGTATGAATTATGAATAAATAGAGATTCTAGTCCTTAGATCACACACTTTCACCTTTAAACCAACTAAAGGACAGAATCAGAAGGAGCACTTACAACTTCAACAGTTTAGACATGTCACTATACGAATCTGGAATTGTAGTGCCTTCAAAGTTGTTGTTGTCAAGTTGACTGCAAGACAAATAAGATAATAAGGCTAAGAAACTCAACGCGGGATTGTTGTTGTAGAAAAGGAAATTCTAAAGAATTGTTCACCAACAGTACGAAAATTCAAGAAAGGAAAGGATGAACACATAATTAAGATGCGAATTTATGTGCCAAAAGTAAGGAAACATACAGTATTGATAAGCTTGGCAACTCCGAGAACTGCCGTGGAAGATACCCAGATAAGTTGTTGTTGTCAAGAAGACTGCAATGAGTTCGATACATTTATTCAACTCGAGGTGGCCATACAGACACAAAAATGAAGAGGGTAAACTGAAACTAATGAACCAAGTTGTATTCTGAATATCGCTGGCGTTCTACTTACAAGTGCATAAGCATTGGTAATCTGGAAAGCTCGGGAGGAATTTGCCCGCTTATTGAATTGTTGTTCATGTGACTGCTCAAAAGGGAAAAGATACGAAACATAAGGAAGAGAGGAAGTATAACAAACACAAGATAATATTACACTTTTGTAAACTAAAGCAGAATAAGATAAACCCTTACAAATGTCTTGTCTTGTTTAAGTTTGCAAACGATGCAGGTAATGATCCCGATATTTGGTTCTGGTCAATTTGTAGTCTGTCCAAGTTTGGAAGATAACCGAGCTTTTCGGGCAAGGAACCTGATAACTGGTTTCCATTAAGGAGCCTGTAAACACAGAATGTTAGATAGAGATTTAACCAAATATTGCCAAAAATGTCAAAACAGCTTAACTTACAAAAGTTCCAAGGATGTAATGTTGCCTATCTCCTTTGGTATACTTCCACTTATTTTGTTCCACATAAAATCCCTATTAGAAGATTGATAGAGAAATATGCATCAGAGAAAGATAAATTCATTCACCGGCATATTAGGGAAGAGATTAACAGGTTTTCCGTAATACTGAGAGAAGATTGGCCGAGAATTTAAAGCTTCTTTCAAGGTATGTGGTGCCTTACAATATCTTCATGTAAGATAAAAGGCCAAGCTCTGGCGATAAACTTCCTGACAGGTTCATATTTAGCAGTCGCCTGCAGTAGGGAAGGAAAACATGTCATATGGCCAAAGTCTACTCTAAGTTTAAAAGTTCAACATGTTTCCGACGGTAACAAAATATGCTTTTCATGCAAGATTTTGATCATTACTTGATTCCGGAAACCCTAGATGACTATTGATTGATGTCGGAACAGGATCAAATTGGCAGATTTTCTTATTTCATTCAAATATTTCTACGAAGTTCATAATGGAATCACCTATGAGCAGGGAAATTTGCTCGTTAAGACCACTTGGAACCAGAGACATGGGAATTAAATCCCTCCACACACGGGGAACAAGATGAAACGAGAAAAGGCAAGGGTCAAAGGGAAAATATTTCCATTCAGTCGGCTGCTGCAAGGTACAGGTAAAATTTAGAAAGATTGAAACATACAGTTCATGAACATGAAGATAGCCATCATCTAATGTTGTGTTGTAGCAAAACACTCCTGTCCAATTTGCTGTGCATGGGTCTCCTCTATTCCAGTTGCTCAGAGTCTTGTTGGGATCAACCAAACTGCTTTTGATGGCCCGCAGCGCGGTCACTGCAATTTTACACAATTGATAAACCTTACTTGATTAACACAACCAGACTAAGTTTTTCAAAAGAGACCAACTATGAGCATATCAGAATTAAGCAACAAGGGAATGTCAAAAATCAAGCTATAAGTTAGAAATGAGTCGAAAACCACAAGATTATTATTCGAGTGCATGTATGTACTGGTAGTGGATATAGACATCAATTCGTCTAGATGAAAGTAAACTTGAAATCGGTCACTTCGTTTGTCAATTGAAGTTACCGTGTTAGCACATAAAGCAACCATACACCTGAATAGATGAACTTCTAAACCGAACTCACACCATAATAATTGTACGCAGGCATTCCCTGTACTACAATTTCCTGAAAGCCATGCAGAATTCAAAGCTTCACAAAACATAAACAAAATCACCTTCTCCAGGATGGGTGATATTAGAATTTTGTGCTCCAGCTCCTGGCGAAGACCAGCACAGGAACGTGGCGAAAACAAATGCATATGTCCAAACTCTTGATTGATGCATCCCGATACCTCAAAAATCACTACAATTGTAATTTACCCCTTACAACACAACGGCAGAAATTTATGCAGGATTGGAACAGTCCCCCTGATAGCAAGCATGAAAAAAGAAAGCAAATTGAATCAGAAAGCAACCCAACATATTGAAAGCACAGCTTCAACACTACAAAGTGAACTGATATCTCAAGTCTTTAAGCAATTCAACGCTAAAAGCAATAAGCTCCAACAACTTCAGAACAAAATATACCAGATTCAGAATCAAAAGTGAAAATTCATACGGCAGACAGCTTGGATACGAAATAAAGAAAACAGAACTGCCAGAAACTCACAGAAACATGGCAAAACGGAGATATTGATACCATTGACAAATTCAAAGCTTTGAAATTTAAAAAACAATGATGCAAAACGAGATAAGATTTTGGTTTTGGGTTGAATTTTATTTGAATATACTGCCAACTGTGAGAAGATTAATAGCATGAAAATAATAGAAGAAAAGTTACCCGGGATTTGGGCTTGGTATTTTTCTGACCAGGACCAGGTCCGCCATAGCTAATGCTGCGTAGATGACTGAAGTTGATGAGGGCGATGATGATACAGCCCATCCTTTTCCATTACTCTTTTTTTTTTATTTTACAATTTAGAGAAATCTTCTTTGTATAAAAAATGCATAAACGAAAAGGGAGTTGGTGAGAGTTTGTAATTGTTTACAACCAAGGAGGGGAAGACAAGAAACTGACGTCTAAGGAAACGGCCAACGACCCAATGAGCGGGAGAGACCGTTTTGAAGTGATCAAAGTGAACATCATTCGAGTTTTGAAGTGATCAAAGTGAACACAGCGGTATTTTCATAATGGCGTTTATTAATTATCTGTCAGAATCATGCTGAAAAGAAGTCGCATTCAAATAAAGTGTCTACTAACTATCATGAATCAGATTCTCAGAAAATTAGTTTGATTAAAGTAAACAAAAGAGAAACTTCTCGTTTCAGGTTAGGGGAGGATTTTTGTGTTCACCTGGAGTACGAGTTCATATGTATGCCTATTCAACAAAGCAGTCTCTCTTGATTGCATGCATGGATGAGCGTACAAATACCATCGTGTTAAGAGTGGACAAAAGAATTTTCCTAGAACTTTGGACAATGTTCGATTTGCCCTTCAAACTTACAATTAGTTTTGAATCCATTAGTTAAAACTTTCAATTCGTGTCAATATCCTCCCAACTATTAATTATGTCACAATTCTTAGTTATTTCCATCACCTATGATGAATATAACTTTTAGGGCTTATAGGCATCAACAAAATGCTATCTTATTCACAACACAAATTAGTAAATATTAAGAATTCTGATAATTGACTTATGAGAAGAAAAAAAAAAAAAAAAGAGGAACCGAAACTTACACATTTACTGCAAATTCAAATGATTTCGTTATGCAAAATTAACAAAATAACCATTAGTTTGACGGGATAGTTGATAAAACTAATGGTAGAGGAGCATTAGCACGAACGAAATAAAAATTTAGGGAGCTCAGAACCGGATTAAAAATTATAAGACAAAGTAAAACAAGACCTATAAATCCAAAAACACTGCTAAAAGTTTCAACAAAGAGAAGTCCATGACTCCATATTTAAAAGGTGATTAAATTATCCACATCTCATTAACTTTATCTCTTTTCTACACTGTATTTGAAAAGGTAAATCACAAAGTATTACACAATATAATTAGGTGGCCAACTAAACCAGCTTGGCCTATAAGAACAAGAAGTAGACGTACTATTTAACTAGGCGGTAACTGCATGACTAAAGAAGGCAATTAGTTAAAATTCAATCGTTTAGCAAGACGAAGACCGTCCATTGAGTTATTTAAATATTAATTGTTTGACAATAATAACAAAGTCTTATTCCACTAAGGAGAGTCGTTTCTATGAATTTTAAAGCACCACTGCATTCGATTTTGCGTCAAATATTCCGTAAGCTCAAATTATTTCTTGTGTTTTCTTATAGCCTCTTTCCAAGTCTTCCTAGATTTTCATCTACTCTTTTACGGTGAGCATCTATATCATAATTGCATCTTTTAACCAAAACATTTGTAGGTCATCCGTTTATATGTCCAAACGATCTTTACCAATTTTTTCTCATTTTATCTGTAATTGTGGCCGCTCCTGCTTTACTAATTGTCTGACAAACAACACGAAATTCTAAACTAAATTTATCTACAATGTAAAAATGAGTTTTAAACGGAAAAGCACATTGCTCCTACCGACTCGAAAAGCTCATATCTACAAGTTATTGGTGTTTTTTTTAAAAAAAAAAAAAGAGAAGAAACAAGATATTGGTGTTAAACACTAGCTTTAATTATTAATTATTGCAAGAATAGTCCTAACATAACTATTGCAAGAATAATAATCAATACGTGGCGAGTGGGAACATGTAAAACTCAGTCCTCGCATGTTTTTGCATGACATGTGTATTGTCTATTAAGTCCGGCCCTATATACATGGTATGCATTAATATTATTTATTTACTAAATCGTTATTATCTATCCTTCTTTCTATAATCAGCAGATTAAAAAACCTGCAGTCTGCAATTCAACCACACGTAACAAAAATTAAAAATTATTATGTAAAATAAATAAATAACCAAACGGCAATTTTGAAAGCGAGGGCTATTGAACATGAAGAGAGATCTTCTCAAGAGCTCTGTGTACGAAGCTCAAGATTTTAGAGATTTGAGCGGTTGAAGAGAGAGATTTAGATTTTTAGTTTGTGTGAGGAATGTTAGTGAGATGAGCTAATAGATATTGTATGATTGAAATTGAGTAGTCTGAATCTCTTGATTCGCGGACTCCAGACAGAGATCTGAAGAGAATCTCAATTCATGAAATATGAAATCAAATTTATATATGATTTTAGTATCAATTATATAGTAGTGGATGAGTTTAGGCATACAAATTTTTAAACCATCAAAGTTGGATTTGTTGGTAATATCTAATTCTAGCCGAATAATTACATTAATGCGTTAAACTGAAAGATGCAAAGTTAGCTCAAGTGATGAGCGAGAGTGACGTTATATTAGAATTATGATCATGTATTACAGACATGGTCAAAGCCGTGGCATACATTCACAAATGTTTACGCAATTTTTATAAAAATCCATGGCATTGGCCTCCATAGATAGAGTTTCGCTCCAACGTTGAATCTGGGGTACAATTTTCTTTTATATGTAACAAATAATATAACAAAGTTGCAAAGAATCATCCAATTTCCTTAAATTAGGTAATGTTTAATTGATACGTGTGGACTGTCAAGCTTTTGTGCCTAATTACAAGGAGATACATTTAAATGGAACTCTTCTACCTTTAAACAAGGAATACTAATATCTGATTCTCAACTGTTTACCTCGACACATTGACTTTTTGTTTATAGCTTCAACTAATATATATATTTATATATATTATTTTTGGCATGTTATATTTTGTTGTTTATTTTATTTTTTGCCTTGAATCACTTAGAAATTTCATAGTCACGTGAATATGAAGCTATCAATTTTTTATTTTGAGTTTGATTTTTTACAATATAATTATTTTGAGAGGGGTGTGGCCGGCTAATTAGTTTTCATATAATTAAACTAAGATTTTTGGACCAAAATTCGGATTGAGATCCGCTCATAATTTTTGTGTTCAAAACCCGCATACCCAAAATCCGGACCGTTCAAGAGAGAGAAAGGTTAGGACCAAGTGAGTGTGATTGATTAATGAGAACTGTAAAATTGAAATTGAGTAGTTCAGATCTCTAATTTCGCAGGATTCAACACATAGATCAGGAGTGGATCTCAATTCTCAAAACTCATCACCGTTCACCAATCTCATGCCATAAGCTTGCAGACCCAAAAAATATAGAAAGAAACGAAACCCTAAGAATTGGGCCTTGGGACCATTGGGCTAATCCAATATTTTGAATGGACTGGGTCAATTCTTATGTATAATGGGTAAGACTAGTTCTTTATTAGTCTGACGTTTGTTTAGGACTACTTTTATACATAACACTTACGCTTATATATAATTTTACCAAAAAAAAAACTCTTAATAGAAGAAAAATATTTGGAATGCCACATTTTGTAGACCATATATGAACCACCTCTTTGAAAGCTTTTAATGATTATCCGCCAAATATTGGAAAACTGGCTAATTTTCCCTTTAGGAACAAGCTCCAAACACAAATAACCCACCTTTCAAAATAATAGACTTCATGACTCATGAAATTTTGTTTTTTCACACAAAACTGGAAAAGCAGGTTTAATGTCAGTCCACAAATTTGCCCAACATCCAGGACGGGTGATATTAGAATTTTGTGCTGCAGCTCGTGGCGAAGACCAGCACAGGAAGGTGGCGAAAACAAATGCATATGTCCAAACTCTTGATTGATGCATCCCGATACCTCAAAAATCACTACAATTGTAATTTACCCCTTACAACACAACGGCAGAAATTTATGCAGGATTGGAACACTCCCCCTGATAGCAAGCATAAAAAAAGAAAGCAAATTGAATCAGAAAGCAACCCAACATATTGAAAGCACAGCTTCAACACTACAAAGTGAACTGATATCTCAAGTCTTCAAGCAATTCAACACTAAAAGCAATAAGCTCCAACAACTTCAGAACAAAATATACCAGATTCAGAATCTAAAGTGAAAATTCATACGGCAGACAGCTTGGATACGAAATAAAGAAAACAGAACTGCCAGAAACTCACAGAAACATAGCAAAACGGAGATATTGATACCATTGACAAATTCAAAGCTTTGAAATTTAAAAACCAATGATGCAAAACGAGATAAGCTTTTGGTTTTGGGTTGAATTTTATTTGAATATACTGCCAACTGTGAGAAGATTAATAGCATGAAAATAATAGAAGAAAAGTTACCCGGGATTTGGGCTTGGTATTTTTCTGACCAGGACCAGGTCCGCCATAGCTAATGCTGCGTAGATGACTGAAGTTGATGAGGGCGATGATGATACAGCCCATTCTTTTCCATTACTCTTTTTTTAATTTTTTTATTTATTTACAATTTAGAGAAATCTTCTTTGTATAAAAAATGCATAAACGAAAGGGGAGTTGGTGAGAGTTTGTAATTGTTTACAACCAAGGAGGGGAAGACAAGAAACTGACGTCTGAGGAAACGGCCAACGACCCAATGAGCGGGAGAGACCGTTTTGAAGTGATCAAAGTGAACATCATTCGAGTTTTGAAGTGATCAAAGTGAACACAACGGTATTTTCATGATGACGTTTACTAATTATTTGTCACGAATCATGCTGAAAAGAAGTCGCATTCAAATAAAGTGTCTACTAACTATTAGGAATCAGATTCTCGTAAAATTAGTTTGATTAAAATAAACAAAGGAAAAACTTTTCGTTTCAGGTTAGGGGAGGATTTTTGGGTTCACCTGCAGGACGAGTTCATATGTATGCCTATTCAACCAAGCAGTCTCTCTTGATTGCATGCATGGATGAGCGTACAAATACCATCGTGTTAAGAGTGGACACAAGAATTTTCCTAGAACTTTGGACAATGTTCGATTTGCCTTTCAAACTAACAATTAGTTTTGAATCCATTAGTTAAAACTTTCAATTCGTGTCAATATCCTCCCAACTATTAATTATGTCACAATTCTTAGTTATTTCCATCACCTATGATGAATATAACTTTTAGGGCTTATAGACATCAACAAAATGCTATCTTATTCACAACAAAAATTAGTAAATATTAAGAATTATGATAATTGAGTTATGAGAAAGAAAAAAAATTAGAGAAACCGAAACTTGCGCAGCAAATTCAAACGATTTCGTTATGCAAAATGAACAAAAACAATCGTTAGTTTGACTGGATAATTGATAAAACTAATGGTAGAGAGGGACATTGACATGAACGAAATAAAAGTTTAGAGAGATCAGAATTGGATTGAAAATTATAAGACAAAGTAAAACAAGACTTATAAATCCATAAACATTGCTAAGAGTTTCAACTTGACCCCATTTTTGAAAAGTGATTCCACATCTCATTAACTATCTCTTTACCATAAAGTATTACACAATATAATTAGGTGGCCAAATAAACCAGCTTGGCCTATTAGAACAAGAAGTAGAGGTACTATTTATGAAGGCAATTAGTTAAAATTCAATCGTTTAGCTAGACGAAGACGAATGAGGATCCTCTTTGTGACGATCTCGAGGATCCTTCAATCACATTCGGTTATCGTACATCCTACGGTCAGTTTTTGTCAGGTACTGTTTATATTCTATTTTAAATAAAAAAATTATAATGATTTATGACCACACAATGTATGATAAACAAATGTGATTTGAGAATCCCAAAGAAGATCCGGAGAGGATCCTCATTCGACGAAGACGGTCCATTTGAGTTACTTAAATATGGATTGTCTGATAATGACAACAAAGTCTTATTCCACAAAGAAGAGTCGGTTCTATGAATTTTAAAACATCACTGCACGTGGTCTTGCTTCAAATCTTCCGTAAGCTCAAACTGCTTCATGTGTTTTCTTGGAGTCTATTTCCAAGTCTTCCTAGGTTTTCATCTACTTTTTTACCACGAGCATCTATATCATATTTGCATCTTTTAACTGGAGCATCTGTAGGTCATCGATTAACATGTTCAAACCATCTTAACTGATTTTCTCTCATTTCATCTTTAATTATGACCGCTCCTGATTTACTAATTGTTCGACAATCAAAACAAAATTCTTACACTAAATTTATCTATATTGTAGAAAGGAAATTTAAACGGAAAATCACACTGCTCCTACCAACTTGATAACCATTGCAAGAATAATCCAATCCTAACATAACTATTGCAAGAATAATAATCAATTGGGAACACGTAAAATTCGGTCCTCGTCAACCAGCATGTTTTTGCATGACATGTGTATTGTCTATTAAGTCCGGCCCTATATATATGGCACGAATTAATATTATTTATCAAATCGGTATTATCTATCCTAATCAACAGATTAAAAAACCTGCAGTCTGTAATTCAACCACATGTAAAAAAAATTCAAAAGATTATTTAAGGAAAATAAATAACCAAACGGCACTTTTGAAAGCAAGGGCTATGGAGCATAACTCGAGATACTCTCTAGATTTCTGCGGTCGAAGCTCAAGAATTTGGAGATTTGGGCAGCTAAAGAGAGAGATCTAAATTCTTAATTTGTGTGAGGTATGCTAGTGAGATGAGCTAATGGATATCGTATGATTCAGTTTGTAGAACTAAATCGGTTTGTAGAACTAAATCATAAAAGCTTGTTTTTGCCTTACCCATAGTTTAATTGCCTGATCTACAAGGTATTGATATTTTGGTGGATCGTTTGGATGGTATCTTTAGAAGATATACAAATGCTTTTATCAATCTCTGCAAGGAGAAATGGCTTGAGGGGTCTGCTGTTTTGCATTCTAGTTATACTATGTCTTCTTAGAATTGTATACAAGATGCACTTTTTTCTTTAATTATTCTTACTAAAGACTAAAGAATACTGGCCTTTGTTTGTGTGTTTGTCTTGTTACCAGAGATTTGGAAGTACCAGCAAGCTGACCTCCCCATTTGGACATTTCACGCTTTGAAGATTTAAGTATCACTGATAGTTAAGACTCATTTTCTCCATTGTTTAGTTGTATATTTGTGAATATTCTATTTATTCATTGTTTCCAACTGTTAAGACTCATTTCTCCTTTAAAATTGTAGGTTTATTGATGATGTATACTAGACATGTAATTAAAATAAGCAACTCACTTTGACCCTAAATAATATGCAAACTTACATATTTTTTCGATTCAGGTGACTATGAGCTGAAGAAATGTGTTGTCTCAGACCCAAAAGCTACTTTTACAATCTAAAGTGAGGAATATGAATCTTTGATATGGCAGATCTGAAACTTGTACGTATTGATTTTAACTAACTCCTTTTTAGGTGTAATTTTGGACTGATCTTGTTTTGAATTTGACTACATTTGTTATGGCTTCTAATGAGGTGCAAGGCTTGCTGGGGAAAGTGCATGTGCCCAAAAATATGTGCTTTCAAGTTTTATTGTATTAGAGATAAAATATGTAACATTACATTATGTTTGTGAGATTGGGAATGTGTTGCAGGCCTTTTCTTTTTAAGAAAATTAAAAATTTTCATTTCCTCAATTTTAGTTTCAAATTTTGATTTTTTTAATATTTAATTCATGTTGGCACAATTACAATATGAAGTGCCAACTTGTCTGGAAAAGGTGATCTGACAAGTTGTCAGAAACGAGGCACAAATAGTGGTTCATTTGTGTCTGCCTCGTTGAGCACCAAACTGTCTATTATGCTCTTTTAGCGAAGGCAACGCCTATAGAGGGCACAAATAGATATATAGTTGCCGCACTATTGCTATTAGTCTATGGGCACATATGTTGGTGTTCTTTGGCCTCAAAGAGCACTAATAATTTATTGTGCGCAGTGGCCATATTTTTTGTAGTACAACCACCACCTCCTAACTAGCTGCCTCCCGTAGCGCCGCCCTTCCCTCTCCGTTTCTCCTCGTCCCTCCTGCCCTTGCGAACTCAAAACGTTAATTGTATTTTCATACTCAAGTTGAACAAACTGGAAGAAAACATTCCTGAATTATCTTATCTATGGCAAAAGATTTTAGTTTCTTGTATGCAAGTATGCAACTGTTTTGACTGTCCAAAGTATACTAGTTTTACATCAAAAGGATACCCCAAAAAAAAAAAAAATGCACTCCTCTACCTCCCCAATCTTCACAAAAATCCAAGTCAAATGCGGCTATAGTTCTCTCTACGGTTTCTATCTTGGTGTAATTGTCGGTACGACTCCGCTAACAAGGTCACTGCCAGAGACGTCTATAGAGACGCAAGGATGCCTCGCTGCATTGGATGAGGGTGGAAGAGTCACTACCTTTCCACCACTACTGCTCGTCACTGATTCCGATGTTCTGCTGTCAGACTCCGGCATCATAAACCATATGTTTTCGAGTTCTCGAACAACCTCCGCCATTGAGGGTCTCGCGTCTGTCTCATCTCGGCAACACTTCAGAGCCAAACTCAGGAACTTTTCCTCACACTCGGAAGGATAAGACCCCATTCTTCCATCAATAACTGAGAAGATCATACCGGATTGGAATGCAATGTTTACCTGAAGTGCAAAAAAAAAACTTGTAAATAACACTAAACTGGTGCATCTAGTCGATCACAGGGATTAATTAGCGTCAACCAGGCGGTCTTGACTAAGACGTTATATCCTTACATGCAAAGCATAGAAGATGGTAGTGTTATCAAAAACACAGAGTCTGTAATTAGGTTCGAGTAATTACCTCTCGAACAATGTTTTTTCCATGTGAGATTGGCTGCATGCCTGTTAAGAGCTCCAAAAACACAACACCAAGGCTATAAACATCGCTCTTATCCGTTAGCTTATGAGTTAAGAA
Organism: Pyrus x bretschneideri; assembly: GCF_019419815.1. Lineage (NCBI taxonomy): Eukaryota > Viridiplantae > Streptophyta > Magnoliopsida > Rosales > Rosaceae > Pyrus > Pyrus x bretschneideri. Next base: position 9,698,619 of record NW_025999787.1, on the reverse strand, counting down.
GTACTCCGGATCAAGGTAACCCTGAAAAATCAATTCAAATAATAAGATAGTTTTTAACCTGCGTAGCTATTAGTTAGGTAAGTACAATGCTTATGAGTCTTACCGGTGTCCCCTTCACTACTGTGGATACATGAGCAGGCACAGTCCCTTCAAAATCTGGAACCGGGGCAAGACGGGAAAGGCCAAAATCAGCAACCTTTGCAATAAACTTAGAGTCCAGTAATATATTGGTGGCCTTGATATCTCGATGAAATATCGGAGGGTTGGCTTCTGTATGGAGGTATAGGATGCCCTTGGCTGATCCCAGAGCAATTCTTAATCTCATCTCAAAACCCAGTGGTTCTTTAGACCTAGCTGCTGAGACACGCATCAATTATAAAGCTTGTCGAATGGCATGTAACCGAAATCCCTACTGTAAATTCTTAGTCAAACATTTACGAGCGGTAAATTACTCTACCAATTCAGACAGAGATGAAGTAAGAACCACAGACAGTACAACAAGAGTATTAGGTTTACCAGAAAGGTGATCCCTTAGAGTTCCATTGGACATAAACTCATAAACCAACATCTGCACGCACAAAAATACACACACGTCAAGCTTTTCCCAAATAAAATTGTTGGTCTGACTCCGACAGAACAAAAGAGAGCAAGACGATGAGGAGAAAAAAATGCAGCAGAACTACATTCAGAAAGGATAAGCAAAGGTACCTGTTCCCCTTCTTCATCACAATACCCGACTAAGGACACGAGATTCCTATGATGTAAGGGTGACAATAATTCTATCTCTGTTAGAAACTCCTTCTCGCCCTGTAATGATCCCTCTTGTGCACGTTTTATGGCCACAACGGTTCCGTCAGCCAGGATGCCTTTATAAACCTTTCCATAACCTCCTTGTCCAACTTGAGCAGAGCTGCTAAAATTGTTTGTAGCCACGGCCATTTCTCCAAAAGTAAAATCCTTGACACCTTCAATTTTTATGGAGCTCTTTGTTGCTGCATATAAACGAAGGCACGATGTTAAAAATGAAATTATTTGGACCAAGAGCCGATGTACCAGTTCAATCTTGTTAAATTCAATTGGGTGCGGGGCTTCTCAGGATTCCTAACTCGGGAGAAGCCCCATGGATATGATCATTTATACAAATATGTCTTCTGCCTTATGATAGTAAGACACTCACTACGACGTCTTCTTGAAATTGCATGGCGATCCTTCAAATGCTTTCTCAATATAAGAAGAGAAACAATTGCAGATAGTGTAACGGCACCAGCAATAGTCCCTAGTATTACGCCAGCTAGAGCACCCTTGCCTAGACTGGACTTTGAAGAGGGGGCAACCACTGCGACATCAAGAAGAGCCGTGAGATCAACAAATAAAAATCAACACACAGTTTCCATCTAGAAAAAATAAGGCTTTTAAGACAAACCGTCCTTGTAAGGATCCAGTAGAATGAAGTCGAGAAGTTCATAGGGTCCAAATAGGTCACTGTCTGGAATTTTCCATGTTGCGAACACACTCATGATTCTTTTAAGTTCAGTTCTATTGAAAGTACTTGAATTATTGGCATTATCAACATATAAAGGAAAAAGCTTCAGAGATATAATCAGTCGAGGTCCTTTTTCCCATAAAAACGAAGTAATGTCCAGCTGATCGAGATCTAATTTGATACCAGAAGTAAGATGCTGCTCAAATGTACTTTTGTAAGGGCTAAAATCTGTGAATGCGGGACTTTTCAACCGAATGTCAATAATTAGAGGAGCAGCACAAAAACAAGCTACAGGAATATATTCGAAAGGGGGTGGGCATACTTGAATCACACAGTTGACAGTGGAAGTCGAAATCTGACTATCACTTTCATCATCACCTTCGGTTCCACAGAAGTTATCAAGGTTGCCATTTGAGCAAAGCGGATTTCCCCGAAGCCTGAACAATAATAATCAGAAGAGAAAGTTTAACGGAGCATAAGAACAACATAACTTGCACTTAGAGATATATTAAAAGAGAACAAAGTCCAGAAGCAAACCAGACTGTGACATTTTGCGAAAGTACAGTGCTGCCGGTAATATTAGTAAGGTTATTGTTTTGCATCTCCCTACAATATCAGAAGCCACATTCCACTTCTTAACAAAACTTCAAGAAGTTGCTATAAAACTTATTAGTCAAGAAAAAGGATGATCGGAATAGGAAATGGAATAACATTTATAAACACCAGCATCCTAACACTAGAGAGTGTAAATTCACATACACCACTCCCTCTTAACCAATGGAAGTAACAATTTTTCTCACTCCAGTTCTTACATAATTAGTCTTTCTGCCTCGTTGAGTTTCCTGTTCTCCCAAAGCGTTCCTGGAATGGAGCCGTTCAATGAATTGTTTGCTATAGACCTGCCATGCGGAATAAACTCCCACTTTACTTCATGACGTAGTTTTCATTATTGGCACTGCTAAAACATTTGATAACATCTTAAAGATAATAACTTCAAACTCTTGCTGTTCACAAAGTAAGATAGACGGAAGCTCGAAAACACCAAAAGATCAGTTTGAAGTGGCTCACAATCTCTGAAGATCAGGAAGATACGAAAAGTTGCCAGGAATTGTTCCAGTCAGAGTGTTGTTAGATAAATTGCTGCGCACAAAGTTCATACGTTGAATATTAAAAATCCATGTAATCCTTTTAGAATTGATTATATGATCTTCAAAGCTTAACAAAGCTTTTTAGAGAACATTTAACAGGAAAATGCTACTAAGTGTCAAATATAAAATACATATGGCATATCATTTGCAAGGTAGATAGCGTCTTACATCGTCGTGATGTTATCAGAAAGTGTACCCTGAGGCAAGGATCCGTTTAGCTGATTTGAGCTTAGGTCTCTGAAAATTGGTATGAACAAATAACGAATCACTTAAGATACTGTCGAAACATATTGTATACTATATCCTAAGAATTTTGAAAAGTCAGAAAATCACAACAACTAATGGGGTATGAAGTGAAACTTCTTGAATGAACTTACATATAAGCAAGGTTTGGAATCCTACTCAAATCAGGAATAGGCCCTTGTAAGTTGCAGTTCCTCAAACTCCTGAAATAAACAACAAAAACACAAAGACATTCAATCTTGACATGATTCGTCATGTTAGATGTAGACCATACTTCTCGATTGTCATTCCAAACAACCAGGGCATATCACCTAACGTGATATAAACATCAACGGGAGATGTTCCCTGCCCGGTGGTTTGAAATATGTGTTTCCCAACAAAAACTATGATTCTCTCTGTTTTTGCAGATTAATCACAAATCTTTTGGCTTTACACCTCCGTAGTCAGGGGCTTTACATCTGATGTATGAATTATGAATAAATAGAGATTCTAGTCCCTATATTACACACTTTTACCTTTAAACCAACTAAAAGAAATAGAATCAGAAGGAGCACGTACAACTTCAACAGTTTAGACATGTCACTATATGAATCTGGAATTGTAGTGCCTTCAAAGTTGTTGTTGTCAAGTTGACTGCAAGACAAATAAGATGATAAGGCTAAGAAACTCGACACGGGATTGTTGTTGTAGAAAAGGAAATTCTAAAGAATTGTTCACCAACAGTGCGAAAATTCAAGAAAGGAAAGGATGAACAGATAATTAAGGTGCGAATATATGTTCCAAAAGTAAGGAAACATACAGTATTAATAAGCTTGGCAACTCCGAGAACTGCGGTGGAAGATACCCAGATAAGTTGTTGTTGTCAAGAAGACTGCAATGAGTTCGATACATTTATTCAACTCGAGGTGTTCCAAAAGAGGGTAAATTGAAACTAATGAACCAAGTTGAAGATTCTGAATATTGCTGGCGTTCTACTTACAAGTGAACAAGCCTTGGTAATCTGGAAAGCTCCGGTGGAATTTGCCCACTTATTGAATTGTTGTTCATGTGACTGCTCAAAAGGGAAAAGATATGAAACATAAGGAAGAGAGGAAGTATAACAAACACAAGATAATATTACACTTTTTAAACTAAAGCAGCATCAGAAAAACCCTTACAAATGCTTTGTCTTGTTTAAATTTGCAAACGATATAGGTATTGATCCCGATATTTGGTTCTGGTCAATTTGTAGTCTCTCCAAGTTTGGAAGATAACCGAGCATTTCGGGCAAGGAACCTGATAACTGGTTTCCATTAAGGAGCCTGTAAACACAGAATATTAGATAGAGATTTAACCAAATATTGCCAAAAATATCCGAACAGCTTAACTTACAAAAGTTCCAAGGATGTAATGTTGCCTATCTCCTTTGGTATACTTCCACTTATTGTGCTCCACATAAAATCCCTATCAGAAGAATTGATGGAGGAATATCATCAGAGGAGAGATAAAATCATTCACCGGCATATTAGGGAGGAGATTAACAAGTTTTCCGTAATGCTGAGAGAACAGTGGCCAAGAATTTAAAGCTTCTTTCAAGGTATGTGGTGCCTTACAGTATCTTCATATAAGATAAGCGTCCGAGCTCTGGCGATAAACTTCCTGACAGGTTCATATTTAGTAGTCGCCTGCAGTAAAGAAGGAGAACATGTCATTATAGCCAAACTCTACTCTTAAGTTTAAAAGTTCAACATGCTTCCAACGGTTACAAAATATACTTTTCATGCAAGACATTGATCATTACTTGATTCCGTAAACCCTAGATGACTATTGATTGATGTCGGAACAGGATCATAATTGGCAGATTTTCTTATTTCATTCAGATATTTCTACGAAGTTCATAATGGAATCACATATGAGCAGGGAAATTTGCTCGTTAAGACCACTTGGAACCAAGGACATGGGAATTAAATCTCTCCACACACGGGGAACAAAATGAAACGAGAAAAGGTAAGGGTCAAAGGGAAAATATTTCCATTCAGTCAGCTGCTGCAAGGTACAGGTAAAATTTAGAAAGATTGAAACATACAGTTCTTGAACATGAAGATAGCCATCATCTAATGTTGTGTTGTAGCAAAACACTCCTGTCCAATTTGCTGTGCATGGGTCTCCTCTATGCCACTTGCTCAGATACTCGTTGGGATCAACCAAACTGCTTTTGATGGCCCGCAGCGCGGCCACTGCAATTTTACACAATTGATAAACCTTACTTGATTAACACAACCAGACTAAGTTTTTCAAAAGAGACCAACTATGAGCATATCAGAATTAAGCAACAAGGGATTGTCAAAAATCATGCTATATGTTAGAAATGAGTCGAAAATCACAAGACTATTATTCGAGTGAATGTATGTACTGGAAGTGGATATAGACATCAATTCGTCTAGATGAAAGTAAACTAGAAATCGGTCACTTCGTTTGTCAATTGAAGTTACCGTGTCAGCACATAAAGCAGCCATACACCTGAATAGATAAACTTCTAAACCGAACTCACACCATAATAACTGTACTCGGGCATTCCCTGTACTACAATTTCCTGAAAGCCATGCAGAATTCAAAGCTTCACAAAACATAAGCAAAATCACCTTCTCCAGGATGGGTGATACTAGGATTTTGTGCTCCAGCTCGTGGCGAAGACCAGCACAGGAACGTGGCGAAAACAAATGCATCCCGATACCTCAAAAATCACTACAATTGTAATTTACCCCTTACAACAACACAACGGCAGAAATTTATGCAGGATTGGAACAGTCCCCCTGATAGCAAGCATAAAAAAAGAAAGCAAATTGAATCAGAAAGCAACCCAACATATTGAAAGCACAGCTTCAACACTACAAAGTGAACTGATATCTCAAGTCTTCAAGCAATTCAACACTAAAAGCAATAAGCTCCAACAACTTCAGAACGAAAATACCAGATTCAAAATCTAAAGTGAAAATTCATACGGCAGACAGCTTGGATACGAAATAAAGTAAACAGAACTGCCAGAAACTCACAGAAACATGGCAAAACGGAGATATTGATACCATTGGCAAATTCAAAGCTTTGAAATTTAAAAAACAATGATGCAAAACGAGATAAGATTTTGGTTTTGGGTTGAATTTTATTTGAATATACTGCCAACTGTGAGAAGATTAATAGCATGAAAATAATAGAAGAAAAGTTACCCGGGATTTGGGCTTGGTATTTTTCTGACCAGGACCAGGTCCGCCATAGCTAATGCTGCGTAGATGACTGAAGTTGATGAGGGCGATGATGATACAGCCCATCCTTTTCCATTTCTCTTTTTTTTTTATTTTTTTATTTTACAATTTAGAGAAATCTTCTTTGTATAAAAAATGCATAAACGAAAAGGGAGTTGGTAAGAGTTTGTAATTGTTTACAACCAAGGAGGGGAAGACAAGAAACTGACGTCTAAGGAAACGGCCAACGACCCAATGAGCGGGAGAGACCGTTTTGAAGTGATCAAAGTGAACATCATTCGAGTTTTGAAGTGATCAAAGTGAACGCAGCGGTATTTTCATAATGGCGTTTATTAATTATCTATCACGAATCATGCTGAAAAGAAGTCGCATTCAAATAAAGTGTCTACTAACTATCAGGAATCAGATTCTCGGAAAATTAGTTTGATTAAAGTAAACAAAGGAGAAACTTCTCGTTTCAGGTTAGGGGAGGATTTTTGTGTTTACCTGGAGTACGAGTTCATATGTATGCCTATTCAACAAAGCAGTCTCTCTTGATTGCATGCATGGATGAGCGTACAAATACCATCGTGTTAAGAGTGGACACAAGAATTTTCCTAGAACTTTGGACAATGTTCGATTTGCCCTTCAAACTTACAATTAGTTTTGAATCCGTTAGTTAAAACTTTCAATTCGTGTCAATATCCTCCCAACTATTAATTATGTCACAATTCTTAGTTATTTCCATCACCTATGATGAATATAACTTTTAGGGCTTATAGACATCAACAAAATGCTATCTTATTCACAACACAAATTAGTAAATATTAAGAATTCTGATAATTGAGTTATGAGAAGAAAAAAAAAAAAGAAAAGAGGAACCGAAACTTACACATTTACTGCAAATTCAAATGATTTCGTTATGCAAAATTAACAAAATAACCATTAGTTTGACGGGATAGTTGATAAAACTAATGGTAGAGGAGCATTAGCACGAACGAAATAAAAATTTAGGGAGCTCAGAACCGGATTAAAAATTATAAGACAAAGTAAAACAAGACCTATAAATCCAAAAACACTGCTAAAAGTTTCAACAAAGAGAAGTCCATGACTCCATATTTAAAAGGTGATTAAATTATCCACATCTCATTAACTTTATCTCTTTTCTACACTGTATTGAAAAGGTAAATCACAAAGTATTACACAATATAATTAGGTGGCCAACTAAACCAGCTTGGCCTATAAGAACAAGAAGTAGACGTACTATTTAACTAGGCGGTAACTGCATGACTAAAGAAGGCAATTAGTTAAAATTCAATCGTTTAGCAAGACGAAGACCGTCCATTGAGTTATTTAAATATTAATTGTTTGACAATAATAACAAAGTCTTATTCCACTAAGGAGAGTCGTTTCTATGAATTTTAAAGCACCACTGCATTCGATTTTGCGTCAAATATTCCGTAAGCTCAAATTATTTCTTGTGTTTTCTTATAGCCTCTTTCCAAGTCTTCCTAGATTTTCATCTACTCTTTTACGGTGAGCATCTATATCATAATTGCATCTTTTAACCAAAACATTTGTAGGTCATCCGTTTATATGTCCAAACGATCTTTACCAATTTTTTCTCATTTTATCTGTAATTGTGGCCGCTCCTGCTTTACTAATTGTCTGACAAACAACACGAAATTCTAAACTAAATTTATCTATAATGTAAAAATGAGTTTTAAACGGAAAAGCACATTGCTCCTACCGACTCGAAAAGCTCATATCTACAAGTTATTGGTGTTTTTTTTTTAAGAAAAAAAGAGAAGAAACAAGATATTGGTGTTAAACACTAGCTTTAATTATTAATTATTGCAAGAATAGTCCTAACATAACTATTGCAAGAATAATAATCAATACGTGGCGAGTGGGAACATGTAAAACTCAGTCCTCGCATGTTTTTGCATGACATGTGTATTGTCTATTAAGTCCGGCCCTATATACATGGTATGCATTAATATTATTTATTTACTAAATCGTTATTATCTATCCTTCTCTCAATAATCAGCAGATTACAAAACCTGCAGTCTGCAATTCAACCACACGTAACAAAAATTAAAAATTATTATGTAAAATAAATAAATAACCAAACGGCAATTTTGAAAGCGAGGGCTATTGAACATGAAGAGAGATCTTCTCAAGAGCTCTGTGTACGAAGCTCAAAGATTTTAGAGATTTGAGCGGTTGAAGAGAGAGATTTAGATTTTTAGTTTGTGTGAGGTATGTTAGTGAGATGAGCTAATAAATATTGTATGATTGAAATTGAGTAGTCTGAATCTCTTAATTCGCGGACTCCAGACAGAGATCTGAAGATAAACTCAATTCATGAAATATGAAATCAAATTTATATATGATTTTAGGATCAATTATATAGTAGTGGATGAGTTTAGGCATACAAATTTTTAAACCATCAAAGTTGGATTTGTTGGTAATATCTAATTCTAGCCGAATAATTACATTAATGCGTTAAACTGAAAGATGCAAAGTTAGCTCAAGCGATGAGCGAGAGTGACGTTATATTAGAATTATGATCATGTATTACAGACATGGTCAAAGCCGTGGCATACATTCACAAATGTTTACGCAATTTTTATAAAAATCCATGGCATCGGCCTCCATAGATAGAGTTTCGCTCCAACGTTGAATCTGGGGTACAATTTTCTTTTATATGTAACAAATAATATAACAAAGTTGCAAAGAATCATCCAATTTCCTCAAATTAGGTAATGTTTAATTGATACGTGTGGACTGTCAAGCTTTTGTGCCTAATTACAAGGAGATACAGTTAAATGGAACTCTTCTACCTTTAAACAAGGAATATTAATATCTGATTCTCAACTGTTTACCTCGACACATTGACTTTTTGTTTATAGCTTCAACTATTATATATATTATTTTTGGCATGTTATATTTTGTTGTTTATTTTATTTTTTGCCTTGAATCACTTAGAAATTTCATAGTCACGTGAATATGAAGCTATCAATTTATTATTTTGAGTTTGATTTTTTACAATATAATTATTTTGAGAGGTGGTGTGGCCGGCTAATTAGTTTTCATATAATTAAACTAAGATTTTTGGACCAAAATTCGGATTGAGATCCGCTCATAATTTTTGTGTTCAAAACCCGCATACCCAAAATCCAAACCGTTCAAGAGAGAGAAAGGTTAGGACCAAGCGAGTGCGATTGATTAATGAGGACTGTAAAATTGAAATTAAGTAGTTCAGATCTCTAATTTCGTAGAATTCGACACATAGATCAGGAGTGGATCTCAATTCTCAAAACTCATCACCATTCACCAATCTCATGCCATAAGCTTGCAGACCCAAAAAATACAGAAAGAAACGAAACTCTATGAACTGGACCTTGGGACCATTGGGCTAATCCAATATTTTGAATGGACTGGGTCAATTCTTATGCATAATGGTTAAGACTAGTTCTTTATCAGTCTGACGTTTGATTAGGATTATTTTATACATAACACTTACGCTTATATATAATTTTACCAAAAAAAAAAAGAGCTCTTAATAGAAGAAAAATGTTTGGAATACCACATTTTGTAGACCATATATGAACCACCTCTTTGAAAGCTTTTAATGATTATCTGCCAAATATTGGAAAACCGGCTAATTTTCCCTTTAGGATCAAGCTCGAAACACAAATGACCCACCTTTCAAAATAATAGACTTCATGACTCATGAAATTTTGTTTTTTCACACAAAACTGGAAAAGCAGGTTTAATTTCAGTCCACAAATTTGCCCAACATCCAGAATGGGTGATATTAGAATTTTGTGCTCCAGCTCGTGGCGAAGACCAGCACAGGAAGGTGGCGAAAACAAATGCGTATGTCCAAACTCTTGATTGATGCATCCCGATACCTCAAAAATCACTACAATTGTAATTTACCCCTTACAACACAACGGCAGAAATTTATGCAGGATTGGAACACTCCCCCTGATAGCAAGCATAAAAAAAGAAAGCAAATTGAATCAGAAAGCAACCCAACATATTGAAAGCACAGCTTCAACACTACAAAGTGAACTGATATCTCAAGTCTTCAAGCAATTCAACACTAAAAGCAATAAGCTCCAACAACTTCAGAACAAAATATACCAGATTCAGAATCTAAAGTGAAAATTCATACGGCGGACAGCTTGGATACGAAATAAAGAAAACAGAACTGCCAGAAACTCACAGAAACATAGCAAAACGGAGATATTGATACCATTGACTAATTCAAAGCTTTGAAATTTAAAAACCAATGATGCAAAACGAGATAAGCTTTTGGTTTTGGGTCGAATTTTATTTGAATATACTGCCAACTGTGAGAAGATTAATAGCATGAAAATAATAGAAGAAAAGTTACCCGGGATTTGGGCTTGGTATTTTTCTGACCAGGACCAGGTCCGCCATAGCTAATGCTGCGTAGATGACTGAAGTTGATGAGGGCGATGATGATACAGCCCATGCTTTTCCATTACTCTTTTTTTAATTTTTTTTTATTTTACAATTTAGAGAAATCTTCTTTGTATAAAAAATGCATAAACGAAAGGGGAGTTGGTGAGAGTTTGTAATTGTTTACAACCAAGGAGGGGAAGACAAGAAACTGACGTCTGAGGAAACGGCCAACGACCCAAGGAGCAGGAGAGACCGTTTTGAAGTGATCAAAGTGAACATCATTCGAGTTTTGAAGTGATCAAAGTGAACACGAAGGTATTTTCATAATGATGTTTACTAATTATTTGTCACGAATCATGCTGAAAAGAAGTCGTATTCAAATAAAGTGTCTACTAACTATCAGGAATCAGATTCTCGTAAAATTAGTTTGATTAAAGTAAACAAAGGAGAAACTTTTCGTTTCAGGTTAGGGGAGGATTTTTGTATTCACCTGGAGGACGAGTTCATATGTATGCCTATTCAACCAAGCAGTCTCTCTTGATTGCATGCATGGATGAGCGTACAAATACCATCGTGTTAAGAGTGGATACAAGAATTTTCTTAGAACTTTGGACAATGTTCGATTTGCCTTTCAAACTTACAATTAGTTTTGAATCCGTTAGTTAAAACTTTCAATTCGTGTCAATATCCTCCCAACTATTAATTATGTCACAATTCTTAGTTATTTCCATCACCTATGATGAATATAACTTTTAGGGCTTATAGACATCAACAAAATGCTATCTTATTCACAACAAAAATTAGTAAATAGTAAGAATTATGATAATTGAGTTATGAGAAAGAAAAAAATTAGAGAAACCGAAACTTGCGCAGCAAATTCAAACGATTTCGTTATGCAAAATGAACAAAAATAATCGTTAGTTTGACAGGATAATTGATAAAACTAATGGTAGAGAGGGACATTGACATGAACGAAATTAAAGTTTAGAGAGATCAGAATTGGATTGAAAATTATAAGACAAGGTAAAACAAGACTTATAAATCCATAAACATTGCTAAGAGTTTCAACTTGACTCCATTTTTGAAAAGTGATTCCACATCTTATTAACTATCTCTTTACCATAAAGTATTACACAATATAATTAGGTGGCCAAATAAACCAGCTTGGCCTATTAGAACAAGAAGTAGAGCTACTATATATGAAGGCAATTAGTTAAAATTCAATCGTTTAGCTAGACGAAGACGAATTCGGATCCTCTTTGTGACGATCTCGAGGATCCTTCAATCACATTCGGTCATCGTACATCCTACGGTCAGTTTTTGTCATGTACTGTTTATATTCTATTTTAAATAAAAAAATTATAATGATTTATGACCGCACAATATATGATAAACAAATGTGATTTGAGAATCCCAAAGAAGATCCAGAGAGGATCCTCATTCGACGAAGACGGTCCATTTGAGTTACTTAAATATGGATTGTCTGATAATGACAACAAAGTCTTATTCCACAAAGGAGAGTCGGTTCTATGAATTTTAAAACATCACTGCACGTGGTCTTGCTTCAAATCTTCCGTAAGCTCAAACTGCTTCATGTGTTTTCTTGGAGTCTATTTCCAAGTCTTCTTAGGTTTTCATCTACTTTTTTACCACAAGCATCTATATCATATTTGCATCTTTTAACTGGAGCATCTGTAGGTCATCGATTAACATGTTCAAACCATCTTAATTGATTTTCTCTCATTTCATCTTTAATTATGACCGCTCCTGCTTTACTAATTGTTCGACAATCAACACAAAATTCTTACACTAAATTTATCTATATTGTAGAAAGGAAATTTAAACGGAAAATCACACTGCTCCTACCAACTTGATAATTTCATATCTAAAGGATATTGGTGTTAAACACTAATAATCCAATCCTAACATAACCATTGCAAGAATAATCCAATCCTAACATAACTATTGCAAGAATAATAATCAATACGTGGCAAGTGGGAACACGTAAAATTCAGTCCTCCTCAACCAGCATGTTTTTGCATGACATGTGTATTGTCTATTAAGTCCGGCCCTATATATATGGCACGAATTAATATTATTTATCAAATCGGTATTATCTATCCTAATCAACAGATTAAAAAACCTGCAGTCTGTAATTCAACCACATGTAAAAAAAAATTCAAAAAGATTATTTAAAGAAAATAAATAACCAAACGGCACTTTTGAAAGAGAGGGCTATGGAACATAACTTGAGATACTCTCTAGATTTCTGCGGCCGAAGCTCAAGAATTTGGAGATTTGGGCGGCTAAAGAGAGAGATCTAAATTCTTAATTTGTGTGAGGTATGCTAGTGAGATGAGCTAATAGATATCGTATGATTCGGTTTGTAGAACTAAATCGGTTTGTAGAACTAAATCATAAAAGCTTGTTTTTGCCCTACCCATAGTTTAATTGCGTGATCTACAAGGTATTGATATTTTGGTGGATCGTTTGGATGGTATCTTTAAAAGATATACAAATGCTTTTATCAATCTCTGCAAGGAGAAATGGCTTGAGGGGTCTGCTGTGACACGCCCCGACCCTGATATTTCCCGAATACCAGGATAGGTACGTGCTGGCCGACACCCGAGGGTGACGAGAGCCATTTATTAAGTGCAAATGCTGAAAATAAAGGATAAATAAGGTTTATAAATATAAAAGAATAAAGAATATGCAAATAAGGATCGTGTTCAGAGCACACCACTAATCTAGAACACTAAAAGAAAATAATATAAAATTTAATGAAACCAAGGAGTGGGTCCTACACCAAGAGGACTCGAAGATGCCGATGCGGAAGTGCCTGGACGTCGGGATTGTATGCCTCGATTCTAAGTCCTGAAGGGGGCGCAAAACAAACATGAGTGGACCAAGTTGATATATATATATATAATAAAGCATTTATCAACATACTAACCCCCAGGTTTTATGAAAACACTTCTATATAATGATAAACATAGGTTTTCCGAAACCTAGCATGTCGTGCAATGTCTCAAATCATAATTCGCATAAATAATAAACACTAGTAAATGTCCGATATAACACTTCAGGCCCCATGCCGGCTCCCCGTCTCTGAGCACACAGTCAGAGGAAAATACACTTCAGGCCCCGTGCCGGCTCCCCGTCTCTGAGCAGACAGTCAGAGGAAAACACACTCCAGGCCCTATGCCAACACCAAACCGTCGCCCGGGACGGACCGGATCTATCCCTACGTCCCGTAGCGGAAAGGACCACTAGGTAGGTATAAAATCAGTGAACATACATATATTGAAAATCAACTTCATAGTATAAAATCATCCATCATCTATACTATAAAGAAGTGTTCTAAACATGTTCTAAATATCATATCGTCATCCATCATATATTCTATAAGAACATGGGTTATAGGAAAAATAGTAATAATTCAAACTAGCCTCAATAAGCATATTATCTCAAAACGTTTCATAAAACATAATCGTAAAGTCATGCTTTTCTGTGTATGCAATTCTACCATTAAAACATGCATTTTTAGAAGGGGTCCACTCACAATACTTCACCGTCGAAAAGCCACGCCATCTAGCGAAGAAGGAAACGTCATCGATAATTGCCCCTAAGCACATAAACGGTACATTTAGTCAAACGGTTGAATTTGGGAAAACGGACATCGGAAACAGGTTCAGGACGTCGAAATTAGCCTAGGAGGGGTCCCGCACGAAAACCCAAAAAGTCAACACCCGAGGTCAAAGTCAACGTTGACCGTTGACTGGTCAACGCTGACCGTTGACCTGGTCAACGGTCAACGGGTCAGGGTCAACGGGTCAACGGGTCACGGGTCATGGGTCACGGGTGTGGGCTTTAGGGTTTTGGGTTTGGTTTAGGGTAAATGGGTTTAGGTTTTAGGTGAATTGGGTTTGGGTATTGGGTTTGGACTTGGGTTGGATCCGGGTTGGGCCTAAGGGTTTGGGTCTAATGGGTTTAGGGTTAACGGGCCAGAGGCCCTAAAACAAACGGCCCAAAGGCCTAATTACAAAGGGTGTTGGGTTGGGCTGCCCAGGTTTTGGGCTTGGCAGGAAAGGCCCAAAGGCCTTGGGTGTTCGCCGGAGTCCAAAGAGGGAGAAGGCCGGATTTCGGCCGGAGAATTCCCAAGCTCCGTTGGAGCTCAAAACTCAACCAAAACATGTCATTCAATATACCAAATTGAAGCCCCGAAGGTAAGGAATCGAAATATACCCTTGGTTCCGGTCATTGTGGCCGGAGTTGGCCGGAAAACAGCTTGGAAGCCACGGGTGTCCGCTGGAAACTGGGTAAGATTCAAATGAGCATAACTTCTTCAATACTCAATGAAATTAGGTGAAACAAAAAGGAAAGTTGTAGTACTCAGCGAGACGAAGAGATTGATACCTCGCACGCCGGCCAACTCGCCGTGGTTTGGCCGGAAATCGCCTCGAAATGGACGGTGCTCGCCGGAAAACTGGGAAATGTCTCCGAGGTGGTTTCTTCGTGATTTGACGTCCAAAACACAACCATGGGGTTCGAAAAGAGCTATAGATGTGGGCTTGGGTGTGTGTGTGTGTGTGTTCTTGTCGGACCGAGAGGGGGGATGGAGAAAGACAGAGAGAAGACAGAGTGAAGGAGAGGAGAGAGAGACTTTTCAAAAAAAAAGAAAAAGGGAAAGGGAAAGGGAACGGGGGACAAAAACAGGGGGTGGGCCCTTGGGCTCACCAATTAAGGTTCAAAAACAATTTTAAAAAGAAAAGTATCCCCCAAACTTAGTGAAAATACAAAAATACCTATTTTCTTACGTAAATTTCGGGACGGGTTGTTACATGCTGTTTTGCATTCTAGTTATACTATGTCTTCTTAGAATTGTATACAAGATGCACTTTTTTCTTTAATTATTCTTACTAAAGACTAAAGAGTACTGGCCTTTGTTAGTGTGTTTGTCTTGTTACCAGAGATTTGGAAGTACCAGCAAGTTGGCCTCCCCATTTGGACATTTCACGCTTTGAAGATTTAAGTATCACTGATAGTTAAGACTCATTTTCTCCATTGTTTAGTTGTATATTTGTGAATATTCTATTTATTCATTGTTTCCAACTGTTAAGACTCATTTCTCCTTTAAAATTGTAGGTTTATTGATGATGTATACTAGACATGTCATTAAAATAAGCAACTCACTTTGACCCTAAATAATATGCAAACTTACATATTTTTTCGATTCAGGTGACTATGAGCTGAAGAAATGTGTTGTCTCAGGCCCAAAAGCTACTTTTACAACCTAAAGTGAGGAATATGAATCTTTGATATGGCAGATCTGAAACTTGTACGTATTGATTTTAACTAACTCCTTTTTAGGTGTAATTTTGGACTGATCTTGTTTGGAATTTGACTACATTTGTTATGGCTTCTAATGAGGTGCAAGGCTTGCTGGGGAAAGTGCATGTGCCCAAAAATATGTGCTTTCAAGTTTTATTGTATTAGAGATAAAATATGTAACATTACATGATGTTTGTGAGATTGGGAATGTGTTGCAGGCCTTTTCATTTTAAGAAAATTAAAATTTTTCATTTCCTCAATTTTAGTTTCAAATTTTGATTTTTTTTAATATTTAATTCATGTTGGCACAATTACAATATGAAGTGCCAACTTGTCTGGAAAAGGTTATCTGACAAGTTGTCAGAAACGAGGCACAAATTGTGGTCCATTTGTGCCTGCCTCGTTGAGCACCAAACTGTCTATTGTGCTCTTTTAGCGAAGGCAACGCCTATAGAGGGCACAAATAGATATATAGTTGCCGCACTATTGCTATTGGTCTATGGGCACATATGTTGGTGTTCTTTGGCCTCAAAGAGCACTAATAATTTATTGTGCGCAGTGGCCATATTTTTTGTAGTGCAACCACCACCTCCTAACTAGCTGCCTCCCGTAGCGCCGCCCTTCCCTCTCCGTTTCTCCTCTTCCCTCCTGCCCTTGCGATCTCAAAACGTTAATTGTATTTTCATACTCAAGTTGAAC
This sequence comes from Pyrus x bretschneideri, assembly GCF_019419815.1. Lineage (NCBI taxonomy): Eukaryota > Viridiplantae > Streptophyta > Magnoliopsida > Rosales > Rosaceae > Pyrus > Pyrus x bretschneideri. The sequence goes on along the minus strand of NW_025999787.1, from coordinate 9,682,057 downwards.
AAACTGGAAGAAAACATTCCTGAATTATCTTATCTATGGCAAAAGATTTTAGTTTCTTGTATGCAAGTATGCAACTGTTTTGACTGTCCAAAGTATACTAGTTTTACATCAAAAGGATACCAAAAAAAAAAAAAAATGCACTCCTCTACCTCCCCAACTTCACAAAAATCCAAGTCAAATGCGGCTATAGTTCTATCTTGGTGTAATTGTCGGTACGACTCCGCTAACAAGGTCACTGCCAGAGACATCTATAGAGACGTAAGGATGCCTCGCTGCATTGGATGAGGGTGGAAGAGTCACTACCTTTCCACCACTACTGCTCGTCACTGATTCCGATGTTCTGCTGTCAGACTCCGGCATCATAAACCATATGTTTTCAAGTTCTCGAACAACCTCAGCCATTGAGGGTCTCGCGTCTGTCTCATCTCGGCAACACTTCAGAGCCAAACTCAGGAACTTTTCCTCACACTCGGAAGGATAAGACCCCATTCTTCCATCAATAACTGAGAAGATCAGACCGGATTGGAATGCAATGTTTACCTGAAGTGCAAAAAAAAACTTGTAAATAATACTAAACTGGTGCATCTAGTCGATCACAGGGATTAATTAGCGTCAACCAGGCGGTCTTGACTAAGACGTTATATCCTTACATGCAAAGCATAGAAGATGGTAGTGTTATCCAAAACACAGAGTCTGTAATTAGGTTCGAGTAATTACCTCTCGAACAATGTTTTTTCCATGTGAGATTGGCTGCATGCCTGTTAAGAGCTCCAAAAACACAACACCGAGGCTATAAACATCGCTCTTATCCGTTAGCTTATGAGTTAAGAAGTACTCCGGATCAAGGTAACCCCGAAAAATCAATTCAAATAATAAGATAGTTTTTAACCTGCGTAGCTATTAGTTAGGTAATTACAATGCTTATGAGTCTTACCGGTGTCCGCTTCACTACTGTGGATACATGAGCAGGCACAGTTCCTTCAAAATCTGGAACCGGGGCAAGACGGGAAAGGCCAAAATCAGCAACCTTTGCAATAAACTTAGAGTCCAGTAATATATTGGTGGCCTTGATATCTCGATGAAATATCGGAGGGTTGGCTTCTGTATGGAGGTATAGGATGCCCTTGGCTGATCCCAGAGCAATTCTTAATCTCATCTCAAAACCCAGTGGTTCTTTAGACCTAGCTGCTGAGACACGCATCAATTATAAAGCTTGTCGAATGGCATGTAACCGAAATCCCTACTGTAAATTCTTAGTCAAACATTTACGAGCGGTAAATTACTCTACCAATTCAGACAGAGTTGAAGTAAGAACCAAAGACAGTACAACAAGAGTATTAGGTTTACCAGAAAGGTGATCCCTTAGAGTTCCATTGGATATAAACTCATAAACCAACATCTGCACGCACAAAAATACACACACGTCAACCTTTTCCCAAATAAAATTGTTGGTCTGACTCCGACATAACAAAAGAGAGCAAGACGATGAGGAGAAAAAAATGCAGCAGAACTACATTCAGAAAGGATAAGCAAAGGTACCTGTTCCCCTTCTTCATCACAATACCCGACTAAGGACACGAGATTCCTATGATGTAAGGGTGACAATAATTCTATCTCTGTTAGAAACTCCTTCTCGCCCTGTAATGATCCCTCTTGTGCACGTTTTATGGCCACAACGGTTCCGTCAGCCAGGATGCCTTTATAAACCTTTCCATAACCTCCTTGTCCAACTTGAGCAGAGCTGCTAAAATTGTTTGTAGCCACGGCCATTTCTCCAAAAGTAAAATCCTTGACACCTTCAATTTTTATGGAGCTCTTTGTTGCTGCATATAAACGAAGGCACGATGTTAAAAATGAAATTATTTGGACCAAGAGCCGATGTACCTGTTCAATCTTGTTAAATTCAATTGGGTGCGCTTCTCAGGATTCCTAACTCGGGAGAAGCCCCATGGAAATGATCATTTATACAAATATGTCTTCTGCCTTATGATAGTAAGACACTCACTACGACGTCTTCTTGAAATTGCATGGCGATCCTTCAAATGCTTTCTCAATATAAGAAGAGAAACAATTGCAGATAGTGTAACGGCACCAGCAATAGTCCCTAGTATTACGCCAGCTAGAGCACCCTTGCCTAGACTGGACTTTGAAGAGGGGGCAACCACTGCGACATCAAGAAGAGCCGTGAGATCAACAAATCAAAATCAACACACAGTTTCACATCTAGAAAAAATAAGGCTTTTAAGACAAACTGTCCTTGTAAGGATCCAGTAGAATGAAGTCGAGAAGTCATAGGGTCCAAATAGGTCACTGTCGGGAATTTTCCATGTTGCGAACACACTCATGATTCTTTTAAGTTCAGTTCTATTGAAAGTATGGGAATTATTGGCATTATCAACATATACAGGAAAAAGCTTCAGAGATATAATCAGTCGAGGTCCTTTTTCCCATAAAAACGAAGTAATGTCCAGCTGATCGGGATCTAATTTGATACCAGAAGTAAGATGCTGCTCAAATGTACTTTTGTAAGGGCTAAAATCTGTGAATGCGGGACTTTTCAACCGAATGTCAATAATTAGAGGAGCAGCACAAAAACAAGCTACAGGAATATATTCGAAAGGGGGTGGGCATACTTGAATCACACAGTTGACAGTGGAAGTCGAAATCTGACTATCACTTTCATCATCACCTTCGGTTCCACAGAAGTTATCAAGGTTGCCATTTGAGCAAACCGGATTTCCCCGAAGCCTGAACAATAATAATCAGAAGAGAAAGTTTGACGGAGCATAAGAACAACATAACTTGCGCTTAGAGATATATTAAAAGAGAACAAAGTCCAGAAGCAAACCAGACTGTGACATTTTGCGAAAGTACAGTGCTGCCGGTAATATTTGTAAGGTTATTGTTTTGCATCTCCCTACAATATCAGAAGCCACATTCCACTTCTTAACCAAACTTCAAGAAGATGCTATAAAACTTATTAGTCAAGAAAAAGGATGATCGGAATAGGAAATGGAATAACATTTATAAACACCAGCATCCTAACACTAGAGAGTGTAAATTCACTCACACCACTTCCTCTTAACCAATGGAAGTAACAAATTTTCTCACTCCAGTTCTTACATGATTAGTCTTTCTGCCTCGTTGAGTTTCCTGTTCTCCCAAAGCGTTCCTGGAATGGAGCCGTTCAATGAATTGTTTGCTATAGACCTGCCATGCGGAATAAACTCCCACTTTACTTCATAACGTAGTTTTCATTATTGGCACTGCTAAAACATTTGATAACATCTTAAAGATAATAACTTCAAACTCTTGCTGTTCACAAAGTAAGATAGACGGAAGCTCGAAAACACCAAAAGATCAGTTTGAAGTGGCTCACAATCTCTGAAGATCAGGAAGATCCGAAAGTTTGAAGTGGCCATACAGACACACAAACGAAGAGGGTAAATTGAAACTAATGAACCAAGTTGAAGATTCTGAATATTGCTGGCGTTCTACTCACAAGTGAACAAGCCTTGGTAATCTGGAAAGCTCCGGTGGAATTTGCCCACTTATTGAATTGTTGTTCATGTGACTGCTCAAAAGGGAAAAGATATGAAACATAAGGAAGAGAGGAAGTATAACAAACACAAGATAATATTACACTTTTTAAACTAAAGCAGCATCAGAAAAACCCTTACAAATGCTTTGTCTTGTTTAAATTTGTAAACGATATAGGTATTGATCCCGATATTTGGTTCTGGTCAATTTGTAGTCTCTCCAAGTTTGGAAGATAACCGAGCATTTCGGGCAAGGAACCTGATAACTGGTTTCCATTAAGGAGCCTGTAAACACAGAATATTAGATAGAGATTTAACCAAATATTGCCAAAAATATCCGAACAGCTTAACTTACAAAATCTAGGGTAGTTGTCCCCATACAAAATATCCATATCAAGCAACTGGTTAACGTTTATATCTGAACAGCTTAACTGGTTAACGTTTTAGATAGAGATGGAATATGGATATGGAGATGGAATCTAGGGTAGTTGTCCCCATACAAAATATCCGAACAGCTTAACTTACAAATATTGCCAAGAATATTAGATAGAGATGACTATTGATTGATGTGGGAACAGGATCAAATTGGCAGATTTTCTTATTTCATTCAGATATTTCTACGAAGTTCATAATGGAATCACCTATGAGCAGGGAAATTTGCTCATTAAGACCACTTGGAACCAGAGACATGGGAATTAAATCTCTCCACACACGGGGAACAAGATGAAACGAGAAAAGGCAAGGGTCAAAAGGAAAATATTTCCATTCAGTCAGTTGCTGCAAGGTACAGGTAAAATTTAGAAAGATTGAAACATACAGTTCTTGAACATGAAGATAGCCATCATCTAATATTGTGTTGCAGCAAAACACTCCTGTCCAATTTGCTGTGCATGGGTCTCCTCTATTCCAGTCGCTCAGATACTCGTTGGGATCAACCAAACTGCTTTTGATGGCCCGCAGCGCGGTCACTGCAATTTTACACAATTGATAAACCTTACTTGATTAACACAACCAGACTAAGTTTTTCGAAGGAGACCAACTATGAACATATCAGAATTGAGAAACAAGGGAATGTCAAAAATCATGCTATACATCAGAAATGAGTCGAAAATCACAAGATTATTATTCAAGTGCATGTATGTACTGGAAGTGGACATAGACCTCAATCCATCTAGATGAAAGTAAACTAGAAATCAGTCACTTAGTTTGTCAATTGAAGTTACCGTGTCAGAACATAAGCCAACCATACACCTGAATCGAAAAACTTCTAAACTGAACTCATACCATAATAAATGTATTCAAGTATTCCCTATAGTACAATTTCCTGAAGAAAGCCATTCAGAATTCAAAGCTTCACAAATCATAAGCAAAATCACCTTCTGCAGGGTCGGTGATATTAAGATTTTGTGCTCCAGCGCGTAGCGAAGACCAGCACAGGAATGTGGCGAAAACAAATGCATATGTCCAAACTCTTGATTGATGCATCCCGAGACCGCAAAAATCACTACAACTCGAATTTACCCCTTACAACACAACGGCAGAAATTTATGCAGAATTGGAACAGTCCCCCTGATAGCAAGCATAAAAAAGATTACAAATTGAATCGGAAAGCAACCAAACATATTGAAATCACAGCTTCAACACTACAAAGTGAACTGATATCTCAAGTCTTCAAGCAATTCAACACTAATAGCAATAAGCTCCAACAACTTCAGAACAAAATATACAAGAATCTAAAAGTGAAAATTCATACGGCGGACAGCTTGGACACGAAATAAAGAAAACCGAACTGCCAGAAACTCACAGAAACATAGCAAAACGGAGATATTGATACCATGGACAAAATCAAAGCTTTGAAATTTAAAACCAAATGATGCAAAACGAGATAAGCTTTTGGTTTTGGGTTGAATTTTATTTGTATATATAGTACCAACTGTGAGAAGATTAATAGCATGAAAATAATAGAAGAAAAGTTACCCGGGAGTTGGGCTTGGTATTTTCTGACCAGGTCGCCACAGCTAATGCTGCATAGATGACTGAAGTTGATGATGGCGATGATGATACAGCCCATCCTTTTCTATTGCTCTTTTTTTTTTTTTTTTAACAATTTGGAGAAATCTTCTTTGTATAAAAAATGCATAAACGGAAAGGGAGTTGGTGAGAGTTTGTAATTGTTTACAACCAAGGAGGGGAAGACAAGAAACTGACGTCTGGGGAAACGGCCAACTATCCAATGAGCGGGAGAGACCGTTTTGAAGTGATCAAAGTGAACATCAATCGAGTTTTGAAGTGATCAAAGTGAACACGACGGTATATTCATTATCGCGTTTACTAATTATCTGTCACAAATCATGTAAAAAAGTCGCATTCAAATAAAATTATATTTATCTATATATATAAAGTGAGAGCCCCAGTTTGATGAAGCTTTCAATATTTCCATAATGTCCTCATTCAATAAAAAAGACAACACAAAAGTAACTGCTTATAATAGGGGTAACATAGTGAAATGAAACACAACACACATGGGAGATGCTTACGTGAGATATACTTTTTCTACACTCTTAGCCAAGATTGTTTTTATTCGTTGGATGAATCAAACCCTCCCTCAAAGCTTCACAATCAAACCCAAAAGAAATCAGAAAATAAGGACAAATTGGTAAAAAACTCATAACCAAATAGAAAACTGTAATGAAAAAAATATTAAATTTTTACTATAAATTGAGAGCAAGGAATGCAAAAAAAATACATAGGAAATCGGAAATTAAAACGCATACTGGTCACGAGTCCACGTAATAGATAACCCATGAATGCAATATTGGTACTCATCTTGATTTAAAAAAAAAAAAAAAAAAAAAAAAAAAGTAGATGAAAACATAAAGAGACGGATGCCGTTAAAAAAAATGAGAAAAAAACGAAAAAAAAATGTTGGGAAATTGAGGAAAGAAACGTGGGAGAGAGACTGCAGGTTTTAGTTTACAAACTCTCACGTTATTGTAAAATTTGACCGAATGAAAAAAAAAAAAACCAAATATGTTTAGAATTAGAAAATTTTGAAAAAAATTGAGGAAAGAAACGTGGGAGAGACTGTAGTTTACAGACTCACGTTATTGTAAAACTAATGGAATAAAAATAAATAAAAAGAACCCTAATATGTTTAGAATTAGAACTGCTATTCAGCAATTGAACACTTGAAGCGTGTGAAGGGAGTAGTTTTGTAGAACTATAAACACGATCGTGCATGAAAAAAAATTCAAACATGGGAGGGGATGCAGTTTTGCGGAAGGAGATCTAAGTAAAGCACAAAATAAAAGAACCTGAAAAGAGCAAATTGAAATTGTTTTGCTGGAGCCGGAGGAGAAGATGAAATTGGTGAAAAACCAACAAGAACTGGTCATTCGATAAAGTATGTGTATTTTATTTTTTTATTTTATTTTATTTTTGCTGTTAATTGAGTTTAATTCCTCCTCCATAGTTCTCAATTATTAATTAAACTTTTGTATTTGGTTCTCTGTCACAGTGCTCCTTATTCCTTACTGTTAATCTTCTCATGCATTTTCACAGAATTATTGAATTGAATTTCTTCTACAAATCAGTCTCTGGAATTTACCAATCGTGGAACAAACAAGTAACGAGGTTTGAAATTTGTTTTCTATGTAATTGATTTTGGCATTCTGTTTTTTGCTTGAGGAGGCTTTGGCAATGGGTAAGTTTTTGTTTTTGTTTTCGGTTTTGTTTGAGGAGGCTTTGACAAATTTGCAGAAGAAAAACCTAAAGGAGCATTGCCTGTTTTGCACCTTAATCCATCCACCTTCTTTACAAGTATGTCACGTTTCTTCAATTTCTAAATTTTATCTCTACAATTCAATCTTAAATATTGGCCAATATTTTTTCATTACAATATAATATGTTTTAATTGTTCTCTTATTGAGTAAAGTTTTGGATGGTTTGGCAATGTGTAATTGAAGTTCTGTTTGTCATTGTATCGATGTTGCAGTTTGCTGACTTGCCAAAGCTCTTAACGTGTTTCGCGAGTGATACACATGGAGCATACCAGTGGCTACACATTCCAGGTTTGAGCATTCGCTTGCTGTCTATTTGCCATACAAATATTCAAGTCATGTTCGCTGATTAGGATTGGATTAGTCTTAGGTTAAGTAGAATTTGATTGAAGAGGCTAACATTAAGTATTTGTGGATTAATTTTTGGAATCGGAGCTCTCTCGCCAGTGATTCGATCGGGTATTGATCATATCCCTTTTCCATTTTGCACTCCTATAATTTTCCAAATCATTTTGGTAATTAAACTTTTTGTTTTACTTTGTCTTTTTTATTTTCATATCCAGGTTTAGCTTCATATGGGTTCTTTTAACTTCTTCCTTTGAAATCTTCATTGTGTGTTTTTTAAAATTTCGGTCAGATTATGAGTTTCACTTTTGATTATCTTAATGTGCTATACGTGTGCTATGGTAATTTTAAAAATTATTTGTTTTCATTCTTAGGATATTTACAAAAATACCCACAAAAAATGAAGAAGGAACCTATTGATAAGATCTCAAACAGACGTGTCTCTATTTTTACACCTGGTTGGGAGATATCTGTCGGAGTAAAAACTACTGATCTAAGCCAACTGATTCTCAAAGAGTGGAAAAAGAAGTAGCATGAGCAGTATGTATCCTAAATTATATACAAATTTGTTACAAGAAATCTAACATTATATATACCTTCAATATATAGGTGGCACTTGAAAAAGGCTGTGGAAGAATTAAAACCTTCAACAACTCCTCAAATTATACGTATTTGGAATAAAGTCCAACAAATAAGGTACAACACCATTTCTTACCTATTTATTTTTAATGGCATTCTCTATATCATTCTACAAATTAATTATCTCAAATTATAAAATAAAATAAAACAATTTATGGGTGCAGAAAAAAATTAACAGTGGCCAAACAACTTTTCTAAATACGTTAAGTCTTCTCTTATTTTCATACAAAAGTATACTATAAATTCAAATTGCATTCAATTTTCAAATATAAATAAAATTGCATTTTTTGTCAGTTTTACAAGCATCACACCCGTCTCAAAGTACAAAGGTTGAAGTACAAGATTAAGGTAATATTTCTTATTATTTAATTTTGTAAATATGGTTACAATTTGTTACCTCAAACTTGACAAATATATTTATCTTTCAGTATTCTACAAGTAACTGGAGTAAAAGTATTGCCATGAGAAAATTGTCAAACTTAAAGGTATTTAGGTTAAGTTGCTTACAATCTTTATAGTTGGGATTGTGCATTATAGTTAGACTTCTTATTTTATCATCATTGCTTGCAGATTAACCATGAAAATCTAAAGCATCAAGTGCAAGCAAATGGGTGGCAAGCATGGCTTTGATTTCACACGTAGGCGCTATGTTTACATATGTACATGTTGTCCATATTTTGCTTTGCTTCATATATTAGGAGTTCATCCCTAGCTAGCCTATAACTTTGGTTGAAAACTTATGAATCTGAAACATTTTGATTTAAGGACATTAAGTGTTGTCAATATGTATTTAGAAATCAAATTACATGTCATATTTTCATATTTTTTTATTTATAAATAGTATATGTTTTCCCATTTTATCTTCGTTGTTGTTTTAAAGAAAAATAGTAAAAAATGTATGAGAGATTACTCACATATGTGCAAATTGGATGGAATATATGCTCCTAAATTATTCAACAAATGTGGCAATATGACAATATGGCATGCGATAACACCCTTATCACATTGGAATGATGGGATGATTGTATGGTAACACCATTATCTCATCAACCTTTCTTCAACTCAAGCAATTGGAACTACGTAGCCTGGCCCATGCTCTAATGTTGAACATCTCAATCCCAACCCAAAATGGCACACCCATAATTATGTACTCACTCCTCTAACTGCATCAATTATCCCATTCACACAACCATTGAACAAATGATCTACCAACCTGCTCGAATGACGCCAAATATTGCCCATAATACCTTTTTGTCCACCATAATAAAAAAATGTTGTTGTGCACCCTTTTAATACAGCCACTAATCCTCATGTTACAAAATATATTGATCATTTCATATTTTCTATACAACATTAAATAATTAAGCATATTTTTTTATTTTTTATATGAGAGTTTAAGGAACCTAACTCTTGATCTTCTTCTGTACAATATATAAGGGTAAAATGGTACTGATGGAGATAACAAAATTCTAACTAGACTGAGTAACTTAATTACCAAAGTCATAATAATGATCAAGCATAGCTCATTTCATGAAATCAAATTCTATCAGCCAAACAAAAAAAAAAAAAAAAGACACCATAATAATTAGCAAGCAAAAAAAAAAAAAAAAAAAAAAAAGGTGGATTGGTTAGTGTACAATTCATAAATTTCATTTTTTTGGTACAATGGGCAGGTGCAAAAAGACTAAGTTATATGATTGAACATAATAAAAAATTGAAAATAATAAGAAATTGTTGTGATAGACACAAACACAATTTATAAAATAATCACTTAAGAAATATAAGAATATTTAAAACAACACATCTTTGGAACGCGTAGCGCCCGTGATGCAAAAATGCATCTCGCACGCACGCTAGTGCGTGTAGAGAGGCTAGTATATACCAAAACCCAAACATAATGGTACTGTTCATCGTCCAAGCCTCTCTTTCATCTTCTCGATTTTTCCTTGGGTTTCTTCTCTCTCACAAATCTGTGTTTCTGTCGCTGTTGAACTCGCTCTCGAATCTTGCGCTTTTTCTCTCACAAAATACCGACATAGGAGGCCTTCTTTTGGTTTCGGATTTTATGTGCACCCTCCATATTCATTGAAACCCAGATTCCTTAACGTTTTTTCAAAACGTGCAAATTTGGTTTCGACCGTTTTATCGCAATCTCACAATCGTCAACGCAAAATCTTGAGGATATTGGCCTCTGTTTCCGTCTCCGAGCCCGGAGTTGGGATCGCTCTCGAAGAGTTGTCCGCGTCTATGCTTTCGAAGGTATGGCCTTCACCAATCCCATGTTTTAGTTTGTTTCTGATTCTTTTTAGCTTTGGATTTGTAATTTTTGTTTGTTGACTGAGAATATGTGATCTCATGTTTTAGTTTTGGTGTTTCTGTGATTTTAGTTCGTAAGTTTTTGTTTGGTAGCTGAGAAAATGTAATTCCATATTTTGATTCAAATAAAACAAGAGCAGAGAATTGTCGTCCAGAGGAGTGGGTGGAAAAAAAAGGAGGAAATAAGGATGAATCTGGAGGAAGGGGGAATGGAAGGTTAACAAAAATGAGTCACCTTTATCAACTGCCTCTTTGTAGAAGAATAAAAGTCATTCTCATGGTCCTTCTCTGGTAAATAGATTATTGAATATATCAAATTTAAGTCCTGTAGAAAAAGGTATGTAGGCTAAAAATATATTTGTTATTGATACATGAATGTGGAAAAATGGAAGAGAATGCTTATGGAAGAGAATGCAAATGGAAGAGAATGCTTATTTTTTCATTGTCTTTCTCTACAAGATTACAAGGATATATATACATGATACAAATGTGTAGGTAGGACAAGGTAGCCGTCCTAGTGTGTAGGTAGGACAAGGTAGGACGGCTGTAGAGGACAAGGTAGCCGTCCTAGTGTGTAGGTAGGACAAGGTAGGACGGCTATAGGACGGCTTGATGGCTGTAGGACGGCTAGTGTGTAGGTAGGACAAGGTAGGACGACTGTAGGACGGCTTATTCTTCCAATAATAATATTATATACAATTACACAAGGACTCCAACCATATTCCTTATTTGTCTAACACTCCCCCTCAAGTTGGAGAGTGGATGTCAAGAACTCCCAACTTGCGTAACATACCCGAAAACTTTTCTTTCCCAAGAGGTTTGGTAAACAAGTCTGCCAACTGTTGTGCCGTACCCACATGCTTGGTCTCTATTGTGCCATCTACAATCTTATCTCGTATAAAGTGACAATCCATCTCAATGTGACGAGTTCGTTCATGAAAAACAGGATTGGCAGCTATATGTAACGCTGTTTGATTATCACAAAATAAAATGGAAGGACCATCCAAAGGAATGTTCAAATCCTTCAACAAAAAACGAAGCCAAACTATCTCGCAACAAGCACCTGCCATGGCCCTATATTCCGCCTCTACTGAAGAGAGCGAAACGGTTTTCTGTCGTTTCGTCCGCCAAGAAATCAAAGAATCGCCCAAGAATACACAATACCCAGTAGTCGAACGGCGAGTGATAGGGCAACCTGCCCAATCAGAATCACAAAACGCAGTTAACTTGGTCTGGTTGTCAGAACGAAATAATAAACCTTGACCTGGAGTAGCCTTCAAATAACGAACAATACGAAGCGCAGCATCCATATGAGATATCCTTGGCTCGTGCATAAAACGGCTTAGAACATGCACAGAATAGGTGATATCCGGCCGAGTGATAGTGAGATATATTAACCGACCTACTAATCGTCGATACTTTTCAGGATCCTTGAGAAGTTCTCCTTTATCAGATAATTTTGTGTCATCCATAGGAAAAGCAATGGGTCGTGCTCCCAAAAAACCATAGTCCTTGAGAATCTCTAATGCATACTTGCGTTGAGAAATATAAATCCCTTGTTTGGAACGAGAAACCTCAATACCCAAAAAATATTTTAAATCACCAAGGTCTTTTATCCGAAAATGATCACGGAGAAAAGACTTCAGAGAATTAATGGCACTAGCATCATTGCCTGTAATCACAATATCATCCACATAAATGAGCAAAGCTGTGAAAGAAATACCAGACTTTTTAGTGAACAATGAATAGTCAGCTTTGGATTGTTGAAAACCGGCAGAAATGATGGCACTAGTGAATTTGGCAAACCATTGGCGAGAAGCCTGCTTAAGACCATAAAGTGACTTGTGAAGGCGACACACAAGATTCTCCCCCTATCGCCGAAGACCAGGAGGAGGAGACATATAGATTTCTTCATGTAAGTCACCATGTAAGAAAGCATTATTAACATCAAGCTGATGAAGAGACCAAGACTGACTAGCTGCAAGAGCAAGAAGACAACGCACTGTAATCATCTTAGCAGTAGGAGAAAAAGTGTCATGATAATCAATACCTTCAACCTGAGTGAAGCCTTTAGCAACCAAACGAGCTTTGTAGCGGTCAATAGAGCCGTCGGAATTGTGCTTGAGTTTGTACACCCACTTACAACCAATGAGAATTTTGCCAGGGGGCAAGGAAGTTAAAGTCCAAGTACCATTAGCATGTAAAGCTTGAAGCTCCTCAGTCATAGCACGTTGCCAATTGGGGTCAGTGGCAGCCTCGGCAAAGGAGGAAGGCTCCACAGTCCGACTGACAGAGTTAATGTAAGAAAAATGCCTGGGAGAGTAACGGTGATAAGAGAGAAAATTACAAAGTGGATATCGCGTACCTTGTGTAGAACCGGGTTGCGAAGTCGAAGATGGGTGGGATGGCAGAATCACCTGCGAGCAAACGTAGTCTTTTAAATAGGATGGAGGTTTATGGGCACGGGAAGAGGTGCGGGGAAGGGGAGGATTGGTAGGTAGTGGGGGGTAGGGATGTCCGTGGGTAAAAGGGTGTAAGGTAAGGAAGTAGCGGGGGGGGAAGGAGGGGATGCCGAGAGGGCAGGGGCATGGGGAGGAACGGGTAATGGGGCAGCAAGAGAATCTGTGGGAGGCGTGGAAGGGGAGGAAGGTGGAGGAGGGTGAGGCGTCGGGGCAGGAAGGGGTGGGTTATATGTAAAGTCCAGAGGGGGTGGGATGGGTAAGGTAGGCGAAGAGGATGGGATAGGAAGGTGAGAAACGGCATAAGGGAAAGTACTTTCGTGAAAGATGACGTCTCGACTAGTGAAAATGCGGTGATTGTCGAGATCGTAAAGGGTATAGGCCTTTTGTCCATGAGGATAACCGAGAAAAATGCAACGATGAGCCCGAGGGGAAAATTTGGTGGTGGGAGTGACAGAGGTGGCATATGCCAGACAACCAAAGACGCGGAAGTGGTCATAAGATGGGGTTTTCGAAAAGAGAACCTCAAATGGGGATTTATGATGGAGAAGACGGGTAGGGAGACGATTGATGAGATAAGTAGCGGTAAGAACACATTCCCCCCAAAACTTGATAGGAAGATGGGATTGAAAACGAAGGGCGCGAGCGGTTTCAAGAAGATGACGATGTTTTCTTTCAACAACGCCATTTTGTTGGGGGGTATAAACACAAGAAGTTTGTAAAAGCACCCCATGATCAGAGAAAAAACTACGAAGAGATAAAAATTCACCACCATTGTTAGTACGAATGCATTGGATGGTAGTGCGGAATTGGGTAGTGACATAAGCAAAAAAATCCTTAATTAATTGTTGAGTGTCGGATTTATGTTTCATGAGGAAGACCCACGTAAAGCGAGAAAAATCATCCACAATGGTTAAGAAATAATTAGCACCAGAAAGAGAAGATTGACGATTCGGGCCCTAAATATCACAATGAATTAAAGCAAAAGGGAAAGTTGATGAAATTGAACTCAAAGGAAAAGGTTGACGAGTTTGTTTTGCCAACGGACAAACATCACAAATGTGACTAGAATCAAAAGTGCAATTAAGAGAGCTAGATGCTAAAGCTTGCAAACGAGTGGAGGAGGGGTGACCAAGACGCCTATGCCAGAGGGAGGAGGGGATGGTAATGATGTTGCAGAGAGGTTGACGGGTGGGGAGAGAAGAGGTAAGGGCCACAAGGTAATACAGATCGCCACGTCGCTTACCCACACCAATCATCGCCTTCGAAACCAAGTCCTGCAAAACACACCAAGAAGGAAAGAAGGTTATGGAACACGATAATCCATCTGTAAGTTTACCAACCGATAAAAGGTCCACTCGGAAATTAGGGACACATAAAACATCCTTCAAAGTAACTGAGGAATTTAAAGGAAGAGTGCCGGTAAAAGTAATGGGAGCGGAAGCACCACTAGGCAAAGAAACAGGCGGCAAATGTGAAGGAGAACGATTAACCAAACATGAAGCGGAAGAAGTAATATGATCCGTAGCACCACTGTCAAGAATCCATTGACCATGACGAGAGGTGACAGGTAACAAACCTTGGGCAAAATCAGTAGTGAGCACGGCATTGGCCTGAGGAGGGGTGGTGGTGTCACGTAGAGCAGCTAGAACACGGGAGTGCTGCTCGGCAGAGAGGTCAGGCATGGCAAGCTGCAAGTCATGCAAAGTGGGCTGGGTCCCGTGCACTTGGTGGGTCGCTGGAGTAGAAGAGGAGGCGGGGGCCTGGGTGCCTTGCACGTGATGGGCCTGGGTGAAATTATAGGGCCGGGAAGCAGAAAATCGTGGCTACTGGGGAGGACTGGAAGGTGCATGGCTGCGGGAAGAACTGGAAGCAGTGGCACGGCGCGGTGGTCGCCACGGTTGGCCATGGAGGGGATGGCCAACGGGATAGCCATGAAGTTTATGGCAGGTGTCTCGGGTATGATAATCAAAATTGCAGTAGGTGCAGTGGAGGGGAGGACGAGCAGAGGAGGGACGGGACGGGCCACGAACAGCCATGGCAGCAGGTTGATCGACAGAGCGGAGGACGCCCAGGGAGCGTTGTTTTTCAGCTTGAGACACCGAGGAACAGGCCTGACGAACAGTGGGGAGGGGATTCATTAAAAGAATCTGGTCACGAACAGCAGCAAAGGATTCGTTGAGGCCCATTAAAAATTGCATGAGTTGTTGACGGTCATGCTTGGCGTTGCAAGAGCACGTGCAGCCATCATTATAAGAAGCAAGCTCATCCCAGAGAGCTTTCAGGCGAGTAAAATAGGCGGAGATAGAAGAAGAACCTTGAGAAATTGTAGCAAGTTCCCGGTTGAGTTGGAAGATGCGTGGAGCATTACTCTGAGAGAAGCGTTCGCGAAGATCATCCCATATAGCTTGGACAGAGGTGGAAAAAAGCACAGATTCTTGAAGGTCAGGTTCCAAGGAATGCAGAAGCCAAGAGAGAATCATGTCATTGCAACGACGCCAAGCCGCGTGAGCATCAGGGTCGTCGGAGGAAGAAGGTTCTTGGATATCGCCAGTGATGAAACCAAGTTTATTCTTGGCACTCAAGGAAAGCTGCATGCCACGGGCCCAGGATGTGTAGTTATCACCATTCAACTTCTTGGATACAAGGACAAGATTCGGGTGGTCGGAATGATGAAGGGAAAAAACACCATCGGAAGAAGAAGAGTCAGCCATGGGAACGGCAGAGAAAGCTGCCGAAAAAAAAAATTAGGGCTAGGGTTATAAACCTGCTCTGTATACCATGTAGAAAAAGGTATGTAGGCTAAAAATATATTTGTTATTGATACATGAATGTGGAAAAATGGAAGAGAATGCAAATGGAAGAGAATGCTTATGGAAGAGAATGCAAATGGAAGAGAATGCTTATTTTTTCATTGTCTTTCTCTACAAGATTACAAGGATATATATACATGATACAAATGTGTAGGTAGGACAAGGTAGCCGTCCTAGTGTGTAGGTAGGACAAGGTAGGATGGCTGTAGAGGACAAGGTAGCCATCCTAGTGTGTAGGTAGGACAAGGTAGGACGGCTATAGGACGACTTGACGGCTGTAGGACGGCTAGTGTGTAGGTAGGACAAGGTAGGACGACTGTAGGACGGCTTGACGGCTGTAGGACGGCTTATTCTTCCAATAATAATATTATATACAATTACACAAGGACTCCAACCATATTCCTTATTTGTCTAACAAGTCCTGTATTAGTGCATTCACTGATGATAATTGAAAAATGTTAATACTTTGTGTTTCAGGAATGCAATGTCAGTTCTCCTACTATCAACCTCTACCAACTGTTTCTCATCAATGGTGCAACCATTTTACCCAGAGGGAATCTTAAGGTTGATTTCTGCATTGATCTAATTCTAACTCTATTTCCATCTCTCTCTCTCTCTCACACATACACTCTGCCAATGTCAAAGTGTCATCGTTACCAATTATTCGAAGTTGATCTTCGGTTCATTTTATTAGAAAATTTCCAATTCTCTTATGGCTGCTGTTTCATGTTTTGTAGGATTGCATTTTGGGCACATGCTTTTGCATTTTAAGGTCTGAAACTTCTTGCTGATAACACTAATTGTTTGCACTCTAGAAAATTCTTCATTTGATTCAATTGAGTTTTTTGTTTCACTTTTTTTGGTGCTGTGAAATGTTTTTCCAGAGACTTCTAGAGCGGAGAAATCGAGCTTGTTCAAGTTCGACGTGTCCCTAGAATAGAGGGAAAAAAACGTGATTAGTCATATGGTAAGCCATAGACATATATCGTAGAACATACAGGTTATATAGACATATATTGGTTCAATTTATGCATGAAAACTATGGGTTTCATGTGGTATGTTTTGAATGAAAACTTCAGGTTTCAAAGGCACTAAATTTGAAACCACAGGTTCTATTTAGTTTTTATGAACAATTAGTTCATAATGAGAGGTTCCTGCAAGAAACACATAATGCAATATACAAATTTGAATATAGTGGATATGAGGTTCTTCGGGAACTCAAGTGTGAGAGCTTTGTTACTATGAAAGTATGTGACGGTTCAACGTACGTTAATGTCCAAAAGTGATCTTCAGGTCAATAATTTTGGATTCATTATCAGATTAATGGACTGCATGTCACTTTTAATTAATTCAATAAATCGGGTCATACAGGGTCGATTGTAGAAGCTAAATAATATTAAAATAATATTATTGGATCGAAAATATAGTCCCAAAATAATTTGGGCTTAGTGTCGTGGGTAATAGGGCACGAGTGTGGGTGCCTTAAATATAAGGCGAGGCCCAAAAAGGACCTTGAGGTGGTCTGCAGGCCACGGTGAAGGGAGGAAACCCCAGCCGCAAGTTGGGTTTTGAAATTGGACCGTGAGGGGGGCATGGAAATAAGCCGAGCACACGCTGGCTTGTGGGCGAGCACTCGAGAAGGCCCAGCGAAGGTTGGGACCTGGGTCTTGGGCACGAAAAGCTAAGCCCAACAAATGGGCTGGCTGCTGATGATGCAGGCCTTGACACAGGGGACCCAACAAGCTAGCCTTGCGGGTTGTGGACCAAAAACTAGGGCTGCAAGCCCGTGGTTGTGGAGCAGCAAGCCCTACAGGGGCTGCGCAGGTAGTCCAAGGGCATCAGGGTGATGCCATCCCATGGTGAGACCAAAAACATACCCAATTTTCGAACCTAGGGTTTCAGTTCTAATCTAATTTTATATTTTGACTCACAAATTCCACATAACAATTTAATTGTGCGATGCATGAAACACACACACACATATATATATATATATTGACAAATATATGAACATATACAATATATATATATATATATATCGAAAGGAAAATATAAACATAGAGGGGTTCGTGCATCATGGGAATGTTTTCATACTTCGTGGACATTTCAAATATCTTCTTTTATTTTAAGCGTATCTGATTAGCAGAAAACGAATAAGTCTTTGAATGTGGTGGATGATAGCCTCCTCCTACGATGCGTCAATTCCTCAGTTTCTGGCAAGAGCGTGCTGATAATGTGTTGTAGGCCTATTTGATTGAACGATCTAAGGTTGAGAGAGAGAGGGGGCCAGCCACTATTAGAGAGAAGAGAGATTGATTTAATTCTGAGGTGTGTTTGATTCACCCCTTTATGCCTTTATTTATAGTAGTAGGAAGGGTAAAACCTTTCCATTTAGGATTACAATATTTAATAGGTAATCTACTCCTAATATGAATATAAGATACATTCTCATATTCTCTAGGATTTACACAATCACATTCCTATTCTAAATATGACTACAACAGCTATCATTTCCCCTAAAAATCTGCTTGTAACTTTTCACTGTAACTGGCCACCAACCACCGCCTCCTAACCAGCTGCCTCCCGTAGCGCCGCCCTTCCCTCTCCGTTTCTCCTCTTCCCTCCTGCCCTTGCGAACTCAAAACGTTAATCGTATTTGCATACTCAACTTGAACAAACTGGAAGAAAACATTCCTGAATTATCTGATCTATGGCAAAAGATTTTAGTTTCTTGTATGCAAGTATGCGCACTGTTTTGAATGTTCAAGTATACTAGTTTTACAACAAAAGGATAAAAAAATGCACTCCTCTACCTCCCCAATCTTACAAAAATCCAAATCAAATGCGGCTATAGTTCTCTCTACGGTTCCTATCTTGGTGTAATTGTCGGTACGACTCCGCTAACAAGGTCACTGCCAGAGACGTCTATAGAGACGTAAGGATGCCTCGCTGCATTGGATGAGGGTGGAGGAGTCACTACCTTTCCACCACTACTGCTCGTCACTGATTCCGATGTTCTGCTGTCAGACTCCGGCAACATAAACCATATGTTCTCGAGTTCTCGAACAACCTCTGCCATTGAGGGTCTCGCGTCTGTCTCCTCTTTGCAACACTTGAGAGCCAAACTCAAGAACTTTTCCACACACTCGGAAGGATAAGACCCCATTCTTCCATCAATAACTGAGAAGATCATACCGGATTGAAATGCAATGTTTACCTGAAGTGCAAAAAAAAACTTGTAAATAACACTAAACTGATGCATCTAGTCGATCACAAGGATTAATTAGCGTCAACCATAAGTGGTCTTGACTAAGACATTATATCCTTACGTGCAAATCATAAAAGATGGTCTACATATATAGTGCTATCCAAACCACAGACTCTGTAATTAGGTTCGAGTAATTACCTCTCGAACAATGTTTTTTCCATGTGAGATTGGCTGCATGCCTGTTAAGAGCTCCAAAAACACAACACCGAGGCTATAAACATCGCTCTTATCCGTTAGCTTATGAGTTAAGAAGTACTCCGGATCAAGGTACCCCTGAAAAATCAATTCAAATAATAAGAGAGTTTTTAACCTGCGTAGCTATTAGTTAGGTAATTACAATGTTTATGAGTCTTACGGGTGTCCCCTTCACTACTGTGGATACATGAGCAGGCACAGTCCCTTCAAAATCTGGAACCGGGGCAAGACGGGAAAGGCCAAAATCAGCAACCTTTGCAATAAACTTAGAGTCCAATAATATATTGGTGGCCTTGATATCTCGATGAAATATCGGAGGGTTGGCTTCTGTATGGAGGTATAAGATGCCCTTGGCTGATCCCAGAGCAATTCTTAATCTCATCTCAAAACCCAGTGGTTCTTTAGACCTAGCTGCTGAGACACGCATCAATTATAAAGCTTGTTGAATGGCATGTAACCGAAATCCCTCTTGTAAATTCCTAGTCGAACATTTACGAGCGGTAAATTACTCTACTGAAATTCAGACAGAGATGAAGTAAGAACCAAAGACAGTAAAACAAGAGTATTAGGTTTACCAGAAAGGTGATCCCTTAGAGTTCCATTGGACATAAACTCATAAACCAACATCTGCAAGCACAAAAATAACAAACTTCAAGCTTTTCCCAAGTAAAATTGTTGGTCCGACATAAAAAAAAGAGAGCAAGAAGAGGAGATAAAATGTAGCAGAACTACATTCAGAAAGGATAAGCAAATGTACCTGTTCCCCTTCTTCATCACAATACCCGACTAAGGACACGAGATTCCTATGATGTAAGGGTGACAATAATTCTATTTCTGTTAGAAACTCCTTCTCGCCCTGTAATGATCCCTCTTGTGCACGTTTTATGGCCACAACGGTTCCGTCAGCCAGGATGCCTTTATAAACATTTCCATAACCTCCTTGTCCAACTTGAGCAGAGCTGTTAAAGTTGTTTGTAGCCGTGGCCATTTCTCTAAAAGTAAAATCCTTGACACCTTCAATTTTTATGGAGCTCTTGGTTGCTGCATATAAACGAAGGCGCAATGTTAAAAGTAAAAGTATTTGCACCAAGAGCTGATGCACCTGTTCAATCTTGTTAAATTCAATTGGGTGCGGGGCTTCTCAGGATTCCTAACTCGGGAGAAGCCCCATGGAAATGATCATTTATACAAATATGTCTTCTGCCTTATGATAGTAAGACACTCACTACGACGTCTTCTTGAAATTGCATGGCGATCCTTCAAATGCTTTCTCAATATAAGAAGAGAAACAATTGCAGATAATGTAACGGCACCAGCAATAGTCCCTAGTATTACGCCAGCCAGAGCGCCCTTGCCTAGACCGGACTTTGAAGAGGAGGCAACCACTGTGATATCAAGAAGAGACGTGAGATCAACAAATCAAAATCAACACACAGTTTCACATCTAGAAAAAATAAGGCTTTTGAGACAAACCGTCCTTGTAAGGATCCAGTAGAATGAAGTTGAGAAGGTCATAGGGTCCAAATAGGCCACCACTAGGAATGTTCCATGATGCGAACATATTCATGATTCTTTTAAGTTCAGTTCTATTGAAAGTATTGGAATTATTGGCATTATCAACATATACAGGAAAAAGCTTCAGAGATATTCCCAGACGAGGTCCGTTTTCCCACACAAACGAAGTAATGTCCAGCTGATCGAGATCTAATTTGATACCAGAAGTAAGATGCTGCTCAAATGTACTTTCGTAAGGGCGAAAATCTGTGAATGCGGGACTTTTCAACCGAATGTCAACAATTAGAGGAGCAGCACAAAAACAGGCTACAGGAATATATTCGAAAGGGGGTGGACATCCTTGATTCACACAGTTGGCAGTGGAGTTTGTCGAAATCTGACTATCACTTTCGTCATCACTTTCGGTTCCACAGAAGTTATCAAGGTTGCCATTTAAGCAAACCGGATTTCCCCGAAGCCTGAACAATAATAATCAGAAGAGAAAGTTTAACGGAGTATAAGAACAACATAACTTGCACTTAGAGATATATTAACAGAGAACAAAGTCCAGAAGCAAACCAGACAGTGACATTTTGCGGAAGTACAGTACTGCCGGTAATATTTGTAAGGTTATTGTTCTGCATCTCCCTGCAATATCAGAAGCCACACTCCACTTCTTAACAAAATTTCAAGAAGATGCTATAAAACATATTAGTAAAAAGAAAAGGATGACCGGAAATTGAATAACATTTCTATACACCGGCATCCTAACACTAGAGAGTTTAAATTCACACACACAACAGAAGTAACAACTTTTCTCACTCCAGTTCTTACATGATTAGTCTTTCTGTCTCGCTGAGTTTCCTGTTCTCCCAAAGCGTTGCTGGAATGGAGCCGTTCAATGAATTGTTTGCTATAGACCTGCCATGCGGAATAAACTCCCACTTTACTTCATAACATAGTTTTTATTATTGGTAACTGCTACGACATTTAATAACATCTTAAAGAGAATAACTTCAAACTCTTGCTGTTCACAAAGTAAGATAGACGGAAGCTCGAAAACACCAAAAGATCAGTTTGAAGTGGCTCACAATCTCTGAAGATTAGGAAGATCCGAAAAGTTGCCAGGAATTGTTCCGGTCAGAGTGTTGTTAGATAAAATGCTGCACACAAAGTTCATATGTCGAATATTAAACATCCATGTAATCCTTTTAGAATTGATTATACGATCTTCAGAGCTTAACAATGCTTTTCAGAGAACATTTAACAAGAAACTGCTACTAAATGTCAAATATAATACATATGGCATATCATTTGCAAGGTAGATAGTATCTTACATCGTCGTGATGTTATCAGAAAGTGTACCCTGAGGCAAGGATCCGTTTAGCCGATTTGAGCTTAGGTCTCTGAAAATTGGTATGAATAAATAATGAATTACTTAAGATACTGTCAAAACATAACGTATACTATATTCAAGAATTTAGAAAAGCCAGAAAATCAAAACAAATAATGGGGTATGAAGTGAAACTTCTTGAATGAACTTACATATAAGCAAGGTTTGGAATCCTACTCAAATCAGGAATAGGCCCTTGTAAGTTGCAGTTCCTCAAACTCCTGAAAGAACACAAAGACATTCAATCTTGACATGATTCGTCGCGTTAAATATAGAGCATACTTCTCGATTGTCATTCCAAACAACCAGGGCACATCACCTAACGTGATATAAACAGCAACGGGAGATGTTCCCTATGCAGTCGTCAGAAATACGTGTTTCCCAACAAAAACTATGATTCTCTCTGTTTTTTGCTATGATTAATCACAAATCTTTTCGCTTTACATCTGATATATGAATTATGAATAAATAGAGATTCTAGTCCTTAGATCACACACTTTTACCTTTAAACCAACTAAAAGACAGAATCAGAAGGAGCACTTACAACTTCAACAGTTTAGACATGTCGCTATACGAATCTGGAATTGTAGTGCCTTCAAAGTTGTTGTTGTCAAGTTGACTGCAAGACAAATAAGATGATAAGGCTAAGAAACTCAACGCGGGATTGTTGTTGTAGAAAAGGAAATTCTAAAGAATTATTCACGAACAGTGCGAAAATTCAAGAAAGGAAAGGATGAACACATAATTAAGATGCGAATTTATGTTCCAAAAGTAAGGAAACATACAGTATTGATAAGCTTGGCAACTCCGAGAACTGCCGTGGAAGATACCCAGATAAGTTGTTGTTGTCAAGAAGACTGCAATGAGTTCGATACATTTATTCAACTCGAGGTGGCCATACAGACGCACAAATGAAGGGGGTAAACTGAAACTAATGAACCAAGTTGTATTCTGAATATCGCTGGCGTTCTACTTACAAGTGCTTAAGAATTGGTAATCTGGAAAGCTCGGGTGGAATTTGCCCGCTTATTGAATTGTTGTTCATGTGACTGCTCAAAAGGGAAAAGACACGAAACATAAGGAAGAGAGAAGTATAACAAACACAATATAATATTACACTTTTTAAACTAAAGCAGAATAAGAAAAGTCCTTACAAATGCCTTGTCTTGTTTAAGTTTGCAAACGATGTAGGTAATGATCCCGATATTTGGTTCTCGTCAATTTGTAGTCTGTCCAAGTTTGGAAGATAACCAAGCTTTTCGGGCAAGGAACCTGATAACTGGTTTCCATTAAGGAGCCTGTAAACACAGAATGTTAGATAGAGATTTAACTTGATATTGCCAAAAATATCCAAACAGCTTAACTTACAAAAATTCCAAGGATGTAATGTTGCCTATCTCCTTTGGTATACTTCCACTTATTTTGTTCCACATAAAATCCCTATTAGAAGAATTGATGGAGGAATATCATCAGAGAAAGATAAATTCATTCACCGGCATAGTAGGGAAGAGATTAACAAGTTTTCCGTAATACTGAGAGAAGATTGGCCGAGAATTTAAAGCTTCTTTCAAGGTATGTGGTGCCTTACAATATCTTCATGTAAGATAAAAGGCCAAGCTCTGGCGATAAACTTCCTGACAGGTTCATATTTAGCAGTCGCCTGCAGTAAAGAAGGAAAACATGTCATATGGCCAAAGTCTACTCAAAGTTTAAAAGTTCAACATGTTTCCGACGGTAACAAAATATACTTTTCATGCAAGACATTGATCATTACTTGATTCCGGAAACCCTAGATGACTATTGATTGATGTCGGAACAGGATCAAATTGGCAGATTTTCTTATTTCATTCAAATATTTCTACGAAGTTCATAATGGAATCACCTATGAGCAGGAAAATTTGCTCGTTAAGACCACTTGGAACCAGAGACATGGGAATTAAATCCCTCCACACACGGGGAACAAGATGAAACGAGAAAAGGCAAGGGTCAAAGGGAAAATATTTCCATTCAGTCAGCTGCTGCAAGGTACAGGTAAAATTTAGAAAGATTGAAACATACAGTTCTTGAACATGAAGATAGCCATCATCTAATGTTGTGTTGTAGCAAAACACTCCTGTCCAATTTGCTGTGCATGGGTCTCCTCTATTCCAGTTGCTCAGATTCTTGTTGGGATCAACCAAACTGCTTTTGATGGCCCGCAGCGCGGTCACTGCAATTTTAACACAACCAGACTAAGTTTTTCAAAAGAGACCAACTATGAGCATATCAGAATTAAGCAACAAGGGAATGTCAAAAATCATGCTATACGTTAGAAATGAGTCGAAAATCACAAGATTATTATTCGAGTGCATGTATGTACTGGAAGTGGATATAGACATCAATTCGTCTAGATGAAAGTAAACTAGAAATCGGTCACTTCGTTTGTCAATTGAAGTTACCGTGTCAGCACATAAAGCAACCATACACCTGAATAGATAAACTTCTAAACCGAACTCAAACCATAATAACTGTACTCAGGCATTCCCTGTACTACAATTTCCTGAAAGCCATGCAGAATTCAAGGCTTCACAAAACATAAGCAAAATCACCTTCTCCAGGATGGGTGATATTAGAATTTTGTGCTCCAGCTTGTGGCGAAGACCAGAACAGGAACGTGGCGAAAACAAATGCATATGTCCAAACTCTTGATTGATGCATCCCGATACCTCAAAAATCACTACAATTGTAATTTACCCCTTACAACACAACGGCAGAAATTTATGCAGAATTGGAACAGTCCCCCTGATAGCAAGCATGAAAAAAGAAAGCAAATTGAATCAGAAAGCAACCCAACATATTGAAAGCACAGCTTCAACACTACAAAGTGAACTGATATCTCAAGTCTTTAAGCAATTCAACACTAAAAGCAATAAGCTCCAACAACTTCAGAACAAAATATACCAGATTCAGAATCTAAAGTGAAAATTCATACGGCAGACAGCTTGGATACGAAATAAAGAAAACAGAACTGCCAGAAACTCACAGAAACATGGCAAAACGGAGATATTGATACCATTGGCAAATTCAAAGCTTTGAAATTTAAAAACCAATGATGCAAAACGAGATAAGCTTTTGCTTTTGGGTTGAATTTTATTTGAATACACTGCCAACTGTGAGAAGATTAATAGCATGAAAATGATAGAAGAAAAGTCACCCGGGAGTTGGGCTTGGTATTTTTCTGACCAGGTCCGCCATAGTTAATGCTGCGTAGATGACTGAAGTTGATGATGGCGATGATAATACAGCCCATCCTTTTCCATTACTCTTTTTTTTTTTTTTTACAATTTGGAGAAATCTTCTTTGTATAAAAAATGCATAAACGAAAGGGGAGTTGGTGAGAGTTTGTAATTGTTTACAACCAAGGAGGGGAAGACAAGAAACTGACATCTGAGGAAACGGCCAACGACCCAATGAGCGGGAGAGACCGTTTTGAAGTGATCAAAGTGAACATCATTCGAGTTTTGAAGTGATCAAAGTGGACACGACGATATATGTATGCAGAAAAGAAGTCGCATTCAAATAAAGTGTTTACTAACTATCAGAAGTGAGATTCACGGAAAATTAGTTTGATTAAAGTAAACAAAGGAGAAACTTCTCGGTTTAGGTTAGGGGAGGATTTTTGTGTTCACCTGGAGGACGAGTTCATATGTTGCCTATTCAACCAAGCAGTCTCTTTTGATTGCATGCATGGATGAGCGTACAAATACCGTCGTGTTAAGAGTGGACACAAGAATTTTCCTAGAACTTTGGACAATGTTCGATTTGCCCTTCAAACTTTCAATTAGTTTTGAATCCGTTAGTTAATTAAACTTTCAATTTGTGTCAATATCCTCCCAACTATTAATTATGTCACAATTCTTAGTTATTTCCATCACCTATGATGAATATAACTTTTATGGCTTATAGACATCAACAAAATGCTATCTTATTCACAACAAAAATTAGTAAATATTAAGAATTATGATAATTGAGTTATGAGAAAGGAAAAAAAAAAAAAAAAAGAACCGAAACTTACACATTTACTGCAAATTCAAACAATTTCGTTATGCAAAATGAACAAAAATAACCGTTAGTTTGATAGGATAATTGATAATACTAATGGTAGAGGGGCATTGACATGAACGAAATAAAAGTTTAGGATTGACATGAACGAAATAAAAGTTTAGGGAGCTCAGAACTGGATTGAAAATTATAATACAAAGTAAAACAAGATCTGTAAATCCATAAACATTGCTAAAAGTTTCAACAAAAAGAAGTCCATGACTCCATTTTTGAAAAGTGAGTAATTATCCACATCTCATTAACTATCTCTTCACCATAAAGTATTACATAATATAATTAGGTGGCCGAATAAACCCGCTTGGCCTATTAGAACAAGAAGTAGAGGTACTATTTAATTAGGTGGTAATTGCATGACTGATGAAGGCAATTAGTTAAAATTCAATCGTTTAGCTAGACGAAGATGAATGAGGATCCTCTTTGTGAGGATCCTCATAATCCTTCAATCACATTCGTTCATCGTATATTGTGCGATTAGTTTTTGTCAGGTATTGTTTATATTCTATTTTAAATAAAAAATTTACAATGATTTCTGACCGCACATTGTACGATAAACGGATGTGATTCAAGTATTCCCAGAATCCTCATAAAGAAGATCCAAAAAGGATCCTCACTCGACAAAGACAATCCATTTGAGTTACTTAAATATGGATTGTCTGATAATAACAACAAAGTTTTATTCCACTCAGGAGAGTCGGCTTTATGAATTTTAAAACATCACTGCAAATGGTTTTATGTCAAATATTCTGTAAGCTCAAACTACTTCATGTGTTTTCTTGGAGTCTCTTTGGAAGTCTTCCTAGGTTTTCATCTACTTTTTTACCGTGAGCATCTATATCATATTTGCATATTTTAACCGGAGCATTTGTAGGTCATCGATTCACATGTCCAAACCAATTTAACTGATTTTCTCTTATTTTATCTTTAATTGTGGCTGCTTCTGCTTTTCTAATTGTCTAACAAACAAGAAGAAATTCTTACACTAAATTTATCTATAATGTAGAAAGAAAATTTAAATGGAAAATCACACTACTCCTATCAACTCGATAAGCTCATATCTAAAAGATATTGGTGTTAAACACTAACTTTAATTATTAACTATTGCAAGAATAATCCAATCATAACGTAACTATTGCAAGAATAATAATCAATACGTGGCAAGTGGGAACACGTAAAATTCAGTCCTCGTCAACCAGCATGTTTTTGCATGACATGTGTATTGTCTATTAAGTCCGGCCCTATACATATGGCACGAATTAATATTATTTATCAAATCGGTATTATCTATCCTAATCAACAGATTAAAAAACCTGCAGTCTTTAATTCAATCACACGCAAAAAAAATTCAAAAATATTATTTAAAGAAAATAAATAACCAAACGGCAGTTTTGCAAGATGGAACATAAATCGAGTATCGTGATCCTCTCTAAATTTCTACGCTGAGGCTCAAGAATTTGGAGATATGAGCAACTGAAGAGAGAGATCTAAATTCTTAATTTGTGTGAGGTATGCTAGTGAGATGATCTAACGGATATCGTATGATTGAAATTGAATAGTTCGAATCTCTTGATTCTTGGGCTCCAGATAGAGATCAGGAAATGATCTCAATTTATGGAATATAAAGTCGAATTATGTATGATTTTAGGGTCAATTATTAAGTAGGGGATGAGTTTAGACATACAAATTTTTAAACCATCAAAGTTGGATTTGGGGGTATTATCTAATTCTGGCCGAACACCATAAACATTTTGAAAAATTACATTAATTAATGTGTCTTAAACTGAAAGATACAGAGTTAGCTTAACGGTGAGCGATAGTGATGTTATATCTTCTTCTTCTTCTTCTTCTTCTTCTTCTTCTTCTTCTTCTTCTTCTTCTTCCCTTTTTTTTTTCTCTCTCTCTCTAAAAGGGGAACAACTAGTGGTAAGTCACGATTATCCATCTTTTCTGGGAGCCAGGAAGACTCAAAGAGGAATTTCAGCCTTCCCATGACTACAAATTTGGCTTCTACACCAGCAGCGGGTCTCATACCCAAGAGACCTCTAATTTTTAATTTGAAGAAAATCTGGCAATCCATCTTTTACCATTGAACTACCAACTCGTGGTTATACCCATGGACTTTCAAGCTTTTATGCCTAATTACAAGCAGATAGAGTTGAATGGAACTCTTCTACCTTTAAACAAGGAATATTAATATTTGATTCTCAACTATTTACCTCATCACATTTTGACTTTTTGTTTATAGCTTCAACCTATTTACACGCGCGCGCGCGCATATATATATATATATTGGCATATTATATTTTGTTTTTTATTTTTTTATTTTTGCCTTGAATCACTTAGAAATTTCATAGTCACGTGAAGTTGTAGATATCAATTTATTATTTTGAGTTTGATTTTTTACAATATAATTATTTTGAGGGGTGGTGTGGCCGGCTAGTTATTTTTCATATAATTAAACTAAGATTTTTGGACCAAAAATCGGATTAAGATCTACTCCGGATCGTTGTGTTCGGAGCCCGTAGATCGAGAGATCCGGACCATTCAAGTGAGAGAAAGGTCAAAAC
The DNA here is from genome assembly GCF_019419815.1 of Pyrus x bretschneideri. NCBI lineage: Eukaryota > Viridiplantae > Streptophyta > Magnoliopsida > Rosales > Rosaceae > Pyrus > Pyrus x bretschneideri. Next base: position 9,653,152 of record NW_025999787.1, on the reverse strand, counting down.
CCTTTAAACGTTTGTGAGGTGAGCGATTGCGATTGGTTGATGAGGACAGTAAAATTGAAATTAAGTGGTCTAAATTTCTGATTTCGCTGGCTCTGGCACAGATGTCCAGAGTTGATCTCAATCCTCAAAACTCATCACCATCCACCTATCTCATGCTATAAGCTTGTAGACCCAAAAATTAAAGAAAGAAACGAAAGCCTATGAATTGGGCCCTGAGACCATTGGGCTAATCCAATATTTTGGATGGACTGGGTCAATTCTTATGCATAATGGGTAAGACTAGTTCTTTATCAGTCCGATGTTTGTTTAGGACTACTTTTATACATAATACTTACGCTTATAAGCAATTTTACCAAAAAAAAAAAATCTTATTAGAAGAAAAATGTTTGGAATACCACATTTTGTAGACCATATATGAACCACATCTTTGAAAGCTTTTAATGATTATCGGTCAAATATTGCAAAACCGGCTAATTTTCCCCTTAAGATCAAGCTCGAAACACAAATGACCCACCTTTCAAAATAATAGACTTCATGACTCATGACATTTTGTTTTTTCACACAAAACTGGAAAAGCAGGTTTAATTTCAGTCCACAAATTTGCCCAACATCCATCTCCAAGGGAGAAGGGACCAACCTCTCTAATTTGCCACCACAAGTTGCAACTAATTAGCAAAATCCCATGAAAGATTTGCTCCCACATGCAAAGCCATCACTTCAAGTTTGAACACCCATCCATAAGCATTTTTTCACCATTAACCCAGCCAGCTTTCCCTTCGTAAAAGCTCATTTCTATAATCTCAATTTATGCATTTTTGAAGAAAGTTTTTAGCGTGTCGGAAACACGGTCTCTTGCATCAAGCGTCATGATAGAATTGGTTAGATATTTTTTTTTTGAAGTGTTTAACCAATTGTATTATTGTGTTTGATGTACCAGACTATGTTTCTAGCACACCAAAAATCTCAAGTACTTTTAGGGATTTGATAACACCACATTTTAGATATGGGGAGTGTATCTCTTTTTGGATAATGATGAAAAAATCTCCACTTACGCACTTTTTCACTGAGTCAATGATCTTCGGATGGAGCTGAGTTTCCTTCCCTCGTGAGTAAGATTACTATAAGCTTTTGAAATTCATGTCCGTGCAATGCAACCGCTTATAAACTATGAGCAAATTGCTTGTATCAAGTAAATTTAAGTTTTATCTAGCGCCCGCATCCGTGATATTGTCTTTTTTTTTTTTACACAATTTTTGGCAAATGTTATTGTGCAACACACTTCATAATGTATTTCAACGATCTGAATTGCTTATCTTTTAAGTTTTTCCTAAAAAATCATGTCAACAAGAAATCACCTAAATCTGAAACTATGTGACCATTAAATTAAGAATTTAAGATTTCTTTGTATAATTGTATCTGTTTATTTTCTTTATTGCAAATAAATACCTTAATGACTTTCTCTTTGTCCAATTTTTTTTTTTCAATCTATAAATAATATTTAAAAAATAGACGCTTCAAATTAATAAAATACATTGCGGAATAAATGTACAAAAACATATGTTTCTTTCAAAAAGTGAAGGAAATGCCGCGCGCGTTCACATGTCATTGGCTGTAGAGATCCAAAATAGCTTCTTCCGGAGCCCAGCACGTTATCCTACCTGTCCTGTTCACGGCCAACATGTCAGCTGTCCGACCTGTAGAGCCGCAATGTACAACTTAGACTGTATAATGACGTGGCGCCAAGCAGGCCAGTTGTTTAGCGAAGTCGACGCTGGCTCGAGTCCTAGCCACTTGTGTTTTGCGTGGCGGAGACATGCAGTGAGGACCGGACCATTACGCCCGGTCCCAAGATTCAACGTCACGTCCCATCCTACCCTAATTATTCTAAAACGACGTCGCAAAGTTGCTGAAAGCTTTAACAAAATAACTTGACCATGCGTTTGATGTTCACTCCAACATGATATCACAACAGACTATCTGTGAGGCGAACCCTACAGCTTCACATGCTCACAAATATCACTTAATTTAACTTATTTATATTTTAGATATAAAGAGAATATCATACGTAAAGAAAGTGTTAAAAGTATCTTACGACGAAATATAAATAGGTGCAAATTGAAATCCACTAATCCATTACATCCACAACAAAGGAGATTAAATGATTAAAAGGCTACCAAGTAGGGAAAACCAACTACTTTTCACGGGAAAGAACCAATAGTACTGGATGTACGTATAACCAGCTCTATTCTGCCAAGTGGTTACTATTAGAATTAGGATAAGTAACATAGAAAAAGAAAGGTACAACTTAGAAAGGAGAGTCTATATCTTTTTCGAAGCACGGATCCTTTTTCTCTAAATTTATTAAATCAAGTGATCCGGATTCTTGAAATTTAATATAACGGCTAAAAACAGAAAAGTTAGTAAAATTTTTTAAAAGTTATAATAATTTTTGGTTGCTGGATCAAATTTTAAGGGTCCAGATCACTTGATTTGGTAGTTTTGGAGAAAGAGATCCGGAGATGATCTCTTTTCTTTTTCGAATATCTGTGTCCAAAACTTAATGACTCATAAATCTGGACAGTTGAAAAGAAAGAAAGAGAGATTTTAACTCTTAATTGTATGAATCTCCAAATCCGTCTGCCTTCACAGAGAATCTCAACTACAGTTATCAAGCTAGTCGTTGTATAACAAAAAGATAAAAGACTTGTATATGCATGAATCTATAATTATCTCGCCCTTATCCGAAAAAAGGGGTAAATAAAGCTCTTTATGTAACACACCATCTTGACCCCTATTATTCAGAGGTCACATAACTCTCTCTCTCTTCTCTCTCTACACAAGAGCTCCAAGCTCCTCCCACCTCCTCCCACCTCCCATGGCTTCTCCTCTCAGTGGCGGCAACAGGCTCTCCCTTGCCATGGAGCGCACTGGCCAATGGTAACTACAACAATCAAACCCTCTCTCGCATTGTGCCAGGAAACCAGGTTCGGCAAGGCGGCTGATCATTGCCTCAGCCGTCGGCCGGACATATCTATCCATACAGCATGCATGCTGACTAATTTCTTTCTCTAAACCTAATTAACAAGCTTCTTCTCATCATTCTTACGTGTGTGTTTGTAGGATTATCTCTCAAGATATCCCGTCAGATGTTGTGGTTGAAGTTGGTGAAGCCAATTTCCCTCTACACAAGGTACTAAACTCAATAGATTGAGTTCAAATCTCGTTCGAATTTCGCAAAACCACGTTCTACGATTTATACTAACACCCTATTTTGTGCATGCATGCTTAACTAACGTGATTATAAAATTAATTAGAAGGAATTACTCACTTAATTAATTAATCTATTTGCAGTTCATGCTCGTGGCCAAGAGCAACCGCATAAGAAAACTGATAATGGAGTCAAAACAACCAGACCTAACGAGAATCGACCTCTCCGACATTCCCGGAGGCCCCGAGACGTTCGAGAAGGCGGCCAAGTTCTGTTACGGCGTCAACTTTGAGATCACTGTCCACAACGTCGCCGCCCTCCGCTGCGCGGCGGAGTATTTGGAAATGACCGATAAGTACTGCAACAACAACCTCACCAGCCGCACTGAAGATTTCTTAACTCAGGTCGCTCTCACGAGCCTCTCCGGCGCCATTGTCGTGCTCAAGACCTGCGAAGACCTCCTTCCCATGGCGGAGGACCTCAAAATTGTACAGAGATGCGTCGATGTCGCCACTTCCAAGGTACGTAGTTAACTGTAATCAATTTCTAGCCACTTAGCCAGTAACCAATTTCTCATTAATTCTTGAAATGATTCGACTAATTATGTGATTAACTGTTGATTACAGGTATCAATCGAAGCGAAATTTCCGAGTCGATCGCCGACGAATTGGTGGACTGAGGAATTGTCGATTTTGGACATTGAGTTCTTCGGAAGAGTAATCGCCTCGATGAAGCTGCGCGGCGTGAAATCATTGACCGTCGCCAGCGCTATCATAACGTACGCCGAGAAATGGCTCCGAGATCTCGTCCGAGACCACTCCGGAACCGCAGCGAAATTGGCCGCTTCTGACGACTCCGATTTGCGGCTCCAACAACGGGAGCTTCTGGAATCGATCATCGAGATCTTACCGACTGAGAAAGCCGCTCTCCCGATTAACTTCCTCTGCTGCCTCCTCAGATCTGCGATCTTCGTCAAGGCGTCGAGCAAGTGCAAGACCGAGCTCGAGAGGCGGATCTCGGCGGTCCTGGAGCACGTGACCGTCGACGACCTTCTGGTCCTGTCGTTCACCTACGACGGCGAGAGGCTCTTCGATCTAGAGAGCGTGAGGAGGATTATCTCCGGGTTCATGGAGAAGGAGAAGAGCGTCGCGGTCTTCAACGCCGGCGATTTCAGGGAGGTTTGCTCGGCGGCGATGATCAGAGTGGCGAAGACTGTCGACGCGTATCTTGGTGAGATCGCCACGTGTGTTGGGCTCAGTATCTCTAAGTTCAATGGCATCGCCAGCCTCATCCCCAAAGGCGCGCGCAAAGTCGACGACGATCTCTATCGTGCTATTGATATTTACTTGAAGGTAGGTAATTTACTAATTACGAATTAATTAATTCTTTTTACACATGAATCGTATTTAGATGGATTATATTGTATCCCATGCACATATTATTATTTGCGAATACCGTATCTTAATCGAATAAAATTAACGATCGAATTTTATAATTTATTAATCTTCATTAAAGATCAATCTTACACTTGAATTAGAAATTGTTTAATCATTCAAAAATATCAATAAACATTTAATTGAATATACTATTTGCTACTTACACCGTCATTTGTTATATACATTAAGAAAAAAAAAATTTTGAACGCTCTAATTATGAATTTTGCACCGATCAAGATACATTATTCGCAAGAAAAATGAGAGGAACACAAATATTATTCATTTTAGACTAAATCACATAATATGACAGATGAATAAATTAGTATTAAAATTAGTTACACGATATGACAACAAATTAAATTGGTATTGAAATCTCTATTTACTGAACTCTAAAAAATCCACCAGACCATCATGCTAATGACTCAAATTTAACTGAGAACTTGCTTAAACTTGTCAATTTAAATAATCAATGAATTTGATTTTCAAACCACAAATCGAAGAGATGGAAGCTTAGAGTTACAATTTCAAATTTAGGCTCAAATTTTCTATTAGAAAACTTGTAAGACAGTCTTTCAACCTTGCTAACAAAACTTTTATCAAAATTACTTTCGATTATTTTTTCCTGAATTGAAAATATGAATTTCATTTACTTTAGTTAGAACAATTTCAAATATATCTTTAAGCAAGTAGTTTGTAATTCAGTTGTTTAATAACCTTTATTTTTGGGTCCAAAATCTCGAGATCAATAAAAATGCACTTTACTCTTAATTAAATCGTAAAAGTGTCCATTAATTGTGATTAATTACTCATATGCAGGCTCACCCGAACCTTGATGAGATAGAGAAGGAGAAGGTGTGTAGCGTAATGGATGCACTGAAGTTGTCGTACGAAGCGAGAGTGCACGCTTCGCAAAACAAACGACTTCCCGTTCAAATTGTACTACATGCATTGTATTACGACCAGCTAAAGCTGAGGAGTGGGGTGGAAGAAAACGACGTGCAAGACGCAACAATGACGAGGAGACAGGTGCAACACGACGTGTCGTTGGCAAGGGAAAACGAGGAGTTGAGAACGGAGTTGTTGAAGATGAAGATGTACATTACGGACCTGCAGAAGACTGGGCCTGCCGGTGTTGCGACGACGTCGTCGTGTAAAGGAGGTGGCGGGCCTAAAAAGGCGACATTTTTCTCGTCTGTGTCGAAGAAACTGGGGAGGTTAAATCCCTTCAAGCAAGGGTCGAAGGACACTTTGAACATCGTGGATGAGGATGTGGACATTACCAAGCCTAGAAGAAGAAGGTTTTCCATCTCTTAATTATTTAAGTCATTGCACTTTGTGTGGGTGTTAATTCTTGGTTTTTTCCCCCTAAATCTTTAATTTGTCGTTTCAAATGATAAATTGTGTTGCTAGTTCAAAACTTCAACTAGTTTAAGTTTGTGTAAATTAATTGTAATGTTTATATTTTAATGAAGTTGGAATTTTGTGATTTTTTTTGGAGTGTTTTGATATAGACGTTTTGTTTTTAAATGTCATAGACGAAACATCTATTCCTTTTGCAAATTTGATTAAACATATTCCCTACAATTTTGATACTTTAATCTTATTTCATTAGAAGTCTATTCACGTTAGCATTCCCTTTTTTCCTCCTATTTGTATGCATCTCTTATTATGATGATTTAAGATTTTTTATTAAAATATTTATTTTAGTAAATTAAATAGAATGCAACAAAACTCATTGTTAGGTATGTTTGGTTATATTGGTACATTTGATTATAATGGTACATGTTTGTACCACACTTGACCAATCTCGAAACTACTAAGCATCGGTCAACAGCATACCGTCAAGGACCCACAAGACTTTTCCTCCAACTAGGAGGTCAATCACAACGCGACACGTGTCGGTATTAGAGGCCAATCACAGCGCAACACGTGTCGATATCAGGGGCCAATCACAACACGACACGTGTCAATGTCACAACAAAACTAGAAACTCTCTTCTATAAAAGGGGATTATTCTCCCACAATAATCCCTAATGTCATTTGTACTAAACTATTCACTATAACTCACTAAAAGAGAGCTTGAACCTATGTATTTGTGTAAACCTTTCACAACTAATGAGAACTCTTCTACTCCGTGGACGTAGGCAATCTGGGTGAACCACGTACATCTTGTGTTATTTACTTCCCTGTCTCTATTCATTTACATACTTATCCACACTAATGACCAGAACAACCTAGCGAAGGTCACAAACTTGACACTTTTTGTTGTACCAAAGTCCTCGCCGATTTTGTGCATCAACAATACATTTGAATTTTTGGTCCATTTGGCTTATTGGTACATTAAAATTTTTGGTACATTTAGTTTTTGGTACATTTGAATTTTTGGTACGTTTGTTTTCAAAACATAAGTTTTATTACTTTTTGTCCTAATAATGAGGAATTACTTTAATTAATTATTATTTGTTTATATAAAGAATCGTTAACAATGTAAAAGTTTAAATTACTTTAATTAATTATTTTTTTTCAAAATTATATGATTTATCGTTATCATTTAGCATTATCTACAATAATAAGGATTTATCTCCGATCAACTAAAAGTTATTCCAGAGACTTATCTACCAAAAAACAAGACTATCTAGAACATTGTGTATGAATGAAACATATTTTTAAACATTCCAAAAAGATGAATATTCATTTTAATATAGTTTATAATTGGGTACGTTTTAATTCGGGGTTGGTACGTTTTCGTTTGACTTCGATACATTTTCATTTAATGTTGGTACGTTTCCATTTGACATGGGTGTACATTTAGATTTGAAAAGTTTAAATTTTCAGACTTAAATATAGTTGAAATTGTTTAAAATATATAGCAGATATTTAAATGTAAATTAATTTCAATTAATTTGAAGTAATTCAAGTTTGAGTATCTTAATCAAATGTTTCAAAAGCTTAATAAACTCAAAAAGCATAAATGTTTAATCTACAAAAGTCTAAAATGAGGCATCTAATTCTAATTTTCTCTTCTTCTTTTTTTTTTTTCCCTTCTAAAGGGCTGTAATAAAATTACCAAAGGAATTTTAAACAAAGTTTGGTCCTGAGAGTTTAAAGATTCGGGGCAATGCCAATATAAGTGTCCTAACATAACTCCATATAAAAAAAAATATTTGTTTTATCGTTTTCATGTGTACTTATGGAATGTACAAAAAATAGCCTTTCACCACACTTAGAGAACACTTCAAATACAATGTTTCACAAAGACTAGAAAACCAGATTACTTCTAATGGGAGAAGGGCATCGAAAAAACTTAGATTACAAGTTGATAGATAATGAGTTTTTATCCCTCAATTTGAGGTCTTGAAGTGTTGTATAAAACTTATAACCGATGTGTTTTTTCTCATATACTAATTTTTATGAGGATTCAAAAGAAATTTATAAAGCATCTTTGATTCTTTAATCTTTATGCATAACCAATAAATGAGCACTACATAATAATAATATTGTAGAATGGAAAGAAAAAACAAGCTAATATTTATAACCAAATAGGACATTGTAAATTGGAAAGAAAAAAAAAAGGGCAAATTGTACAATTCGAACCTAGAATGTTCTATCCAAGGGTGATTAACGATAACCAGTGTAGCCAGCGCCACTTATTCAATAAAAACATATGCAGATGACTACCTACTATTTTTGTGCTCTCGATTTTTTTAGGCCCCAGACGATGGTTTTGCTAGTTAATTTTGGTTATAAATCAAAGTAAGTAAAAGGTAAGTGGCATAGCGTATTGCCTCAGAGGTTGGGCCTTTGTAAATACACTCACTGCACCTGATTTCAGAACTTCCCCACCTTGTTCTTCTATTGTTAAAAAAAAAATGAAAAAAACAATGGAAGTATAAGTCCATATATGCTACATGCATCATCATTTAACGATCAAAATGAAAGACATAAATCAAAAGTCTAACATTAGTAACAAATTCTAACGTCAAATTTTCTCCCTCGTATTATGCTCATCTGGCTGCCTTTCGAGCGCAGTGTTACATGGAGGGTGAATCTTTGGATGGAGGTTCTACAACTCGGATTGAAGATGTTCAGACGCGGGTTTTTGCCCTTTTGGGCCGGGTCTAGGGTATTCCAACAACTATTTGGGCCCGTTTAAGAGCCCAAGCTAACCTCTTCAAAACTGATTTGGACTTTTGCTTTATTAGTCGGAACTGTACTTTCGTAAGGCTCACTCCATCTCTCTCTCCCCTCGCTTCTCTTCTCTTCTCCCAGAGCGAACCAGAAGAATCGAAGCGCCAAACCTAAACCCTCCGAGAGCGCAAAAATGGCAGGCTCAGCCATGGTGTTGGATCCGAAGCCCTTGCCGGAGCCACCGGCATCGATCCCCTCCATAAGATCCGACCTCCAGGGCTACACCGAGCAGAGCCAGGCCTCCGACGAGGACGATCTCTACAGCCGCCTCAAGTCCTACCAGCGGCAGCTCGAGTTCATCGACATCCAGGAGGAGTACGTCAAGGACGAGCTGAAGAATCTGAAGCGCGAGCTCCTCCGCGCCCAGGAGGAGGTCAAGAGGATCCAATCGGTGCCGCTCGTCATCGGGCAGTTCATGGAGATGGTCGACCAGAACAACGGGATTGTGGGCTCCACCACCGGCTCCAATTACTATGTTAGGATTCTCAGCACCATTAATCGGGAGCTCCTCAAGCCTTCCGCTTCCGTCGCCTTGCACCGCCACTCCAATGCCCTCGTCGACGTTCTGCCTCCGGAGGCCGACTCGAGTATTTCTCTCCTCAGCCAGTCTGAGAAGCCCGACGTCACCTACTCTGTAAGTTGTGCCCAATTGATTTGATTAGGGTAGTGACTCAATGTAGGGTCTTTTTTTTCGTTTGTTTGACTATTTACTATCACTGCTTAATTGGAGTAAATAGATTACTAGTAGGGTTTTGGGTTTGGGAATTTAACAATACCCAGGTGTCACTTCTTGAGGAGAACCGTGGCTATAAAGTTAGCTATTCTGAATAACTCATCCTATCGGTGTCATTTGACTGGGTCGAGTTTATTGTCTTTGCTCAATGGTTTTATGTTAAGAGAATTTGAGTAGAGCCCAGAATTTTCCCAGTTGCTCAAGTTCTATGAGTCTAAGATTGAAAACTAACTATTTGTGTATGTCTAAAATTGTCGAGCTTTAGGGTTTGTAGAGTCTTTTCAAGCAAGAGATGGACTGCCTATTATTCGGTTATTGTTGTGTAAACTAGGAAACTCATTAATCTTTTCTAATTTATACCTTATTGGAGAGAACTGGTTATTATTGATGACTGAACTATTTAGGGCTAAAACATGGGTCTGGGAATCAACTAATTTTCTTTAGTTGGTTTTATTGGTTGGTTAAGCAAGCCAACACAATCAGAATGCTATGGTGTGTAATATGCATGCATTTTTTGAATAAGCGTCACGGGGACGTGTTACTCTTGGCTCACACCCTCTTTTGTTTTAAAATGTCGAATTGTTGAGTACATTTCCTGTTGCTAGTATTTTTTTTGATGTCCCCATCAAGCATCCAATAATGGAATCAATAATGGAATTTATCTAAATACGAGTTTAATATAAGAGATTGAAGTGCATTTGATTAAAAGAGAATTTGAAAAAAATAAATGGAATTCGTAACTTAAAATGATTAAGCAGTAGACTAGTACTATGGTTCAGTTCAGTTCCCTTTCTTAAGAACTGAAGCAAACCAATCCAAATTGTTTGTGCTCAGTAAAATGCAGTCAAGCCGTCTGTTTGGTGATGCTTTTTGTGCATGTGGTTATTTTGTTTGCCTCTTCCTTCTTCTTAACTAAATACTGCATTGGCATACACATATTGGCTTTATCATAATATAATAATGTTAATCCCTTATCGTTTTTTTTTTTTTTTTGGTGTATCAGGATATTGGAGGATGTGACATTCAGAAGCAAGAAATTCGGGAAGCGGTAGAACTGCCACTTACTCACCACGAGTTATACAAACAGATTGGAATAGATCCCCCACGTGGTGTATTACTCTATGGTCCACCTGGAACCGGTAAAACCATGTTAGCGAAGGCTGTTGCTAATCATACAACTGCTGCCTTCATCAGAGTTGTTGGTTCAGAATTTGTTCAGAAGTATTTGGGAGAGGTAAGCTTTCATATAAGATCATTTTACTATGTTTTGTGTGTTATCCTACTTCTTACATTCCACATACCCTTATCATTTTTGGAATAGCCAATGTCGTGGGTGAATGTAGCAAGGGCACTGTGATATTTTCATGTTTCCTCACTATCTGTGGATTTATATTTATTGACTAACTTAGAAACATTGTAAGCACTTATTGTTTATTTATTTGTCAAGGGTCCACGAATGGTACGTGATGTTTTCCGTCTTGCCAAGGAGAATGCTCCTGCCATCATCTTTATTGATGAGGTGGATGCTATTGCTACTGCTAGGTTTGATGCTCAAACTGGAGCTGACAGAGAAGTTCAGCGAATCCTTATGGAGCTCCTTAATCAGGTAGGTTTTGAGTTTTGATTTGAAAGAATAAGTAATCCGAATGAACTACTGCTTCATATCAACCAGAGCTTGGATGCTTAATGCACCATTATGGGGTTGGAGAAAATATTTGAACAAATGTCAAGTGAAAGATTAACCCTGAAACAATATTTTTCTGTTTTCTGTTCTCAAAGTTGATTTGGGCTTAATAACTTTTGCAGATGGATGGGTTTGACCAGACAGTGAATGTTAAGGTTATTATGGCTACTAACCGAGCAGACACCTTGGATCCTGCACTTCTGCGTCCTGGAAGGCTTGATCGAAAGATTGAGTTTCCTTTGCCTGATAGGAGGCAGAAAAGACTTGTTTTCCAGGTAAAATAACAGGCTTAAAGTATCTTTCAATGAAAGAGTTATTGTTGGTAAATTGTTGTTTGTACGCTGTGAGGTAACTTTTTTCTCATTATCCTAAGATTTGTAGCTTCTGCGATGTCCATTCAGTGCCATCCATATCATTAGATTTAGACCAGTTACCTCTCCCTATATCTTAGTTGTGGACTGCACAGGAGTTGGACACCTCAAAACACACCTGCACCCAATGTCTATATGAGATTATCCCATTTAATACTGTCCACCTTACGTCTTATGATATTTATGAAACTTGCCATCAGCTTTCTATATACCTTTTCTTCTATATTTTCTCTTGCAATCCTGATGTCTTACTCTTGTGGAATTTTGGCAAGCTATTGCAAACAAGGTAGTGTAACATACCTGCTTGTCCTGCAGGTTTGCACTGCTAAAATGAACTTGAGTGATGAGGTAGACTTGGAAGATTATGTCTCTCGGCCAGACAAAATCAGTGCTGCTGAGGTGAGATTAATTTCTTTAAGGAGAGAATATGCATATTGTTTTAATTCTTCTACCAGTGTTAAGTCCTGTTACTGCTATGTTATGTGTGTTTTTTCTTCTCTGTTTTAACTTAATTTGGGGTTTTGGTTGTTGGGGTTTTTTGGTCAGGCTTGTGCTATGTTCGTGAAATACTTAAGAATATTTGCTTCAAGCTCTTGGTTAGAACAATTATGGCGATTGACATATACATATTCTTTTTAACAGTCAGCATGAGAAGCTTTGGGGGGGTCGGATTTAGCCGTTATCAAGCATTAAAACGAGAACCTCAATATGAATGGCTATAAATTTGAATATGAGTTCTCATATTGGACTTCACCTGTAGTATTCTGAGTGTAAAGATGTTGAAGCTTTGTGGCGATCTCAGATCTTTAATCATTTTTTTTTATAAAAAAATTGAGTCTATAGTAACTGTTGTAAATGGTTCGGTTTGTACAGATTTCTGCTATATGTCAAGAAGCAGGAATGCATGCAGTTAGGAAGAATCGGTATGTCATACTCCCAAAGGACTTTGAGAAGGGTTACCAGACCAACGTGAAGAAGCCCGACACTGACTTTGAATTCTACAAATGATCGGTGCTGGAAGCTCATATTATAGTTCTGTTGCTCGGGTTTATAAAGATGCTTTGTTATGTTTAATTTGGTCGCAATCACCACGCAAGCCGCATCCGGAGATATTGGTTTCGTTGCTTTGAACAATTGTAGCTCAATGTAGGGATGCCTTTTACGACATTCCGAGTTATTGCGGCGGCGATGTATAACATCGAGCTATGGAATGGTTTTATTTTCCACTTGTCCTTCGGATAATGTGGGTTGCGTTTTAGTTGGATACTTGTTTTGGGAAAACTGTAACAAAGTAATACTGAAATTTTACTTTCCGTTCTGACTGTTTGTAGTGATGGCACGTTTTGCAGAGCTTTTACTTGCTATTCTTATTTCCTGGCCATGGCTTCTTAGCCCATTGGGCAATAGTTGTGCATCTGAAATTGGGAGTGTTTGGGATAGGAAGGGGGTACCTGTGACCCGTCCGCCCCGTGAGTATTAGGCCTTTGGGTACTAGCGTATCCAAGGTGCTTTGGGCCCGTGATATGTCCTGTCACCGGATTATATCCAGCCGGAAGCTAACTCTTCAAGAGTCTCTCTTGGGTGTCTGGTGTGCTTGAGCTCCTACCAACAGGGACATGGGACTACTATTAGGTAGGAATATAGAGATTGGTCTGTACCATCACTAGTAGAACATTAAGGTCTGCCTAATACGTCTTGCAACCTCCTCTACCTACTCAGAATTCTCAAGTTCATAGTTTCTCTCAAACTATCTATTTGACTTAGGCATCGAAAGCCCTTTGGTGGATGCCCTCGCCCTTTTTTGGGTCTTCGTCAATTAGGCTAACATTGTCTGCTAATTGCAAATGTGATTACGTCAATCTAGTCTTTTTAGAAATTTGCATCCACATTTAAGATTTAAACATAAAATCAATTGACAATATAAGAAATAATCAAATTACTTAAAAGCACATATAACGTCTGTTTTTTTTTTTCCCTTAATGTGAAATTAAGGCTCAATATTATTTACGTACGAACGGTTAATTATTTATTTTCTTATAGAAATGAAAATAAAATCTCTCTCTCTCCTAGAAAGCATAAGTAGACTTTTATGATCACTACACTTACTTGCATATGTATGATTTTTTTTTAAAAAAAATCCGAAGCCTCGTGACACGTTGGAATAATGCTGCCTTTAGGTTCTTGTTGCTGGTTGACAAGGACTGAATAGCTCCGAATCAGTGAAGGAGAAGGAGCCACGTCTGAAGTAAATCTACCCTCAATTGGCTTTTTATCTGATAGGAATCCACCCTGAATTATTGAATGCACCACCTGTTTTATAAAAAGTTTAACCTACAGACATTGTTGTCCATCGCAAAAGGATTATCGGCAGATTATTTTTTCAAGAATCATATGGATCTCATGATTGTAATTATTTATCGTATATTGTACGATCATAAATTATTTTAGAATTTAAAATTTAATATTTATAAAATTGATCATACGATGTACGATGAACGATTATGATCACGAAATTCTTAAAATCCTTAAAAAAAGGATCCGGTGAAGAATATTTTCCCATCATATCTTTCTCTATTGCACTTGTATTGTATCGAAGAAGAGAGAAACTAAAAACTCTGACTTAGACATCCAAAGCATTTTGGTGAATACCTAGCCTTTTTTTTGGGTCTTCGTCAATTAAACTAACGTTTTCTTGATATTTTGCAAGTGTGATTATGTCAATCTAGCCTTCTTAGAAATTTACATCCATATTTAAGATTTTATCTTAAAATCAATTAGCAATATAAGAAATAATCAAATTACTTTAAACACATGTAACATCTATTATTTTTCTTACTGTGAGATTAAGACTCAATATTATTTACGTACAAACTGTCAATTGTTTATTTTCTTATAGAAAAGAAAAGAAAATCTATCTCTCCTAGAAAGCAGATAAGTAAACTTTGATGATCACTATACTTACTTGCATCCAGCTGTATGCATGATATATGATTTTCAAAAAAATCCGAAGCCTCGTGACACACGTTGTCTGAATAATGTTGCCCTTCGTTCTTGTTGCTGGTTGAAAAGGACTAAACAGCTACAAATCAGAGAAGAAGGAGCCACGTCTAAAGTAAATCTATCCTCAATTAGCTTTTTATCTGATAGGAATCTACCCCTGAATTATTGGATGCCCCACCTTATTCACGTTATGAAAAGTTAAACCTACCGACATTATTGTCCATCATATCTTCCTGCATTGCACTTGTATTGTATCGAAGAAGAGAGAAACTAAAAACTCTGATTAGCTGAGTTGCAGGGAATTGAAGGAATGGCGGCTGACGCTGTGCTCACTTTTGCTGCGGAGGGAATACTGAACAAGGTGCTTTCACTCGCTGCTCATGAATTCGGTCTCGCGTGGGGTTTCAAAGCTGAACTCAGAAAGCTTCAAAAGTCCTTCGCCAGCATTGAACGTTTCTTAGTTGATGTTGCCGACCAACCACAAGGTAGTATATATTTCTGAATTCTCTCGTAATCTCACGCACACATGATACAATTACAAGCTATTTAACCTCTTTCCATTCTCTAACAGGTCGGAGTAAGTCAATAGAGGAATGGGTGAAGAACCTCAAAGACGTTGCTCAGGATGCTGAGGATGTCTTGGACGAATTCCAGTACGAAGTTGATCGGCGTAAAGTCGAAATCCAAAACCATATCAAGAAAAAGGTTCTTAACTTCTTTTCACTCTCCAATCCACTTGCATTTCGTCTTCAAATGGCGCATAAAATTCAGAAGATCAACGCATCCTTGCTGGATCTCGAGAGGAAAGCATCTCCTCTTGGACTAGTTTCCAAGAATAAAGATGCAACCCCTCGAGGAAATAGATGGGACAGACAAACCGACGCATTCATTGGCAGAGATGAAATAACTGTTGGAAGGGAAGGTGTTGTGTCAAAAATAGTTACAACCCTGACCGACTCCAAATACAATCAAGAAAATCTTTCTGTTATGGCCATCGTGGGAATGGGAGGCCTCGGCAAGACAACGTTGGCCAAGTCAATTTACAATGAGGATTCTGTACACAAGTTTTTCCAAACGAGAATATGGGTTTGTGTATCGGACCCTTTTGATGTCAATTTAATTCTACTTCAGATGTTAGAGCAGCTTAAACCCGCAAACGCCCCGTCTTCGAAAGATAACCGGAATGCTCTGCTTAAGTTCCTCAATGAAGAGTTGAAAGATAAAAGATACTTACTCGTACTTGATGATGTTTGGAATGAAGATCCCATAAAATGGGAGAATTTGATGGAGTGTTTGTTTAAGCTTCGTTCTGCCGGGGGGTCCAAGATTATTGTCACTACTCGTAGTGGCAAAGTCGCATCGATCCCCGAAAAGCTACTTCAACGACATGAATTGGGAAAGCTTTCTGTGGATGAATGCTGGTCCATCATGAAAAATAGAGCGTTCCCCAACAAAGCTGATATACCTACGGAGTTCCGTACAGTTGGATTGAAGATTGCCAAAAATTGTGGTGGCGTTCCATTGGTAGCAAAGGTGCGTATTATTATATATCATAATATGAAATTTGCACCTTTATTATTTATTATTATTTTTTTATATGTTTTCATTTATAAATTAGGACAATACTTGTATCCACCCATGGGTTCACCACCTTATCCACCCCATGGAAAATTCAATTTACATAAATTCGTGGGTGTAAAAACTTTACCAAAAAGAAACCGATCCAGTTAGAATCAATTAAATTAGTTAAGCGACTTAAGCCAGCTGCATTATTATTGGATGAATTATCTCTTTGCTTCTTTTTTTTTTTTTTTTGACTCATGTCATGTTGGTAGTTGTTACGTCATGCATTGTCTAAATTATTTTAAGACGCCTTAGAAAGCTTAAAACTGGGGTAATTTTTTATTTACTTTTAAATTTTGCAAAATTTACACTTTATTATATTATTTTTTTCACAATTTCATATATAGCTAAGGTTTAATTTTTTTTACACTTTCATAATTCTGTCAGTCTCGATTTCGTTAACTAACGACGAGGCTTAATTTTAGCCCAACAAATTTGCCACGTGGATAAAAACTAAATTTTTTTTTAAATTAATAAAAAATTCTAAACAAAAAAAAAATCTCTCCCTCCCCTCTTTCCCTTCTCTCGCTGCCGTTCGAATGTAAAATGTTCGTTCTTTACGAGTCACGACACAAAGGTCACTGAAATTTCGCTTCTTCCAGATCAAATGAAAAAACCCAATTTAATTAGCTTCGAAAAATCACTAAAACTCAAAATGAAAACCAAAAGGTGTTGAGCTCCAGCCATCACCAACCCCCGCACCCCGGTCTCCCTCCGACGCCTCATCACCACCACTTTTGAGTTTTTGGGGATTGGGTTTTTGGAGCACAAAAAGGGCGATCGGGAATTGGGAATTAGAGGGAAAGAAAGAAAGGGGGAAGAGAGAAGAGAGAGAGATTTTGTATTGGGAAATTGAGCTAGTAAATGGGTAAACTCCAGTTTGACTTCCTAAAAAATTGACCACCTAAATAATTTAAAATCAATCAACTATTCCCTTATTGTTAGATTTTGTTTACTATTCCGTCAAATTCAAGGATAAATTAGTCTTTTCATCATTAATTATTACTAATCAATTAGAACGACCAATAAAATAATGATATGTGGATAAGAATAATTCAAAAACTTATAACATAATAAGAAACCAAACGTTTACATAATGAATCATTTCACATAGTTATTACACATTATTATATGTTCACATTTTATAATTAGATTGGTAGTTATAAGTGACATGTAAGAATTGTGATAAAAATATTAATTTGTCCTTGAATTTGATAGATAGTGGACGAAATCTGATGACAAGGGATTAATTATCTTATTTCAAATAGTCAGGGGGTTAATTTACCAAAAAAAATGAAGAAGAGGTCAATCTCAACTGAAGTAATAGTTCAGGAGGTCAAATGACAATTTACCCTTTATAAATACACCAACCAAATTAGCGTGCTCTCAAAATACAATCTCTACTAGCCCTCTTTGACAAAAATAATCTCAAAAATATATTATTATTATGTTAATAATTTATCAATATTCTTTTGAAAATGTGTTAATATTGTGTCGATAAAATATTAATGTGAGGATATTTTTATCAATGAAGGTTAGTGGAGATTGCATTTTGAAGGCAAAGATTATCTTTTGTTGGTGGGTTTGTAAAAGGGCTACCAAGACCTGTTTTCCTTTTGTATTTTATATTTATTTATGAATTAATTAATTTTTAATGTTTATTAAATGATTTGTTTGTCTACATGGAAAATTTGGTGGGTCAAAGTGATGTCACCGCATTAATTAACGGGATAGTTGACCAAAAGACTAACGAAAGTATAAAAATCAAACTTTAAGACTTATTATATTAACACTCCATAAATTGTTGAATAAACCTCACATACTTAATACACTCCACATTTGCTTTTTCAATGAAAAATTATCTTAATACACCCCACATACTTCCCCATAATACCCTCACACCTCACATTCTCATTATACACCTTATATTTTCTACATGCATCCCATATTTTCTATACACCTCACATTTCTCAAATCTTATAAAGTTTTTAATTTGGACAAAAAATGCCAATTGGAATTGACAAAAGATGTCATCTCAGATTTAAAGCATATGTGAGTTGTTTTCAATTCCACCATTAAAACCCATGTCGTGTATTTTTAATATTTGATGGTAATTTTAGGTGTTTAATTCTTCATGTAATCCCTGTGATCCTTAAAAGATGAATACGAACATAGAAGCTTGAATAACGTAGCATAAGCAAGATTAAATAATTATCGATGTCGTCAAAATCTTTAAAACAATAAAAAATATGAAAGCTTACCTCATGTGAAGCTTTCGAAACATCGATTTTGTGTTTCATTCGTCAAAAATAATTTTTCTTAATCAACATGTTTGTAGTTTCATTGGTTATGGTTTTATTCAACAATGGAGGGTAGGAGGGATTTTGATAGTCGAATAAGATAAATAATACGTTAAAAGTGATTTGAGGTGTATTTAGATTTTTTTTAACCTAATAAGGTCAAAATTGCCATTGCATAGTAGGATAACTAAATCATGTAATATTAAATTTTAATGTGGGGTGCATTCAACAATTTGTGAGTTGCTAATATAAAAAGTCAACTTTAATTATGAAAGCAAGACGGAAAAAAAAAAGCGTAATAAAGTGCAATTGTTGTAACCTTAAAAACATTAAAGAAAAAATTACCCTTAAAACTAGTTAAAACTATTCCTTTTTTTTTTTCCATATATTTTTCTTTTCATTTTTTTCATCTGATAAAAAAATATGGTGAAAAACATTATTTTGCTTCGCATAGATCCAAAAAAAAAAAATCAGTCATGGTTAAACTACTTTACTCTCTATTGATAGAAACTCTCAAATCAAACAGGTTTTGGGAGGCATTTTGTGCAATAAAAAAAATATTGAAGACTGGTTGTCGTTTGAAAAAAGTAGAATATGGGAAAACCTATCAAAAGAAGAAGATAGAATTATGCCAGTCTTGAAGTTGAGTTTTGACAATTTAGAATTGCCATCACTGAAGCAATGTTTTGCATATTGCTCAATGTTCAAGAAAGATTTTGAAATTCAAAGAGATAACTTGATTCAACTTTGGATGGCTCAAGGATTACTCCACCCTTCCCCTGGTGAAAATAAAGATAAGGAGGACATAGGCAATGAATATTTTGATATTCTATTGCAAAGTTCCTTATTTCAAGATGCTACAATGAGTGACAACGGCACTGTTAGCATATGCCAGATGCACGATCTTGTGCACGACCTTGCAGAACATGTATCTAAATCAGAAAGCTTGACGGGAGACTTATGTGGCATAGATAATACAAATGAGATTCGACATGTTGCTCGGGTTTCTACTTCTATGCTAGATAAAATTCTAGAAAGAAGTGCTAAGAAATTGCGGTCAGTGTTTTTCGACGATGGTGAAGTTCCTAGTAACATTCTTCCACGATTCAAAGCTTTACGTGTCTTAAATTTAAGTAATGCTAAGATTGAAGAATTTCCAGTTTCAGTTGGAAGGTTGAAACACTTGAGGTATCTTAACATTTCTAAAACAAGATTCAAAGAACTCCCCAAATCTGTAGGCAAGCTCTATAACCTACAGACTTTAAGAGCAACAAATTGTGCCCTTGAGGAGTTTCCAAAAGAGCTGCAAAACTTGATCAACCTAAGGCATATTTATTTTGATATGAGTACAAAATTCCCCCAGGGGATAAGTCGGCTAACATGCCTTCGAACATTACCTTACTTTTCGGTGGGTAATGAGACTGGTCGTCAAATTGAAGAGTTGGCTGACCTGAAACATTTGAGAGGTAAATTAATTGTTTGTAATTTGGAGCACGTAAAGAATGGAGAAGAAGCAAAGAAAGCTAAGTTGGAGGATAAGACGAAAATATGCCATTTAAGCTTCAAATGGATAGAAGATTGGTCAATAACCAACAACAATGAACAGGGGGATATACTGGAAGGCCTCCGACCGCATCCTGGGTTGGAGAGCTTACGTATTGAAAACTTCATGGGTGATGAGTTTCCATCGTGGATGATGAGTGGGTCATTATTACTCAACAACTTGAAGAAGATTAAGTTACTTGGATGCGACAAATGTGAAGTAGTCCCACCGCTTGGTCATCTACCTAAACTTACAGTGCTTGAGATTAGCGGAATGACTAACTTGAAATGTATTGGAGTTGAGTTCTACGGTTATGATCTTGTCCACAATGTAGCCACGACAAGTAAGGAGATAATTACTTTATTTCCTGCACTAAAAGAATTAAATATTTCTAACTGCAACGATCTAATTGAATGGATGGAATTTGAAGCACCAATGATGTCAACACAAAAAATTGTGGTTTTTCCTTGCCTAGAGAAGTTGATGATAGATGGATGCGATGATTTAACTTGTATTGCCCTTGGATCTTGCGGCTCTCTTAAGAGTTTGTATATTAAACGGTGTAAAAAGTTGAGGCATTTGGGGGATGGGCTAGACGCACTCCCTCTCCTTGAGAACCTGAATATAGGAAGATGCCATAGTCTAGAGTTGATTCCAATTACACAGGGCATGACATCTCTACGGAAATTAAAGATTGCTAATTGTGAAGGATTGTCAAGCCTACCGAGTGGGTTAGAGTACTGCACCTCTCTCCAGAACTTGTCTATAAGCGAATGCGGTGGTGTAACATCGTTTCCATTTTACACCCTTGCACGTCTTCCCCATTTGTATATTCGGGATTGTAATGGACTATCAGGCCCACTGAGTGTATGGGCCTCTCTCGTGGAATTGATTATAGTTGAGGGTAATAATCTGACATCAATTGAAATTAAAGGCGGCATGTCCTCTCTTCAGCGTTTGAGAATTATTAATTGCAAAGAATTATCATGCTTTCCTGCTCTTCCACAACAATGTCCTTCTCTTCAGGAATTGTATATAAGAGATTGCCCAAAGGTAGCATGGTTTGGTGTCCAAAGTAGCAGCATTAGTCTACAATCTTTTTCAGATTTGGGCACCTTCACCTCCCTTCGAGAACTGACGATTGAAGAATGTGAAGGATTGGAAAGTGGGGTGAGCGGGCTGCAATTTCCACTCTCTCTTGAGACGCTGGTATTAAATGGTTTCCCTAATTTAGAGATTCTTCCAAGTTTAGACAACCTCAATTCTCTCCGTGAATTGGGGATTGTAAATTGGAAAAAGCTAAAATATCTGCCGATGGGGTTACAACGGCTCCCGCGGTTGGAGGATTTGAGCATCGGTGGGTTCTCGGAGGAGCTCGATTCCTTCCCTGATTTTCAAGTTGGATCATTAATGCAACTGACAAGGTTATCCTTGACGGGTTGGCCTAAGCTCAAGTCTCTGCCTCAACAAATTCAACACCTCACTTCTCTAACATCATTCTGTGTACGTAACTTTGACGGAGTGGAGACTTTGCCAGAATGGTTGGGTAGCCTTACATCCCTTACTTATCTGTATATTCTAGGGTGCACGAATCTGACCAACTTACCTAGTGTCCAAGCTATGCAACGCCTCACCAAATTACAAAGCCTGTCGATTTATGCATGTCATCCCCTTCTAAAGCAAAGTTGCAGCAGGGATAGCGGCACAGACTGTCCCAAGATTTCTCATATTCCACAAATCATATGTACGTTTTAAAATTCTTGAAATGAAATTACAGAGATCATGTTACATGTTTATCTCTTTTCTTCTTTTATTCGTCTCAACTACTACATACAAATTTAAACTAGCATAACAAAAGTTGTTTATCCTTCTCCCTCTTCTTTTAAATCAGTCTGGCAGTAGTTGGATGGAAGGTAGGCAGCACCTTCCCAAACTACAGCAAATGTGTATTGGAAAACCAAATTTCACGGTGTGCAAGGCCACAAGATGACAGACTCTAGTTGGATGGAAGGTAGGCAGCACCTTACCAAACTACAGTAACTCTCTCTCTTCAGTTACTCTCTAAAAGACTCATGCTCATTTTGAAATGTAATTATAGTAAAAACCTGAGAAACTGCTAAACATGGACGTAGCCCAGCTTGCATGTATGGAAGGTTCGTACAATGTCCTATGGACTTAGTACTGTCTTTAATGAATGAAAGAAATTCTGGATGCTTGATTGAGGACAAGAGTCTGTAAAATCAGCAGTATACAAGGTGTGCTCTTCTCCTTTTCTTTTACATTGAACAATCTAAGCACGCATGTTTTCCCTTCTTCAGGTTTTCTCCATTTCATATTCACCATGAACTTATTAGCGATTATGCCATTGATGATAACGGTGTTGTAAGAGTAATTTGTTTTCCGAAACAAAGTTTGCTCAGTGCAGGTCCATATTGGGTACTTTGGGTCACTCTTTATTATGGTGTTGCTCACCATTGTCTCAACACCTTAGTAATTTACTGAGAGTTCTTTGGGCTGGGAAGGTAACACTATATCTGTTGAGCCACTTTTTTATGCAATTATAAAGGATTAACATTTTTCTTTGAGAGTTAATCGTGTTTATAATAAACTGTGCATTGCAGATATGAAGGAAGTAGTCTCTGTTATTTTAAGCAGAAAATTCAAGCTGCCAACAAGAAGTTACTCCTACAAACATGTGCATTCCCTACCCCAACTGTCTAGGATAAAATGTAACATCTTTCCTTTTTCTACAGCCGTGGCGGAGGACATCGGCATGGGCCTTGCAGCGGCCGAAGTTGCTGGAATGAAGTGTATCGTAACCAAAAGTAGGTAACTTACTTTTAATACATGAACAAAAAGAGTGCTTCCATATTTCCCACCTTCCTGCTATTCTCAGATAATACTTCTAATTTGATAGAAAGTTCATGAGCATGCTTTGTGTGTAATCCTTGCTAGTCATGTATGTCAAATTTTTAGGGCAATCAAATGAGAAACATGTTCACTTCATCTCTTAAAACTCCAATTTCATGTACACAGCTGAAGAAGACTTTCAAAATGCATATGAAAACTTTGACTTCTTTGGAGATTCGCCGGAGGAGCGATTTCACTTGGGAACCTGCAGAAGCCTTTTGTCAAACAGTAGCAGTTTATGAATTAAATTCATTCAAAGCCGGTCCTCCATCTACAAAATGTTGGTGAAGGGTTACAAAATGTTGGTGAGGAGTCTCATGATCATGAAATTATTGAAGACGATTTCTTGAAGGTTGAAATTTCATGGAGTTTTGCTTAAAGTGGTTGTATATGATTTTACATTTGATTGTCGGGGTTTACAGACTTTGCCCCACCCATTGTATGTTTTCTCAAGTAATATAATTTGGGCGTGAGGGCCTAGCCCCCCAGCTTCGACTGGGTTCCAACCCTCTTTAAATATATATTTTTTTAAAATATGTGTTTGGGTATTAAAAAAAGGCACGTTTTGAGCCTTTGCAGTGTGCACTAAAAACCTTAGGACCAGCCCTAACAACAACTTGGCAGGGACGGAGCCTGTTAAAGCAATCAACCCCATCTCATTAAAGGACCTAAACAAATCTAGAATAAAGAATTTTAGAACATTCACTAAGGTTGGTTAGCTAGATTATCCAAGTTAAAGTAGTACTTTGTAGAAATGACTAGAATGTTGTCTCTTAAGTTGGTGGAAGAGTCTAGAAGAATGGTGAGGTTTCCACCAACATGCAAGATTAGTGTAGATAATTCTAGCTTAGGAAGTTAGTGGAATTATCTAGATATCTCTAGCATAGTGTGTCCATGCTTCTCCAAGGTTCCATCCATGCCTATAAAAGGAGAAGGCATCCACATCATTTGTATCAACAAATCAACAAGCAAGCAAGTGAGAGTGAGAAGAAAGAATAGTCTTGTAAGAGTGTGAGTGTTCTAGAGTTTGTCTCTAGAAAGTGAGTGAATGTCATAGCTTCTCAAGAGTGTCTTTGATAGTTTGTGTTGTAATATTTTGTTTGTGTAATACAAGTAATTTGTTTACTTGTATTGTTTCTCCAACACTTATGCTAGAGTTGTGTACTCTAAGTTTTTTTTTCCCAACAGAGCCCCCATAGGCTTACCAGGAGGAAGTGGGGTGGGGCAGGTGCCATGTAAGATTATTTACCTTTTTATGGCATCTAATACTCCTAAGTTGTCCGTGTAAGTTCTTGCAGCAGATACAAAAGTGTGATCTTTAAATTGTCAAGAGGCCACAAAAGCAAGTAAACTGATCCAAATGATGATCTTGAAATAAATAAAATTCGTAAAAGAAAATAAAATAGTAAACCCGTTCAAATGTGAAGGAATGGGCATTGTGACATTATTTTGTGTACAAACTAAATCTGAGATTTGTATATTTGTCCAACTACTGGACCGAAAGAAAAAGAAAAACAAAGGGCAAAGATGGGATTCGTTCCGCACGTTTGACATGCAGTTCCATATTTGCAATTTTGAAAAAAGTTGATATTTCATTATAAATTAATTGACAATATGGTGAGTTTTTAGTTACGTATAAGCACATGCAATGTTTATTTTTTTTTAACTGATGTGGAATTCATAATCTCAACACTTACTCATGGAACGTGAAACCCATTAAACATATATATGTCAACCAAAACATCAAACTAACAGTATTCTAAACCTATCATAAATGCTATGTGTTATAACTTGTTACGTGACATTACAGTTTAAAATTAATATACCCTAAAATAATATTCGGTTGTATACAAATTTTTTTCCTTATTCACTATTGGAAATGGAGTCAAAGGGGTATATGCAAATACAACCTCTTTTGGAAATAATGACTCACTGTTATTTATTCATTCCTTATTTCCATGCTATAAATGCTCTCCTTACAAACATAAACAAAGCAAAAAGGTCCTACACTACCTAATTTATGGATCATGTCCTTGATTACTACAAAGATGCTGTGAAGTGCAAACAAAGAGCCTTGGTTTTTATTTAACTAAAAGCCCCCCTCCATGTGTTTGCCCTTACAAAGCAGAGAGTTTACAAAGAAATCACACCAAAATGGCATTACAAACTTCAATTAGTAATACACCATTCCTCTTCGATTTCATGGTTCCTTGCATATTTTCAATGAGGTCAGCCTACCACATATGTAGGAGGACGAGTCGAGTACACTAAATCATGATCTATCATGTTAATGATATAAAATTATGTGTAAATTTCTTTATAAATAATGTTGCTTTGCATGACATACCGCAATGATAGTAAACCTAATGTTGTGAAAGTTGCTCTTCATGTATGGATTATTTTGACTCAAGTTTTTAGGTGCAACTTCAATGCTACATATCAATCAATGGTACGAGTGTTTTAATCATTAGATTTAATTTCTATAATTATTTAATTTTTTGTATTTTCAATTTCTTCATTCTCATATCATTCAATATGCTACTTAAAGAAATCCCAAATTTTTGCCTTGTATTTTTGAAATGTTTTAATTGGGTACTTGCCTTGTAAGGGTGGATATTCTGTATCAATGTTTGGGGCCAATTGCTGGCATCTGGCACAGCTCACTCATTAGTTAGTAAGCTCTCACTCTCAGTCATGGGCCTTCTGGAACTTGTAGTATTGGCAATGCTAAGCAATTGCCTGCCAGTGTGTGGCATCTTTGAGATCTGAGCTTGTACATTGATTGCATGCATTCAACTCTCTCCTCTCCCTCTCTACCTCTCCATCATCACTTTCCATGCTCCACTGTGAACACTTACCATTCTTGAATCAAAAAAGTCATGAATTGAAATGATAATGTTGTTCAAATATAGTTGATTTGATTCTTGAATTGATACTTTATTTTTTTTTTTTTAATTTTTTTGTTACGTGTTAGTAAACGTTTGAAAATTCAAGAATTAAAAAGATATCAAGTTCTTCAATACTCGCTAATAGTAAGTCAACATGTCATAAAGTAAAAGACAAATTTACTAGGAGAAGTCATGAATTAAGATGATACATTGTTGTTCATGTATGGTTGATCTCAAACCTGAACTGAATTTGATGGATGTACCCTACTTAAATTTTTTATTATTTAAATATCAACAAACACAAGAAGTTAGAAATCAGAATGATACTAATTTCTTAATTCTCATTCCTAAGTTGAAAGCTTCAAGACATATAACAAAATACTAACATTAATTGTACATGATTAATTTGCTGCTAGATCATGATTAAGATGGGTTGTCTGCCAAGCTGGGAGAATGAGAGACTAAATACAAGCGGACAATTTAAAACAATGTTTAATCTTATGACCAATATTAAACTAAAATTCTTGTGCTTTTTTGTCTATTCTTTTGTGCTGTTGGTACATCATAAAACACCTTTGAATATTCCATGTAACACCAACTTTGACAAACATAATAAATACAAAACAAATTGGGGCCTAAGAGAGAAGAAATTTTTTAGTGTAGCCAGAACACGGATAGAACACTATATGTTATTATGTAAGTGGAGAAAAATTTTATTTTTTAAGTGTCATTCTAATTGTATAATGATATAATGTATCATCCTTTATTCCGTTTATATTAAAAAATCTCTGATAAGGAGAAAATTCATGCAGCTTTTTAAGGTGAAATGATTCCTAGAGATGCCCAAACTCCAACTTCATGTTGACATATTGTTTTCCCTCTATATTCTTTAATGAAGTAGGTTGATAATTTTAGAAGACTGATACTGAAAATTCTTCTTTCATACCCAAACCACATGCATTAATATGTTAAAGTCAATTGAGGAGTGATATAAACACAAAAACAATACATCTCCTTAAGGTAAGTCCCTCTCCAACGCACGAGGGACATAAGATTATGTATGTCTAATCATTAAACTTTTGAAAAGAGCTACTACTGAGACATCATGATCGTGAGAAGGGTTCAAACTTCTTATTCATGCATGATTTCTTTTGGGATTATCTAGTAGTTTCAGAGATAGCTTGTTTTGGATGTTTAAACCATGCATATGCACTTTAATCATGGTTGTGGAGTACATTCCATTTGAAGTTTTGACTCACCAAAAGTGAAGAAAAAGAAAGGATAAAAATTTTCACCATGACCTATATAAAAAATAAAATCATGTCTATAACTGAAGATGTATCTCCTTTTTTCTATCATTCTCATGACAAAAGAGATACTAAAGAGTGAAATATATCTCGGTCGCCGATTAGATGACAGAATTTATCATCTATAAATGTTCATAAGTTTTTAAGTTCACAAATTCTTGCATAGTCTTATTTAATTAGTGAGAAGGTAAAGCATCTTGTTTCATGTGATGGGCTAAGAATTTATTTTTGGAATTTTTGCACTTGGCATGGGGTGCTGATGAGCATGCAGATGGTGGAGCAGATCTAAATGTAATAATGGTAGGTTGAGGGTAGTTGGCAATAAAATAAAAAGGTGGAGGTAGTGGTTGGATCATGGTTTCCCTCCCTCCAGTCCACAACTCTTCCATCAAAGATGGTACACTCTGCCTAGCACCCCACAGCTCATAAGTTATATTATTGAAGATCCCATGTCTCATTAGCTTCAACCTTCAACTAAATTGGTCACTTCTTTTCTAAATCCAAGTCATATCATCACCATCAGAATAAGATTAACTGATAACCCCCAATGGATTAGATGGGTGGGAAACTTGAAAGTGTTGTAATAGCAGTCACTCAAGTTTGATTTCCAACCAACTCTAACATGCATGATTAGTTTTTAAAATAGATATTTGTCTTAATTTAACTACTGCGCGAGTTGGAGACCCATTTTTGCAACTTGGATTTTACTTTTGTTTCTCTCGGGTATAATAACTTCGTAGTTGCTCGAGAATACTTGAGTAATATTTGAGACTAGACATAAATATACTTACATTATATATGAAATTTATGGGAAGCTTGACATGATAACTTTTCACACGTATGTGTTTATGTGGGTTCAAAATTTGAAAGCCCTCTTGCAGTCCTCTGCAGCATGAAACCTCTTTTGACCAAAAAGGCACCCGTTCCCACAGGGCAATGATGAACCAAAAGAAGCTGAAGGAGCTACTCCCACCGCTGCTCTAGCCTACCAATAAGGGAATTTAAAAATTGAATGTTGAAATGGAGAGGCTTTTGGGTATATGCAAAACACCGCTTAGTGTTACTACGTCATTGTAAATATGACATATACAATTATTTATTATTTATATACTCAAAGTGAAAAATAGTAACTGTATCGCTCATTCATATTATATTACGCAGAGTAAAACAGTAGATAACAAACATTACGAATATACAAGTAAGCATTTTTTGTTGAAATGAAACAACAACTACTTTTTCGGGCACAATTAAATGATTGTTAGCCAGAGCATGCACGGAATTGCATCTACTCAAGTTTCGCTACCTAATTGACCAAAAAAAATTGCCCTGCCCAGTCGATGAGGAGGGAGTGTTTCTTCTAGTGAAGGAGAAGATTTCTGGACGTACAAACAAACACCGACGCGTATTACGTCAAGAATTTCTCAAAAGAGTTCAGAAGAAAACAACCAAGAACAATGTGATGGTAACGGATAGGAAGACTACGAGTTTCGGAACCATAAATTAACGCATTACAAGATATCATATTGTGGTATGAGATTTCAAACATTATTCAAACATGGCAAACATCTCACACATATCCAGTGAGGATTTTAGCTCCATACGTTGGGTTCCAAAAGCACAATAAGTGTTCTACGTAAAAAGCATCATTTATGTGTTTTTTGTAGAAAGCACTGCAGGTGCTTTCCTAGACTCACTTGCCTTTTTAATAAGGATTCATTCAAAAAGTATTGTTACCAAAAGCGTTTTTGTCTTTTGAAAACGCTTCCAAACAAATCATTATTTTAGGTAAAGAACTTTTAAATTTTGGATATGTATAATCACTCACAAACTACACTTACTAAATAAACCCAGTTATTTTAATTCATGAGCATTTGAAGTCAAATGTGTTAGTTTTGAACCACTATTCCGATTAAACTAATAGTCAAGTTTTTGATAAACAATGAATTATGAATGGTCATGGATCACGATAATAATCAAAAGGATGAGCGAATGAATTGCGATTAATTTGATTAATGATTTGAATACAATTAAAGAATGAGTTGCAAGGTAATGAGAGGATGGTTAAAAAAAATGAAAAGTTCGTATTATAACTCATAATATCACATTGTGGAGTAGACTCAAACAAATAATGAGCGTTTTATAACCTATTAAAAATACTGAACTTTTTATAGGAGAATTAAATATTGAATATGATAGTATAATACGTTCTTTTGACTTTTCTTACATATTTCTTAATTTTTAATTTTCTGATCGAATGAATTTAAGAGAATCAAATAATAGAAATTAATAGGAGGTGTGAGAGATAGAAAGAGTTGTGTAAATAACATTGTTGTGTGTTTAATAGTTAAGAAGGACTAATTTCATATGTATGTTCAATCCAAAATAATTTTTTTAGGTAAGTAATCCAAATCAAAAAACAATTTTTAGGTAAGTTATCCAATCCAAAATACAATGAGAAATAAAACTGCATGTACATAATAATAATCTTTGTTTTTGTATTGGATAGTGAGTCTGAAACCTGAAGAATTTAATTGCTGAGGAAAGCAGCCAAACACAACCAATGAGAAACAAACAAACGAGCGTAACCGCAACACTATGTACATTATATAATATTGTGTATTGTGCCAAATTAGGTCAAGTCAGTTGGTTAAATGGTTAAGAAAGTGTAGTCGTTCTCTCATATTCGTGTTTGAATATTTTTTTTATAAATTAGAATATTTTAGAAATTTGTGTATGATAGATGTTTTTATCGACTCTCGCAAAGATGAGAGCTTTTGTTAGTTTGCGGTCACTTTTTTGACGTTAAATTCTTATGTGTGTGAATTTTGACATAACGAAAATGTAGTTTCTTTGTGATCAAAAGATTACAAATTCAAATGGTGGAAACATGCGTTTTGAAAAATAAAAGTAAAGTTGCATACGATAAATAATTTCTCAATCTTTGCAAATCGAAAAGTCTTATGAGCTTAGGATCTTCTTGCATTAAGTTCTCATGAATTAGAGTTGTTTAGACTGTCGTTTTTTTTTTTTTTTTTTCAAAAGAAATTAAAATATTGTGCGTTAAGCCAAAACAAAACGAAAAAGTATTACGAAAAAGTAATACTTTTGTGCTGGGCTTTGTGTCTCCCGGCAGACTCATTGAGTGAGAGGGGCACACAGCTCACACACACAAAGGGCAGTGCAATCCTCTTCATCTCCCCTTTCCTTTTTCCTTCTTATCGATTCATTTATTCATCTTCTTTCTCTTTCCTTTCTCCCCTCCTTCCATATTTTTATAATCAAACCCAAAAATTTTCTTTTCTCATCTCCAAAACCAAACTTTGAACTTTCCCCCTTGCGCAGTTGTCCGGTAAGAAACCCGGAAGCACTTTTTCCTGCTTAAATTCCCACCAAATTCTCAAAAGTCTGACTTTTTGTGCTTTTTTTGCACCAACATTTCTCCTGAGTGAGTGATAATCTCAGAAGAAATTTCTAATGCCTGGATTGGATCTGAAGCTTTTTACTTCAAGGAAGAAGCTTTACCCTCTGCTATTCAGCTCAGGCAGCTCCTCAGGTCTCACGGCATTCTCCGCTGCAAACTGCAGGTAAAAAAGTGCTTATAGATCTGAACTTGCTATGGCTGCCATTGTGAAAAGCGCTTTTTTCTGCTCTCTCCTTGCATGAATGCCTTACTGATATTTTTCCACTGAATTTCTGCTCAGCCCATCAATTTTTTTTCCAGTTTCATCCATTTTTACCGTAATGAAAATGTTGAATTTGGTCAATGTGGTTGCTTTGGACTAACCCCACTTTTCTTGTGACTGTTGGATTAGGTTTTAATTTGGTCAAATAATTTCTTTAGTTTTTCTTCATTTGGTGGTTGAACCACTCTGAGTTATCAATTATCCATAATTATGCTAATTTAGTCATGTTTTGTAATGCAATCAGTTTATAGTAGACAGCAATGCATGTAAAGGTCTTTAATTCTTACCTTTCTCACCCACTTGTGTACAATGTATGTAACTTAGCTTCCAACAGATGCGTACCCGATTTTGATGATACCTTTTTGTACCTTATTTATGGGAAAAGGAAGCTGATTGTTTCTTAATTTGTTCTGCTGAATTTAAATGCGGTCTAGCATTGAGGCAAAGTGAAATGAGCTATATTATTACTACTTTTCGGTGTTTCATGTCGTCCTTGCAAATTGTTTGTTATTTTGCCTTCTTAATGTATGAAATGCTTTGCATTATTGATCCCTAATCTTGATTTGTTCGTTTTCTTGCTGATCAGGAGATTGTGAGCCCTGCAGAGGTTGCATTTTGATTTTTTTCTACTCACTTTCGTAGACTTTGGTTGAAGCAGCTCTCCATGAAGTTCTGTCCCTTTTCAGTTATCCCTTTCCTTTTTGGCATTGCCATTCTTCTTCCTGTGGTTTTTTCTGACCTGACTTCGGATAAGCAAGCTCTTCTTGACTTTGCTGATGCTGTTCCCCATCGCCGCAACTTTAGTTGGAACCCTGCTACCCCAGTGTGCACATCCTGGGTTGGCGTCAATTGCACTCCAAATGGCATCCGGGTTACTTCCCTCCGACTTCCTGGAGTTGGACTTGTGGGCTCTGTCCCACCAAACACCCTTGGTAAGCTAGATGCCCTCCGGATTCTTAGCCTTCGGTCCAATCTCCTCCGTGGTGACCTTCCTTCCGATATTACCTCCCTTCCTGCACTTCGGTACTTATACCTCCAACGTAACAATTTTTCTGGTGACATTCCTACCTCCTTTTCACCTCAACTTAATGTCTTGGATCTATCATTTAATTCCTTAACAGGAAACATACCACAAACGGTACGTAATTTGACACAACTCACAGGATTGAGCCTCCAGAACAACACCCTTTCTGGACCTATACCTGATCTTAAGCTACCTAAGCTCAAGCGTCTAAATTTAAGTTATAACCATCTTAATGGCTCTATTCCACCATCCCTTCAACATTTCCCCAATTCATCCTTTGTGGGAAATTCACTTTTATGTGGAGGACCTCTTAAAGCTTGCTCCATCGTCCTTCCTCCGCCACCTCCTACTTCCAATCAACCACCACCAGCTCCCCAGAAAAAAAGCTCCAAGAAAAAGCTGAAGTTGGGACACATCATTGCTATTGCAGCTGGAGGGTCTGTTCTGCTGTTGCTGTTAGGCCTAATTATAGTTCTCTGCTGTTTAAAGAAGAAAGACAACGGAGGAACAAGTGTACTGAAAGGGAAGTCTTCTACCGGCGGAAGGAGTGAGAAGCCCAAAGAGGAGTTTGGGAGTGGGGTGCAAGAACCCGAGAAGAACAAATTAGTTTTCTTTGAAGGTTGTTCTTACAATTTTGATCTTGACGATTTGTTGAGGGCTTCAGCTGAAGTGTTAGGAAAGGGAAGTTATGGTACTGCGTATAAGGCTGTCTTAGAGGAGGCAACAACAGTGGTAGTTAAAAGGTTGAAGGAAGTCGTTGTTGGGAAGAGGGATTTTGAACAGCAAATGGAGATTGTGGGAAGGGTTGGACAGCACGCAAATGTTGTTCCACTCCGTGCTTATTATTACTCAAAGGACGAGAAGCTGCTAGTCTATGATTATATCTCAAATGGGAGCTTATCTGCGCGTTTGCATGGTATGCATGTCACTGCTCTCTATTTCTTTCTTTTATATCCCTTTCATAAAAATAAACACACTTTGCCTTACTATCTGTGAGTGAGAACTTAATGTACATATCTAAGAGAAAATGCAGGTAGTTACCATAAAGAGTGTATAATTTCTGCCGATACCCTTAGAAAAACATAATTTTTAAATTAAGATAGAGTTGTCCTGAAATTTAACATTTTGAAGTCTATTAGCTCTTTGTCAACGTAGTTTAGTAGCATATTTGATGATGATGATGTTACGTCGGCATTTCAGAGTTATAATTACATGCTTTGCAACTCGGATGCATTTAATCTGCTTGCATCCAATGAGAGTGTTACTGACACTGAAAGTCACATTATTTACAAAGGATGCATATAACTTTTCCTAACTACTTCTATTTCCCTTTTGTTTAATCGTAAAGCATGCTAATCTGTTATGCATAATAAAAGATCAGGTTACCGTCCTACTTTCTGTCTCCATAACCAATACACAAGATTACAAACTCCTGAATTCAGCAACTTCTTTTCAGTTAACTGAAGCATGCAAAGCAGCTTGCTATCTTCAATTTTCTTTTCTGTATTGGCAATCACTTTTATTTTGAAAGTCTGTGCATGGATCTATTTGGGACAGCCTATTTAGATCACCTTTATAGAGAATTCAGCTGTCTATTGAAGCACCATCTGGTGCACCACGCTGAATTTTTATTGTATCTGATGGCAGGAAACCGGGGAATTGAAAGACCTTCATTAGACTGGGACTCGAGGATAAAGATTTCCCTTGGCACTGCAAGGGGAATTGCTCATATTCATTCTGTGGGTGGTCCGAAATTCACTCATGGAAATATCAAGTCCACAAATGTCCTTCTCAGCCAAGACCTCGATGGGTGCATCTCTGATGTTGGCCTGACTCCTCTCATGAATGTTCCTGCCACTGCTCGGAGTGCAGGCTATCGCGCTCCAGAAGTGATTGAAACCCGCAAGCACTCTCATAAATCGGATGTGTACAGCTTTGGCGTCGTCCTCCTTGAGATGCTGACTGGAAAAGCTCCACTCCAGTCGCCGGGGCGTGATGATATGGTTGATCTTCCTCGGTGGGTCCAGTCCGTGGTCAGGGAGGAGTGGACTGCAGAGGTATTTGACGTTGAACTGATGAGGTACCAAAACATTGAAGAAGAAATGGTTCAAATGTTGCAAATTGCAATGGCGTGCGTGGCAAAGGTGCCAGATATGCGACCGACCATGGAAGAAGTTGTTAGAATGATTGAAGAAATCCGGCAATCCGACTCAGAGAACCGGCAATCTTCCGAAAGAGAATAAATCAAAGGACTCAACTGTGCAGACTCCTTGACCACTCAAACTTGTTGCTGTTTTCATTTATCTGGTTCTGAGAAATTCATGATTGAACCTTACATTTGCTGTACATGCCTCCTAAGTTTTCCCAGGAATTATTCAATTACATGCATGGCTTTGTAGAGTGGCAATTTATCAGTCCAACTGTTAAATATTTTTAAGCAGTTTAGGTGGGGTTTTTTTTTTTTAATTTCTTTTCTCGATTTGTTGAAATATGAATTTTAACATAATGAATTAATCGACGATCTTCGATAATTCAATAGTTTTTGTCTGATTTTTGTTTTGGGAATGTGATTTCCGCGCACCAATGTTTATTTCTAATCTTTAGAATGAATAAATAAAAAAAAATCGAGTGACATAAATAAACATGAACGGGTAAAAATCATTTCTCGTATTTTATTTCCTATTCCCATAATCACATTTTAATCACTATATATAATTGACGTTGAAAGTACACATCGTCACATTAAGAGAGAATGTGGTTAGAAATGTTGGTCACTTGGTCTAAAGCTACTCTCACGGAGACGCACTTTTTAGGCCCTTGGAAATAGGTGGCTATATATATGTATTTAGGGGTCGCATTTCCGTTGTAGGTCAATTTCTCTCCGAGCCTGTCGATCCCAGTTTCCTCTGCATGCTAAATCCGATTTTCCGTATATAGATTGTGGTCCTCCTCAGTTTCAGCTAAGAAAACTACAATGTTCCTCTAAACATATGAAACATCCTTCAAAAGTTCGTCACCTTTATCGTCGATTGCTTTCCTCCGTGATCCGGCTAGGAGGTGTTAGCTAGAGTTCCAACAATGGCAGACGGTCCATCCTTGCCTCCACCTCCTGGCCGCAACCAATCAAAGGCCAGCAGTGCGCGGCATGTTGCCATCTCTGAAACTGCCTCAGCTCCCAGCAAGGTCCGCAATCCGGCCTATCTGGTTCCTGACCTTGACCATGAGCGCCCCAAGCGACGTGTAGGCTACGCTTGCTGCGCATGGTGCTGCTTGGTCTTCTTCGCCATTGTGATTCTCGCTCTCATTATTGCTTTCATTGCCATGGCCATCTTCCATTCGTATCTGCCAGAAATCTACATCCGAAGATTCAACGCCACCAGCCTCAACTTTACTAAAGACCACAACAAACTTGTCTTGAGGGGAAAGGTACATTTTCTTGTGGAGTTCTTTAACAAGAATGATAAAACTGACCTCAAGTATGGTGCCTTCAAGATCAAGGTAGCGTCTGCGCATGTCCCGCTAGGTATCACCGGGTTTCCTGAGTTTGCTCAGGGCCAGAAGAACACGAAGTCGTTGAATGCAACCATTAAGGTCAATAAATTCGGGATTACCAAAGACGATGTAGATCAACTCAAAACCGACATAAAAAATAGGGAGATGACACTGAATTTGGCCATGACCGGAAGCGTTAGCTTCCCCATTGCTGGAATTTTCTTTAACGGCATTCCCATCATTTCAAACTGCGATGCCAAGCAAAGGGAAGTTGATTTCGGAAACAAGGCTAAATGTGATTACAAGATTATCCCCATATAATAAAATCCGCGATGATCTCCATCCGCGTTCTCTATGTTTCGGATAATGCTTTAGATCCCGACTTTTTTCTTGACTCTCTGACATGATCGCGGGATTACCTTAAGACGAGTTGAAAGAGATTTTCAATGGGGTGCAGGACA
Organism: Pyrus x bretschneideri; assembly: GCF_019419815.1. Lineage (NCBI taxonomy): Eukaryota > Viridiplantae > Streptophyta > Magnoliopsida > Rosales > Rosaceae > Pyrus > Pyrus x bretschneideri. Next base: position 9,617,301 of record NW_025999787.1, on the reverse strand, counting down.
AATAGCTGCCGGTAGTGTTAGATGAAGGAGAAATGGTTTGAGCCATGATATCATATGTCGATTGGGTATGTAAGATTTCATTATTTCTTGTGTATCTGGTGTGATGTTCAATTTTTTTTCGTTCTTTTCATGGTGCGTGGATCTTTCGTTAGTGTTGAGAAACTTGTTTACAATCAATAAACTTTTGCTCATTCTTTTTGTTTTGATTTCTTTCCTCGCCTTATGAGTTATGGCCTAAATACGCAGACAGATTACATGTTAACTAATCGATGGTTGGCATTGCCGCTACGTAGTGAAATCTTTTTCTTATGTTGAAAGAAGTCCCTAGTTTGAATATCTTTCTTGGCACAACGGAAATGTTGCTCCTTTGTGACCAAAAGGTTACGAGTTCAAGTTGTGAAAATAATCTCTTTGCGAAGCAAAGATAAGACTACGTACGATAGGTGTTCCTTTCACAACGCATGCAAAATGGGAAGTCTTTTGGACGGCCTTTTACTCTTGTTTCTAAGGATAAAACTTGGATGTACTCAAATTGAATTTGTCCTAACCCAAAACAAGTTTAATTAATCTTCATTAAGTAAGTAATGTCAGAAAATGTGATAAAAAAAATATAAAAAATGCACGACATGAGAGATGTGTAAGAAGGATCAACAACTCAACAACAAAAAATTTAAATTTTAAAATAACCATTACAAAAATTAGTGCGCGCAACACCGTCGCATCTAAGTCTCGAGTGTCAAAGTACTTGAATTCCATTCTAAGACATTCGACGGATCTCGATCCCGAATCCCATCCGTGCTAACAGGTATCGATGGATTCCGGGTTCGGGCATCGAATTAGGCACCCCGTTGATAAAAATGGAGAGGTAAGAAGATTCCAATCAACCCTGTAGAGTCAAGTTGACTCACTCAATCATGATGCCTTTGATGTGTCCACACAAAGAAAGGTAAGGATCCACACAGAAAGGGACCAGATTGCAAATTAGCAGAGGTGCGGTGGCGAAACGGTTAAAGTACATGTGTGAGGGGTGTATTTTGTAATTAGCTATAAGTGGGGGGCATGGACGTGGATCCTAAGTCATGTTGGAATATAATGATAGAAAATTCTAGAAACTAGTCTTTTTTCTTTCTTATCCTTTTCTTTCTCTCTATAATATATATATATATATATATGTATGTATAAAATACATAATATTTTTCCCCAATTTTTTACCTTCTCAGCTCGTTCAATCTCGGATTTTGTCAAATCCCAATCGCGCAATCTCCTGGTATTTTTACCTTTTCATCCAATTCTCAATTTTTCTTGAATTGCTGTTTCTGCCTTTTATTTTGTACGATTTTAAGGTGTCCACTTTGATCTGTGTTTGTGGGAAATTAGGGTTTGGATTTTGGGTGTTGATTTGTGATTGTTTGGCTGGCGATCTGGTATTGATTAGGGCTTTTTTTCTCTTCTGGGTTTTCATGTTGTGTTTGTTTGATTGCAGTGTGTTTGTAGGTGTTGTCATGGCATCTAAACGTATCTTGAAGGAGCTCAAGGATTTGCAGAAGGACCCGCCTACCTCATGCAGTGCTGGTATTTTGCTCCTTCTCCTTCAACAAATACCTTATCTTTTTGTTAAATTTGGATGCCATATTTAAAATTGTTTTAGAATTATAGATGGTAAGTTCTAATTGCAGGGGATTAGCGGTATTTTTTTCAATTGAATTGAACTCTTTGCAGCTCAGATTTTTAGCAAAAAAATTGGCAGGAAAAAAGGGGTAGTTTGATCTAGGTCCAAAAATTTGAGCTGTTAGGATTTAGTTCAGTTTCCTATTTTTCTATTGTAATTAAATTTCTTGATTTATGCATGTTTCTGAATTTTATCAATTTGAATATTAAACACGAATATCTAACCACTTTCTTAAAAATAGTTATATGCATGCCATGATATATGATACCAACACCATTAGGTTGAATAAAATACGGTTAACCTGTAATGGAGGTAGAATATACGAAAATAAATAAAACTTAATACACCTATCATCCATGAAAACAACATTAATAACACACAATTAAATTATTATGGAAGTCGAATAAAAAATTGAGATACGAATTGAGAGTAGGATTGAGAGTGGGAAGAAGGAGAAACAACGTTTTATTCTTATTTTCAATCCTAAAATTAAGTAAAAGATCCTATAAATAAGGAATAACATTGATCACAATTTAATAAAAAATAAATAAAAATAAGCTGATGTGGGCAATCAGTGAGTGGACCTAACCCAACAAAGTGGACTAAATCCTATAATGACTTACAAAAGTGAACTTATTTACTGAAAAAAAAAAAAACTGAGATTTAACCCTTTGCTTTATCAGTTATTAAAGATGTAGGAAATTTGTGGATGGTCGAATTGGGAATGAAACCATCACATCCTCTAATGGTTTAGTTGATGTAAAAAAGTGGTGGTAGGATATTTGCATTGTAGCAAGTTTTGCATCTGTCTCGTATGCTGGCTCATGCATCTTATCTTTCTGAGGTGTATGCATATATTTTGATCACTTTACTGAACTTGGCATACATTCTTCTTTTGGGGTTCTCTTTCGTGGATTATAGGTCCTGTGGCTGAGGACATGTTCCATTGGCAGGCAACAATTATGGGACCTACTGATAGCCCATACACGGGTGGTGTTTTTCTAGTTTCAATCCATTTCCCTCCGGATTATCCATTCAAGCCTCCGAAGGTAAAAAAAAATAAAAATTGAAAAATCGAATCCTTATGTTTCCATACATCTGTAGTTGCCATATTCCTTCATACGATGTCATAAATGATTTATCCTCCATACAATGTCATAAATGAAATGTGAGCTTTTGTGTGTCGTATAATGGGTGTAATGGATAACTGCAACAGTGTTTTATTGTTTATTCTTACATGCAGGTGATTATGTTAAAATATTCTCTCTTCAATTGCTGTGAATGTAACTTAATGTGTATTATCTCTGGAATTGTATTTTATCTTCCAAACGGCTATAAGTTGCAGATGCATTGGACATGAGTCATATTTAAGTAGATTGCATTCTTGTTGTACCAGGTCATATTGTAATTACATCCAACTTTCTTAGGAAGAAAATAGTTTCTTCTCTGTATGTGTGTGTGAGATAGTGCATGTTTAAGTAGTGTTGGTGGTCACTGGTAACACATTTAGCTTTTATGGGTGTTAGTGAGAGTGTTATATGATACCAAGTGGAATCTGACTTGGATATTTACCAGCTGATTTACTCTTCAGTCGTTAGGTTGTTTATTCACCAACAGTTTGCCACTGTTGTTTTAATCATTAAGCAATTAATTTGTTCATTTTATTGAAAATACAAACAAAAACTGTAACAAGAATAATAATGAACATCCATAAAAAGATTTGGTTTCTGTATGTCACTTGTGGCTGTTTGTATTGAATCTATGGACAAAGTACTTCTCTGTAATCGATATCTATCTTATAATGCTCGTATTCAGAGTTATTCCAGATATTCGGGGAGATGCGTTTCTGATTTCAGTAAAGTTGCATGGTGTTTCCGGTGTTCCCACAGTTTTCCATAGATGTAGTTTATCTTAGAATGCTTTAAAAACTATTACAACAAAGAGCTGATTATTGTGAGATGATATTATTGATAGCAGGTGCCCCTTTTAATGTTTTGGCTTCTAAATTGTCTTTGGAAGAATTTTAGCAGCTAACTCAAGTTGTGTGTGTTTTCTAATGCTTTTCTCATCTTGTTATTGTTTCATCGTTAATTGAGTACATCTCTTGGTAGTCTAGAATGTGGATTCTAACTCAAGTTACATTTCAGGTTGCATTTAGGACCAAGGTCTTTCACCCAAACATTAATAGCAATGGAAGCATTTGTCTTGATATTCTCAAAGAACAATGGAGCCCGGCACTAACCATTTCCAAGGTTTGTGTTTTCTATCCCTCTTATCAGAATTCTTCATTTGTGTGGGACTACAAGAGTTCTGGCTTCTGTCCCCTTATCAAATTAAAAGACGTCCTGTGGCTCCATCCTAATAATCCTACTTCTATTCCAAGTCATGTTGTATCATGTGACTTGCAACTGGTGATGTGAGATGTATGCATAATGTGCGTTTCCATGCTATCCTACTTTTCACTCCATGTTCTGTTGTATTACTCAAGATGGGACGAGTGATAAGGCACAAGCATGTGGGGGTGGCCAAAAAAGGATGGAATGCCATCATTTTTTATGGGATGGAGTTAAAATATGGAGGAAGTAACATGGTATGCTCAACATAGGATGAGATGTCACCATTTTGTGTGATGGGAGTTACGATGGCTTCCTTTTAATCTGATAACAGCACTAATTCCAGTTCAATAACTTCTTTATTTGATATATAGGTTATTAATGTCTACTAAATGAACTTGTGTTTCAGGTGCTGCTGTCCATATGCTCTCTGTTGACAGACCCCAACCCAGACGACCCACTTGTCCCTGAAATTGCACACATGTACAAGACGGACAGGGCAAAGTATGAAGCCACTGCTCGCAGTTGGGCGCAGAAGTACGCGATGGGGTAAGAAGGATGTTTCCGGCATTTGTGAAAAGGCTTGCAAATGCATGAAATCCATCTTGGTTTAAGTAAAAACGTTGGAAATATTAAAATTTATCTATTTTGTGCGACTTAAAGTTGATCAAGGAAACATCGCTCTCATTTTGTGAATATTCATTTGAAGGCATTGGAGATGGAAGGAAAAAGCAACTGTAATGTATCGTTTCTAAGATATTTAGTCAATGGTTGGTTTGTTGAAGAAATAATGCTTGTTAAGAGCATAAGCGCCTGGATTGCCTGGTTAAACATATCCAATTGCATATTATGTTTGATTTGAAGGTTCCAAATTGATTTTTGTATTCGGATTGATGAACCTGTCGTGAAAGCGATTACTGGAAGGCCAAAATCACTTCTCGAAAGAACGCGTCGGGAAAGCATTTGTTGAGAGGCCATCACTTCTGGGGAGAAGCACACGAGATTTGCTTTGCAGTATAATTTATGGAAAAGCCTCTCATGAGCTTTTTTCTCCAGAAGTGATTATGTGATTTGGCCCTACTATAATAACTCCCAAATGGACCAGAATTGTTTGGCAGCATTAATAAATCGGCTTTCTGTTTGTTTGCCTGGGAAGTGTTTGGTGATATGTCGTTCTTGTTTGTTTGAATAGTTCCATTTGGCAGGGTTACACGATGTGGGTTAGGCCAATTGGTTAAGGTAATGCCTCTACCTATTTATACCGAGCTCTTCTAATTTTCTGTCATTTGAAGTAGTGTGTTACAAGATGTCGGTTATGCTAGTTGGCTAGAGCAATGTCTCTGTCTCTTGTATCGAGTTTGATTTCTTTCCTATGGTTTAAAGCAATAAAGAATATCGCATTGTTAAAAAAAAAAATAAAAAAAAACAGGTCTTGAGCTATTTTATTATGAAAGGGACGTTGTATATATCTGTGATACAGATTACAGAAATTTCATTTTTCTTTATGGTTTTGGTGGGAAAAAACTGTCCAACTTATGTTGTCACGATCATTGGTAGCTATAAAGCGCAGAACATGTGAATTGTATGCGAATGAGTCACAGCGATTGACGGTTCTGGTTGTGGATGTGGTAATGCAAAGTCTGGCAGCGGATGATGTTCGTTTTGAATTTTCATGTCTAGAGACCACGTGCCCTCATGGGTTCTCCTCCTTCTAAGTTCCAATTTCATTTTTCAAGGTTAACTTTTAATTAGTCCATCCGATACGAAGATCATCTCTAATTTTTGAATTAAAATTTAAGATTCTAATTCAAGAAATTTAGGTTTTAATTTAGAAATAATTTTTCTGCTCTAATCCTTTTAGGTTAAAATTTTAACTCGTCTATGCCACTTTGGGCCTTCTTGTCCTTCGTTGACCGTCTTAAGGAGAAATCTTGTTAAAAAGTTTGCCCACATAACAATTAAACTAAAGTGCGTTTTCGGATAATTTGAAAGGGCAAGTAAGGGTAATAGCCTTCACTGGATGTTATGTGAATTTGCCATTTTCGTATAAAGTATGCAAGTCATAGATTCTTAAAAAGCCTTGGTAGCATGCAGTACATACTCCTAGATTCTTAATAGTAATAATACAAGGAGTAGGTGCATGATTTAAAAGAAACGTCATTAGAAATGATTATAACCCTAATACTTTTTTTTTTTTTTTGGAGGCACTTTAGCTAAAATGGTATTTGAGATTGGTATAACTCCTTACTTTGATCCCTGAGATTTGAATCGATAGCAGTTATACATGAGTTTGTCCACCTCAACTATTTTAGTATTTCCATGAAAAATCTCTGTTAAACAATGATCAAAATGACAAGAATACTCTGTATTTAATAAACAGTTAACCAAAATAATTTGACAAAGGATAAGGACAGTGAAACCCCTCATTAAGATTAAGTGTGTACTTTGAGGGGCAAAATTAAAATATCATTAGCTTATCACTTGGTTGACAAGCAACTAAGGTGGTCATTACAACCTCTATCTGCAGTCCTTTTGTCCCGACCCTAATCATGCATGACTATTCCCTTTGCTCACGTGCTGATTCATGGAATGGGGTCTATCTTTGCCTTTGCTTCATCCCCAAGCATAAACCAACCCTATCAACTTTTCAAACTTTTTGGGTGGTTTTATTTAATTTAAAACCTATCTCTATGTGTGTAATGCCACAAGGTGTGATAGGTTGAAGAAAAAAGTAGCACTACATAATTCGTAATAGGTTTTGACAAACTTCCTTCCTCAACCTATGTTATTTTGACTCAATCCAACCCTCGCTTAAAATAATCCAAGGGTGTCGTCTTTTTGTGAACACGGCTCGAACTCCTGTATATAACGAGTTTTAATTTTACGTGAAAATCATAATATAACACATATATAAATAAAATTGAGATAATTTTAAGTATCGACATCACGTAATCAGACTTGTGTAACCATTTAATAACAAGCTATCACGTGTTTCGAACTATATCAACTCCTCGGCTAGACCAATTCTAATTATTACGAGTGTAAAGCAAAATAGGGCCAAACAGAACCAATTGCCCTGAAGATTTTCCTTCCATAGACAATGATAATGCAGTGAACACTGAATGAGTTTTTTTTTCAAGTAAAGGTATTAATAAATGGACCGAATTAGGTTTGCAGGGGTCGATGAAAATTAAAACTGGGTCCAACCGAGGAGCTGATGTTTGTCCGTGATGATCATGATATGGGCTGGCATGCACCTATCACCCATGCGTTGAAGAAAAAAAAACACCGTTTGAATCTTGTATTAGCGCACAATTCAACAGTCTCACAGATGCTGCACAGTAAAAAGTTAAACAGTTTCCCAATTACTAAGTGGAAAAAGAGTCTAAAGAGAAGCACGCTTTTGGAGACACACTACCAACAAATCAAGCACAGTAATAGGCAGAGAAAAAGAACTGCGTACTATTTTGACCGCGTGGTCGGTTCCAGGCAGGTAAAACTTAAATTAGTACTGGCTATTAAGATTTTTAGCTGTCTCAGTTGTATGTCTTCTTGTATTCATAGTTTTCATTGATATACATTAGACCTATTCTCTCGTTTATTAGAGCTTATTTTGTTATCATAAACTCAATCAACCATGCTAATGAGAGGAGCGGAAATGTCAAGATGAGTATAGGAAATGAATTATGATGCGCCATTTGAACAAGTTAAAATACATAACAAGATGTAGGTCTGGAACGTTATTATTTTGGGTTGAGAGTCATGTTTTTATGCAAGTCTTTCATAATTGATGAACGAAAAATCATCGTTGCGTTAGTGATTATAGGCCATTTATGCATATAGATTTTATATGACAACACATTACTTGCTTGTAACTATCTATTGTAGCTCGTGTAAACGATTGACGCTAGTATTTGTATACGATTTATATATATTGCGTATATTTTTGTGAGAAAAGTTATACATCTCTCACATGGAGATCATGAAAACTGATTGTATGATATATAATAAACGAATATGATTACGGAATCTTCTGGATTCCCAAGAAAAGGATCTAGCAACCCTCAAAACCCTGCTATAAATTAAAATATTAAAAGAGAAGGAAAAAATCAAAGAGGGAGAATTAATCGGAGGAAAAGTTTGGACTCTCTACCGTGCTATAAATTAAAATATTAAAAGAGAAGGAAAAAATCAAAGAGGGAGGATTAATTGGAGGAAAAGTATGGGCAATTTGTGGTGTGCGAGCGCAGTAGTGGAGTGGTTTGTGGAAGAAAAAACAGATGGAAGAGGAAGAGGGCAACTTACACGTCAACAGAGGCAGCTGGCAGGAGGTTCGTTTCCCGCTTTACACTCCCGACACGACTCACTGACTCACGACTCATGACCCGCTCACATTTCAGAAAAATTTTAATATATCGGGAATAAAGTTTAGGATATCAAGTGCCATAAGAAAATTGGTTCAATCTATCTTTTTTTTTTTTTTTTTTTTTTTAAGTTTCAAACTAATGATATTATTACATTTAATTTATCATTACGTGTTCGGGACACAATGAAAATCCCTTCTCACGTACACACCCCCTCACTTCTTGAGGCGAGAATTTATACCCATTTCCTAACCAAAGTAAAGATAAATTATATTATGACTCACTTGTAGTGATTTTCAGACTCATATGTATAAGGAGTTTGTAACTCAGTTAGTTAAAAACACTCACTTATGAAATTGAGGTATTGAGCACGACTTCCTACTTGCCCAACATCATATGAAAAAAATGGAATTGTTTTGTAACATTTTACATTCATTTCTTTGAGGGAATTAACTTGGCTTCTCATTGGGAGGAGTTCCTCCTCAATTAATTTGTAGCCGATTCATGAAACTTCAAGTTTATGATCAAAACAATTAGAATTACAAATCACTTTTCATAGAAATGATATTTAAAAAGTAATGTTCATAGAAATGATCTTTAAATTTTCACAATGGTAGAAAATATATTAAACATTTACATGACCGTCTGAATTCAAGTCCACCAGTAACTAATCAAACAAAATATTTTGTTTGACAAAAAAAAAAATTCTGTAAGTTGGTCGCAAAGTAAATTAAAGTGAAACCGGTCAAAATAAAAGAGAAAATGTATCTAGACAAGTATAAAAAGGTATCTAGAAAACGTATCCAACTAAAATTAACTTCCACTAAAAATTTATGTAGGACTAATTTTATTTTTGGCAATATTTCCCCATACACATTCTACACTGATGACTCCATGCACTATATATACACTTTACCCTTACCATTTTTCTCCGCTTTCCTTCTCTCCCAAACCTGCAAGGGGTTTTAGCAGTAGCACTCTCTGCCAAAAGCTTCCTTACAGCTCCCCTTTGCAGGTCCTCCCTCTTCTCTTTTGCTATTTCTTCTTCCTTCCACTCCATAAAGCTTCTCACTTTTACCCTCCCCCTCCCACTCTCCCCCCTCTATCTCTCTCTAAATCTCAACCTTCTACACATTCAAATCCTCACTCACTTCAGCTCAGTGGTACTAATTTTTCTACACGCTCTCGCCGTCGATTCTTGATGTTGCTTCAGACCAAACCCAAATCGCCGATTTCAGTTCTTCTGCCTCAAAATCCATGACAACCTTCCAACCCATCTCGTCCGTACACTCAACGGTCAAATTTTCAGAGCAAATAACCACCGTGACAAAACCCATGATCCAGGAACCCGATAACCCGACTCGTATCCCGCCAAAGCTCGTCCGGATCATACTTACGGATGCCGACGCCACCGACTCCTCCAGCGACGACGAAGACAGAAGCGTGCGCAGAGTCAAACGACATGTTAGACAGATCAGCCTAGAGCACTCCTCGCCTTCCTCTTCCTCTCCTTCATCTTCGTCGTTGGTTTCTTCGGGTCAGTCAAAGCGGGCGAGGAAAGACTCGCGACCCGGATCGAAGTCACCGGAAACGGCCGCGGATCTCCTGAAAAAGTTTAGAGGTGTCCGGCGGAGGCCTTGGGGTCGCTGGGCCGCGGAGATCCGAGACCCGACCCGAAGAAAACGGATCTGGCTCGGGACCTTCGACACGGCGGAGGAAGCCGCCACTGTTTACGACAGAGCTGCCATCTTGCTCAAGGGTCCTGACGCCGTCACCAACTTTTCTAACGCCGTTATAAAGGAGGAAACAGTCGTTGGCGATTTGACGGCCCCAGCTGCGGAGCAGGGATGTGGGTGTGTAACTCCCTCGTCCAGCGAGGCTCTCTCGTCGCCTACTTCAGTTCTTCGTTACGGTGACCAAACGCCGTTTGATGGTTTAAGTTACGGATACGCCGACGCCTTCGAATTTGATTTCGGCTTGCCGTTGAGCTTGCCGGATATCATGTTGTCAAGTAACAGCTTTGCACGCGACGAGTTCGGCGAGTTTGATGTAGACGATTTCTTGGCTGACGTCGTATGTTGAATCCAACAGTATTATACACGTGTTGACTCCAGTTGAGGCACGTGGATGTTAGAGGAGTATTTTGTAATTTCACTTGCTACTGTGTTGCAAGTTGCAAGTGAAGTGTTAAACTTTGCGAATTTGCGAGTTGCAAGTTGCAATTGAAGTGAGTTTTGTTACGTGGCACAAGCAGTACTTGGAATACCGATAATACCCTAGGGAGTGTGAGATACGAGGAGTATGAGTAAAGCCGATTCTAATATATACGGCGATTTTGTGAGAACCCTTTTGTACTTTTCTTTTAATTTTAAATTATTGGTGTTTAATTGTAATTAAACACGGATTATTATAAATTTTTATTTGTATTGTCAATGAGAATAAAAGTCTTTTTCTTATGTCTAAAGTATTTTACATACTGAAAAAATAGAATTGACTCTTAATTAAACTCGAAAAGCGAAAAGTATATCAACCTGCTACCGCCTGTAGTCATAGTTGTTCATATGCAAATGGTAAGATATGTATAGTAAAAGCTAATAACTTAAAAAGTAAAATATCCCACCATTTATATAAAAACACGTAATGTACCATTCATATTCCGATTACAATGAAAAATTTTCTCTAAGTTTGGAGTGGGGAAAGAATAAAATTAAAAATCATAAATGAAATATTGCTTTTGATTTCTTGGACATCACGCCTGTCGTTGAAAATAAAAAAGCATAAGAATTATTATTCTTGTAATTATTTTATTTAAGATTTTGATTAATTCGAATATTCATATCCCACAAAATAAAATATTCATATAGAGATGGACCAATTAGTCTTTGTCTTAGTGAAGTTTTTCCATATTTAGTTTAATTGACTCACGCAAATGATAACAATGAGACACATCATTATATTTAAATATTCAGTTGTGACTAATCTCGTTGTGCAGTATCATAACTTTATTGTCGTCTTTTTTTTTAAATGATAAATCTTGTTAAATTAGATGTTAAATTAACTATCGTCGTTGTTAATGTAAGAGAGACAGTCAGCGGTTCATCGCAAACCAAACCAACAGACGTCATTAGGAGTAATACTACCCAATATAAGTAACATTTTAATTTTATTTTTCAACTGTACCAATGTAAGCGAAATGTAATGTCTTACTAAATGTTCTATCATTGTCGGGAAATTATATTTATAGAGAATATAATATTTTTTGGTGTCAAGATTGCTTGTTTTTTGTGACTTATTTTCTTATGCGCTATGAAATGGACTGAATTTTCTTCTAATTCTTTTTTAGGTTTTGGCAGTTGGCTGTCACTATTGTTTGGAAGTCTCAACAGTTAAGACACGTGTTTGAATATATTTCTGGTCAATTACTTTCGGAATTGAGACATTGCAAATATTAGTCTTGAGTTTGGCTTTTGTTGGATATTCATCATGGGCTCCATCAAATTACATAAATACCAAATGTAATGCATCATAACGAAATATAATGTCAAATGCACATGAATATGGATTAGATATATGTGAAAATCGAACCAGACGAATATTAGACATTATATCTTGAGACAAGTTTCCAGTTACAGTGTTCATGATTGAACGATGTTTGCCTCTCATAGTACAACGATCGCGTCTTTCTAATAATAGCATTCCAAATCACAGTGAACCACGATTTTGTTGAACTCTCTTAGACTCACTTAATCTAACATGAACATGTATGAATCAACAAATAAAGTGACTAATGACTTAATGTAATGACCAAGGATGACAATTATACCCGATAACCGCGGATAACCGCCCGAATACATTGGATTTAGATATGAAAATTCGGATATATTTTGGGTATGGGGAAAAACCATGAATATTATTTGGTTATGGTTATAGGGGTTCCCAATCCATATCCGTATCCGTTCCCAAATCCAAACCGAATAATATATAATATAATTATTCATAATATTAAAGTATTGAAAAATATACACACACACACATATGTATATTCATTATTCACCAAATCCCTTACTTTGAGTGTAAATACAAAAAATGCATTATGTGAGTTGTATTTTGTGGGAAAGTTCATAAGTTTTGATATGAATCAAAATCTATGAGAATTGAATGGTACATATGGAAGATATCAAAGATCAGCTAACATTATCAATGTTTAAATTTAATTTTTATGCTCCACAAGATTCATTCATTAAATCATTTTATACATCAAATTTTCAATGAAGAAATTAATATTTACTAAATTATCATGCGTTAATTAAACGAATATATTTTTTGTATTGACAACCGTTAACCGATAGAAAATCCGTTATCTGGTAGGTATGGTTACGGATAATACCTGATAGTTAGTTTCCAGTTATGTATATAATTAATTTTTGTGGTTATGGGGATAGATATAACATTTCTGTCCCCAAACCGAACTATTGTTATCCCTAATGATGACACCTTTACATAGATGTAGAAACGACTCTTCATATTAGTTATGTCCTATCTTAAGAAGTCAATAGTTGCATATCTTCAATTGAAAGGCAAAGAAACAAGAGACGCAAGGATAGATCCAATAGCCACCAACAGACCATTCAATAATTTGGACTTTAGCTCTTGTATTATCTATTCATTCACCGCTGCACCATCACCATCACCATCACCGAAAGAAAAAAAACCGAGTGATGGGAAACGGAGACGAGAGGCTGGACGGCGGCATCCAAGGTAATTAGGCTTGGCGGAGCATCCTCATGACTGTTAGTCATCTTGTTTTATTTATTTATTTATGTTTTTAAATTTTAACAAATAAAATATTATCTATAACAAGATCATGGGGGAATGGGCTAAACCTCACAATAAGCTAGCAATAATGTATTTCAAATTCGCCTTTGGCGAGAATCGAACTAAGAATTCTCACTTATAAGTGAAGAAAAATATCACTAGACTGTAAAAATCATTTAAAACAAAATTTAATCATGATCAAGCTATGGGACACATGACAAACTACTAAGAAGGAAGTGAGAATCCACCAAAGTTAGCGGTGGTGAGCAATAATGCGCACTAAAAAATAAGAAGAAAGTAGGTTAGGGTGTGGGCCGTAGGGTCCACATTGAATCGGTGGTTACTCATTAAGGCTAAATTAACGATGAGGATCCTTTTTAGATTCAGTTTGTAAGGATCATCACATCTTAGCCGTTGATCATATATTATACAGCCAGTTTTCATTAGGTATTATTTGTGTTTAATTTTAAATCAATAAATTCAATATGATTTCTGACCGTATGACGTATAATAAATGACTAGATATGAGAATTCCTAAAATCTTCATAATTTGAATCCGGATTGAATCTAAATCCCTAAATTATAGCCTATTGGAATAGCCTTGGGGTTACACCGATGCATGATGGGATCTCAAATGGACTTGGTACAATTGCATATATGAATAAAGTTGGTTACCGGCGGCTACAAAGATGGAATTGGAACTCCCCAATTTCAAAGCGGGGAATGGGAATGGACGATGAGATTTAGGGGCTGTCGGGGAGCAGCAAATAAAGATGGAGTTTTGTATGCTTTAAAAGTGATGCAGGATGACTCAATCTTTATTTAATGTAATAAATATATGTTAGTGGGGTAGATTAAGGGGGTTAATATTAATGAGTTCATTAACTCTAGTAATGATGCATGTATCAGTAATTATTAAGAGGGGTTAGAGTTTTTATAAATTAAGAGTATTTTGTGTTCTAGGGCGAAGAAGATGATGAATTGAATTGAAAATTGCGTGCAGTTTGAGATGGTTTTCTCATTTTTGTTCTTGTTCTATCAACTTGGATATTCCAATGGAATTAACGAGGTATAGACACCCCAACGGTCATTGGCCATTCTCGTGTAGAGAATCAACAACGCTTGTGTGATAAACTTCTTGGCATTCTTGGTGAATCAACAAGAGGTTTAGAACTTACAAAATTCGGTATTGTCTTTGACAATCAACGAATCTACATGGAAGAGTCATGCATTTCATGTGTTTTGTTTTAACATCCATTCTCCATTCAAGGATCGGTATCTAGATTTATTAATTAACTGATTTGTGTTTTGATCACTGCATCAAAAAGGCAAGGTGATAAATGCAAACGAGACTCACAAAATTACAATTTTTTATGAAATTTTTGTCATTTCACAAGTCAATTTTTATGTTAATATTATAAATATTATGTAAAAAATTTGAAATGAGAGTTTCACTTTAAAAAGCGTCGTTGGGAATTTCTTAAGGCACAAAAGCAGAGAATGAGTCTCATGAACAGGGAATGGGTGGGTCCCATTAGTTGGTGACCAAACAGGTACGAAAGTAACGTAACCTCAAATCTATCCCATCCATAGCCAGTAAACCATAGCCGCCTCCCACTAATAACAATTAATTAATTTTTTTAATTCAATCTTAATCCCAAATTATATGAGATGTAGGTGCCTTATTATACCAATGGATTTGGTCTTAATTGTTTGTTTTTTTGTTTGATGTGCAGTAAGTCCACTCCACGTGCGATTAAAAAAATTGTGACATAAATATCTACTGGTTCTAGAAATTAATTTATGCATATCATTGTCACAATTCATTACTATTTGCTTCCTAATTACTCTTATCTCTTTCTTTAATGAATATCTATGTATCCAAACGCCAGCACAGTATACACACCATAACCATGGATCATACATTCCGATTTTTCGATGGTACAAATTTGTAACTAGGTGTAGCCGGTGGTAGATTCAAGATTCGAACATTAGAAAGTTTAGTGTTAATGATTCAAGTTTTTTGTAAAAGCATCCATAAGCAAGCCTAGACCGAGGGTTTGTTAGTGAAATGCTTTCTAACGGTCAAGTTAGTAACTAGTACTAAGACTAAAAAAGTAGGCAAGAGAATAAGTATGCAGAGATTGCATTACCAGAAATGATCCCTAAGACTGTATTAATTTACACCAGTCGAGGAGATGACCTTTTAGGTTAGTAAAACCCGTATCAAACCGGAAGAATCCTAAAAGATATCTAAGAATATGACACACTTGGAGCGCATGCCAACCCTTAGATTGTAAGGACTCCAAAATTGTAGGAAACCTGCTAATTTCTTGTTGGACTAGTTTCCCGAATCTTGTGGAACGAGAATGGTCTATCTCAGCGAAGTCGATGGACTTCGCCCATTAATTTTGGAACAGGATGATGGTGGCATGTTGATCCGTTTAATTAGCTCCGCAGTGAAGGTTATTGAGTCCATGATCGGACTTCTAAAGTCTACGTATTACGATCCTTCTTGCTCCGCCCTGGAAAATGATGATCTCACAATTGCCCCTAACTAGGCATAAAATATGACTTGTTCCCCTTAAGGATGGATAGTCCCGTAAACCACGCTTTTTAGAGTAAGTCATAACACGTACCGTTTTCCTTTTTCAGACGTGTGGCGTCTCAACTTCATTTCTCATGAACCTTTAGACATTGAAATGTTCTGTCTCTGAGTGCACTACCTTGTGAATCAAGCCTTCAATATCGCAATGAAAGCCCAGTGGCCGTTGCCTTGGGGTTACACTAATGCATGATGGGATCTCAAATGGACTAGGTACAATTGTGAAATATGAAAAGTTGGAATTGGAATTCCCCCAATTCAAAGCGGGAAGTGGGAATGGATAATGAGATTAGGGGCTGTTTGGGCAGCGGTGAATAAAGTTGGATTTTTGGTGGGTCCTATTGATTGGCGACCAAACAGACACGCAAGTAAATCTGGTCCATCCACAGCCAGTAAACCACAGCCGCCTCCCACTAATAACAATTAATTAATTTTTAATTATCTTAATCCCAAATTATATGAGATCTAGGTGCCTCAATGGATTTGGTCTTAATTGTTTGTTTTTGCTTGGATGGGCAGTAAGTCCACTCCCCATGCTATTTATAAAACTGGTGACGTAATATCCTATTTCAAGAAATTAATTTCTGCATGTCATTGTCACAATCTTCAATATTTGCTTTCTAAATACTCATTTCTCTTTTTTTGAGAAATGATAAAGAGACTTTATCAAAAGTATGACTTTTAATAAATTTTCTGTCACTTCACAGATCAACGTCAATTTCTTTGTCAAATTATAAAACATTGTGCAAAAACATAAGGCATGAGAGAGTGCATGGAGAGTCCCCTAGCATTTCTCCTTCTTCGAATTTTCTATGTATCCAACGCCAGCAAAACACAATATACACAGCATAACCATGGATCTTACGTTCAGATTTTTCAATGGTACAAATTGCACCTAGATGTAGTGTGGTTACAATTGTTAAACCAACAAGAGTTGTAGCTGTT
Source organism: Pyrus x bretschneideri (assembly GCF_019419815.1). NCBI lineage: Eukaryota > Viridiplantae > Streptophyta > Magnoliopsida > Rosales > Rosaceae > Pyrus > Pyrus x bretschneideri. The sequence continues at coordinate 9,600,570 of NW_025999787.1, read as the reverse complement.
AGATTGACGATTCATTATTCTCTACTTATATAGATTGGTCACAACTTCGCTAATCTCTCTTCAGCCGTGAAGTCATAAGTTATCTCTGCTGCATTAGCAATAGAGATATATGATGGAATCAAATCGATGATTATATTACCAATTTACCATTAAGTATGAATTATAATATAGTAACTTTGTTCTGGTTCTTACAAAATTTTTATATGTTCATTTTTGGGCCCTATGATTTAGGTTTGTAAAAACAAAAAAAAACTTGCATACACCAGAGTGCATATTGAGCAATTTTTTTTCTCTAAATTTGTTGTCACACAAAAAATGTGAAAAATAATAAGTTCAAACCTAAAGGCTAAAGCCAACTCTTTGTATTGCTTCATAATTCAGCTCATCCATGTCGTATTGTTTAGATCAAACCATGCATTAACTAACCCGTGAGAAAAATGACTCTTGGAGTGAAAAAAATCTTGGAATGTTAATGTTATGAAAAACCCTAAATTGAGATTTCGACATTTGTACTGTCTACAAAAAAGTGTGACAAGAAACTGAGTCCAGAGTGGTGTTCATAAACACAAAAGCAGCCGCAAAATCTAAATCTCAAGGGGGTTTTATCACGATTGGTCTCTGAAATATAACATTCCAATTAAAATGGTTCGTGAAATAGAAAATTTATTAATTTGATCCTCGAAAATGTATCTCACAAATCAAATTTGTCATTCCGTTTACTTTCCGTCAATTTAAGTGTTGAAAGTGGTCACGTGAATGCAGGTAACAACTTTCAACATTTCATCTCACTCAAATCTCGTGTTCGAGCAGATTTCACGGCCTATTCATAAGGTCGTAGGAGGAATATTGGAACGGAAATGTACATGGAGGTTTCGGCACTCTCGTCGCTGCGCTCTTCGTCTTGGTTTGCCACTGTGCCATTCGGAAATCCTCTCCCTACTGTGTTTCTCCGGTCGGTGCACCAATCTGGGGTTTGCCTGTCTTCCATTAGGTTCCTCTTGGTTTTCTCTAATTTGTAGTAAAATTAAAATATGAGATTTTAGTAATTGGGTTTTGTTTTTAATTTTTTCTACAATTTGGTATTTGGGGTTAATCAATTTAAAGATATTTTGTCATTGGGTCATGATCAAATTGATTAAAAGATCACGGGGTAAAATCGAAACCATGGAGGGTGGGGGTCTGTTGACAAAAAGACTGTGCATGAAATCTGTTACATACAAGTTCTTCTCCCACGTATTTCATACAAAGAGTATAGAAGACATCCCTAACAAACTACTTCAAGGAGCAATGTATTGTAATAAATCTAGTTGTGACGGGTCATCGTTTCCTATCATGTGAGTGAAATGCAGAAAAATAAGGTATGAAACCCGTTACATGCAAATTTTTCTCCTGTATATTTCAGGCATAAAATACAATGAGAGTGAGAGCTGCTGCAAATATTTTTATAAGTTAAGCACGCGCAAGAACTATAACGAGGCAGGTAGGATTTCACTCAACATCTCCCAGCTGAAAAGTCAAAGCCTAGTCAAGTCGGCACTTGACCGTTCCATACCTTCTTTATTTCTAATTTAAAATTGTAGTTTTATCAAATCGGCATTAGTATTACGGTTTAGTGATATTATAATTTAAAATCATTTTAACAACTAACAAGTGCCTAGTGGTTAGAGACGAATTCTTTGTCCGTATTCTACGCTTCACATCCTGAGTTTGATTCTTAATGCTAGTAAATTACACGGTACTAGCTAGAAGGAGGCTGAAATATCTCTATAAGTCTCTTTCCATTTCCCGAAAATGTGGACTTCTGGGACAGAACCACTAACTGATCGCCTCTTAAGAAGAAAAAAAAAACAAACAAACAAAGAAAACCACATTAAACAAGGCACCACCCGCTTTCAACAATACTGTGCCAAACTAGTAGTTTGTAACCTAGTGCCATGTATAGGAAACCTAATGAAAAAGTCTTGAAAACTTTGAGTTTTAATGATAAGGACAAAATAAAGGGTAAAATAAATAGTGTCAAGATTGACTTTTTTAGTGTAAAAATATGATTTTTCGTTGAAGTGAATGGTACCGTAGGTCTTTCGTTGAAACTCCCTATATATATTACCATGCATGGTACGTGCAATAGTACTTTACAAATCACTTAGAATATTTCTTATTTTTTGCATGGAATAAAAAACAATCGAAACAAGAGGTGGAAAGTTCTTCCAAGTTGCAAGCATGTTTTAAAATTTGCAATTGACTTTTCCAAGCTTTTGCCTTTGGTGAAAACAATCTTCAACCCACCACTTCACCTATTTGGTCTAAACAAAGACCGACCGTTGATCAACTCGTTCATGTTCAAACAAAAGAATTGGACGAGGGTTGGAGAGAAATTCCAGTGAGTGCTGGAGGAAAAAGCCAAATGGGGAGGTGAAATATTGATGTTGGAAAAAGCAGAAAAAAAGGGGAAACAAGCGGCATGCTTTCTTTGACCTCGAATCAGTTGAAAATTCGATATTCAAGGTTCTTAGAACTTTCCCAGTCCATTTTGCATCAAAATAATCGACGCAGCAAGCACCACAGTGTTTGTGTTGTCTTTCTACCAACTACCGTTCAGGACCTTCAGGTCATATAATTAAAGGGCAATTAGCTATATAAACATATTTTAACATTTTCTTGCATAAATATTAGTGTTTATTACGTCATTATTAGGGGTAAGCATGTTTACATGAGTCAATCACTCAATCCGATCCAACTCACCGAATCGAAGTGGGTTTGGAATAGGTCCGTTCACTTGTTTAATTCAACAAAAGGAATTTTTGCTTGAATATCTTGTCGTCCGTTTTTTGTTTAGGCATTATGCGATTTAGAACTTTCACAATCCAACTAAACCGACCCATCCATCTAAGGCTATTTCCATCTCAAGGATCTAAATTCTAAAATTTAACCCGTATTTTCAACTATTTATCTATACGTATGAGGTCAATCATTTTTGTCCTCTAATAGTAAGAGACCTATGATTCCTACCCCTACCTTTATAAATTGTTATATTTTTGTATTTTGTTGATTTTTGTGGTTAATAATTTTGGAATTAGGTTTTGTACACTCCATCTTGTTTAATCTTTAGGAACATTTTGATGTAAAAAAAATTCAAATTAAAAAAAAAATTATGTTAAAAAATTCTAATTCTAAACAAATGGAGGGATATTTATAGAGTTTTGGTGTCAGGTCTGATTTGGATTTATTAATAATATTACTTTGACCATTGTATTAAAATATGAGCCGTTGTTATTTTTGTTTACCGTAAAAATTGATTATATTAGATTTGAGCAGTTGGATTTAAAATTGATTAAACTAACGCAACTAGACGCGCCACACTGGATCAAAACCTAGAGCGTGTGCAAGCCATTGGATCCCAACGACACTTTAATCTAGGCCGTAGAAAGTGGCCTTCCATGCGCTTGCCCACGCAATCCTCCTCGTTGAGGCTGCTGATTCGTGGGGCCTCCTGTGTCTGTTTGCAACAATGTATCGTTTGGTATGCAGACGGGACGGGACGAAATGAAATGGGATGGGACGGGATAGGGCGGAATGAAACGGAGCGGGAGCAAAGATGCCCTTTGATGGAAACAAGGAGGAAGAAGAAGGAGACGGAGAGGTTATAATTTTGTGTTCCACAGATGTGGAACGAGTCATTCCAGGGGGTGAGGTGGAACGAAAATTCACTCAAAACTCGTTCCGTGGAACAGCTCGTTCCACCCGTTTTAGGCGCACCAAACGTGGGATGGAACGCCTTATCCCACTCTGTTCCGTCCCGTCCCACGTACCAAACGGTACCTAAGTGAAACGTGGGTCCTATGGCCAAGTTGCAATCTTATCATCTGGGATGGGTACTAATCCCAAGTTCTTATCTCCAAACCCATAATTCCCACCCAAAAATACGCCTTAGAGGGGTATTGGGTCTAAATTGATTTTTTTTTTTATTAGGAAAACTGATATGAAAAGTTTAAATTTTGTTTAGTTTTAACGAAAGATGACAAATAAAAGCGCAATGAATAATATAAAAAAAAAAAGTAAAAAATATGATTTTTCGTTAAAAGTAAATAGTACCAGAAGTGTTTCTTTAAAACTCTTCCCTTTTTTTTTTTTTTTTTCCTTCCTACTCTCCCTCGGAGACAGCTTAACATGACTTTCATTCTTTGGTATATCTCAGGGACTTTACTATCTCCAAATTTCATGTATCCTTTGGTCTCCTTTCTAATATTTTGGCACGTGTTTATCACCTTAATTCCAAACCAACATTGTTAAAATTTTCATAAAATTAATTATAATTATCAAAAAAATAAATATTTCCAAAAACCATAACATTTAGTGCCCAAATTTGGTGTGCCTAGCATTATTCAAGAAAAGATGGTGAATTTGGAAATTTCTTAAGGACTGTTGGAGAGAGATTATTGGAGGGCTATATATCACTTATGAAAAAAAAAAAAAACACTTTATGTGCTTCTTCCCATAGCATATATTTTTTTCGATAAGTGATTTCGGTCCTCCTGTGAGCACTCTGGAGTCTGAAAGAAGCACCTTATCGAGAGGACATTTACGTTGAATACTGTCACTGAGCTACAGTCACACAAAATTACTTGTTTCTTTGTCGACAAATAGAGATGGGGAGTACTAGACCAAATAGTCTTTGACCACATGCCCTAGGACTTCATATGAATTAAAAGGTTACATGAGTTAGTCAAGCCGAGTACCAAAGTGCTCAAGTTCAACTCAAATAATTGGGCCTGGGAAGCCTTTGGGATACCCTGACTTCAGTCAAAAAAAAAAAAAAAATTATTTGAGCTCATGCCCCGACCGAATGATATTCTCAAGCTCGAGTTTTGCTTCGATTAGCTCATTTGTGGAACGAACTTAAGCTAATAGTTGGCTCGATTCAACTCATTTAAAAGATGTGCATTCAAGAGAAATTTGTCATCAATTTGAAGTTTTTAAGTAAAAAAAAAATTTCAAGAAAACTAATGAAAAGTATACAAAAAAACTTTAGTTTTAATAAAAGATGACAAATAAATGCGTAAGTCAATAGTATCAAGAAAGGTAAAAATGTCATTTTTCGTTAAAAATGAACAGCACCGAAAGTGTTTTGTTAGAACTTCTAAAAATTTAACCATTACATATGAGTTAAAGCTTTAATGAATGAGTTAAAAATTTGAACCAAAGTGGGGGCATCTTGTATTGCCCACTTTATAAGCCGAATACACTAAAGGTTAAGCGCGACTCATTTTGTTAACAAACCTAGTGTTTGTTTGAGCTTGAGAGAAGTAAAGAACCGAAAAACTTATTAATAGAGGAGGTAAGAAATAAGAATCGGATCAATTCATCTTCCTCGTTGATCTGAATTCTAGTTTTCAAGTATTGAATTATAAATTATGTACGGAACTTACACTTGTTTATTTCGATATATGTTGGTGAACAGACAAGGATCATTTCCTGATCTTTTCCTTCTAATCCATCAAATTCAGAGATCCAGATCGTTGAAATTTGATTCAATGATTACAAACAATGGCTCACTTTAAAAGTTATAATAACTTTAACCGTTGTATCAAATTTTTACAACCCAAATTTCCAAACTTGATGAATTAGAAAGAAGGAATCCGAAGATGATATCTGTCTGTCGGTCGACAGAGCAAAAATAGAAGAGTACAATTTGCTTTAAAAGTCTGAATGATCATGGTAGCCTAGTACGTGTATAGCTTCTGCGTGGCAGCCAAGTCTCAAACACCCAAGCGTCAAAACAATAAACAAAAAAATTAAAGGGAACTTGCCACTTGCTAGCCTACTTGTCAACCAAGGCACAAGAAAAACAGAGCCCAAGGCCCAATGGGCCTCTAGCTTTCTAGGTATAAATACCATGTCCAACTCTTTCCCAACCGAGCGAAAAAGCAAACCAATAACGTCACACAGAACAGAGGAATCGATTAGGCAAACACTCACAGTCGCAGCCACACCCACAGCCGTAGAGGGAAACCAGCTCTCCGTCGCCGTCCTACATGTAAGTAGTTTTTCTCTACAATCGCCGCCTTTTTAGCTTTCTAAGGTTTCAAAGATCCCCAGTTTTTCTTCATTTTATCTCTTGCAAACGCGCCTTGATTTCAATTTGGGATGTATGCTAGGGTTTTATTTCCTGATTTCTAGGGTTTTTCTTTCTTCTTGAAGTTGTTGGATTGGGTTTGATTTCGTTTCGCATGTTTTTGCAGCAGACATCATGGCGGATGACAATCAGAATGAGGTGAAGGACGAGGTGGTAGCAGATGTAAGTTTCAGATTCTTGCAAATTGCTTTTCTTGCAGTAATATTTGAATTTCCACTCCCCGCCCCAATTTTGTAATACCTGTTAAGTTTGTATTTCAATCTATGTCTTTTCGCTTTCCTTTCCATTAGCGGTATGGTATATAATTTGATTCCTACCTCTTGCGTGTGTTAAGTTCGTTTTGGAATTTGAGATGGATGAATTGTTAATCCAAGGATTCTGATAACAAAAATGCTGTTCTTACCATCTATTTGTACCATCTCTAATAGAAATGGAACTCACGTGTGTTGGTGGGCTGTATCTCTATTTAGAGAGATGGTATAGATAGATGGTAAATGTAGCATTACTCTTCTGATGGTAAATCCGGCTTCGAGACCTTATTATTGAAGCTTGAATAAGCTTATGGCGTTGCGGGAAGTTAGATTAGTTTTACCCTTTTTTCCTTTGAAAGGTTCACCTAGAAATTTTATCAAAGTTTTCCTTTGGTAGCAACTAATTGTAGTATAGTACGTATGCTATCTATTTCCTTAATATAGTAATAGTAGAAGGACAGGTTGGAGTATTATATTAGAAGTCGAAAATGTAATGGTATGATAAATTTTCTGTTGGAGAGAAGCGGCTGTTGATATAATTCACAGCGCCCGTCTTCCATGAAGGGTGCCTTTAGTATAAGAATCCAATGGAAAGGAAAAGGTGCTGTTTCATCTAGAATTTGGTGGTACAGAATGGTAGAACTAATTATTGTGGTCTTCATCCTTTTTATTTTTTATTTTTATTTTTTTTTATTTTGCAGATTGCCCCCTTTGATCCTACTAAGAAGAAGAAAAAGAAGAAGGTTGTTATTCAGGATACTACTGATGATTCTGTGGAAAAGTTGGCTGAGAAAGCGGAAAGCTTGACAGGTGGTTCAATTGAACAACCATTTTTAGTTTGCGCTGTATTATTTTACAAGTACATTTGTTGAGACTTGTATGTTTTATCATTGCAGTTTCTGAGGGGCAGGAGAGTACATTTGCTGGTTTGAAAAAGAAGAAGAAGAAGCCAGTAATTTACCAAGATTTTCCATTGTTTACAAGCTGAATCATTTTTCTAGATATTGATTTTTGGTGGTTGCTGTGATTATAGGTTGAGACCAGTATCTTGAATGAAGAGAGTGGCGATGCAGTGGAAGATTTAAATGGTAAGACTTTTAGCTAATAATATTTTATTGGGCTAATAAAATGCCTGCCACCTCTCTGTCTCAAAAAAAAAAAAAAAAAAAAAAATTGATTGAGATTTTATATTTTTGGCCTTTTAGAGCGCACTGGTGAGGAAGAGGAAGGAGAAGGGATTGTTCTAGAGACTCCATCATATCCTTGGGAGGGGAGTGATCGTGACTACACTTATGAAGAGGTGTGTAAATTATATCATCTCCGTTACAGCTTTCTCATAGTACAGTTATAGTTCCTTGACCTTTATACATCTATGCTTTATTAATTTTACCTATGCAATGTATTCAGCTTCTTGACAGGGTGTTTAACATACTTCGCGAAAATAACCCGGATTTGGCTGGAGACAGGCGTAGGACAGTGATGAGGCCTCCACAAGTTCTTCGTGAGGGCACAAAGAAAACTGTTTTTGTGAATTTCATGGATCTATGCAAGACGTAGGTTTCAATTCCCTGAACCAAAACCATTGTTTCTCTATTTTGCTTTGATCTCTTTTGTTCTGTTTATTAAGATTATTGTGTATTAGAATCTCTTTCTGTTGGTTCTTTGAGTTTCTTTTTGTGCATCATTACATGAAGGAATGCTTTCTGTATACTGAAATGCATGCAGATGCTATTAATGTGTAGTTTTTTATTTATGAAAACTTCTGATGCTGTGTAGATATATGTTGCAGTTTATGTACTAATCTGAACATTGGTCTCTGAAACAATTAAGTGGCAAAGGACAGTTTGGCTTCTGTGGTTGCATTCCAACTATCGTTTATACAACTGCTTTGTGTTACTCATAATTAAATATTCTCACTGTTTGACACATGTGAAGGTGTTTATATGGACTGCACATAGGTATTTGATGAGCGTAATAGTATAAACATGAAAATCTTACCTACTATTTTACCAATTTATTTCCTAAAGCTACTGGTTGATTTCATCTGCTTTGTTAAATGAGTAAACCCTTCTACCTTGAAATTACAGGATGCATAGGCAGCCAGATCATGTCATGGCATTCTTGCTTGCCGAGCTGGGAACAAGTGGATCACTTGATGGGCAGCAGAGGTTGGTTGTTAAGGGAAGATTTGCACCAAAGAATTTTGAAGGAATACTGCGGCGATATGTCAGTAAGTACCTTGTTCTGTGGTTTGATTTATTTATTTTTTATTACAATGTTAATGTGGAGTGGTCCGATTGGAAATTATTTTGCAGTCTGCCTTGCTCGGTATGCATGCTTGGCTGTTATGTCTGTCATTTTGTATGTGCTCAGTTGTGTTTCACACATGTAATTATTTTCATTTGTACTCATGCTTCTTTTGTTTCAGATGAATATGTCATTTGCCTTGGGTGCAAAAGTCCAGACACTATACTTTCAAAGGAGAATCGCCTCTTCTTTCTCAGATGCGAGAAGGTAACAGTCATAATTAATTAATTTTTTTTTCTTTCTAAAGTTAATTGGCTATTGATTTTTTAATGTTAGTGGTTTTGACAAAGTGGCATCCCCCTGGTTTCTAATTTATAGAAAGTTGTTCTTGTACGACATAAAAAATAAATAAAGAAGGATTTAGGTGTTTATACACCGCTGCGTAATATCTTGTTGAAGAGGCCTATGATGATTAAAAAAATTGCCTACATTGTCAGATTATTTCATATGATAGAGTTACCTAAATTATTTCTGAGGCCTCACGGAAAAGTTTGATCTGTTTTTAAAGGGGTGGTGGGACTACACCCTTGGGTTTTGGGTGAAGTAATACTTTTCTTCTTCAGGAGATTTTCATTGTTCTCTTAGAATATATAGCTCTAAGTTCAAGTGCCCGTAGTTTCAACGTTGATCATTGGGATGTGCTACTGATCCTTCTGGTTTTAAAATTCTTGACTGGAGTTTATTTTGCCTTGCTTTCAGCTTATCATTTATTTGATTATTCTTTCTGCTGCAGTGTGGTTCTGGACGATCTGTCGCTCCAATTAAAGCTGGATTTATGGCTCGTGTTGGGAGAAGGAATGCCGGAACATAATCTTAGCCTGTTTCGACTCATTGTTTACTAGCAGTTGTTGAGTTTTGAGTCGCGTGTTTGCTCTCTACAACAGTAACAAGTTCTGTGACGTTCGGGTGTTGAGAATTTTTTTGCACTGTTTCACAGTTATATCTGTGTGTAGTGCTTACTGACCTTTTTAAAATGTAGCTTTTGCTGATGGTGCTTAATTGTTTGCTGTTTAGCAATAACTCGGATGTATGAAAGCTGCTTACATGTTTGCTGTTTTAGCAATAACTCCGATGCATTATCTGCTCAATTCTTTCTGCTCCATCTTTTGCCAGATTCATCTGCTTTCAACCGCCCCTTCTCCCTTCCACAAGTTTGATTCTGTAGCAGTCGAGCGTGGTAGTCAATTAAGTCCGTCTTAATTTGTTCTTTAAATTACGGAAATCCGGCGGAGAAATGAACGTCTCGTTACATCAAATCTAACGTGCGAACTCGGAGCATGCAAAACAAAGTGGTTCCATTTCTTTCCATGTTGGCATTTTAGCCTCTGGTGGGAAGCAACGAGCTGCTTTACCACCTAAGTTAGGGTGACATTGCCCTCCCTCTGTCGGATACCTTCTAAAACGGCACCTTTTCCTTGAACTTCAAAGTAGACGGACCCTCTTGCGTCAGATTTTTGAATTTCTTCAACATGGACCGGAGTGAAATTCGAAGGGTCACTCCCAAATGAGGGATGGCGGCATCTCACCATAAGCAGAGAGTGATCAAATTCGCAAGAAATTGCTGATCCGACTAAGAGCTAGTTGGTGGGATGTCACCTGTAAAGGGATATGATTTGGATCGGTTTCTTAATCCGTATTTGCATTTATTTACAGCTGGATTGCATATGTGGATTAGTCATTATTAAATCTAATTGAAGACATAATGAATCTAACTAAACACATAAAAAAGACTAAAATATCATTAGTAACTTCATTGTTCAATGTGTGTGTATATATATTATTTATTTATATATTCATCTATTTTTAATTTGAATATTTCATGTTGTATAAAAAGAGAACAGTATGAGAGTATATTTTGAATGCATAAAAAGTTTAACTCAAATTGACTTTCATTCATAATCAAATTAGTCATATTCATATCGTAATCGGAAGCTTCAATTCATATTCTATTAATTACATCGGATTCAGATCAAAATTCGATCGACTAACATGTACTTTGTTTTTTCCACAACCACCGGTAGGTCTAGGGATGTCCCTAATGTTGAACTTTGGCGGCTCTTTTGCGTCTATCTCCATGCGAAAAACTTAGCGGGATGAAAAGCTTTTCACATGAAGTTGGACATTGCTATGAAGGCCAACGTTGACCTTGATGCAACAAATGGTACGTACATCATCTTCTGATACACATTTATGCTACTGCTTTTGTAACCCATTGTCGAAATGGCAGCATTTTCCAACACTTCCCAGTTAAGGCCATTCATCAACTTACATGACCAATATTCTCTTACCATGTTCGTATCGCCAAACTACAGTCCTTACTTGTCTGTTCAACCGTGTGCTGCTGCTTCTTCTTCCTAAGAGAAAACTTCTGAACGATCGAACCATTTTATAACTATAGAGTTGGGGTTAGAAAATGAACCATAGACTAAGAGCCAAAAGCATGAATTATGTACATTGTTGACCAAAATAAAATAAAACAAAGCGTAGACAAAGTGAGAGACAACTATACATAACTATTTGGAACTAGTTATGTGTTTGAGATGATAAAAACAAGAGTGGCATTGGCTCATATATAGGTCATGGAAATTTCCCTTCTGCTCTTTTTGGTCATCTTATTTTGTTTACTCCTGCTGTCAATATGTGGACTTATTTATAGAAGGCTGGATAATATTATTCTCCTCCACATTCTTATTTTGCATATTATATTGCATTTTCCATGTTTTGCTAAAATTATATACAAATAACAAATGAACATTTTGTGATTTGTGGGGTTTTTCTCTGTGTGTGTGTGTATTTATAAGTTTAATGTTCTACATAGCAATATATATACATATGTGTATATATTATTGTCCATGAACATAGAAATTATATTAGTTTCTCTAAATATTGTCGTTTTTTTTTAAGTTTAAAGTGCATGTGCTACTAAATATGTATTTTACTGGTTCTCAAAAAAGAAAAATATTATTTTGTTGAGGATGCCTATGAAGACCTATGTCGACATCGTCAGAGATATTTGTCTTGTTTATGAAAGACTAATGAACTGTCTGAGGCTTCATCGTTGATCGATTAATGAAAATTTGATTTGAACCTCATTTTCTATATGTTTTGTTACATAATTAGTTCTCTTATTTTTTACTTAATTAATTAGGGCTCTTCATTGTTTTCTTTTCTTGAGATGAACAAATCATTTATACATACATACATACATACATACATACATACGTACATACATATATATGGGTGTAAAAGTCCAAACACTACTTTAAAAGCAAAATTTTCTCTTCCTTCTCATTTGCGTCGGTTTTTTTCATATAAATAGGAGGAAGAACTAACTCTGAATCTCGCCTAATATTAAGAAATGAAGTACCACTAAAGTAAACTCTAAATCTCATCGAGTGAGAAATACAATTTGAACATCAAGCACAATAAAGTTTTATGGGTTTTGCTATTTGATCATTAATCCCGATTATATTACAAGAATTGAAATAAGTAGAAATGAAAAAGAGACTTTGAGGCATATGCAGAAGTAATTGTCTGTTGGTCATTATGGAGATGGCCTGACTCTATCTCCATATGCATGCATGCAAGGGAAAAGCCCCTCACATGAAGTTGGGCGCTATGAAGGCCAAGGTTGAGAGTGATGCAACAAATGGTACGTACATCTTTTGCAACACCTTGATGCCACTGCTTTTGTAATCCACTGTCGAAATAGCTGCATTTTCCAACGGTTCCCAATTAATAATGTTCTTTTACTGTATTATATTGTCACACTGTAAATCCGGAGCTGAATGTTTAAGGTATAAATTAATCTGATTTATGGTATAAATAAACATTCTGGTAAGAGAACTTTTCCATCTCTCTTGATATACCGTTGTGTTAATATATAGCTAGGGAAGAGTACCTGTATTATTTTTCTTACATGTGTTGAGAACATGCACAGTGGCATTGTTATGAAACCAGAAGTCTTCTTTGCAGAGGTAGATACATTTAAGCACATCCAAGGCGTGGGCGGAGCAGCCTGAGCTGCAGTATTCTCCGGTCTCATTTGCGGGCACCTCCACGATTCCTGAGAATGTCAGCTGCCCCTATGGCGAGCAATGAGAAGGTGCCTAATATTAAAAACACAACACCCATCAAACACTTCAAATTTCTTCTTCTAGATTGGTTCATTTAGGTCATAATATATTAATTTTAAGTCAAAGTTGCAAAAGTTAAATCACAAGCTCAAAAACAATTAAACCAGCCAGAAAGACAGAAAAATGTTGCTCAAAAAATAATTGGTCAAGTCATTGAATTTCCACAATTCGAAAGGTTTTTCCGACTTGAACTGAATTTCATATATATATTCAGTGCCACCTATGTATGTACTGCGAAATATATGATTATTTGCTAAACATAACATGTTATATTGTCAATTCAGTTTCTAAATTCATCATGTTGGATAAAAATACTTTATTGGTTATTATAAATAGATGTGTTTTTATCTCTACCATTGATATCGGATTTAAGGGTGGCTGACTATGGATTATTGGTAACCAGGGGATCGAAAGAACAAGATTTTTATGTCCGATACATGTAACAAGTAAAACTTAGAATGGACACACGCGCACGAATGTATGTGTGTACGTGGGCTTATCTGTTAGTGCAATAGTAAGCACTTTTCCAAGCCCAAATTGGACTTGGATTTACATTGTCAGTAGTTGTCAGTAGGGTCTGTTTTACCTGAAAATTAAACCAAACATATCATCAGTACAAATAATTCACTCTTTGCCTTTTGCATGTATGCAATCTTCACTCCAAATATAAATTATAAACAACTCTTTCACAATTTTCTGTATCAGATCATATATAAAATAACGATGAAATAGGAGAGAATACATACTGAAGGCCTGAGCATATTGAAACAGAAGGAAGATCGCCAAAGAAAACCAAACCAACTTAATTCTTCCCCCAGTTTCCATCACTTAACAAACCGCGTGCATCTTCTTCCTCCAAAAAATTATTTGGGTTGAGTCTAAGAGAAAATTTATGTACTACTGAAACATTTATAACATGAACGAGTCGTTGATTTATGCATTATAATTAGAGCTGAAAATTGAATCATTGACAAAGAATCAAGTGAATGATGTGAATTGATCATGTCGCCTTCAGTATATGCTGAGGACATATTTAGCAATATTGAAATTGGTCTAACCAAGGATAATAAAACAAAGTGTAAATTTCAGTAGACAAAATAAGACAACTAGCTACTTTGGCACTCTGTTTGTGTTGATAAAAACAAGAGTGATATCATAGTTGGGCTACAGAAGGATGGACACTATTCGTCTCCTCTATTTTATAATTTCTTGTTCTCACATGTATTTGTCAAGATCTCATATGGAAGGGTCAGCAGGTTTCACTACTAACCACACTAATATTATGTACTAACTTTCATTCATCTTATCATGTACAACATAGCAAGGGTGGGAGTTTTATAAGTAGAGGACTCGGTGTAATTAAATCATTCGTTATATATTGTATTTTATTTTGTCAATCTTTCAATGTGAGGTTCTCGTATTCTTTTAACACCTGAATTTTTTTTTTGTTTTTATATTCACTCCTATGATTATAACAACTATTAAATCAATGTCAATAAAATTTGTGAATTATATTCATCTCAATTGTCCCATTCTAATTGAAACTTTATGAACTTTCGTTATTTGACTTTTTTTTTTTTGGACGAAAGCTCATTTCATAAAAAGCCCAAAACAGGCAACAGCATATACAAGAGAGGCCGACAAAAAGCCGAACAAAAAGCACAAATTACACAGGATAGTGATGCCGATTCAAACTAGGAAACATGAAAGTCTACCTAGAAACAGACAAACACTTTCAGCACCCTAATGGTGACCAAAAGAAGGGGAGGTTGATGGAACTTAGCTATCAGACTTCAGCCAAAAAAAAAAAAAGCCTACGTAGTGCATGGGAACCCGTCAAGAGAGAGAACCAAGACCAGTGAGGGAGGAGGCGTAGCTGCCCAGGAGAGATTGCACACCCTCGAATCGCCATGCGAGTAGCTTGATTCAGAACGGGGACTCCAGCTCTATTCAACGGAGGAGAATGAGGAGGCAATCGAACGAAGGAGTTACTCTCGATGATAATACGGTTGTAGCGGTTGGCTCTAGCTACTTTGAGACTTCTAAGCACAGGTTCAGCTTCCGCTGCGTCAGACGAAGCACAGTAGGAGAAAAAGGAAGCACATTTGATTGATTTCAATGGTTTTAGCAATGTGACAACAATTCCAAAATTTTAAGCACATTTGATGGAAGCCAATGCTTTAACCAACAAACCAAAGAGCAAAATGGGGGTGGAGAAAAAAGGGCTATGATCGCTTTGGAGAACAAAAACTTGGGATGGTGGCCATCTCTTGATCATGGCATCTTGCTGCTCAAGCTTTAGAACATGGTCATCCAGGGTCTTGATGTACACTCTTGGCACGCAATCAACAGCATCCTCGATTCCTTGGAATCGAGCGCCTTTCAACGCCATAACAGGTCCTGGCCTCAGCAGCATTGAAGCTAAAGTTACATCCTAAAACATAAATTCAATGCCAAATAATATTAGAACATGAATACATCTTTTCTAACCAAACAATATTAGAATATGAATACATCTTTTCTACACTAAATTCATATAAGTTAAAGAGATGATGATTCGAATTAGAATATGAATACATTACTTTGCTAGGTTGTGCTTATATTTACTGTGTTTCTGTCTGGCAAAAAATAAGAGAAAAATCCAACCCTGTGAGACCAGACAAAGTCAGTATATGTGGGCATATACATGAGATGGGCTGTTGTGTCTTGGTGGTTTGGGGACATTGACATTTTGTCTGCCTGCTAGCTAGCTGCAGTTAATAGTGCAGCTATGCATATTTCGTATGGCTAGGCCGTATCGTGCTAGACTGGTTTATATTCAACGGTATTTGCATTGAGTTATAGTACAATAAGGGTTGCTCTAAATTAGGAACAAGATAATGTTTCGCATTGTTTCAACGAGTGACGTTTTATGATCAAAAGCAAAGGTTGAGTTGAATTCAGTTGGATGGTACCAACAAAATCAAGCACTAAGGCCCGTTTTCTTATTGAATTAACGAATCAACTTAACTTGTTAACAACTGTTTATTTTTAATTTCAGTAAGTACCGTAAAAAATTTCGATCTATATATAAGAAGGAAATGTACTGTATAGTACTGGTATTGCTTACCTCTATAGGGCTCATCTGGTACAAGATTTGGTGAAGAAAATTTTCCTTTATTATGACACTAGTTGGAGGCTGGTCAACTCCCAACCCATATATGAACTTGTTTACGTTTCCAAATGCCGATAAGTCAGGTTCTCCCTGTCCAGAAATACAGGAAATTGATTAAATATAAATGTCAATATAGTGGCTTGCTTGAACACCAACGCAACTACTGTAGAATTTTGATGTATATTTGCTTGATTGAACAATTACAAGATGAAACATATATATAGGAAAGAAAAAGAACATAAACCTAATTTTGCCTAACTTGCCTAACTTGCCTAACTTGCCTAACTTTGAACAAGAAAATTGACTAGCCTACCATTATTCCAACATGTTTATTTCATGCATTTTTACACAAGGATTCCAACCTAACTTTGTTTGTCTAACACTCCCCCTCAAGTTGGAGAGTGGATGTCAAGAACTCCCAACTTGCGTAACATACCCGAAAACTTTTCTTTCCCAAGAGGTTTGGTAAACAAGTCAGCCAACTGTTGTGCCGTACCCACATGCTTGGTCTCTATTGTGCCATCTACAATCTTATCTCGTATAAAATGACAATCCATCTCAATGTGACGAGTTCGTTCATGAAAAACAGGATTGGCAGCTATATGTAACGCTGCTTGATTATCACAAAATAAAATGGAAGGACCATCCAAAGGAATGTTCAAATCCTTCAACAAAAAACGAAGCCAAACTATCTCGCAACAAGCACCTGCCATGGCCCTATATTCCGCCTCTGCTGAAGAGAGCGAAACGGTTTTCTGTCGTTTCGTCCGCCAAGAAATCAAAGAACCGCCCAAGAATACACAATACCCAGTAGTCGAACGGCGAGTGATAGGGCAACCTGCCCAATCAGAATCACAAAACGCAGTTAACTTGGTCTGGTTGTCAGAACGAAATAATAAACCTTGACCTGGAGTAGCCTTCAAATAACGAACAATACGAAGCGCAGCATCCATATGAGATATCCTTGGCTCGTGCATAAAACGGCTTAGAACATGCACAGAATAAGTGATATCCGGCCGAGTGATAGTGAGATATATTAACCGACCTACTAATCGTCGATACTTTTCAGGATCCTTGAGAAGTTCTCCTTTATCAGATAATTTTGTGTCATCCATAGGAAAAGCAATGGGCCGTGCTCCCAAAAAACCATAGTCCTTGAGAATCTCTAATGCATACTTGCGTTGAGAAATATAAATCCCTTGTTTGGAACGAGAAACCTCAATACCCAAAAAATATTTTAAATCACCAAGGTCTTTTATCCGAAAATGATCACGGAGAAAAGACTTCAGAGAATTAATGGCACTAGCATCATTGCCTGTAATCACAATATCATCCACATAAATGAGCAAAGCTGTGAAAGAAATACCAGACTTTTTAGTGAACAATGAATAGTCAGCTTTGGATTGTTGAAAACCGGCAGAAATGATGGCACTAGTGAATTTGGCAAACCATTGGCGAGAAGCCTGCTTAAGACCATAAAGTGACTTGTGAAGGCGACACACAAGATTCTCCCCCTGTCGCCGAAGACCAGGAGGAGGAGACATATAGATTTCTTCATGTAAGTCACCATGTAAGAAAGCATTATTAACATCAAGCTGATGAAGAGACCAAGACTGACTAGCAGCAAGAGCAAGAAGACAACGCACCGTAATCATCTTAGCAGTAGGAGAAAAAGTGTCATGATAATCAATACCTTCAGCCTGAGTGAAGCCTTTAGCAACCAAACGAGCTTTGTAGCGATCAATAGAGCCGTCGGATTTGTGCTTGAGTTTGTACACCCACTTACAACCAATGGGAATTTTGCCAGGGGGCAAGGAAGTTAAAGTCCAAGTACCATTAGCATGTAAAGCTTGAAGCTCCTCAGTCATAGCACGTTGCCAATTGGGGTCAGTGGCAGCCTCGGCAAAGGAGGAAGGCTCCACAGTCCGACTGACAGAGTTAATGTAAGAAAAATGTCTGGGAGAGTAACGGTGATAAGAGAGAAAATTACAAAGTGGATATCGTGTACCTTGTGTAGAACCGGGTTGCGAAGTCGAAGATGGGTGGGATGGCAGAATCACCTGCGAGCAAACGTAGTCTTTTAAATAGGATGGAGGTTTATGGGTACGGGAAGAGGTGCGGGGAAGGGGAGGATTGGTAGGTAGTGGGGGGGTAGGGATGTCCGTGGGTAAAAGGGTGAAAGGTAAGGAAGTAGCGGGGGGGGGGGGAAGGAGGGGATGCCGAGAGGGTAGGGGCATGGGGAGGAACGGGTAATGGGGCAGCAAGGGAATCTATGGGAGGCGTGGAAGGGGAGGAAGGTGGAGGAGGGTGAGGCGTCGGGGCAGGAAGGGGTGAGTTATATGTAAAGTCCAGAGGGGGTGGGATGGGTAGGGTAGGCGAAGAGGATGGGATATGAGGGTGAGAAACGGCATAAGGGAAAGTACTTTCGTGAAAGATGACGTCTCGACTAGTGAAAATGCGGTGATTGTCGAGATCGTAAAGGGTATAGGCCTTTTGTCCATGAGGATAACCGAGAAAAATGCAACGATGAGCCCGAGGGGAAAATTTGGTGGTGGGAGTGACAGAGGTGGCATATGCCAGACAACCAAAGACGCGGAAGTGGTCATAAGATGGGGTTTTCGAAAAGAGAACCTCAAATGGGGATTTATGATGGAGAAGACGGGTAGGGAGACGATTGATGAGATAAGTAGCGGTAAGAACACATTCCCCCCAAAACTTGATAGGAAGATGGGATTGAAAACGAAGGGCGCGAGCGGTTTCAAGAAGATGACGATGTTTTCTTTCAACAACGCCATTTTGTTGGGGGGTATAAACACAAGAAGTTTGTAAAAGCACCCCATGATCAGAGAAAAAACTACGAAGAGATAAAAATTCACCACCATTGTCAGTACGAATGCATTGGATGGTAGTGCGGAATTGGGTAGTGACATAAGCAAAAAAATCCTTAATTAATTGTTGGGTGTCAGATTTATGTTTCATGAGGAAGACCCACGTAAAGCGAGAAAAATCATCCACAATGGTTAAGAAATAATTAGCACCAGAAAGAGAAGATTGACGATTCGGGCCCCAAATATCACAATGAATTAAAGCAAAAGGGAAAGTTGATGAAATTGAACTCAAAGGAAAAGGTTGACGAGTTTGTTTTGCCAACGGACAAACATCACAAATATGACTAGAATCAAAAGTGCAATTAAGAGAGCGAGATGCTAAAGCTTGCAAACGAGTGGAGGAGGGGTGACCAAGACGCCTATGCCAGAGGGAGGAGGGGATGGTAATGATGTTGCAGAGAGGTTGACGGGTGGGGAGAGAAGAGGTAAGGGCCACAAGGTAATACAGATCGCCACGTCGCTTACCCACACCAATCATCGCCTTCGAAACCAAGTCCTGCAAAACACACCAAGAAGGAAAGAAGGTTATGGAACACGATAATCCATTTGTAAGTTTACCAACCGATAAAAGGTCCACTCGGAAATTAGGGACACATAAAACATCCTTCAAAGTAACTGAGGAATTTAAAGGAAGAGTGCCGGTAAAAGTAATGGGAGCGGAAGCACCACTAGGCAAAGAAACAGGCGGCAAATGTGAAGGAGAACGATTAACCAAACATGAAGCGGAAGAAGTAATATGATCCGTAGCACCACTGTCAAGAATCCATTGACCATGACGAGAGGTGACAGGTAACAAACCTTGGGCAAAATCAGTAGTGAGCACGGCATTGGCCTGAGGAGGGGTGATGGTGTCACGGAGAGCAGCTAACATACGGGAGTGCTGCTCGGCAGAGAGGTCAGGCATGGCAAGCTGCAAGTCATGTAAAGTGGGCTGGGTCCCGTGCACTGGGTGGGTCGCTGGAGTAGAAGAGGAGGCGGGGGCCTGGGTGCCTTGCACGTGATGGGCCTGGGTGAAATTATGGGGCCGGGAAGCAGAAAACCGTGGCTGCTGGGGAGGACTGGAAGGTGCATGGCTGCGGGAAGAACTGGAAGCAGTGGCACGGCGCGGTGGTCGCCACGGTTGGCCATGGAGGGGATGGCCAACGGGATAGCCATGAAGTTTATGGCAGGTGTCTCGGGTATGATAATCAAAATTGCAGTAGGTGCAGTGGAGGGGAGGACGAGCAGAGGAGGGACGGGATGGGCCACGAACAGCCATGGCAGCAGGTTGATCGACAGAGCGGAGGACGCCCAGGGAGCGTTGTTTTTCAGCTTGAGACACCGATGAACAGGCCTGACGAACAGTAGGGAGGGGATGCATTAAAAGAATCTGGTCACGAACAGCAGCAAAGCATTCGTTGAGGCCCATTAAAAATTGCATGAGTTGTTGACGGTCATGTTTGGCGTTGCAAGAGCACGTGCAGCCATCATTATAGGAAGCAAGCTCATCCCAGAGAGCTTTCAGGCGAGTAAAATAGGCGGAGATAGAAGAAGAACCTTGAGAAATTGTAGCAAGATCCCGGTTGAGTTGGAAGATGCGTGGAGCATTACTCTGAGAGAAGCGTTCGCGAAGATCATCCCATACATCTTGGACAGAGGTGGAAAAAAGCACAGATTCTTGAAGGTCAGGTTCCAAGGAATGCAGAAGCCAAGAGAGAATCATGTCATTGCAACGACGCCAAGCCGCGTGAGCATCAGGATCGTCGGAGGAAGAAGGTTCTTGGATATCGCCAGTGATGAAACCAAGTTTATTCTTGGCACTCAAGGAAAGCTGCATGCCACGGGCCCAGGATGTGTAGTTATCACCATTCAACTTCTTGGATACAAGGACAAGATTCGGGTGGTCGGAATGATGAAGGGAAAAAACACCATCGAAAGAAGAAGAGTCAGCCATGGGAACGGCAGAGAAAGCTGCCGAAAAAAAAAAAAATAGGGCTAGGTTTATAAACCTGCTCTGTATACCATGTAGAATTTTGATGTATATTTGCTTGATTGAACAATTACAAGATGAAACATATATATAGGAAAGAAAAAGAACATAAACCTAATTTTGCCTAACTTGCCTAACTTGCCTAACTTGCCTAACTTTGAACAAGAAAATTGACTAGCCTACCATTATTCCAACATGTTTATTTCATGCATTTTTACACAAGGATTCCAACCTAACTTTGTTTGTCTAACAACTACTTTTCACAGCAAGAAACCTTTCACTATGTTTGGATAAAAATATTTAAGATTACTAAGAAGTTTTAAAATGATGGAATTTTATTTTCTAGAATTTGTGACTTTTCTTGTTTGTTTAGCCTAAAAGAACAATATAATTGAAGACAGAATTTGTTATTTTTAAACTTTCAAACATAAAAATTGAGAAATGACACTTATTTATATGAAATTTAAACTTGGCAATTAGAGGTCCCAAATTCCAATTTTTATTTTTCATGCGGAAATTGTAAATTTATATCTTTATGTATCCAAACAACAGAATTGGTGCATGTAAATTAAATATAAATTCTAACTTTTATTCAAATTCCAAATTTATTTTCCTCATCCAAACATAATGTAACTAGTCAAATCTCCTGATACTTCTACTACTGTTTGACTTCTATACCGATAGGGAACCTTATGATCGAAAGTGCACAACAATTCACCAAAACTTTACCGAAATTTCCATTGAAATATCTTTAAAATCTTCCACATTTATCAGTATTGGACTGAAGTATAAAATTTTTATCGAAATTGCCTATATTGCATAAATATTTCCGAAATTTCAGAGAACTTCAAGAAAAAATATTGCTTCAGCTCCTTTCAAATATCAGCAAGAACCCCATTTAATTAATATATCGAGAGATATTCTGGTAATGTCAAAGGAATTTAATTCATGGCCTATAATATGTAAGTTTGCCTATTCCATGTAAATAAAGGGAAAAGACAAGAGAATTACGTAGTATAGCACTTGAACTCCGAAGAACTTTTCTTAAAAGTGAAGAGGATTTTAACAAGAAGAAAAATGGAATGGAAGAAATTAATATTCTTACATCTATGATATCTCGATGGGTGGAAAATCCATGCTCCAACATCGTTGCTGCAACATATATCGCCATGTGTATTTTGCTAGCAAACCTATGCATGGCATCAGTCAGGCTCATACCTCCTGCGCTATGTCCCACAAGTATTACCTACCAAAACAGTGTTAATCCACACAAACTTAATCCATATAACATAATATACAATCTCTTGTAACATTAGTCTCATTAAACCTGCCTAACACTTCTATGTATGCATATATATACGAGAAAAGCTAAGGGCAATCGCGTCTACTCAATTGTTGATGAGGTGGAACTCACACTGACCGGTGACATTGATACCGATTTTGATAGAGTGCGCGACTATCCCTAACAAAACGTATGCATAGAAATACCCACCTTTTCATTTCCTGGCAAACTGGACAAGAAGTCAGTGAGAGGCTGGTTATAGTCTTGGAAGGTGAGGACGGTATTAGGGTCAGATTGATCAACACCAGCACCTTTGAGGTCAAGACATGTGACTTTGTAGCCTGAAGCTTCCATTAGACACCGGATCTTGTACCAGCACCAAGCTCCATGCCCTATACCATGGATCAGAACCAAATGATGATGATGAGGATGAGGATAGTTTGGTAATATTCCACTCATTGTATTCTCCTTCTCTACCATTGGTCTTCCTCCTGAAATACTAGCTAGCTTCAAATTTTGTTTTAGTTTCCCTATCTCTCAAGTTTCAATGCCTTGTGTGTATAAATAACTAATCTTTTATTTTGTTATATATTATATGTAAGGCGTGCATATACATGTATGTGCTGTGTGTGTGTATCTAGTTGCATGTGATTTAAGTTACGCAGGAACTAGAAGACCAAGTGGGTTGCGTTACCCAGGTAGCTATGGACCAAAAATACCTATATTTGAGAGTTGAGACTGCCTTATGGATAATGTTTCTTAACACAATTGTTGTCCATTATTTCGTCAGTTATCATATGTCTCCTTATTATCTGGTATGCATACGTAGCTAATAGTTACAAGTATTTCCAATAAAAACCTATAGAAATTATAGCTTTAATTTGTGATGTATATTTCATGAATTGCAATGTACAATGGTTCGGGTATATATAAGGAAGAAGACTAAGAAAAAACAAAAAAACATTCCCCTTAAAACAAGGAATAAAACAAGGAATAAAACATTCCTTAAAACATGGAATAAAACATTCCTTAAAACATTCCTTAAAACAAGGAATAAAACATTCCTTAAAACAAGGAACTCATTATTTTCAACACTCCCCCTCAAGCTGGATCGAGGAGGTTCACTGAGCCAAGCTTGCCCAATAACCGATGAAACTGAGATGATGCTAGTGCCTTTGTAAAAAGATCTGCTAGTTGATCATGGCTTCGTGTGAACATGGTCCGGATGATTTGCGTTTGAACTTGAGCTCTGATGAAATGACAATCCACTTCAATATGTTTGGTTCTTTCATGGAACACAGGATTGGCAGCAATGTGCATGGCTGCCTGATTATCACACATAAGCGTCATAGGAGTAGAACTAGGAAACCCTAAGTCTGAAAGAAGCCCTTTAAGCCAAATGAGTTCACAAGCAGTGGCTGCCATGGCTCGATACTCAGCCTCTGCGCTGGAACGAGCAATTACCTGTTGCTTCTTACTCTTCCATGTGACAAGGTTTCCACCAACAAATGTGCAATAGCCTGTGATTGATTTCCTATCAATTGCATTACCTGCCCAGTCTGCATCTGTGTAGCCACTAATGACAGTGGACTGATTGTTATGCATTGTAATTCCTTGCCCAATTGAACCCTTAAGATAACGAAGGATTCTCTTAACAAGGTTAAGGTGATCAACAGTGGGAGAGTGCATGAACTGACTAGCCAAGCTCACTGCATATGTGATATCTGGACGAGTGATAGTGAGGTATATGAGCTTACCTACTAATCGTTGATAGTAGCTTACATCATGCATGGCTTCTCCATCTATGCTGAGCTTCAGTTTACAATCAACAGGAGTGATAGCAGGCTTGCAGTCAAGCATTTTTGCTTCTTGAAGGAGGTCCAATACATATTTCCGTTGATGTAGAAATAGTCCTTTTGAAGATGTTGCCATTTCGATCCCCAAAAAATACTTTAACCTTCCCAAATCCTTGATAGCGAAAACTTGATGTAGTGAGAGTTTTAGTGCCTCAATCTCCACGATATTATCTCCAGTGATGATAAGATCATCAACATATATGAGGACCACCAACTTCCCTTTGGTGCCAGTTCTTACAAATAGCGAAGAATCAGCATTACTTCGCATGAATCCAGCCTTTTCCAGAACAGAACTGAGCTTGGCATACCAAGCTCTTGGTGATTGTTTCAATCCGTATATTGCCTTGTGCAATTTACAAACCATGTTGCCTTTAATACCATCATAGCCTGGAGGAGGTTGCATATACACTTCTTCCTGCAGCTCGCCGTGAAGGAAAGCATTCTTCACGTCCATTTGGTAGAGTGACCACCCACAATTGATTGCAACTGACAGTAAAACCCTGACTGAGTTCATCTTGGCCACCGGTGCAAATGTTTCCTTATAATCTACACCAAAGGTTTGGGTGAAACCTCGAGCAACAAGTCTAGCCTTGTGTCTCTCGATAGATCCATCAGCTTTGAATTTAGTCTTGTAAATCCAACGACTTCCAACAGCCTTCTTTCCTGGTGGTAGTTGAACTAGGCTCCAGGTGCAATTCTCTTCCAGTGCACGAAGCTCTTCTTTCATGGCTTGGTTCCATTGTGGGAGAAGAAGAGCTTCTTGAAAGCTTCTTGGTTCATAGTGCTTATCAATTTCACTGAGAAATGTAGCATGAGATGTTGAGAACTTACTAAAGCTGATACATTCATTGATTGGATGTCGTGAGGCATATGTAACATAGTCCTGCAACCTAACTGGAGGTTTTCTGATTCGAGGAGGATTTCTTTTAATCACCTGAGACTCTGTAGAGGGTGGAGAATGATCAGAGTAGGGCTCGTCTTCACTCTCACTGGCAGTAATTTGGTCAGTTTGAACTTCTTCACAATCTGGACTTACACTGACTGATCTATTTTCCAACATCGGATAATTAAAGTTTTGAGGAAGTGGGAACATGTCAACTAAATCCTCCCCCTGACTTGTAAAATAGGGATAGTCTTCTTCGAACTTCACATCTCTTGAAACTGTGCACTTCTTAGTGACTGGATTGAAGCACTTGTATCCCTTTTGAGTGGTCGAGTATCCCATAAACACACACTTGGCTGCCCTGGCATCTAGTTTGTCACGGTTCAAGGTTTGGATGTGAACAAAACACACACAACCAAACACCTTGAGATGTGTCAAATCTATTTTCCTCCCCTTAAGAACTTCATATGGAGATTTAAACCCTAGCACACGACTTGGAAGTCGATTGATGAGATAAGTGGCAGTAAGGATGGCAAACGACCAAAATTTCTTTGGAACGTGCATGTGAACCATGAGAGCACGAGTTTTTTCCAAGAGATCTCTATTTTTCCTCTCGGCTACTCCATTTTGTTGGGGAGTCCCCACACAGCTGGTTTGATGTATGATACCCTGAGAACTTATGTATTGAAGCATATTGTTGGATAGAAATTCAGTGCCATTATCTGACCTTAAAACCTTAATGTTTGATTGAAATTGCGTTTTAACATGCATGTGAAAGTCTTTGAAAATGGTAGGGACTTCACTTTTTGATTTCATAAGATATAGAAAACTTGTTCGAGAGAAATCATCAACAAATAGAACAAAATATTTAAAACCTTCCATTGATTCAGTTGCAGGTCCCCAAACATCGGTGTGTACCATTTCAAAAGGTTTACTTGTCCTAGACATTGAATTACCAAAAGGTAGCCTAGTAAACTTAGAAAATTGACAAGTATCACAAGTAGGATAAGGGTTACAAAAATTTGGAAACAGTTTCGACAAGACAAGTTCAGAGGGATGAGCTAATCTCCTATGCCAAAGTTGGTTTTCATCTATGGACTTTGATTGAGCTTGAAGAGCCTGAGTGAAACATGCATTCTTGCACAGGTAGTAAAGGCCATTTATGAAGACCCCTTCACCAATCATCTTCATGGTGAGAACATCCTGAAACATCACTTTATTTGGTGAGAAAATAGCACGGCAGTTTAGGGTGTTGGTGATCTTTCCAATTGACAAAAGTTGAAAAGGAAAGGTTGGTACATAGAGGGCAGTGGAAGGTGTTTTTTGAGAGAGTAAGTTTATTTCTCCTTTTCCCAAAACTAAGACATTTTTTCCATTTGCAACAGACACATGTGAGGGGCTTGAAAATTTTTTAAAATGATGTAAATTTGTAACTTTGTTTGTCATATGATCTGTGGCGCCTGAATCAATTATCCAACAATCAGTTTCAGTACTAGTTAATAGGGCAGTAGTAAAGGCTTTGAGTATACCTGATGCTTCTCCCTTTGGAACTTTCTCATTTCCAGCAAGAAATCCGGCAAATTGTCCCAACATAGCTGTGTGACTACCCTCTTCATTGCCTTGACCATGTGAGCCTCCTCCGTGCCCCTTACTTTGTAGGTAAGCTGCAAATTCATTGATCAATGACAATGGATTGGCAGTGAACTCCATGGATCCTTGTGAGATAGTAGGAGCTTGAGCATTAGCAAGTTTTGCCTTGAAATGAGGTTGAAATTGTTGTGAGGACCTTGGTATCATCCTTCCATCTTTGCTGAACTTAGGCTTGAGTTCAGGATGAAGTTCCCAACACTTGTCTTCCTCATGACCAACACCATTGCAATATTTGCATTTTAGATGTGTGTTTCTTCCCTTGTATACCTTGGCTTCTGAGTTCTTGTAATTTGATGCATATGCCCGAGTCTCCGTTAATCTAGGATTGTGATC
Source organism: Pyrus x bretschneideri (assembly GCF_019419815.1). Lineage (NCBI taxonomy): Eukaryota > Viridiplantae > Streptophyta > Magnoliopsida > Rosales > Rosaceae > Pyrus > Pyrus x bretschneideri. Next base: position 9,573,728 of record NW_025999787.1, on the reverse strand, counting down.
AACATTCATAACCTTCTTCCTTGCTTCTTCTCGTTGGATAGTTGCACAAACATTGTTGAAGGTAGGCAGATCTTGACTCATCAAGATGTGACTCCTTAGGTCCTCGTACTCAGAGCTCAGACTCCCTAACAGCTGATAAATTTTGTCTTCCTCAGCTCGTTTTAGGAGAATGGTAGGATCTGTGGTATGAGGGAGATATACATCCAACTCATTCCACATGGCTTTGAGACTCCCAAGGTGTTGAACAAATGCTTTCCCTTCTTGTTGAGCACTGGCAATGTCCTTCTTTAATTGGAAGACCCGTGCATAGTTGTTTTGATTTCCATACATATCCTGCAAAGCTTTCCAAAGATCATGGGCGGAATTGGAGTAGCTAAAAATTTCAGCAACATGTTTCTCCATGGTGTTGAGCAGCAATGACATGACAAGTTGATCTTTGCAGAGCCATGCATTGTATGTAGAGGAAGAACGATCTGGAGCTTCCACGCTTCCATTTACAAACCCTAACTTCCCTTTGCCTCCGAGAGCTAGTGAAACAGCTCGGGACCAAGGAAGATAATTGAACTCGTTCAAGAGAACTGAACATAAACGTTGATTGGTGTTAACCTCAACGTCTGAGGAGTTTGGAGAGAGATTGTGCCGGGTTTCCTTATCATGGTTGACAGAACTTTCTTCAGTCATGGCTTAGACTTTGAAAGAAAGAAAAAATCGCAGCAGCAAGAATTGTAGAGACAGGTTACAAATGAACCTGCTCTGATACCATATAGAAATTATAGCTTTAATTTGTGATGTATATTTCATGAATTGCAATGTACAATGGTTCGGGTATATATAAGGAAGAAGACTAAGAAAAAACAAAAAAACATTCCCCTTAAAACAAGGAATAAAACAAGGAATAAAACATTCCTTAAAACATGGAATAAAACATTCCTTAAAACATTCCTTAAAACAAGGAATAAAACATTCCTTAAAACAAGGAACTCATTATTTTCAACAAAACCATATCTCATGCACAAGCTAACCTTATCCTTTTTCCCCTTTGCTATATTTAAGCAAGGAAGATAAAGTTAGAAATAGTAATGCTAAGGATATAACATGTCGTATTATTATTCGAATTTTTACACCATCATTTTAGTTTCTCACATATTATTTTTTATTTTTAACCGTCAGATTAAATATATTACATGAAAAATAATAAATAAGATTAAATAAGAATGTGTAGGAAAGAAAAAGAGGTGTGTCTATTATTTTTCTATTTGAATATCACATATGATATGATGGATACAACTAATATGTAACAAAATAAAGTTATTGACTAACATTTGCACTATGCCGTGCCCAAATATGACACAAAAATGTGACCTCCTTAATATTATAGGACCGAAAAAATATACCTGAGGTGATTTACGTACATTATGATTAATAAGTGATTAACACATTCAATATGTTATTTGTTTTTCTTGAATTAACATACCAATAAAAGTTAGTGGATTATTTTTCGTTCAACATTTTGTGGATTAAGTTAATTAGTAATATATCTTAATCAAGTTAAGGCACTCATTTGATTAATATTTGGAAATTTTATTGGGACTTAATTTTCTCCCTTTATACTCAATTTATAATTTTTTTTTTTTTGACATCCTAAATTTATCTCATATAGAAAATGGTTTTAGAAAATAAAAGAAGAAAATGAAAAAGCGACTTGGCATTGCATCTCCAATTAGGTTGCATGGTGTGTCTCTCTGGGTGCCATCCTTAAAAGAATGGTTGTTACAACTAGCAGAGGAACGGGTGGAGGACTTTGGCATGGTAATGATGGTTATGTAGGGATTGTGGAAGACAAGGGAAGGAATGCTTGGATTTGGGATGTCTCCTTTTCAATCCACAAGCTGCTGTCTTGAATTGGTACAGGGAGTACCGAAGGAAGAATACTACGGTGACATCGCATAATCTGCTGCCTCTCTCTGGGTGAACTTGAATTCTCTTCTCTCATATTTCTCTCCCCTTCATCCCTCCTTTAATCTAGACCGTTCAAAAGAAATCCAATAGCTTAAAATCGTGTCGCATATTTAATGAACCTTTTTTTTTTATTGCTTTGGTTCAACAATCCTTCCTTTTATGCACCACTCTTCACACCACTGCTTACCCTCTTCCTCTTTCACACGCCAACCGCCATTAAGAGAAATCATCCAATCAAGCGAATTTATTTAATCTCAACCATTAATATTAGTCCGACAATTTGTGAATTAAACCAATTAGATGTTCAAAATCAAAGAGTTTAGATCATTCAATAGAAACGCCCAACATAGCATAATCAGAGCATAAAATCATTTTTGTTGGAGCAACTAGGCTAATAGAAGAGTGGCTTGAAAGCCCTTCGGCGATGTCGGGGTAAAGAGAGGGGGTGTTTCTGTGAAGGGGTGGAGATAGGATTGATTGGAGGTATTTTCTACTAATGACCTGTTTTTTCTTCATTCTTTCTAACCATTTTGAATGTGCAACAAAATTGTGATTTCAAAATAAAAAAATTATAAGTTGACTGTAGAAAGGAAAATTTTGGGTCTGAATAAAATTTTCTTAAAGATTATCATAACACATGATATATAATGTTTTAAAAGTTAATACGCGTGTCATTTACCTACATCTAAGATCCTATTAAAACGTGTCATATGCTTACCGCTGAGATACTTTGTCGTCCTATTTACTATAATAACATGATAATATATATTTTGTGGGTGGAATGTATTTAGTTTGACTCTAGCGAATGATAAGTTCAATACTAATTTATTATGCTAATCCATTGTGTTATTTGGATTAATCACATAACAATATTTTTTTGGGTGATGCTATTTACACACTTTTTTTTTTACCTTTCACAGATTCCTTGTTTATTTATATCGATTGATTACCTTCAATTCATATGATCTGACGACCAAAAGTTCTTAAAATGAAATCAAATATAAACATACATAAAAAAGATTATCACCTTAATTCATACATAAAACATTTGTATCAAAAGTGAAATTCCTACACAAAATTTTAGTTTACAATAACGAATGCGGTATGTTTTATGAAATTTTTGTTGTTGAAGCAAATGCCTCAACTAAAGATGGGGATGGAAAACGAGTCCACATCAATATGGACCATAAACTTAATTCTTGATGTAAATGTGGAGGAAATCATATTCTTTTGGTAGTGATTTCATGTGGAAGAAATTGAAAAAGATAGGAGAAATACGTATTATGATAATTCTATGTCAACTAGAAATTTATAAGTTATAACCAACAAAATAAATAAACTAGAAAATTATTAACCAAATAAATTAATAAAAAAATAAAAAAATATTAAAATGGACGGCAGAGATTGCCCCTTCTATGCAGGAAGCCGCGAAGGGTCACATGACTCACATGTCAAATGTCACATGTCTATGCCTTTGCCTCTTCAAATTTTGTCAATTGAAAGAGTGATGAGATTGACATCCACGTCCAAGGAATTTCTTATTTGATTTTGTTGTCCAGAAGTACCAATATTCAAATAAATATCAAATAAAGTTAACAAAAAGGAAGAGAGTACTTATTTACTTTGTTGAATTTTAATCTCAGCTCCATTTGAGAGAGCTGAGAGAAGAAGCAAACAAGATCAAAAGGGAACAAAAAAGTTGTCTTTCTTTCCCATTTGAAACTTGTGGACTGGAGCCTCAAACCCAAATTTTCCCATTTCCCAAACACGAACACACACACTCTCTCTCTCTCTCTCTCTCTCTCTCTCTCTCTCCAGCACTGGGATCTGTCTTCTTTCTCTTCAGTCTGCAAGAACAAAGCTCAAAGGTAAGAACTTTAATGAATTTTCCATTTGGGTGTTTGAATTTATTCATAAAGATACCTGCTTTATGTGATTCTGCTGGTTTTGTTAAGTTGTTTGCTTAGATCAGAATTCAGAATTTCTTGAAATTCTTATACATACATCTATACTCTCAATCAAACTAATTTACAGCCACTTACGATTTGGATTACAAGTTCCTACTTTTTCAGAATCAAGAATTATTGCTGAATTTTGATCTTTTACTTATAATTTCTTGTTCTTTTTGCGGTAAATTAAAATGTTTATGTTTAATATATATATATATATATATTATATAATTGAGTAATTATTAAATTTCCATCCACCAAATTTACTCCCTTTGCAATGGAAGGTGAGGGATGTGGGGCAATTAACTGGAGCCTGGAAAGTCTTCATTTCCAACTGATGTACATGTACTGCACTCCCTTTCCGCGGATTCAGATTCAGATTTTTTTTTTTTTTTTCCCTTATCATTCCGACCAAAAACCAGAAGATTCCTTTTCTTGGTTTTTAAGACAGTTTATGGGCCCATAAAACAGTGTGTCGGCCCAGTTTTCAGTTCTGCAGGCCCAACTGAACTTGGGCTGTGTTGCCCTCTTGGAGTCCAGCCTTGTTGGTATTATTTTGATGGTGTGTAAATGACATGAGTTAGGCTGGTTGGCATTTTCCAGTCTTTTGTACTCAAGTTTGAATTCTTGTTCGATAGATTAGAGTGATTTAGAATATCGTTTTGTTAGAAAAAATGACATCTATGCTAAGCTTTCTATACAATTATCCAGAGAATTGATCGAGTGGAATATTTTCTTTAGACACATGCTTTGATGTGTGACTCCTAGTATTTAGGTGGTGTGTGTAACTTCTGATTCGATTTTTTGACATTAGATGTAAATATTCTTGCGGAAGTATCAACTTAAAGTTTCAACGATATTAGCAAATGGCTAATTCTTTGTTAAGAACTGAAATTCCATTGAACTCCGCCTTTGCTAATTCTCCAGATATCTGTTGTAGTTAGAGAACTGACCGATTTGTAGACAAATGAATTTGAGTTTAATTTTATTGTGTCAAAATCAAACTAAGACGAATGACAGATCAACCCTGCAACAACATTTAGGTTATGGAAAAAAAGAGCGTTGTCAACTTAAACATGGTTAGTGGGATAGTGGTACATTAAGGCACATATTGTTAGTATCACGAAGGTTTAACGTTGAATGAAATATTTGCATCTTAGAGTCAAGCATCTAAATAGCAATGGTCTTTCACAGATCAGGCATAAGATATCTTGTTTTTATATTTCAGGTTGAGTCCAATAAGACTATGAAGAGGTTAGAATCAAGAAAGTCTCGTTCGTGGTGGTGGGATAGTCACATCAGTCCCAAGAACTCTAAGTGGCTTGCAGATAATCTCGAGGGTGAGCAACAAACACCTCTTTCGGTCTTATTTATAACTTTGTAAGTGTATCCATTTACTTATTTTTGAAATGTCACTTGCAACAAAGGCATAGGAAAGAGATGTCTAATGATGAATTCCCCCAGTATTACGCTTCATATCTAGTTTCTCATAGAAAATGAAAAATATTTCGCTTGGTTTAACTTTAAAATAACAGCAATCCGTTTATAAGATTTCATTCAGCTCAACCTTGTTAAATTCGAGCGATGGTATTATAATTGGTTTTGACTTATTTACGAGGAATTCTGGGTTAAGTCAGATTTGTTTTACTATTTTTGGCTAAAGCTGTTTTTTCCTATTTTTCTTCTTATTTTTTGATGCAACAATATGAGTGGAAAGTTTATTGTTGTGAGGAAACATCTTTTTGTTGCGTCCTTTAACGACATTTGTGGCACTTTAAGCTGAGATTTGGGAAAATATCAGTACCAAGGATTTCTTGTTGCACATTCTAAATGAAGGCAAGATTAAAATGGGTAAAGCGGACTGCGGTTGTATAATATTAGCGTTACTTATCCTGATCTAACGGTGTAGGGGTTATTCGACCCCAACTACCCAAACTGGTGGAGGAAGTTGGTTTTCCAAATTATGCATGTTTAAATATCTCTAGAGTTGATTTTTTGGTCAAAGTTCTAAAGTGTTGATTGCTATAGTCAATTATTCACCAAAATGCCTCTCAAGAAAATGACAAAACGATCTTTCTCCTCAGAGATGGATCGAAGCATCAAACGGATGTTGAAGCTGATCGAAGAGGATGGGGATTCATTTGCAAAAAAGGCTGAAATGTATTATCAAAAGAGGCCTGAATTGATTGCTCATGTTGAAGAGTTTTATCGCTTGTACCGGTCCCTGGCCGAACGTTATGATCATGTGACAGGAGAATTGCGGAAGAATGCACCCTCGGATCTCCAATCCCAGAGTTCATGCCTTTCTGACATTGGTTCAGAACTGCCATCTGCATTGCCATCTCCTGATGTCCAACCCGGAAAGCTAGGTCGTCGTAAATCTGGCCCTCGTGCTGCTGGCTTTGATTTCTTCCTTGGCCCTGGTGGAAACAGCTCAGAACATTACCAGAAAGAGGGAGATGAATCATTTTCATTAGCCGATTATTCTGAGCCAGAATCTGATGATTCTTCAGTCAACAATTATTCAACTCCCTTGTCAAATGGTCTTGATCAAGGGCAGACGAGAAAGATAATTGAGTTGGAAATTGAGCTTCGTGAAGCGAAGGAGAAGCTCCGGATGCAGCAGGAAGAGAATGTGGACAGTTCATTCACGGGTGCAAAACCTGATCATACCGAAGAATTTCCTGCAAAAATTGCAGAATATGAGCAGGAGCTGACTAGCAGAAATGAAAAATTGCGGGAATCGGAAGAAGAGATTGCCAGGTTGAACATCAAGCTCAAAAGGCATGAGTCTTCGCAACATAGTAATGGTCTTAAGCTTGCACTTGAACCAGAGTCTGCACAACATAATAATGGTCTTAAGCTTGCACTTGAACCAGAGCCTGCACAACATAATAATGGTCTTAAGCTTGCACTTGAACCAGAGCCTGCACAACATAATAATGGTCTTAAGCTTGCTCTTGAATTTTCAAAACCGAAGGAGACCAAGATACATGAGGGTGCCAGAGACAGGGAGATAAATGAACCGTCAGAGATTCATAAAAGGGTCGGTAGGTCGGGAGAAGTTCAAGACAGAGATAGCAAGATCGAGGCATTGGTGAAAGAGCTTAGAGCCGCAAAAGATAGACTTCAACATTCAGAAAAAGAGATTGCAAGTTTGAGACAGCAACTTGAGAGTAATATACCCTCTGAGGAAATCCAACGGTTGCAGGGTCAGCTTGAATCTGCTAAGAAGGATATTTCTATGTGGAAAACGAAGCTCAACACAGAGAAACGAGAGGTGTCCAAGCTGCAGGAACGAATTTCAAGGTTGAAAAGTAGTTTAACAGACCGGGATAATGAAGTCATGGATTTGAAAATCGCAGTATCTGATGCCGAGGAGAAGATTTTCCCTGAGAAGGCACAGGTTAAGGCTGAAATATCTCGATTGCAATCAGAACGGACACATTTAGAGGAGCAGCTGAAAGATTGGGAATCACGTGGCCGTTTGTTGGAGGATGAAATCAGACAGATGAAAGCTGGAAAAGCAGAAATGGAGGAGAGACTTAAAGGCGAAATCGAGCAGTTGAAGGCAGACATCCTTGAGAGAAGCAACCAAATGGAGAATTTAAACAAGACCCTTGATGCAATGAAAACAGAAAGAGATGAGCTTAGCACCAAAGCCGCTATGCTACAGGCAGAGGTGAGTTCAAGAGACGATCAGATCAATGAGATTAACAAGAATTTGCAGCAAATGCAGACGGAACATCAAGAACTGCTCAACGGGGCTGAAGGGGGGCGAAAACTGGTGGAGGAGCTGACGGAAAGAGCAAAGGAACTCGAGGAGGAGATTCAGAGGCAAAGAGTCGTGATCATGGAAGGAGCAGAAGAAAAACGAGAAGCTATAAGACAGCTGTGCTTCTCGCTCGAACATTACAGGAACGGATACCATATGCTTCGACAAGCTTGTATGGGAAACAACAAGAGAGTTCCAGTTTTGGCAACTTAAGCTAAATATAAAACATGCGGTCATCGTTTGTACATTACATGTATTTTCAGTGCCATTTTCTGTAATCTTGGGCCGGAAATGGCCAGCCGAGTGATGAGCTATAGGCCATGCTCTCTCATGGTTGTATGAATGCGAGGTTTATGTTGTGTAGTATCAGTATAGATATAGAAACAGAAGGGTCCCGTCAAAGGACCCATTTGAGTCACTAATTTGCCCTCAAAAATGGTGGAGAGGGCAGATATTTGTGTGATAATTTTAGTTCGGTGTTTGGTTTTGGGGTTGAAATTTGACACAATTGAAAGTGCGTTTGCAAACTTTTGACACATGATTGCACGTTCACTTGCTCTTTAAAATTTTGGGAAATTTTAGAGAGAGGCCCTTGGACTTTGGATCTTGTTCCACTTTACCCGCTTAACCTTTCATTCCCCACTCCCAAGGGTTTTTTTTTTTTTTTTTTTTTTGATCTTTTGACACATATGCTAACAAAACGTCACATTCACAAGAAAAACTAGTAATCTTGGAATTGAATCTTAGACATTCATCGACTCTTTTTGTATATTGTACAAAATAAATAAAAATAACTGTCAATTTGACAGAATAACATACAATAAGTTGAGTGGACAAACCAGTAAACTTTGTGCTGAAATTTATCTTGTAAACAAAAAAGATTTAGCTAAGGTACTAAAATTTGAACTGTTGAATTTCTTTAGCTATTGGCACTTTGCTTGACCGAAAAAATTAGAAAAACAAGTTCCGCGCCAGGAAGGGGTCGAACCTTCGACTTTCTGCTTAGGAAACCGACGCTCTATCCACTGAGCTACAGGCGCTTGTTGTTGATACTAATCCTTTATTAATTATTCTTAAACGTCTAAAGCGCTAACGAACCCACAGAAAATTCTTTTCCTCAGAGGACACAATTTTGATTTTTTTTTTCTTTACGAAACCAAGTATTCAAAATGATGTCATTTTTCGAACGATTTTCTTTCTAGATATTTCTGCTTATGTTCTAAATTTTTCTCTCTTACGCCAGAGAAATTCTTAAGTAAGATTTCCATATCCGACTGTCTCTCACGAAGAAGAAATATTGAGTATAGTTGTCACATTAATAGCGCACTCAAAACGAGTGAGACACTCCACAGACTCACATCCAAGGGCACCAAGTTGGGAGTGGCTCCGACAACCTTACGAAGAATTTATGCTCATGATCGTCCCTTTCGCATTTTAATAAGCTCAACACATGAAACTCATGAAAGATAACCCTAGTGCAAAGATTTTGCTTTGACCTCGGCTATCTTATTTAACTCCATATGGTGACATAAGTTATATTTTTTTGAAATTGCTTAAAAAGTCAAAGTGTTATTTGACGATCAAAAGCACTTTGACTAAGCTTAGCAAAAATACTTCAGACAACTTTTGGGTCTCAAAAACACTCTTCGTTGATAATCATTGCTTACCAAGTGCTTTTTTCAGTCAGTACGAAAAGTTTGTTTCCACAAGAATTTCGACATGTTTATAAGAAAATCACTTCTAACAAAAATGTTTACGAATTAAGTGCTTCATTTAGAAACAGTCACATACTTAACCCAAGTACTTGACTCAAATCGATTACACATGAGATAAGCTGAAAGTAAAAAGTCTCCCATCAAACATTCTAAGTTCTAACAGTTCATCGTAATAATCTCATGATATACATTTTTTAAATAACTGAAAGCGTTTTAAAAAAAAAAAAAAAATTAGGTTCTAAAAACCTTTGGAAATATTCCAAAACAAGCAAATTATTGAAACAGATGGGAAATTAGGATCTCTCCTCTAATTGGTTGGCTCATTGAACTTGAAACGACGATGAAAATTGCGTTTCCACAGATCCAGCAACATCGTGAAAATTATTGGCCTTCAGCCGCAGCAGGCTTCTCGAAAAATGTCTTCTTTATCCAATCAAACGGCTGTACTTTTTTTTTAATTTAAAAAAAAAAACCATTAGATTCATAATATTCTGAAATTTTCTAATTTTTGCTCAATCTACGGATTTACTGGGAAAAAAAGATATAAATAAATATAGGACTTTTTGATAAAAAAATAATAAATTGGGGATGAGAGGAATTGAAGTGGGAAGCCAGAGAGAAAGGGGGGCAGACCTGGACGAACCAAAGAGCTCCTGTGCCGGCGGCGACGCCCCACATGGCGGCGGACTTTACATCGGAGGATTGAGGCACCGGGAGCTTCGAAAAACGCGCAGCGAGTCCACCTGCCATTTTTTGGATCTGAATTCACAAGAAACGCAAAGAGGAGAGCAACTATGACCGCACCACAGCAAAGCGACTTTGAACAGGCTTGCTGCGTTTGAGGTCACCGAGAATATTTTATTAATTAGACTATTTACACATTACATCCACGTCTTTTTGAAATTCACAAAATAACCCCTAAAGTCACTAAATATTATATATTGGACTCTCAGTCCATCTAACTATCAAGTTAACTACTATTTCTTAATGTGTTAATCATGACGATGAGGTTATTTCAGCATGTTTACTTAACAGAAATATGGTAACCAAGGAATTAAAGAACTTAGAATTAGAGGAACTAAGGAAAGGAAATCAAGTAAACTTGTTCTTGGGTTGATCAAATTTTTGATCTTAAGGTATTTAAATACCAGTTTTAAGGGAAAACTCTGCACTCTTCTAATTACATATTCATAAACACAAAGAAAATGATTTTAATTCTTATTATTTTGCAAGTAAGATGCATTTTAGAGAAGTTAATGCCTTATCACACTTGCAACGTCCATTTGGGTACCCTAACATTTGAACATCAAGTTTCTTAAGCCCGACAAGCTTTAATTGTTCAATCACAAAATGCAAATTGGAAATTACGATGGAAGTGCATGTGTGTCATGGAAGTCGGAAAAAGATCCTCTTCGGATCCTTATCCTAGGGATCCCGTGATCTCACCCGTTCATCGTATATCGTACGGTCAGTTTTTGTTAGGTACTATTTATATTTAATTTTAAATTTTAAAATAATTTCTGACCGATATACAATAAACATGTGAGATCACAGGATCCCTAGGATCCCTATGAAAAGGATCCGGCGTGGAAGTCCTCTCTTTGGAGTTTGGAGAGGGCTTGTATTGCTAGCTGAAGTCGACGTCATTTTGCCTGAAATTGGAGTTTTGTGCGTAACCCTAGAATCGGCATTCGATTCTTAAGGGAGCTATCACTTGTACAATAAACAGTTGACAATACGAAACAACAGATAAAAACGACACCGGTAATCAAAAGCACTTTCTGCAAAAGCATTTAGAGTAAGGATGAATCACATTCAACAAAGCACAAGATAGGACCGAAAACGTGAGATTGAATATTTGATTCTGCTACAGACGTCTCAGGTAAACATCATGTTTAAGATATACAATGCAAAACCTATGAGCCAACCCTACAATCTCTAAAATTGTCAAATCGTTCATCCTTGGTACAGATACTGGGTACACTAACAATGTAAAACGACAGAGCTGAAACGGGGACACGTACAAGGAACTACTCGTATTCAACACCTTTGTAGTCCAAGCCTCAAGTAAGAAGCAACATGCCTCTATCATTTTACAGAGGTTGTAAGACAAGCATGCGTAAAGCATCACAGGCATGTTTCCGGCCAACAGAGGCCACAAGGCGTGGACGGGCAAAAAGGGAGACTGCGAGGGAACGAAGGAGCGGTAGAGAGAGTCGGGGCACTTCTATTCTAGCTTCCACAAAACTACTTACCAACGTCAATCTTGAATCCCCGAGAGCGAATCTTTGTTTGTTTTTAAAAACCCACCGAAGGTAGACTTCATCAATCGTCCCAAGCACTATCTGCTGCCCCTTCTTTTTTATTGTTCGAATCCGCAAACATGAACCGATACTTGTCCTCAATGTTTACTGATGTTGGTCCCGCTATTGAGCTTTTGGATAAAGCAACCCTAGCTTGCTTTTGAGCAGCTGCTGCTTCTTTTTCTTTCCTTCTTGCAGTCTGATGGTCAATAGCAGAAGCTGTCAAGCTTATAAACACGTGAAACAAAATTTTCTTTCCTTTATACCCAGATTAGTTAGCAATGAGAAAGAAATTCTGGGCACTAGTACGATGCAAAAGCAATGACCGTTGATAGTATATCTCAAAATCAGTACCTTCCCAGTTGCAAAAGCCACAGCATTCCCAGATCCAGCATCTGATATTGCTTTCTTTATATTTGCCACAAGGAACTACAGAGTGCCATCAATAATCAAGAATAAAGAGTTATATTCTGATAATGGAAGAGATGGTGAGAAGAAGCAGTAAGAAAAGGTGAACTAGGTACCATATCACGATCCGTGTAAAAGGAAGTAGATTGTCCCATTGATCCTGCTCTTCCCGTCCTTCCAATTCGGTGTACATAATCTTCCATGCTCTATATTGAGGTAGCCATAACTGAAGCTTCAGGTTTGCTATTTCACAACAAAATTAATAGCAACTGAAAAGACCAGGCTATTGAGATGCTATCACATGATAGCAAAAAGACTTAATGATCACAAGTTGACGCTATTCAAATACCAAAGGTAAGAATTGCCTAATTTATAGCCAATTCTCAGATAAGTTTCTAAGTTGGGTTAGTGGATTCCAGATATAAATTGACCTAGAGGCCTTCCTTCGCAACCACCTATACCTTTGGAAGATCCAAATTGATAACATGTGCAACTCCTGAGACATCCAAACCGCGAGACGCAACATCAGTGGCAACCTGGACACAAGGTCTCAATCAGATTCATGCTGATTGGTGATGTTAAAGCTGCCTTGTATTCAAGCAGAATCAGACAAAGATGAATAGATATAAAAAAGAAAATATGAATTTATAGAGCGCAAGACGGTGATGTACCAAAATACTGGTAGTGCCTTTTCTAAAATCACGTAGAGCAGCCTCTCTTTCAGTTTGTGTACGACCACCATGAAGAGTAACTGCATGCAAGCCTTGTGCTGCCAAAGCTTCAGCAACTTCGTCACATCTCGTCTACAAGCAAACACAAATTCAATGTCAAATTTCACTTTTGTCCAAAAAGAGTTAGTAACGAGAGAAAATTAAGTCACACCAGATTAAGTGAGTTTGGCTCCTACAAGCAATCCTAAAAAGCATTCTGATAGCATCTTGCACTAAGAAACAGGAAAGGCTTCACATTGAATTTGTACAAAGATTTCACACAATCATGCTCTAAACATATTTCTTCATCAAGCCTTAACGCGAACGCCTTCCATTATTCAGTACACTATTATAAAATGTACCCTAAAAAAATGTACCTTCCTTTCAACAAACACAATTGTTAAGGGCAAGGGATGGCCAGTTCCTTCAACCCGAGATGCCTCTTCTACGAGCAAAGCCAATAGCTGATCAGTCTACACAGACAAAGCATGGTTACCAAATTAAAATGAGACCAATAACTCTCCCAATAAAAGCAGTGGACACATTAAAAACTAGATGGGTAATACAAAAGATAAGCTGTGAAATATGGTTGCCAAAGATGATAAGATCATCGTCAAGCACATAAATATGCCGAGGGAAGTGCCAAATATACATAGAACAACTCTCCGCATCATAGGTCTGGCACTAAATTCCTAGAAACCTCATCCCCACAACAAAAGGAAAGAAAAAGACAAGACAATATCACAGACCGCGGAAAGAAAAAATGTGAAGAAACCAATATTGCTCAAGTCTGGGTGAACCAACCTTCTCACTCTCAGGAACCTTCTCCAAAGTCTGAGTCACATTTGCTGTAGGGCTACTCACTTTTCCCACCTTCACTTGCACTGGTTTAGTCAAGTATTCCTGAAGACAATAAAAGCTAGAATAAGTTTCAATGAAATTGTGCATGACAGTCCTAACTAAACGCAGAGAGAGAGAGAGAGAGAGAGAGAGAGAGCACAATGATCTTAATGGTATTCCAATACTAGCTTTTGTATATTGGAAAATTACAAAGTACAAATTCATTCCAAACTTGGTATAAAATTATGTTGAATTAAAGGTAGAACGCATTAGTTGCATGAAGTGACCACCAGAACAAGTGCTAATGGCTCATATGTGTGTCAGGAAAGAGATAAGGCCATTCAGACCCCTAAACCATAACAGGAAAAAATAAGTCATAGAAACATAAGATTGTAAAATGAGAAGGTTGATTATATGGAAGAATCACAGCGACACCTTTCCATTATTTAGTTACAGAAACTATGAATAATATTATTTAGTTACATAAACTATGACCATGTTCATAAAAGCTCGTACAAGAAGGTAACCTTTACCTGAGCTAATTCTTCGATCTCTTCAGGCATAGTTGCACTAAACAGCAAAGTTTGATGCTTTTCAGAAAGGTTCCGCATCACCTGAAATGGCATCAAAATAATGTGTTCTATATATGTACAAGACAATTTATTTCAATGTTGTGAAATTCTTAACCAATATACATTTTGCTTCTTACAGGAGTCACGCTATTGGTTATACTTTGAAGATGTATTACAAAGTTTATACACACACACACACACATTTATATATATATATATATATATATATATATATATAGCACATAGAGTTGTACAAAACCTAAACCTTATTCAAAATGGAACCTAAAAGTGAGATGAAGATCGTGTATGAGTCTAATCCCCCATGACGTCTATATTGCTTCTATAAATTGTAAAACCTCCAACAGTTTGCTTTTACCAAGCAATATTTTCCCTCTTTCTAATTTCCCCTTTACTGTTGCCCTTTTTTGTTAAATTTTCACTTCATGTTAAACCTGATATTTGATGTTTTAAGGTGGGAAATAATTAAAGAAAGGAATACACATGGAAGCATTGAAAGGAAGAAAAGGTAGGATGCAAAAACTTTGACCTCAAGAAATCTAAAAAAGAAAGCCAAAACCAATCCATGGTGAGGATAATTTTTTTTTTTTAAGGAAAAATAAATAGAAAGTAAAACGCATATTCAGGTCAAAAGTTGATGCAAAACATACCTCTCGTATCTGTGGTTCAAATCCCATGTCAAGCATTCTATCAGCTTCATCTAAAACAACAAACGAAATTCTAGTGATAGAAGTGTTCCCTTGTTGTAAATGATCTATAAATCTTCCAGGAGTAGCAACCACTACATCAACTCCTGCTCGTAGCTCAGACCTCTTTCATTCCATCCAGGTAGAAAGCCACAACAAAACAATTATTAGCAGAGACTAATAAGAAATAACATATTGCGTACGATGTCATAAAATTGAAAAAACATTCCACTAAAAGCATGCATCACTGTTACTGAATGAGAAACAAATGTTGATATGAACCTATTACACGACAAGCATTTATTAAAAACCTAGCCCACATCTAGGAATTATCAAAACCAAGACAAAACGACAAGTATTAATGAATTTCCGGAGTCACAACACCTACAAGAAGATTGAAAACACTTATTGAAATAGAATGTACCGTTATTCCACCAAATCAATTACCTGCTCAGATATGTTGGTTCCACCCACCACAATAGCAGTTCTGAAGGACTCGAGAGATGCACCAAACGCTTTGACCTGTAAAACCACACTTGTAACTTAGCACTTATGGAAAAGTATTATGAAACAAATTCCAAACTAACTCCTCATAAATGCATTGTGATCTTTTGCAGCTTAGGTCACCTCTTTTTCAATTTGTTGGGCAAGCTCTCTAGTCGGAGCCAATACCAGAGCTAGTGGTCCATCACCACGCTGAACAGGAGGTTGAGCCAAGCAATGCTGTACATCGAAAATAAAAAGTTAAAACATCCATTAAACCAAAATCTACTTAGCAGGCACATAAAGTCCAGACTACATAAGAATACTAAATAACAGGACCTCGGACCTGTATCATGGGAATGGCGAATGCAGCAGTTTTTCCACTGCCAGTTTCAGCACAACCTAATAAGTCCCTCCCACTGAGAGCAACCGGCATAGCTTGAGCCTGAATGGATGTCGGTGTGGTGTATCCGTGATTGTCGATATCCTTCATGATGCTAGGGTGCAAACACTGAGAATAGAGGAACGACACGTCCGTTAATACAAACTAGGCTAATCCAAAATAGAAGTAAAACATCCGATTGATAAAACACAAAAATGATTCACCATATCTGTAAAAGACTCGATCGGTGCCGGAGCAGGAGCAGAGTCGGAACTAACAGTAACATCCAAATTAAGCCGCAAACAAACCTCTTCAATCTACAGGCATGTAATTTCGTAAATTTCAGCTAATGGTGACGATATAAACAGACTGATGACGTCAATAAACCAGAAATTTGATTGAAATTGTGAAATTAGCTGTAGCAAGAACCCTAAGCAAATGCAAATGCAAATTTCAAAAAACTCATAAAAGGCAAAGGCAATGATTGGAGAAGCGTCGAACCATATCAGGATTCATGCGGAGGACGCGGTCGGAGGGCTTCCACTGAGGGACGACGGAGTCCGGGCGAGCTCTGCTGGCCTGGGAGAGAGCGCCGGAGCTCCAGCGAGAGGAGGCATTGGAGTGAGAGAAGCTGGAGGAGGAAGCACCACCGGACGACGACTTGTCGTTGCTGAAGTGAGAGTTGGAGGAGGAGTAGGAGAGCTTGCTCTGATCGTCTAGGGTTCGAGACGAGGCTTCGGTGGCGGTGGTAGTGGTGATTGTCGTGGTGGTTCTTGAGCTCGACCTCAGGTGCGGAGGCACATACGACATCGTTTTGCGGGAAGTTTTCTCGGGAATCGGAGAGAGTGTTTGATTTTACGGCGACGACGACTGTAAGTGGAGTGAGTGAGCAAATGAAAAACGAGAGGTGCGTGGTAGGCCAATCTTTCTCGCTAACTTGCGCTTCTGTGGGCTGTGGGCCCTTTTCGGTCTTCGCGGGCTTAGATTTTAGTCCATATTATTTATGGGCCAGAATAACAGTGTATTTTGGGTCCTTCTCCAGCAAATTTGGACCGGCCTACTCAGCCCACATTGGAATTGGGTTTTTTTTCTTTCTTGTATCCCAAATTTGGATTTTGTCTCCAATGAGAGCCACTTCATTGTACATGTTTTTTGAAATAATTTTACCATTAAAGGCCATTACTAGGTACTTGTGGCCCTTGAGGACCAAGATATAGGAGAAGCAAGGCCAGCCATTTTCCCATTTGACTTTTTGGTTTTAAGAATATTTGGCTTCGAGAATGAGTGATTGTCCTTCTTCCACCTCATCATTTAACCTATTGTGGTCCACTTGATTTATTGACTTCGTTTTATTGTCGGTTTGCAACCCTGATGCCAAAAGACTCACGTAAACGAATGCCAAAGAGCCATTATTGCACTACTTACCTATGAGCACATCTATATGTAAGTAGCATGAGAGCTCTCAGCGACATTAATAGCTCAAGTGCTCATTAGGATAAGTCTCTTTAAGAATGTTTGGTTTTGAGAATGAGTGATTGTCCTTTTTTCACCTTGTCGTTTAACCTATTGCAGTCCACTTGTCAATTTGAGACCCTGATGCAAAAAGACGCACGTAAACGAAAGTCAAAAAGCCATTATTGCACTACTTATGAGCACATCCGTATGTAAGTAGCGTGAGAGCTCTCAGCCGCATTAATAGCTCAAGCGCTCATTAGCATCTGTCTCTATAAGGTTGAAATATGAATCATATCAGGCACATTAGGTCTTCTATAGCAGCAGTATGAAGAATTCAATTTGATTCCAATTTCATATGTATCAAGCTCCTACAGTTGGCCAAAATAAAGAAATTGGTTTTATGAGAGTGATTTCAATAATTTAGTTAATATATTAAACTTGATACAATAAATGATCAACTTTTTTTTTATGGAAAGAAGTGGGAATAACCAATAAAAAATATTAGATGAGTCTCACAATTAATAGATAGATTTCACATATTAACTAACACGTATGTAAAAATTGTGTTATGTTTGATTTTTTTTTTTTATACATGAATCAAACTCGCATAAACCAAACAAAAAGCAACAAACTTCTATTCACAAAGGTATCCCGTGCGATTCTAAAAATGTTATTTTTACCATCTATTTGTACTACTATTTATATCATCTCTATAATAAAAGTGAACCCACATGAATTGATGTGTCCTATTTTTATTTAAGAGATTTTACAAATAAATGATATAGTGCAGAACTATTCGTTGGAAAGAGATCATCTCCCGATTTCTTCCATCAAATTCACTCAATCCTTAAATTCGGACTCTTGAAATTTGATTCAGCGGCTAAAATTATTATAACTTTTAAAAGGATTCCATATTTGTAGTCATTTGATTAAACTTCAAAAATCCAAATTTAAAAATTAGGTGAATTTAGTGGAAAGGATCAGAAGATGACCATTTCCCTCTTGTTCGGCTCACATAGCTTGGTAGTACGATGTAATCATTTGTATTCTTATTTCCGTGTGCTCCTTTTTATTTTTATTTAGCATAATGAGTCCTAGTCATTTAATTGCCTACGAGTGGTGTCGTAATTGATGACGATTGACATAAAGATGGATGTGGACGGTTTTAATGATTAAAAAATAGTAATAGTGAAATTAAATTTTGAATCAATGATATGATTTATAATGATTGAATTATTATTTAACTGTTCGTAGTATAACATTTAATTTATAAATTTAATTTAAAATTTTAATCTTCCTAATATTATTTGTGAAAACAATAAAGAGAAAATGGTTGGGTTGAGGAGGTGGTAGCTTGAGAAGGTGAGTTGCGTGCCATTCGTTGAACATCCGTTTCAACGGTGGTAGGTGAGATGATATGAAAGCCTTGGATGTTTGTATCTTATCTTCTTGTTCGTCCTTCGTAGCTGATTTGTGATGGTTTTGTTTCAATGATTAAATTTAATTAATTGTGTCCTTGTAGGGTGTATCTTTACATAATTACAAAATTATAGTGTCAACCGGTCATATAACTTTTACTTTCTTGGGCGACATTTTTCTTGTATATCTATTTGTAGTATCTTATTAAAATCACAATAATAATAATAATTTTTATTACATATTAAACTTTGATTTGTTAATAAAAATGATCGACATAAAGAAGTACAAGGATCGCGGACAAGCAAAATCTCCCTTGCTGCTTTCTACCCAATCTTTATCAAGTCTTGCTCACATTAGGAAATGTTCATCCGAAAAAAGTATGTGCATTTGTGTTTTATCCTACTCGAACAATATTTGACTACTTAAAGATGAGTAGAAATTTCTACTTACAATTTCTCGAAATTATTTGTTGTCAATTTATAGAACTTCGTGTTTATAAGCATAACTGTTCATATTCTCAAATCGGGATGTTCGAGATCACCCTATAAAGATTGCCTCTACAAAAAATAAATTAAAACTAAGATCGTTTAGTCATCAAACGATTTAAAACAAATGAACAGTATTGGTAAAAGCATTAGGAACCGTTTATGTATTTGTTATAATAGATTGACTAAGTCATTAAACTATTTAAAACAAATGAACAGTATTGGTAAAAGCATTAGGAACTGTTTATGTAGTTGCTATAATATATTGACTAAACGACCTTAATTTTAATTTATTTTTGCAAAGATGATCTTTACAGTTTGATTCATAGTATGAACGGTTCTGATCATAAGCACAAAAATTTATGATTAAAACACTAAGAGTGTTGAGTAGGAGTTCCTACTCATCTTTGTCAAGTATTGTTCATCTTACTTCGCTTTTACCAAGAGTAAGTCTCTTCGTGTAATATAATATAAATAAGATCAAGGGACAAATTCTCAACCTTTAGATCTAGTTTAATCCAATGGTCCCTAAGTAAAACTCAAATGTTCTCGGTGACATGGCAATGACATTAAAATGAATAAAAAACTAAGTAATTTTATTTTCACCAAAATTCAGGAGATATGACTTGTTCATTAAAATCCAAAAGTCATGACAAACGCCTTCATCAGACGGTGCTTTGATTTGATTCGTACAAGATTTTAAAGCACACAAATAATATCAAGCTATTACTCGATTTCTTGAATCTTTTATTAAGTAAACAAAACTAAATCCTAAATTATAAGTCTTCATTCTTAGTATCTTTAGGCGATGAATTAGGTTGTGGTAAAACTTTGATATCTTAAATTTTACCTAGTTCTTAAGTTGTAATTATTACTTATAAGTAAGAGGTCTTAAGTTTAATTCTCACCAAAGACGAATTTAAACCGCATAATTACTAGTCAATTGTGAAATTAAACTTACTCTTTTATTTAGTGTAGATAATGTCATTTGTTTAAAAAAAAAAATTGTGATTATCACTTTTTATTTCTTTTGGTCATAGTGTCCTGAAGACTTGAACCAAATTTGGTGGTTCTGGCAAATCACCAATCACCAAAGCAATGGAGGCCTTCCTCCCTCCCTCACGTTTTGCAGATTTTATTTATTATCTATGCATCTTTTATGCCATTTACTGCTTGAAATTCTCCACATCACTTTTAATTAGGGAAACGGGTCCTCTTCGGATCCTTTCCTCCTAATCTTAGGGATTCACCAATCCAGATTATTGAAATTTGATCCAATGGTTACAAATAGGGGTTCATTTTAAAAGTTATAATAACTTTAGTCATTGGATCAAATTTTAACGATCTGAATTGATGGATCCCTAAGATTAAGAGGAAGGGATATGAAGAGGATCCCTTTCCTTTAATTAAGACTATTGGATGCTATAAAAATTTAAAAGTTAAAAAGAAGTGTAAGCATATTTGTCAAAAATTTTGTCTATTGATCCTATCTAATATATGTATAATCACAAATATGAGGACGGAGGCATAGCACCACTTTTTTTAATAATTTTTAACACACGTTTTTGTGGGCCCACTTTGAAATGTATTTGTTTGGACCCAATTTTACACTATAGGCCCGAGTAATCTTGACCGTTGAATGAGCATAGCTCTCAACCGTTGGATGGCAGAATTGTTAAGATAATTGAAGGATATATTGTGGTTTTAATCATGATATTATCTTTATATTTCCTTGAAAAAGATGAGGTGCAGATTATATCTTCAACTTGAAAGTAAGCAGAATAAGTTCAATTTGATTTGGGATTCTTGGAGTTTAGACGCGTGACAGATTGGAGCATCAGAGCATTTTATCAAGAGTCTTAATATATTGCGACGTTGGTTGGCAAACGGATATTGATTGGCAGAGAAGATTAATGCATACATTTAAATGGGATACCAAGATGCGTAATCAACAGAGAATCAACTCCACGTGTGCTTGGAGTTGGTTAGCCGTGCATAAAGGTTATTGGCATATTTCAAATTAGGATGCTTATCAGCATAAAGATATGTGCTAATAATGGGTATATGCTATTAATTAGCAAGTGGTGGTGTCATGCTGGTAAGTGATAAGGCATAACAATCTTTTGTTTTGCATGAGACTGTTATGCAGGAGGAAGCGTTGGTATTGACGGCAGTTTTACAACATGACGGCCATCAAGATGATAGTCTTATAAATATGAGATGCGTAGAAAACAGAAGGGGACCTTGAATTCAGCATACAATTGTCCTGCGCAAAACCTCTCAAACACCTTGAGATTTTTTCTATTTTCTTTTTTCCGCCGACACATCTTTAGTTTGGATAAACAGCACTGTGAAGGCAACCGGCGAATATCTTCAGTTTGGATAAACAGCACTGTTGCCGTAGAATCAGCCGTTCCCGAAGCATCTTCAGTTTGGATAAACAGCACTGCGTCGAGGCCGACTGGTTATCTATCCAAGTCTCGGTCGAGAAGGATTTTCAAATCCTTATTGGCAGAGGTCATCTCATTAGCCTTCTCGGCGAAGTGAGGTGTTACCAGGTTACTACATTCGGCACCTTGAGAGCCGAATTTGATATTGAACTTCGTAGAACTAGCAGCCTTGTCTTCAGGCTCGAGAATCCAAAGGCCGAGATTTGTTCCTTCCTCGGCCGCAGTCGCAAGATAAAGAAGTCAACAACGCGCTCAACGCATCATCAACAAATTTTACTCCTCGATCGAGCTCGGCCGACGAGTTGGCACGCCCCGCATTCAACCGAATGACGTAGTTAGCTTATTAATTACTTGGCATGCGCGCCACGTAGGCTTTGTAATTTTTAGGGTCAACATTTTGGCACGCCCAGTGGGACCCAGTGCTAGAACTACGAAGTTCATATGATATATCAAGATTCCAATCTGGCTCAACGTAGCCGATTGTACGAGCGCCTAGAGGAATTGAAAAAACACAATGAAGAACGGAAAAGATCTTTGGAAGTGGAAAAGGTTCTTCGTGGCCATAAAGAGTTGCAAAAGTCATTCGCTTACATGTTGAGAATAAAAGCTCATGTTGCCCTGCAAGAGCAATGGGTAAATGAAGACAGGGCTCGATTTAATGCCTGGCTAGATGGAAAATATTTTCCTTACGTTTTCGACTACAAATCAATTCCATTTGAGGAATGGTTGGTTGAAAAGACTGGGGGGCAATTTTCCGCTTCGGCCGTAATCAGACATCGGCCTAAGAAAATTGTTAATTTGGTCGAGGAACAAAGGCCACCTATTTTTTCGGTCGAGACTGAAAGTGTGGTAGGCCTAGAAGAAAATGTTCAAGTTTCTGAGCCAAAAATTGACTCAGAAAATGATTCTTTAGAGGAGTGTTCCAATGACGAACAATATCGATACACGACTTCGGACCATAAAACCACATCAATTAATATGGTAATTGGAGACATGGTTTTAGATGCCGAAACTACGCCAATCAATATGATTGTTGGTGATAACACCGATATAGAGAAATCTCATTCGGCTAAGTTGTTTGAATTAAAAGCCGAAATTATGCTTGTGGGGCATAATAATTGTTCAACACATTCGGCGGCCGAAAATGAAAAAATTTTCACCAAGTTACAAATATTTGGAGAAAATTCTTTGTTTGGCCTAGAGAGAAATCAATTTAAAAATTTTGATATTAAAAGATCTCGGCTTGGAATAAAACACCGTTGGCCTCCTCCTATTTATGGTTCGACCACTTTTATTTCCGTATGCTAAAAATATATATATAATAAATAAATTATTTTCTTAAACATACGGCTATGCAAGCCGATGTAAAGAAAATGGGGGGCGGACATTATGGGCTTGCTCTCAATAAGCTTCTCCTCAGGGAAATTTAAGCGGTGATGGCCTGATGCTTAGTGCAGTGTGCAATTTGTTTGAAATTTCAAGCCTAACCTTGGTTTTAAAGTTAGCTTACATCAGGATGCTGTGTGTGTGTGTATATATATATATATATATATGCCACTTTTATATATAAATATGTATTTATAGGCAGGCCGAGCTCCAGGAATGGTTTTCATCGTCTTCGACCCTAGTTCTACTTGGTCTCGGCCCCATTTTATCCTCGACCCTAGTTCTTCTCGGTCTCGTACCAATATACTTTCCAAGTGATGTAACCAAGTCTATGGAACTTTTGAAGGCAAAGAAACTGGAGAAAGGAATGGAATTTTGAACATTAGTTTGCCGAATAAATTTTGTTCGGCGGTGGTTTCTCAACAAATTCTCAGCTATATGTTTTTCGTGGTCATTCGGCAGAATTACAAATTTCAAAGCCATGTAGCCGAAGCTGGGGAAATTTTTGATACCTGATTCCTGGACCATTCGGCTCCTCGACCGATGCGAAGAAAATAAAGGGGGGCAACTACAGTGCGGCAATCCAAATATATATATATATGGCCGGATTGGCCGAATACAATGGGATATATATATATATATATATATATAGGTTCTACACCCAATTCTTTTTGGCCTCGGCCTCGGCCCACTTTACAAAACTATATGGCCGAATACAATTCTTAGGCCGAATAAACGAAAGTTTGGCCGAATACAATGGGACATATATATATATATATATATATATATATATATATATGTATATGTATATGCCATTTAATGTTCAGCAGAGGTAGGGGCATTTTAAGTATTCTATTTGGTAGAATTATGAAGTGCTGTTACGCTTAGTTTCCTTAACCATTCGGCTTATGGGCCGAAGCTCGAGGAAACTGGGGGGCAATGTTTGGACCCAATTTTACACTATAGGCCCGAGTAATCTTGACCGTTGAATGAGCATAGCTCTCAACCGTTGGATGGCAGAATTGTTAAGATAATTGAAGGATATATTGTGGTTTTAATCATGATATTATCTTTATATTTCCTTGAAAAAGATGAGGTGCAGATTATATCTTCAACTTGAAAGTAAGCAGAACAAGTTCAATTTGATTTGGGATTCTTGGAGTTTAGACGCGTGACGGATTGGAGCATCAGAGCATTTTATCAAGAGTCTTAATATATTGCGACGTTAGTTGGCAAACGGATATTGATTGGCAGAGAAGATTAATGCATACATTTAAATGGGATACCAAGATGCGTAATCAACAGAGAATCAACTCCACGTGTGCTTGGAGTTGGTTAGCCGTGCATAAAGGTTATTGGCATATTTCAAATTAGGATGCTTATCAGCATAAAGATATGTGCTAATAATGGGTATATGCTATTAATTAGCAAGTGGTGGTGTCATGCTGGTAAGTGATAAGGCATAACAATCTTTTGTTTTGCATGAGACTGTTATGCAGGAGGAAGCGTTGGTATTGACGG
The DNA here is from genome assembly GCF_019419815.1 of Pyrus x bretschneideri. Classification (NCBI taxonomy): domain Eukaryota; kingdom Viridiplantae; phylum Streptophyta; class Magnoliopsida; order Rosales; family Rosaceae; genus Pyrus; species Pyrus x bretschneideri. The sequence continues at coordinate 9,549,212 of NW_025999787.1, read as the reverse complement.
CAGTTTTACAACATGACGGCCATCAAGATGATAGTCTTATAAATACGAGATGCGTAGAAAACAGAAGGGGACCTTGAATTCAGCATACAATTGCCCTGCGCAAAACCTCTCAAACACCTTGAGATTTTTTCTATTTTCTTTTTTCCGCCGACACATCTTCAGTTTGGATAAACAACACTGTGAAGGCAACCGGCGAACATCTTCAGTTTGGATAAACAACACTGTTGCCGTAGAATCAGCCGTTCCCGAAGCACCTTCAGTTTGGATAAACAGCACTGCGTCGAGGCCGACTGGTTATCTATCCAAGTCTCGGTCGAGAAGGATTTTCAAATCCTTATTGGCAGAGGTCATCTCATTAGCCTTCTCGGCGAAGTGAGGTGTTACCAGGTTACTACATTCGGCACCTTGAGAGCCGAATTTGATATTGAACTTCGTAGAACTAGCAGCCTTGTCTTCAGGCTCGAGAATCCAAAGGCCGAGATTTGTTCCTTCCTCGGCCGCAGTCGCAAGATAAAGAAGTCAACAACGCGCTCAACGCATCATCAACAAATTTTACTCCTCGGTCGAGCTCGGCCGACGAGTTGGCACGCCCCGCATTCAACCGAAGGACGTAGTTAGCTTATTAATTACTTGGCCTGCGCGCCACGTAGGCTTTGTAATTTTTAGGGTCAACAGTATTTTAACGATTAGAACTGTCTATCTAGATTCTAGAATAGTGTTCATAGATCACCCTCGCAACAAAATTAGACAAATCCAAAACCTCTAAGACTTTTATTCGTAATGAAGAAAATAAACGAATATGGTTCTACAAATAAATGCTAAATCCTTAATCCAAAGGTTATGGTTTCAGATTTGAAAGATTTTTGGTAGACATAATCTTTGAGGAAAGACTTAAAATATAAACAGTTAAAATCGTTAAAATATATATAGAGTGGTCCTCATTAAAAAAAAAAAAAGTCAAATATTATGTAAAAAATGTTCTGTCCCCACAAATATAGATAGAAATGCTGAGGAGTCTAAGAGTAAGGTGTGAGCACAATATATATGCACAACGTATGGGAATTGGGTGGTAAAGCCTGGTAGGCAGCACATGGATTTTTTGGAGGATGATATGATTAACGGAAGGTACGACCACCTCAAATTGCACTTGTATTGCATTAACCTAACGCCGTCAAATATCTAATTTAACGGCAATCCAATACGACGGCGTCTAAAAGTTTCTAGGAATACTAGGAAGATATGAAAGCGCGTTGACACGTTTTTTTTACTCTCTCAATAAATTATATTTTATCTATTTTGTATGGTAAACTTCCATTTGAAGTCATAGAGAGTCCGGATCCCCACTGGATCATCTTTGTGAGGATATTAGGGATCTATGAATTGTATCCGTTCATCGTATATCATGCGATCATAAATTATTTTAAATATTTTTATTTTAAAAAATAAATATAAATAGTACTTGACAAAAAATGATCGCACAATGTACGATGAACAGACACAATTCACGGATTCTTAAGATCCTCACCAAAAGGATCCGGAGAGGATCTTGTTGGTGAAACGTACACCAATTACACTTAAAAATTACATGACTGAATTATATGCGAGGATTACAGAGAAATTCAGATTCATTAACTATAATCTAACAAGAAGTTCAAATAAGTTTTATGTCGACGAATGATTTTCTAGCTATGTTGGTATACTCTGCCGTACCTTAAAGTGAAAAAACGGGTAGGATCTGTTTGATTTGGCTAAGAGCGTTCGGAATATTTTTTAGGTTATACGAGGGAAGCAAACTAAAGGAAGTTGAGGTTTCATTTAAAACCAGAATGAGAGAGTGACGCAACTCTTTATAAGTCCATGCAAAGTTTCTCAAATCTGCAATCTAAGATTTGCACTCTAAAAGTGTAGCTTCTACCCCATGCAATTTTTTTTTTTTTTTTTCTAATAGAGAGGATAGTTGATTCATTAAAGGCAGAAGCCAAAACAACATCAAAACCAGCAAACCAATTAAATTGGTCGTCAAAATTCAAACTATAGCGGCAAGACGACGAGCAACACTATTAGCTTGCCGACGGATATGGGTACACAAAGTTCAGTGATCGTGGGTTGCAACTAGCAACGCTTTCGTATCCTCCACTATTTGTCTGATCACAAACAAATTAAGGGCACCAACAATCTGAAACGAATACAAGATGATGAGACATTTAGTGTACCATTCATGCATCCAGAACTCATACAAGGTAAAGAATCAACATAGAATTTGATGGACTGAGTCTTCTTCGAGAAGGATATACAGAATTCAAAAATGGAGGACGAACCACTAATACAATTTGACCTAATTGCTTCTCATACATTTTAGATTCAAGATTATGGTGGGATCCACTACCGACTTTAAATGATTGAACCAACCTTATTTTCAAAATGATTGAAAACAAATTCAACCTTATTTAAGATGCTAAGAAATTTCAAAATGAAATTTAATATTATGGAATTTAATGTGGGTATAGAATTATTAATATATAAATGAGAGATTGTACTTAGGAGATGTGCTAGTAATGGTGATAATAACGACAATGATGATGATGGGTGGTGGTTATGGCGGTGGTGATGACAACAGGTGGTGGTAGTGGTGACGGCAATGGTAATGACAACAACAATATGTAGTGCTCTTGGCGGCCTTTCCTTTGGATCGCGCGGCTTCTATAATCTAGAGTGTTTATTTCTTTTATATTCATTTTTTCAAATTCGTGCAGATATAAAGGTTGATATTACTAATGAACTCGATTGGAAGTGTTTTAAAATGACTGAAAACGTAGAAAAGATGTTTATGGATTTCAAAAGCACTTGAAGTGAGTGCTTTTCCAAGATTTACTTGTTTTTTTACTAAAAATTGGTTCCACTAACATTTTCACCAAAATGACAAGTTATTTTAAAAGCATTTCCAAACAAACTCCATATTGAAACCTAAGACATCTGCTTTAAGAAATTAGGGTTTCATGCTCATGGAGCATTTTCCTGCAATTTTATCTCTCTTTCCAAATTTTCAATCCAACTATACTACTGGCGGCACAAATAAACTCTGAGGCAACCACATTCAACTTATAAAATTATAAATTTTGACAATGAAATCTATGCGTGTCAGCTTATAAATTTTAACTTTGGCCTTGTTTGGATATACTTTTAAAATGATTGAAAATGCTTTTAGATAAAATATTTTTGGGTTCCAAAAGCACTTTAAGTATTTTCTACAAAAAGCATCAGTTATGTGCTTCTTCTAGGAAACACTTTAAGTGCTTTTCAAGGATTTACTAGCATTTTTACTAAGGATTGTTTCTAAAAATATTTTTACCAAAAGCACTTTCAGTCGTTTTAAAAGCACATCCAAACTAGCTTTTTGTTTAAATTCTAAATTATTTTTCTCGTTCAAATATAATGTGAGGATCCGTTTGGTTCACGGAAAGAATTCATGAGAAATTATTTCCCATGCCATTGTTAAAAAAAAAAAAAAAAAGTTGAGTATGAAGAGTTATTATGGGTATATCTGGTTTTCCAATATTTAGTGAGGGCAATGTTGTCCAAAACGTTTTGTAATAAATGCTGAACTTGTGCTATAATGCCAATAAATAAAAATGAGGGGAAGCAAACCCTCCATCATTCTTAGATCATCTCTAATCTTTGGGTTAAAAGCCAAATATTTTACTCCGAAAAATTTAGCTATTAGTCCAGAAATAACTTTTCTACTCAAACCCTTCTGACCTAAAATTTTAGCCTATGATTATTAAAGAATGAATTTAGACTCATTTTTTTCTTAAATTAATTTAAAAATAAAAAATAAATATATAGACTATTGTAAATTAATTTTATGAACATTTTAATCTAAAAATATTTAAATTCCGATAAATATTGAAAAATCACTAAATTTCCACAAAGCAAGCCTTCAACTTTCACCAAACTTTCAATTCACCAACCGTTCAACACCAAACTCATCCTCTATATAAACACATATCCAATATTTGTTGATAGTCTTCCACCGATTATAAACACCACCACCGTCCAGCCCGCCGCCGTTTCAGTTTTCTTGAAACTTTGCAATGATTTTATCCCACGTAATTTTTTTTATTTTGATTTGTGCCAACTGCACCACCTTCGCTAACAGAAACCCATGACAAGCATAAAGCAACATCTTCATCAAAGGGTCCAATTACGACCTCTAATATACTCTCTTACCATGTTGAACAATTTGGAAATGGAAAGAAATGGTAGAAAGATAAATTGGAAGAATTGTAGGAGAAAATGGAGTTTTGTGTGGATGTTTGAACAAATACATAGGTATTTATAGAGTTTTGGGTGAATTTTGAGTTAAATAATTTTTTTTTAATTATTTTAGCCGTTGGATTTAAATTTGGGCCGTTAGATCTTTTTTTTTTACCGTTAGATCTTATTATATTCGATCTTAGCCGTTGGATTCAATGTATTTTAAAATACCATTTTTTTTTAAATTGAATCTGGACCGTTGGTTGATCCAACGGTCCTTAAATGATGGTCGTCCAATGCGCAAAAAAGCCGTTGGGCTAGGGGAAATGGCCGACAGGGGCCCTAACAATGGGCCCCACGCTGTCAGGAAACAATTTCAAACCTATCACGTGTGGTGCGTACGCATTTTTTGGGGGGGGGGGCATTTGGCACACCTTTAGCATTTGGCTTTTAGCCTAATGTTTTAACTTGGGTTGGGTGGTTTTTTTTTTTGGGGGGGGGGGGGGGGAGGGGGGCGGGAATAAATAGGGTAATTTGGCTTTTAGACCATGGTTGAAGATAGTCTTATAGATAAGGCTTTCCCATCTATTTTGCCAACGTTTATTACACCTTTTTCCCACAAGTCCAACAAACCAAACGCAACCTTACATTTTTGCTCCCATTGGATATGTCAAATTAAAAGATTTAATAAGTTTCTCTATACCATGTCTGATTGTATTCTTTTTCACTTGTAAGCGAGAGGTCTTAGGTTTGAATCTCGTGGATGACAAGTTCGATACCAGATTAGGTTGTTTATTGTGTGGCTTAGCTAAACTCTCATTTCTTTAGTGTAAAATATATTGTTATACTGTATCAAGGTAGGATAGAGAATTCCTTGATATCTTAGTACTCAGAAGTATATGACGTGATGACGTGAAAACATTAAAACACATAAAAATTTACTTGCCACTTGCTTATGAGAGAGGTCAATTAATAGTTTGCCACCATTTAGGTCCCTATAGTTTACTCACTTGCAATGAAGACAATCACGACGATAGCTTAATTTCGTCTAAGTTTCACAAAATTAACACGTATAAATGTCACACAGGTAAAGATAAGCTTGTCTTTATGGAGCCTAAAATAATCTTAAAAATTCTAGAGGTGATACGTGGATTTTTGCCCAAGAAAGACAAGATTGCCCACAATACATAGGCAGGCTCCTTGTATACTCTCACGCACAGCTTATACTCCTGAAGGTCTCGGCAGCTGAATACGACTATCCATAGCTCACCTACCCTTGTTAAGGAAAAGTCAAAGCATTAAAGATAAGGATTAATTACCCAAATCCTATCTTTAATACATTCCTAATTAAATATTGACTCCATTCAAGTAAATAATCTCAATTTAAATCAATTAAGGATAATTACTTCATTATCTCAAGATATTATTTCCTATTTAATATCTTGAAAATATTTCTCCATAAAACCTTGGCCAATAAGATGTTGTCATGTATAAGGTAAAACCCTAACACTATGACCGGCCACTCCCCTATATATACCTCATATTCTACCAAATTTCGGTAAGTTTTTGCTACCCATAAAAGTCCTAAACACTTTACTCTTCTTAGAGAAACTAACTTAGCATCAGAGATCCATTGGCCTAACCCCCACCTCTGGGTGCATAATGCTTAAGTCCTTGATCAAATATGTTGATTGTTTTGCAAGTGCATTTTCGTTAAGGCTATGTACAGTAAAATTTGCATTAACAGTCTTGAAGAGTACAATTACATACATGCCTCTCAAGTCTCAACTATAATCTCATACTCGTAAATTTAAATCACGACAATTAAAACTACGTCAAGCTTTTTAGTTGAGATCCGAATTCTCTCCTAACCTTAAAAAATTAAGCCTACTGAATAGGCGATCGTGGCCGTTGAAATTTGATCAAATGACTATAATTATTATAACTTTTAGAGAACCCCATATTTGTAGCTGTTAGATCTCAAGAGGACCATTGAAATTTGATCCAACAACTACAATTATTATAACTTTTAGAGAATCCCATATTTGTAGCTATTAGATCTCAAGAGGACCATTTAAATTTGATCCAACAACTACAATTATTATAACTTTTAGAGAACATCATATTTATAGCTGTAGATCTCAAGAGGGCATCCGGATCCTTTTAATTGAAGAAGGCCAAACAAACATTTGGACATCTTTACTCCGCCTCCACCTACCCGCTCTCGTTTATCTACTCCCCAGACCTCACAGGCGCACACACTTTCCTCCAACCCCATCTTCCGTTAAATCTAACGCCGTTAGATTCCGCATCATGCATTTACGTCTTCCACCTACCGCCACCCCACAGACACATGACCACGCAATCCACCTAACGCCCGCGAAACCGTTCCTCTATAAAACGCAAACCCAAAACGCGCAATAAATCAGTTCACTCTCCCACCCCAACTCTCTCTGCATTTCGCTCCGTACACCCACCAAATTTCTCACCACACCAACGCTCCCCCAAAAATGGATCTCCTCCTCCTGGAAAAGACCCTTCTGGGTCTCTTCGTCGCCGTGATCGTTGCCATCGCCATTTCAAAACTCCGCGGCAAGAAATTCAAGCTCCCGCCGGGTCCCATACCCGTACCTGTTTTTGGAAACTGGCTCCAGGTCGGCGACGACCTCAACCACCGTAATCTCACCGACCTCGCCAAGAAATTCGGCGACTGCTTCCTCCTCCGCATGGGGCAGCGCAACCTCGTCGTCGTCTCCTCGCCGGAGCTCGCCAAGGAGGTGCTCCACACCCAGGGAGTCGAATTCGGATCGAGGACCCGAAACGTCGTCTTTGATATCTTCACCGGTGAAGGCCAGGACATGGTGTTCACCGTCTACGGCGAGCACTGGCGGAAAATGCGGCGGATCATGACCGTCCCCTTCTTCACCAACAAGGTGGTTCAGCAGTACCGCCACGGATGGGAATCTGAGGCGGCGGCGGTCGTTGAGGACGTGAAAAAGCACCCTGAGGCGGCGACCAGTGGGATGGTGCTGCGGAGGCGGCTGCAGCTGATGATGTACAACAACATGTACAGAATCATGTTCGATCGGCGATTCGAAAGCGAGGAGGATCCCCTGTTCGTGAAGCTCAAGGGATTGAACGGGGAGAGGAGCCGATTGGCGCAGAGCTTCGAGTACAACTACGGCGATTTTATCCCAATATTAAGGCCCTTTTTGAGAGGGTATTTGAAGATCTGCAAGGAGGTGAAGGAGAAGAGGATTCAGCTGTTTAAGAGCTATTTCGTTGACGAGAGGAAGTAAGTTAATTCACATCATTTATGATTTTTAATTACTTTCATTTTTGCCTTTTATTTTGGATAGAAGTAATACTAAAAAGTTTAAATTTGTAAACTAAATGATGGATCATTAATAAAAATTAGCACGTTTATTAAATTTATTAACACTTAAATAATAAATTAATCATCAACTTTTATGTGTTTTAACTTTCAAAATTTAGTCAATAAATTAAGTCTTCTTAGCATTACCCTTTGGATAGTGCTCTTTATACAATTTTTTTTTACTTCCTACACGTTTTTTTTCATTATTTACACACTTTTAGTTCATTTTTAGGGAATTTTAATGAAAAGTTTCTAATAATGATCACGAAAAACCACATTTTTAAACTAAAAAGTCAATTAAGATATTATTCACTTTACCATTTGTCTTGTCCTTATTATTAAAATTTAAAGTTTTCAAGTCTTTTTTATTAGTTTGCTTAATTTTTATCATTTGATCATCTTTAATTCATTCGATCTAACGGTCGAAATTGAGATCTAATGTCCAAAAAAAAGTGAGTATAGGGAGTCTTTATTTTTAATATATGGTTGGCACATATTTAGTTACAGGTCTCACATATAATGGTAAAATTGGCAAAGAGTCGGACAAGCTTGTATCTAATTGATAAGATTTAAGCCGTTGGAGTTAATACCATTACTTGTAGTAATTCACGCTCTGAATTTGTAATTCTACGTTAACAAAGATGACAAAATGAGAGTGTAACTGAAATTACCCAAAATAAATTTTGCTTGATGTATTAAAATAACGTGATTGACAAATTGATCGCGTGAATAATAATATAAAAATTAAAAAAATTGAATATAATTTTTGTAGTTAAAAGTAGTGGATTAATAGTTTACTTAAATGGTGAGGATGTCAACATTCTCTGAATCTCTGATAGTGCTGGCAATGATATTTTTTTTATTTGTTTAATACATGTTTGAATAATTAATCATATTATAACAATATGTCGTTGCTATTTGAAAGGCAACGACTAAAATGAGAGCATGAAAATCGCTAGTCTGACTCAGTTTTTTTCTAATATTCGAGCAGGAAACTTTCAAGCACACGGGCTACAACAAACGAGGGGTTGAAGTGCGCCATTGACCACATCCTCGACGCGCAGCAGAAGGGAGAAATCAACGAGGACAATGTTCTCTACATCGTCGAGAACATCAATGTTGCTGGTGAGCAAACCCCACTCTCATAATATTAACTCTGAAACTAAAACGTGGTAAATTTTATTTTGTTGATGAGAATTATTATTAACACTTTATAAATTTTATTTTACACTTTAAAATTTATGTAATTAGAAAGAAATATACACTTGTGAAGAGTACAATATAAGATGTTTAGGATGCAAACAACAGTTGTCTTTACTCATTTACCAAGTTTAATGTTGTGAACGGTTCGTCCAAAAATTCTTTTAAAATGACTGAGAATATTTTTGGTAAAAATATTTTTGAAACTAACTTTAGGAAAACTTTAAATGTATTCTGAAAAAGTATTTGACGTTCGAAGCACATATATATTATTTCTTCTAAAAAAATACTTAAAATACTTTTGAAATTCACAATTATCTTCATAAAAAAACGTTTTTAATTATTTTAAAAACTATTACAAACGAACATCTATTGGAAATGGAGATGGATTATCTCCAGATTCTTTTCACTAAATCTTCCTCATCAAACAATTTGGATCCTTGAAATTTGATCAAACGGTTACAGTTATTATAACTTTTAAAGTGAATCTCTATTTTCTGCCGTTGAATCAAATTATAAAAATTCAGATTGTTTGATGAAAACATTGTGGAGGATTAGCCGGAAAGGATTCATAGGATCCTTTCCCGTGATAGAAACCAAATTGCGGGCTGGAGATGAGATAAGCTTTCTGTGACGGTTGTTGACGTGAATACATTAATTTGGAAGCTAACTTTTTGTTCCCCACCTTTTTGTTTTATATATATATATTTATTTTATTTTATATATTTGGGTTTTTTATTAAATATTTTTGGTTTCGTGATGGAGTCACTAAAATATGAAACATTTTGTATGGTTTATTGGCTCCCACGTATGCTATTGCTTGATATGTCGTAGAAGGCCTAGAGGACCCCATGATGTTACGTTATATTGTTTGCTTACGTATTATTGCAAGAGCCCACAAAGTTTCTATTGGAGACGTGCCCATCTGTAGTTGTCTCATTTTCATCCAGTTGGCATACTAGTTTAGGTCAAATACTTATCGTGTCATATATATTTTCGTGTGAGTATATCCTTGTGTATGGGTCACCAATATATAATCGTGTTCGTGTGGTATAGCACTTTTATAGAAAGAAAAAGAGACAAAAAACTATTTTGAGTCTGTTTGGATATACTTTTAAGATGATCAAAAATGTTTTTGGTGAAAATATTTTTAAAATCAATTTTAGTAAACATGAAAATAAATTTTAAAAAAATACTTAAAGTGCTTCCTGAAAGAAGTATATAACTGATGCTTCTTACATAAAGCATTTTATGTGTTTTTCAAATCCAAAAATATTTTATCTAAAAATGTTTTTAATTATTTTAAAAACACACCCGAGCTTGCTTTTAAAGTTGGTATTGACAAATCTAGGTGGAGTGGTTGGCGTGTTGGTGAACAAGTATGTTGCTTTTGATGTAAATTTGCTAAACCACTTTGATTGGGCATCCTTTTAAACAATTTATTGTCCTTATCCTTTTTGTAACTTGCATTTTATATGCCACTCGCTTCTTTTTACCAACCCCCATGACATTAACATGCAAACATGACGTGCTGTGACAGTAAACTCGCCGCTCTTTCATAAAATGAAAATTGGTTATACCATGTGGTTGTATTTCAATATCGTATTTTTTCTTTGTAACGAGCTTTGTGCAAATTCAATTAAGGTTGTTTAATTTTAGACTGCTGATGTCACATTTCTATGTTGAACAGCTATTGAAACCACGTTGTGGTCGATCGAGTGGGGAATTGCCGAGCTAGTGAACCATCCTGAAATCCAGAAGAAGTTGAGGGATGAACTTGACGCAGTCCTTGGCCGCGGAGTTCAGATCACAGAGCCCGATGTTCAGAAACTTCCCTACCTGCAAGCCGTGATCAAGGAGACTCTACGACTTCGCATGGCAATCCCACTCCTTGTTCCCCACATGAACCTCCAGGACGCCAAGCTCGGCGGGTTTGACATCCCGGCGGAGAGCAAGATTTTGGTGAATGCTTGGTGGTTGGCAAACAACCCTGCCCTGTGGAAGAAACCGGAGGAGTTTAGGCCCGAGAGGTTTTTGGAGGAGGAGTCGAAGGTGGAGGCTAACGGGAACGACTTTAGGTATCTCCCGTTTGGTGTTGGGAGGAGAAGCTGTCCCGGGATTATCCTGGCCCTGCCAATCCTAGGCATTACAATTGGACGTTTAGTCCAGAACTTCGAGCTTCTGCCTCCGCCGGGACAGTCCAAGCTTGACACCTCGGAGAAAGGTGGGCAGTTCAGCCTGCACATCCTGAAGCATTCCACCATTGTGATGAAGTCGAGGGCGTAGATTGATGCTTGGGGAGAAAGATTTTGAATATATGAGATGATATGTGGCTTGTGAAAATGTAAATTTATCAAGTGTTTTCCTTCTTCTTTGGTTACTTAGATTTATGAACTCGAATAAATGGACGGTTCAAGTAATAAACTTCTTTCTGTTTTTGAATAAGTCGTCATATATTAATTTTGATGAGTTCGTTTTCTGTTGATAGTCTTATAAATCAACGAGGACAACGTTCATGTGTGCTCCAAGAGTCACACACGCGTGTTCCGACAGTTATTCCTACAATAATGCAAGCTATAAGCCCCAGTTAATTCTTTCAAAATCGTCAAAAAATATCAAACAATATATCAAAATATTCCCTTGTCTTGGCTTTCCTTCGGTTAACTCTTTTAAAATTGTTGAAATTGATGCCTCTGAATTTGGTTATGAAGGTATTCTCAAACAAAGGGTCTCTCCAGATCAACCTGAACAAATTGTTCATTTGCATTTAGGAGTCTGGACTCAGGTCGCAGGGTAACTACAGTACCATCCAAAGTTACAACCCCTGCATCTGCCCAGTCACTAAAACCATCTCCTTATTCGATCAAAAGTACTACCCATCTTGTATTTATAGTAAGTACCCGGTTTCAGTCACTTCAAAAGTTCCCCTCATATTTGCCAGTCCACCAAAAATTCATCTCCTACATCAAACTGAGGATTTTAGTCGCTCTTGGTTCATCAACGAAGGTAGTATTTTTCCTCAAACTACAGAGTCTACAAAGAGGAAATAATTTCCGCCACTTAGGACTATGATCTAGTGTTATTCCTCTTCACTTGTAAGTTCGAGGTCTTATGATCGATTCTCGTCAAAGACGAATTTGAACCACATTATTGTTAACCCATTGTGAGGCTAACTCCCTCATCTTAGTGTAGATAATATCAATTGTTCAAAAAAAAAAAAAATTTCCCGTACCTTAGTGTAGATAGTATTACAACGCCAACTGGAAAGAAAAAGATGTAGTCAGCCAAATCACAGTGAAATGGTGGGATAATTTCAAGCACGACCGAATTACAGAACAAGTCGATACTGAATTCCCAGTAGCTCATACTACAGAAGCCTCTACTTCTTCCATCTCAATCGATGGAAAAACAAAATCAGAACTCACAAAAATAGCAAGCCGATTAATGCTCCAGGTCAATCAAATGAGCGAAGATGAAGAAGAGATTTCCTCGTAAAATTCATCTACCAATTGAAAAGGCAATTCTCCACCACACAAGTTTTTCTTTTGATACAAGATCGATAGATTTCATTAAAGAGTCCAGAAGGAAAACAACAAAACAGTTACAGATCAGCTTCCTCAACCCAAGCAAAATTAATTCCAAAAAGAAGGGCAGCGCGCATGGCGATGAGCAATGTCATTAGCTTGACGGCGAACATGAGTAAAAGATGGCCACATAAGTTAAGATGGGCAGCCTACTATGATAAATGACCCATATGATCTTGACGAAGATTACAAAAAATAAAAAATACTACTCTTATTATATGTTAATACTATCACTACTACTAGCACTATCTTTTTTATAAAATGAGATTCACATTTATTAATGGCTTACCTTTATTAGAGATACGGTACAATTAATAATATAAATATGTAGTAAGTGTAACATCACTTGTAAAAAATTAGTATCAATCATTCACAGTCACTATTGATAGGATTAAAAGCACACCACAAAAGTAGCACACAAATGTCCTATTGATTTTCCCTATTAACACTAAGATTTGTCAATTGTAGCATATGAAAATAAAGGTATTTCCTACAGAATATTGTTTTATCTAACTACTTAAAATGTTACAAAAACTGAGTTGCTGTCCCTACTAACCAGCCACCGAAAAGTAATTATTAGACCAACTTACACTTATCTAAAGTCTACGAAATTTTATATACATATACTAGACACGCAGAGCTACACTCACACAAAATTTTGGGATTTTTGGAGTTGATTTGCTATTTAAATTAAATTGAAAAAAAAAACAGGACATAAACAGATTAAGTAGTTCACAAATTAAGAAAAACGTGTTAGGGGAATTGCTATCCACCACCAAACAATCATACAAACATGTTATGTTTCATTCAAATTCCTTTTATTTCCAGATGAAGATGCTCAAGTTGGCTCAATGTTAGAACTCAACATATTACTCTTTCTTATATAGTATGTTAAGAAAATGACGTTTTCAACTTAGTCTCTAGCATTCAATTTAAAATGATGTGTTCATAGATTTAACAAGTAGAAATCATTAAGAAAGAAAAGAGTTCGAGTCATCACAAGGCATCGTAAGTACTAGTGTTGTCTTACTTATCCTAGAAATTGGTTCACATGTTAATCGCAATTAACAAGTAATACTCTAAAACATATGTAGGTCCTCATTCGACAAGGGCAGACACATATTCTTAGTATTAGAATCCTAGATATGCTTACTAAGTATGCATCTGTAGAAAACACATAAAGAATTCATCACTGACATAAGTAGTGAACTAATTTTCATCAATTCATAAAAGTAATTCAAATGAAATGTCATAACAAACTTGCAATCATATTCGGAACTTTAAAACAGCCCCTAACTACTAAAAATTTAATTACACATAATTCTCAAATTAAATAAAAAATAAAACATGGGTTTAAGAAAGAACCAAAAGAATCGAGTGAGTGGTGTTACCAAAAAAAGAAAAAAAAAGAAAAAAAAAAAGAAGAATCGAGCGAGGGCTCTTCTTCCTTCCTTCCTGTTGCTGCCTTGCCTTCTTCCTTTTCTCTAAAAATTTTCGTTCCCTTTACATCTTTTTCATTTTTTTATCCTTTTTTGTTGTTCTATTTTTCTCCCATTCCTTCCACCTTGCCGCTGCAACCTGCAGCCTTTTTCCCTTTTTAACTTGTTGCCCCATTTTCTTTTCTTTAACTCACTCACTAACAGTCATTTAATGATAACAATAAGTGAGAGGAAATGGTAAAACAATTGTAACTCTTTGAGTATTCTTTATGCCAATTACTCTCTCTTAATCCTCATCTTTAATTCGATTCCCTTTGATATTTGAATAAGTATCAGTTGACTTGTTCTTGGCTGCATCAGTTTTGGCCGCTAAATTTATTGGGTTTATTGCTTTCATTGCATGTTAACAATCCGCGAAATGCTCTAGAAAATAGACATTTCCAAGCATATAAGGCTCATTTTCTACTGCATTCTAAGCTGTTCGCAACTTGCTTCCACTGCACAGGCAATTTTGACGAATTTGTTACTTAAAATCCCACGTGTTTGACAAATCCTATAAAACATAAAAAACAAAGTAAATAGCTCAAAAATATAAGAAACTCACTAAGAAAAGACAAATAAATTTGATGTAAAATATATATAAATATAAGCTTATCAACTATTCATCCAAGGCAAAAGTGAAACAGTAATCGAACAAAGCCATTCATCGTCAGTGCTAACGTATGTTAAAGAAAATGTTAACTATTCTGACAAGCTTCTGTTTATTAGTCGCACACTCCAGTTCCAACTGTCATTCCTGCAATGATGCAAGTTAGTCTATAAATTCCAAATCATATCTTCTAGTTGATTACTCTGCAAACTCAATGGTACAATCTGGACTCTAACCCACCTAACATCCACGAAACCTGAAGCTACCAATAAACCCCTTCACTCTACCACCACCATTCTCAGCATTTCGCTCTGTGCACCCACCAAATTAATCACCACACCAACGCACCACAAAATGGACCTCTTCCTCCTGGAAAAGACCCTTCTGGGTCTCTTCGTTGCGGTGACCATCGCCATCGCCATTTCAAAACTCCGCAGCAAGAAATTCAAGCTCCCGCCGGGTCCCATAGCCGTACCTGTTTTCGGAAACTGGCTTCAGGTCGGCGACGACCTCAACCACCGTAGTCTCTCCGACCTCGCCAGGAAATTCGGCGACTGCTTCCTCCTCCGCATGGGACAGCGCAACCTCGTCGTCGTCTCGTCGCCGGAGCTCGCCAAGGAGGTGCTCCACACCCAGGGAGTCGAATTCGGGTCGAGGACAAGAAACGTCGTCTTTGATATCTTCACCGGTAAAGGCCAGGACATGGTGTTCACCGTCTACGGCGAGCACTGGCGGAAAATGCGACGGATCATGACGGTCCCTTTCTTCACCAACAAGGTCGTCCAGCAGTACCGCCAAGGATGGGAATCGGAGGCGGCGGCGGTCGTCGAGGACGTGAAAAAGCACCCTGAGGCGGCGACCAATGGGATGGTGCTGCGGAGGCGGCTGCAGCTGATGATGTACAACAACGTATACAGAATCATGTTCGATCGGCGATTCGAGAGTGAGGAGGATCCCCTGTTCGTGAAGCTCAAGGGATCGAACGGGGACAGGAGCCGATTGGCGCAGAGCTTCGATTACAACTACGCCGATTTTATCCCCATTTTAAGGCCCTTTTTGAGAGGATATTTGAAGATCTGCAAGGAAGTGAAGGAGAAGAGGATTCAGCTGTTTAAGGACTATTTCATTGACGAGAGAAAGTAAGTTAATCATTTTATTTAAGAAAACTAATGATAAGAATTTGAAAATTTTGAGTTTAATCAAAATAATAAAAAATTATTGTAAGTGAATAGCATATGAAGTAACTTTTTAGAGTAAGAATGTTATTTTTGTTAAAAATAAATAGTATCAGAAGTGTTTCATTAAAACTCACTTTTATTTATAGGTTCCTTTTTATTCAAAATGATCTTGAATTGTCATAATTTTTTTACTAAGTTTTCTGAAATTGTCCATTGTTAATTATTTTGTCTTTTATGTGAAACATCTATGTTAACATGTGTCTATTTTTTAAATCAACGCATCCCCTTAAATTGACATTTTCTTTAATTTAACGAAATTTTTTCACAAAATGATTAAAATAATTAATAATGAACAATCTCAAAGATCATTTTATTAATTTTAAATCTTAAATAGCAAAGTAAAAAATTATGACATTTTTATAAATTATTTTAACCAAAAATCCTTCTAATTTTTAATTACTTTCATTTGTTGCCTTTTATTTTTATGGAGAAATGACAGGGTGATATTTTTTATATCATATTTAATTCAAGTAGGAATTTTGTCATCAATCGTCACAATATGTTGTTTATAAATATGTTTAAAAAGATGATTTTTGCCTTGTGTTTGTGGCATGGCAATTATTAAGGTTTATCGTTTGACTTTTAAGTCTCATACACTTATACACTCTAGTGTGATCCTTGTTCTAAAAATTTCAAATTAACGCCACCTAGTGATTAAGCGGCTAACTACTATCCTGATTAATCTTTAGGTATTTGAAAATTAAAAAAGACACTAGACCGTCCATACTCACCTAGGCATTCACCTATATCAATATTCTTACTTAGACATAAAATATATAATTTTCATTTACATTTCATTTTTTTAAAATAAATTGAAGGAGACTTGTTGAATACTTAGATAAGTACACATTACATGCTTTTAATCATATGTTCTAATACTTTGTAATCTATGTATCATTCTATTTTGCAATCTATGTATCCCAATGTAATTATGTACCTTTTAAGTATAAACAAACACTTATATATACGATATATACTAAATTTGCTTAAATCTGCCTAATCCACCTAGGCCTCAGACTATCGCCTGACTATAGCCAAATGTCTTTTAGAACCTTGAGTGTGATTTTGAAGTGTGACAACTAAAATGAAAGTGGAAAAGGGAAATGTTAAGGAAACTCTTTCAAAAATATGACTTTTTATGGACTTTTTGCAACCCCATATGTTTTGTTCAATTCTCGTGCTAATATTATAAAAATTATGCCAAAAACACGAGATGGTAAAGAGTCCATGAAAATCCTACTTTAAAAAAGTTTTCTTAGTATTTCTCGAGGGTAATGGCTAGCCAAACTCAACTTTCTAATTTTGGAGCAGGAAACTTTCAGGCACACAGGCAACAACAAACGAAGTGTTGAAGTGCGCCATTGACCACATGCTCGACGGGCAGCAGAAGGGAGAAATCAACGACGACAATATTTACCACATCCTTGACAATATCAATGTCGCTGGTGAGTACACTCCGCTTTCATAAGGGTAATGTTATGAAAATTAAATTTGTAAATTAAGTGATGTGGCAGTAATAGGAATGAGTACGTTTATCAACGTTTAAGTAATAAATCAATTATCAACTCTCATGTCCTTTAGTTTTCAAAATTTAGTCTCCCTAGCATTATCCCTTTGATAATGTTAACTTTGAAAATTAAAACTGGGTTAATCTATCTTTACTGAATTACCATCTTTTTGTTATGGATCTATTTGATGACAGAAATGGTAATTTAATTTCACCTGATATTTTAAATTTTATGAACAAATCAGTTCTTCTTACCAACCCCATGACATTAACATGCAAATATGACAATAACAGTAACCCCGTCAATAATCCTAAAATGTAAACTGATCACGTGATTGTATTTCAATATCCTAATTTTTGTTTTATGAGCTCTGAGCAAATTCAATTATGGTTGTATAATTTTAGGCTGCTAATGTCACATTTCTCTGTTGAGCAGCTATTGAAACCACTCTGTGGTCGATGGAGTGGGGAATTGCCGAGCTAGTGAACCACCCCGAAATCCAAAAGAAATTGAGGGAGGAACTCGACGCAGTCCTCGGCCGCGGAGTTCAGATCACAGAGCCCGACATTCAAAAACTTCCCTACCTGCAAGCTGTGATCAAGGAGACTCTCCGACTTCGCATGGCAATCCCACTCCTTGTTCCCCACATGAACCTCCAGGACGCCAAGCTCGGCGGGTTTGACATCCCAGCGGAGAGCAAGATTTTGGTGAATGCTTGGTGGTTGGCAAACAACCCTGCCTTGTGGAAGAAACCGGAGGAGTTTAGGCCTGAGAGGTTTTTGGAGGAGGAGTCGAAGGTGGAGGCTAACGGGAACGATTTCAGGTATCTCCCGTTTGGTGTTGGGAGGAGAAGCTGTCCCGGGATTATCCTGGCCCTGCCAATCCTGGCGATTACAATTGGACGTTTAGTCCAGAACTTGGAGCTTCTGCCTCCGCTGGGACAGTCCAAGATCGACACCTCGGAGAAACGTGGGCAGTTCAGCCTGCACATCCTGAAGCACTCCACCATTGTGATGAAGCCGAGGGCGTAGATTAATGATTTCTTTTTTCTTCTCCTTTGGTTATTTAGATTTATGAACTTAGAATTAAGGGATGGTTTGATAAGCCAAGTGATAAGTCCGTGTCAGATCAGTTTGTATTTTGCCGGTTCCGCGCCTCTGCACCACTATAGTTCGACTTCAGTTCGAACTCTCCAGCAGACCACCGCTGGCTACTCTTAGGGCTGGTTTGGTATTTGTGCTTTGAAAAAAAGCTGTTTCTGCTGTGCTGTGAAAATAAGCAGCTGTAAAATAAAGCAGCAGAGTGTTTGGTAAACTTTTTTGTAAAAGTGCTTTTGAAAAAAAAAAAAGCAGTATTATAGTGTTTGGTAAACTTTTATGTAAAACAGATGTGAAAAAAAACCGGTTTTTCAAAGCTGGATTTTGCAGCTTCTTGTTTTTGGCTTTTTTTCATCCAAAACTGTGAAAAAAAACTAAAGCTGAATGTTTACCAAACACAAAAACAGCTCCCAGCTTTTTTTGATACCAGCTTTTTTCAGAATCACCTCATTACCAAACCAGACCTTAGTTCATTAAGTATTGTGTAAATTTGAAGTATTTTGTAATCAGAGATTACTCTTTTCTGTAACAACCTCATCACTTGTAACTCAGAATAATCAACGTGAAGCGTCACTCGTAATTATTGAGTCAAGTTTATTCAAACATTCATTCTACACGTTGCGGGGCGTTAATATGTTTAGAACACAAAATCTGATGTGTTTACCACTTTGTTTCTGTTGACTACAAAAATTACAAAACCTACGTGGCGCGCAGGCCGAGTAACTAATGAGCTAATTACGTCCTTCGGTTGAATGCGGGGCGTGCCAACTCGTCGGCCGAGCTCGGCCGAGGAGTAAAATGTGATGTCGCGTTGGGTGCGCTATCGACTTCTGTATCTTGCGATTGCGACCGAGGAAAGAACGCTCTCGGTCTCTGGGTTCTATAGCCTGAAGACAAGGCTACTAATTCTACGGAGTTCACAGGTCGTCAGACCCTGATTCGGTCACTGTGATTATATTCGTAAGAGTATAAGCACGCCGAATCGAGACCAAACTATATGGGCACAGGTACTCGAATGTGATGTATGTCTTGATGGTAAACGTAGTTCGGCCGTCGGAATGCCGAACCCTGAAACTTACTTGCGAGTATCCAATCATAAACTCACTCGACGTCCAATACGCCGAGCAATGCAACTCGTAACACCTAACTATGCCGAAAAGGCTTAGTTAGATGACCTCCATCAACAAAGGTTCGAAAACCCTTCTTGGCCGAGACTTAGATAGATAATCGGTCGACCTCGACGCAGTACTGTTTATCCAAACTGAAGGTGTTTCTCGGTCGGCTGATTCTGCGGCGGCAATGCTGTTTATCCAAACTGAAGGTGCTCACCGGTTGCTTCCACAGTGCTGTTTATCCAAACTGAAGGTGTGTCGGCAGGAAAAGAAAAGGAAAAATCTCAAGGTGTTTGAGAGGTTTTGCGCAGGGCAATTGTATGCTGATTGTCAAGGGTCCTTTTCTATTGCGTAATTTCTTGTATTTATAGCACCTCGCTCCTTGATTCCCATTCTGATTTGGATTGGGAGTCCTTGTCCCATCTCACCTTTAACTCAAACAATCCCAGTCCTACTGGGATTCTGAATTCTCCTCCTTTTGAGGCTTTATCCCTTGCTGGTCGAGAATCCTGGTTGCACCAGGATTTCCTCGACCTTTCCTCATTTATCTGGACTACTTAAGATAGGATCTGGCCGACCCTGCCAGCTGGTCCGAGTCTCATTATTTGGCCCATAGCATGTGTTATTACCTTGGGCCAAGCACATCCTGCTGCTCGGCCCAATCATAATATTTTGGGCCCAAACAGTTTCCCTTAAGAAATTGGTTGAAAATATGTTCAGCACACAAATCAAATCATTTCTGATTGATGGCGTGGGGAGTATATTAATACCAATTTTCGAAAAATTTTAGCTCATCTTAGAATTCATCACCGTTTTACTTGCCCTCATCACCTAGAACAAAATGGACTCCTTCACCCACATCCTTTCGGGATGCAGCCTTTCACCCAGCAAAATATCTTATAAATGGATGTCGATTGCTAAGCCTCCTCAATATCTTATAAATCAAAGTGAAATGGTGGGATAATTTCAAGCATGACAGAATTATGGAACAAGTCGATACTGAATTCCCGGTGGCTCAGCCTCTCCAATTTAAAAGGCAATTCTCCACCACACAAGTTAAGATGTGCATACTACCGAGATTCCCAAAACTCATATGATCTTGATGAAGATTAAAAAATAAAAATATGTTATTCTTATCATATATTTGTACTATTATGTGATAAGTGTAGCATCATTATTAAATAATTAAGATCAATCATTCACGTTTGCTATTCATCGAAGACAAAAGTCAAACAATAATCGTACCATTCATCTGTAGTGTCATCGTATGCTAAAGAGAAAATTAATTATTTAGACAAGCCTCCATCTATGCTACAAAAGTCATACACACGGGTTCCAACATTCATTCCTACAATAATGCAAGCTATAAGCCCAATCTATAAATTTCAACTCATATTTATCTTCGTATCATTTAGGGTTTTTATCACAAATGTTTTATGAAATTGGCTCACCTATCAAGATGGTTTCTGAAATTGAAAATCAATTAATGTATTATTTGAAAATGGATGTCGCAAATCAATGTGGTTATTCCATCACCAATTTGTCAAAATATCTATTATATTTTGACGACACATAACTACCCCATAAGTCTAACTAAATGGGTTCGGAATGGGTTATTATTGGCGATTCAGAGGGGTTATCATGATATCATTATTGAGAGTGATGTGCTCCAAATTGTCTCAACATTACGCAGCGGTCTTTCCAATGGTTCCTTGATCGGTAACATTGTTGAAGATTGCAAGGCGTTGTTGTCTACAATTATTGGAGCTACTACTGCCCATACCCGTCGGCAGAATAACAAAGCTGCTCACCGCACAGCTAGATATGCTTTTTCTAGCTTGACCAACTGTTCGTGGTTCGAGGAACTTCCGAACATTATCTCTGATATTCTTACATCTGATTGTAATGTCTGAATTTTAGCTTCTTTTTTAGACCGTAGCCTTAGGTACTTTTAGGGCTGTTAGCTTTCCTTTTTTTACTGAACTTTCTATCTATAAACTAATATCGTTGCCTACAAAAAAAACAAAAAATCCAAGAAGAAGGGCAGCACGTGAGGCGATGAGCAATGTAATTGGCTTGATGGCGAACATGAGTAAAAGATGGCCACAAAAGTTTAGACGGGGCAGCCTACTAAGATGCCTAAATTTTGACGAAGATTACAAAAAATAAAAAATACCACTTTTATCATATGTTTATACTACCATTAGATTATCTCTCTAAGAAAATGAGACTCATATTTGTTAACGGCTTACCTTTATTACAGAGACGGTACAAATAATAGTGCAAATGTATGGTAAATGTAATATTACTCTTAAATAATTAAGATCAATCATTCACGGTCACTATTCACCTACGACAAAAGTCAAACCGTAATCGGACAAATCCATTCATCGTCAGTGCCATCGTATGCTAAAGAAATTTTGACAAGCTGATATTCATACGTCACCCTCCAGTTCCAACAGTCATTCATGCAATAATGCAAGTTAAAAGCCGCAGTCTATAAATTCCAAATCATATCTTCTAGTTGATTACTCTGCAAACTCAATGGTACAATCTGGACTCTAACCCACCTAACATCCACGAAACCTGAAGCTACCAATAAACCACTTCACTCTACCACCACTATTCTCAGCATTTCGCTCTGTGCACCCACCAAATTACTCACCACACCAACGGACCCACAAAAATGGACCTCTTCCTCCTGGAAAAGACCCTTCTGGGTCTCTTCCTCGCGGTGATCGTCGCCATCGCCATTTCAAAACTCCGCAGCAAGAAATTCAAGCTCCCGCCGGGTCCCATACCCGTACCTGTTTTCGGAAACTGGCTCCAAGTCGGCGACGACCTCAACCACCGTAATCTCACAGACCTCGCCAAGAAATTCGGCGACTGCTTCCTCCTCCGCATGGGGCAGCGCAACCTCGTCGTCGTCTCCTCGCCGGAGCTCGCCAAGGAGGTGCTCCACACCCAGGCAGTCGAATTCGGGTCGAGGACCAGAAACGTCGTCGTTGATATCTTCAACGGTAAAGGCCAGGACATGGTGTTCTGCGTCTACGGCGTGCACTGGCGGAATATGCGGCGGATCATGACCGTCCCCTTCTTCACCAACAGGGTTGTCCAGCAGTACCGCTACGGATGGGAATCGGAGGCGGCTGCGGTCGTCGAGGATGTGAAAAAGCACCCTGAGGCGGCGACCAGTGGAATGGTGCTGCGGAGGCGGCTGCAGCTGATGATGTACAACAACGTATACAAAATCCTGTTCGATCGGCGATTCGAGAGCGAGGAGGATCCCCTGTTCGTTAAGCTCAAGGGATCGAACGGGGACAGGAGCCGATTGACGCAGAGCTTCGATTACAACTACGGCGATTTTATCCCGATATTAAGGCCGTTTTTGAGAGGGTATTTGAAGATCTGCAAGGAAGTGAAGGCGAAGAGGATTCAGCTGTTTAAGAACTATTTCATTGACGAGAGGAAGTAAGTTCATTCATTTTATTTATTAGTTGGCTTTTTATTCAAAATATTCTTCGGATTGATAATTCTTTACTTCTATCTCTGGGATTTACAATTGATCGTGATCTTTAGAATTGTCCAGAGTGAATTATTTGGTCTTTATGTTAGAAATCTTCATTGAATTGAAGTTTTTTCTTTTAGATCAACCTCTCCTTGAAATTGCAGTGTCTTCAATTTAACTAATTTTTTTTTATTTTATAAAATGACAAAAATAATTAACGATGTACAATCTTAATAACTATTTCTATCGCTATTAAATTTCATAAGCTAAATTGAATAGTTATTTCAATTTTAGTGACAATTTTAACTAAAAATTTAGATGAAATTTTATTATTTTTATTTTTATAAGAAAATGACGGAGTTGTATTTTTTATGGACGAGGATTTTCTTTCCTCACTTGTTTTCCTCTTCCCTCCCTTACCTGTTATAGTTTTTTTTTTCTCTTCGTTCTCTCTATTCTCTCAAGAAAGATGAAAAAAAAAAAAAAGAAATCTTGAACATTCAAACAGGATAAGATGGGAGAGATGGAAAAAAAAAAAGGAGAGAATTTTTGCCCATTTTATTTAAAAATAGGAATCTAATTATTAATTGTCACAATATGTTGTCTACAAATATATGTCTAAAAAGATGATTTCGCCTTGTGTTAGTGGCATGACAATTATTAAGGTTTATCGTTTGACATTTTAGGAGGTGTATTCAATCGAGGATTTGAGAGATTTTAATGAATTTATAAATTCATGAATTTTTATGGAGTTTAATTGATTTGTAGAGATTTCGGGGGTGTATTCAATTGAGATTTTGAGGGATTTTAATTCTTTTAATCAATCTAGGGGTTTTCAATTAGGATTTTAAGTGATTCTTTGAAATTCAATGTGTATCAATTAGGATTTTCAGATAGTTTATTAAAATCTTAAAAAATTCGGATGTATTCAATTAGAATTTTAAAGAAGTTTATACTATTCCAGGTGTATTCAATTAGAATTAGAATTTAAAGAATTTGGAAAAGTTGAGGAATTAGAGGGAGAATTGGAGAAATTTTAAAGTGTATTTTAAGCATCCACAAATCTTATCTCTCCCCATGAGATTTCGAGAGAATTGAATCAAAATTTTACTTGAAATCTCTACAAATCAATTAAACTCTATAAAAATCTATAGATTTATAAATCCATTAAAAATCTCTTAAATTCCCAATTGAATACACCCCCTTTATATAAAATTTTGATTTAATTCTCTCGAAATCTCATAGGGAGATATGAGATTTGTGGATGCTTAAAATACACTATGAAATCTCTCCAATTTCCTTTAATTCCTTAACTTTCACAAATTCTTTAAAATCAATTTCTAATTGAACATACCTAGAATGTTATAAATTTCTTTAAAATCCTAATTGAATACACTTGGATTTCTAAGGATTTTAATAAACTATCTTAAAATTCTAATTGAATACATGTTAAATTACAAAGAATCATTTAAAATCCTGATTGAATATCCCTAGATTCATTAAAAGAATTAAAATCCCTCAAAATCCCAATTATATAAGTCTTATACACCTATACACTTATACACTTATACACTAGTGTGTTTGCAATTTGAAGTTCGACGACTCAAATGAGAGTGTAAAAGAGAAATGCTAAGGAGACTCTCAAAAGTATGATTCTTTATAGACTATCTGCTAACTCATAAATTTGGCACAATTCTCATGCCAACATTATAAAATATTGTGTAAAAAATATGACACTACGGATAGTCTAACTCAACTTTTCTAATTTTGAATCAGGAAACTTTCAAGCACACATGCAACAACAAACGAAGGATTGAAGTGCGCCATTGACCACATCCTCAAGGCACAGCAGAAGGGAGAAATCAACGAGACTAACATTTACCACGTCGTTGACAACATCAATGCCGCTGGTGAGTAGACCCCACTCTCGTAATATCAAGAGAGTTTTAATGAAATATTCTTGGTATTATTCACTTTTAACGAAAATGATAATTTTACTTTAAAAAGTCATTTATGATACTATTCACTTACAGCATATTTTTGTCATTTTGATTAAAACTCAAAGTTTTCAAGTTTTTTTCATTAGTTTTCTTTAATATTAACTCTGAAAATTAAAACACTATTGATGACCGAAATGATAAATTTAATTATTTGAAAAATTTTGTAATGAGCTTTGTGCATATTCAATTAAGGTTGTTTAATTTTTGGTCGCTAATGTCACGTTTCGCTGTTGAGCAGCTATTGAAAGCACTTTGTTGTCTATCGAGTGGGGGATCGCCGAGCTAGTGAACCACCCCGACAGCCAGAAGAAGTTGAGGGAAGAACTCGATACTGTCCTCGGCCGTGGAGTACAAATCACAGAGCCCGACATTCAGAAACTTCCCTACCTGCAAGCCGTGATCAAGGAGACTCTCCGCCTTCGCATGACAATTCCACTCCTTCTTCCCCACATGAACCTTAAGGACGCCAAGCTCAGTGGGTTTGACATCCCGGCGGGGAGCAAGATTTTGGTGAATGCTTGGTGGTTGGCGAACAACCCTGCCATGTGGAAGAAGCCGGAGGAGTTTAGGCCCGAGAGGTTTTTGGAGGAGGAGTCGAAGGTGGAGGCTAACGGGAACGACTTCAGGTATCTCCCGTTTGGTGTTGGGAGGAGAAGCTGTCCCGGTATTATCCTGGCCCTGCCAATCCTATGCATTACAATTGGACGTTTAGTTCAGAACTTCGAGCTTCTACCTCCGCCGGGACAGTCCAAGCTCGACACCTCGGAGAAATGCGGGCAGTTCAGCTTGCACATCCTGAAGCATTCCACCATTGTGATGAAGCCGACGACATAGATTTATGAACTTTGAATTAATGTACAGTCTTGGTAAGCCAAGTGATAAGTTCACTTCAGATCAGTTTGTATTTCGCCGTTGCCGCTCTTCTCCGTCACTTAATAGTTCAACTTCGGTCAATCCTTCTCTATCTACAACTCCTTCACAACATTTGGCTACTCTCAGTTGATTAAGGGCTGGTTTGGTATTGTTGTGTTTTGAAAAAAATGCTGCTTTTGTTATTATGTGAGAATAAGCAGCTGTGAAATAAAGCAGTAGAGTATTTGGTAAACCTTTTTTATAAAAGAACTTTTGGAAAAGAAAAAAAAAGCAGTATGATAATGTTTGATAAATTTTTATACAAAACAACCATGATGATGTGAAATGATTAAAACCAAGCTTATCTATCATTTTTTTTTCCTTCCTTTCCTCTGCTGCTTATCTATCATATTTCTTTTTCTCCATTCCCAAAACCAAGATTAATTCTATCTTTTACATTTTTTTCCTTTTCTATTTTCTTTTACTTTTCTAGAACACTCCCTCTCTAGAATCATCTCCATTTTTTTCTCCATCCCGTCCAACTACCTCTCTGTCTCTCACTCTTCACTTTTTCTCTCATCACCAAATTCCATTATTTTCGCCACTTTCTCCCTCATCATCAAATTCCATTTTTTCTCATTCATTCTCAGAAAAAGCTTCTAGATTTGTCATATGGGTTTTCGAAGCTGATTTTGTACATCGACGATCTGGTGAAGGTGTTGAAGGACCAGAGGGACATCAACAACTTGGCGCAGTGTCTCCAGTGTAGGAGTTTGAAACCTTCTTGTTTCACATTGGTCAACAGTATTTTTTCACTAGTATTTATATAGGCTTATTCCTTTTTCTTAGTAATTAGAACTTGGACCATTTGGAAATGAATTGAAGGCTTGGGCCTTATGGTTGTGTGGATTAGGCTTGATGCTTATACTATAATATTAATATTAATTAATCAAGACAAGGGCACTTGGGGTCAAGGAATTAAAATTAATCTGATCAATTAGTTTTAATTTTGAATTAAGTTTTTAATTAAATTAATTAAAAACGTTTTGATTAATAGACACAACTCTTTGGAAAGAGTTGTATAGCTTCAGATACATCCAAAAGGTGTTTGAAGAGGTATGAAAGAGCCTATATAACTGGAGTCCTCAGTTCCATAAAAAATCATCTTTTTCTTTCCCCTTGTCTTCCGTACAAAATTTCTAGAAAGTAAACACAAGCAATTCGCTAGAGTTCTCCAGTGTGGGTTGTAGAATTAGGTAGTTGTATCCTAGTCGAGCAGACGTTGTAGAACCACAAGCACATGAGTGGGACGGAAATACTGTTCGAAGGACATAGCATTTGCGCTAGCCTCTACCTTCAATTCATTTAAGTTAGTATCATTTTAATTTTTTGTTACTATAACATAATTGCATTTTGTATTACAAGTATTTTTTAATAATAAAGTATAAGTATTTCTGTTATTTTATTTTTTCTAAATTGTTCTCCAACATCCAGCACTGCAAGGCCCTTCGATCCTCCTGCGATTCCGATTTCAATGAAGTCCAAAACTTGCTTCGAGGTTTGTTTCCTCACTTGGGTTTTGTTTGTTTCCCGAGAAAATTTCTGACCCAGAAAATTTTCAGTTAGTTGCTTATACTTTTTTTCCACTTTCAAGCAAGCTAATCTGGGATTGTATAGTTTAGAAACTTACCTTGTGCACACCCGTAGAGAGCTCCACCTCAAAATGTAGGGTTCTAACCCATTTTCTGGGAAAATGTTTTCTTAAAGAGGGAGGCGGGGGCCCGGGGGGGGGGGTCACTCGTAATTATTGAGTCGAGTTTATTCAAGCATTCATCCTAGAGATCATTGAGCATTAATATGTATAGCACACAAATCTGATGTGTTTAACACTTCCGTTCCTTTAAGAAATTGGTTCAAAATATGTTTAGCACACAAATCAAATCACTTCGCCTAGTAGCACCGCGCTTGTATTGCTCTCCCACAACCTAGGTGAAACCCTTACTTTAGGGCCTTGCCTCGTGATTTTCTTGGCAAGCATTTTGGGTGAAATGGGGTTCTAACAAGAAACCATGGAAATTTTAGATTTCACCATTGGTTACTTCAACAAGGTTACGGTTGTCTAGATCCGTCTACCGGTTGATTTTTTTTGTCTCGCATGTAAATCAATAGTTAGGG
Organism: Pyrus x bretschneideri; assembly: GCF_019419815.1. NCBI lineage: Eukaryota > Viridiplantae > Streptophyta > Magnoliopsida > Rosales > Rosaceae > Pyrus > Pyrus x bretschneideri. The sequence goes on along the minus strand of NW_025999787.1, from coordinate 9,521,220 downwards.
TCCTCAAGTATTAAAAATGCAACCAATAAATTAACATTTTGGCAAGAAATTTTTTTTAAACCAAACACCAGCTACTAATCAAAAGGAGTTCTAATAATATTTGGCAAAAAAATAAAATAAAATAAAATAAAATGCATTTAAAAACACGGTTAGATTTTTAACAAAAATCTGGACGCGCCTCAATAAAAAAGCTTCAAGAAAAGCACTGGTTGACAGAAGTGCTTTCCATAGAAGCTTTTTTTAAACAATGACTTGACTCAAGGGTTAAAAGCAGAAAATTCGACCTCGAAAACCAGGAAAAAAAAAAGGAAAAAAAGATAAAAAAAGATATGGGTTGTAATCAGCCCCTCAAATCAGAGAGGATCAGAGAGTGCGTACATGTAGACCCTTTGCATTTCAATTCAAAAATTATATTTAAGAGTTTCCTTGATATGCGACGAAGTCTAAGCTTCATTCCATTTTCATTTTTTTTTTTGACAAAAAATATCGACTGTATCAAAGAAATTTCAAACCTTGATTGGTTGAATGTAGGTCAAATTCCTTCATCAAATTGAAGGTTAGTCACTCTTGGTTCATCAATTTTGATAGTAAGTTTTGCAGTCAATTCCCAACAAGGTTAGTATATTAATCTATTCCCTGTGAGCCTCAAGGAATCAGTAAAATGTTTTTATTCAAAAGACGAAGTCACAAAGAGAAAACTATTTTCTCATTCATTAGCACTTTCTTGCCAAGTATAAAGTCCCCTGGATTTTCATATCGTATTACAAGTTACAACGCCAATTGGGAAGAAAAGGATGTAATTCGCCAAATCACATTGAAATGTTGGGATAATTTCAAGCACGACAGGATTACAGAACAAGTCGTAATTAAAAAATTAGGATCAGTCACTCACGATCACTATTCATCCAAGACAAATCAAACAGTATCTAACAAATTACAATTCATCTATATTCTATATTATTGTGGTAAGCAAAAGGAAGAATTAATGACGGAACATAATTGGTACATCATATATTTTAATAGGAGTAGTGAAAAAATTTATTTTTTAAGTTATCAACCTTTTAGCACACATCTTTTATGATTTGTATAATGACACATAATGTATTATTCCGTATACCGATTCCAATGAAAAATCTCCCTTCAGATAAACCGGTATTCGTGCTCCAAAAGTCATCATCCCTGCTCCGACAGTCTTTCCTACAATAATGCAAGCCAGAAGCCCCAGTCTGTAAATTCCAAGAAACCCAAAACCACACCAATAAACCAGTTCACTCTCCAACCCCCACTCTCAGCATTTCGCTCTGTGCACCCACCAAATTACTCACCACACCAACGCACCCCAAAAAATGGACCTCCTCCTCCTGGAAATGACCCTTCTGGGTCTCTTCGTTGCCATCGCCATTTCAAAACTCTGCGGCAAGAAATGCAAGTTCCCGCCGGGTCCCATACCCGTACCCGTTTTCGGAAACTAGCTCCAGGTCGGCAACGACCTCAACCACCGTAATCTCTCCGACCTCGCCAAGAAATTCGGCGACTGCTTCCTCCTCGGCATGGGGCAGCGCAACCTCGTCGTCGTCTCGTCGCCGGAGCTCGCCAAGGAGGTGCTCCACACCCAGGGAGTCGAATTCGGGTCGAGGAGCCGAACCGTCGTTGTTGATATCTTCACCGGTAAAGGCCAGGACATGGTGTTCAGCGTCTACGGCGAGCACTGGCGGAAAATGCGGCGGATCATGACCTTCCCCTTCTTCACCAACAAGGTCGTCCAGCTGTACCGCCACGGATTGGAATCGGAGGCGGCGGCGGTCGTCGAGGACGTGAAAAAGCAGCCTGAGGCGGCGACCAATGGGATGGTGCTGCGGAGGCGGCTGCAGCTGATGATGTACAACAACATATACAGAATCATGTTCGATCGGCGATTCGAGAGCGAGGAGGATCCCCTGTTCGTGAAGCTGAAGGGATCGAACGGGGAGAAGAGCGGATTGGCGCAGAGCTTCGATTACAACTACGGCGATTTTATCGAGATATTAAGGCCGTTTTTGAGAGGGTATTTGAAGATGTGCAAGGAAGTGAAGGAGAAGAGGATGCAGCTGTTCAAGGACTATTTCATTGACGAGAGGAAGTAAGCAATTTGAAGTGCAAGGACTAAAACGGAAGTGTGAAAATCGCTAGTCTGACTCAACTCTTCTAATTTTGGAGCAGGAAAATTTGGAGCACACAGGCTACAACAAATGAAGGGTTGAAGTGCGCCATTGACCACCTCCTCGACGCGCAGCACAAGGGAGAAATCAACGACGAAAATATTTACTACATCCTTGACAACATCAATGGCGCTGGTGAGATCATCCGTTTAAACAATTTGATTGTCCTTGTCCTTTTGTAACTTGCATTTTATGTACAAATTCAATTAAGTTCCAAGTTTAGGCCGCTAGCGTCACATTTCTTTGTTGAGCAGCTATTGACACCACTTTGTGGTCGATCGAGTGGGGAATTGTCGAGCTTGTGAACCACCCCGAAATCCAGAAGAAGTTGAGTGAAGAACTTGATGCAGTCCTCGGCCGCGGAGTTCAGATCACAGAGCCCGACGTTCAGAAACTTCCCTACCTGCAAGCCGTGATCAAGGAGACTCTCCGACTTCACATGCCAGCCCCACTCCTTGTTCCCCACATGAACCTCCTGGACGCCAAGCTTGGCGGGTTTGACATCCCGGCGGAAAGCAAGATTTTGGTGAATGCTGGGTGGTTGGCAAACAACCCTGCCTTGTGGAAGAAGCCAGAGGAGTTTAGGCCCGAGAGGTTTTTGGAGGAGGAGTCGAAGGTGGAGGCTAATGGGAACGACTTCAGGTATCTCCCGTTTGGTGTTGGGAGAAGAAGTTGTCCGGGAATTACCCTAGCCCTTTCAATTTTGGGCATTGCAATTGGACGTTTAGTCCAGAACTTGGAGCTTCTTCCTCCGCCGGGACAGTCCAAGGTCGACACCTCGGAGAAATGTGGGCAGTTCACCCTGCAGATCCTTAAGCATTCCACCATTGTGATGAAGCCGAGGGGGTAGGTTGATGCTTGGGGAGGATGATTTTGATTACATGGAATGATACGTGGGTTGTGAAAATGTAAATTTATGAATTTTTTTTTTTCTCTCTTCTTTGCTGATATAGATTTATGAACTCAGAATTAATGGATGAGAGTCTTTCTCACCGCAGTGTGAGTTTATTATCTCTCTTTCGTTTTCCGGCGGGCCGGGCACTGCGTGCTTTTCTTGTTTTCTTCTTCTTTTTGTTCCTTTTTTGTTATCTGAAATAAGCCCACCCCCTTTCCCTAAACCAATCTACACCTTTCTGGCCTCTATTATAAGTTAGAACCATCTGGATCCCAAATTCCGCATGTTCACTTTCCTATACCCTCCTCACCATTGGGCCTTATGTTTTCACTAAATCTCAATTTGATTCGCCTACCTTTTCTTGCGATTTTTCGCATTTTTATAGGAGCGTACTTAGAGTTTTAACTCGGGTGTCCACACCACAACCCTTGTTGACCTTTGTTGGTCTTTTCTGGTGCTTGCGCTTGTTGGCGATGTCACTCGCGGATATTTCTGCCTGCGTGGCGTTTGTTTTGGTGGTCCGTTGAGGATGGTGCGGCCTTCTTCTTCAACTTTGGTTTTCTGGATAGTGATGGAGGTTGGCTTCTATGCTTCGTTCTGAGGTGTGTCGGCTGTGGAGGTGGTTTCATATGAAAATATAATGTTGTTTGTGTATGTTGGGCTGCAATGTAGACTTGGGCTTGTCTGTTTTTTGTTTTGAGGTCCATGTTGTTCTTTGTAATTATTGTGGTTTTGGACCTCTTTGTGTATAATGTTTGTGTGTAATATTTTCTTATTGGTAATAACTTTACCTTTTTACATAAAAAGTTAAAAAAATCCCCCAGTCTGCATTTTGTCTTTCCCTAAATCGAATTTAGGGCCACAGATTCTCTTGAAGTTTTTAAAAGGATGTGATATACACATTTTTTTTTACTTTTCACATACCTCTTGTTAAATTTTTGTTCATTGATTTTTTTCAATTCATCTGATCCAACGGTCAAAAACTAAAAAAGTGTAAAAGAAGTAAAAAAAAATGTGGATATCACATCTCTATATATCAATACATTTTTAATTATTTTGTAATTAGAGATAAAATAATACTAAAAAGATTAAATTTGTAGATAAAATTTTAAAAATTAAATGACACAATAATTATTACTTAAACTTTAATATACGTACTCATCTTTATTAATGACATTATTTAGTTTATATTAAGCAATTAAAATGCATGAAATAAACATGTTGGAATAATGGTAGGCTAATCAATTTTCTTGTTCAAAGTTAGGCAAAATTAGGCTTATGTTCTTTTTCTTCCCTATATATATGTTTCATCTTGTAATTGTTTCTCCAAGCAAATATACAAAACCATCTTCAATACTTCTCTCTCATGGCTTAAACCCTAGAACCCACGAAACCCTAGAACCCACGAAACCCTAGCAGGTTCATATTTTATCATGGTATCATAGCAAGGTTTCGTGGGTTCTAGGGTTTAAACCATGAGAGAGAAGTATTGAAGATGGTTTTGTATATTTGCTTGGAGAAACAATTACAAGATAAAACATATATATAGGGAAGAAAAAGAACATAAGCCTAATTTTGCCTAACTTGCCTAATTTGCCTAACTTGACTAATCTAACTTGCCTAACTTTGAACAAGAAAATTGACTAGCCTACCATTATTCCAACATGTTTATTTCATGCATCTCATTACTTGGCAAGATGGGTGTGATTGACATTCACATTCCACCTTGAGGGGGAGTATTAAGCAATTAAAATACATGAAATAAACATGTTGGAATAATGGTAGGCTAATCAATTTTCTTGTTCAAAGTTAGGCAAGTTAGGTTAGTCAAGTTAGGCAAGTTAGGCTAGTTAGGCAAAATTAAGCTTATGTTCTTTTTCTTCCCTGTATATATGTTTCATCTTGTAATTGTTTCTCCAAGCAAATATACAAAACCATCTTCAATACTTCTCTCTCATGGCTTAAACCCTAGAACCCACGAAACCCTAGCAGGTTCATATTCTATCAGTTTACCTTCTATAACAACCTCATCATTTGTAATCAAGTTTATATAATTAACATGAAGCCTCACTCGTAATAATTAAGTTCATTCTAGTCAAGCATTTATTCTAAAAACTGCTGAGCGTTAATTGAGTTCATTCTATTCAAATATTTGATGGGTCGATAGATTAACATTTTGGTATGAAATATAATAAAATCAAAAGCACTTTCCACGATGTTTGACAAGAAAATTAAAATTAATTTGTAAACACGTCCAAGTCAAAATTACCGAGGCCTCTAACAAAAGAGCTTCAAAAAAAGCACTTGTTGACAGAAGTGCTTTCCATAGAAGCACTTTTAAACAAGAACCCGGTTCAGGGGCTAAAAAGCAGAAAAAATTCGATCTCGAAAACAAGAAAAAAAAAAGGAGGAAATGAGATAGAAAAGGTAATTTGGGTCGTAACCAGGCCCTCAAATCAGAGAAATTCAGAGAGGGCAGACATGCGGACCCTTTGCAATTCAATTTCCGTGCACATAACCATGCTTTCTTCATTCTTTTGTATCCAAAGCATCGGCTTATTGTGCACGGATCCGTAAATGATCTGTAAATTCTAATTAACACCCAATAAATCGAAACAAAATCACAATTTCAAGTGTTATATGCGTTGAAACCAAAGGATTCAAATGATAAAAATCAAAATCAAAGGATGCTAATGATGAAAATTAAAATCCAGAGGATTCGGATGCGAAAAATAAAAAAGAATGGGTCGGAATAAGAAAATATGGAAGAACGTTTTCGGAACTGCGTCCTGCTGCTGTGGAGTGTTGTTTCTCTTGCTCTGGTATATATAGGGTTGGAGAGGGATCTGATCTGTTAGGGTTTATGCGACGTTGAAGGTGTGTCAAATTACGAAAGGGCCACTCTTGTTTCTGTGAATTAACGAGACTACCCTTGGGTTTGGTTAAGTGCACGGCCCCTCCGGAGGGTATGGGTGCATTCATATGGGGCCCACGGTCAGCGGTGTAGGAACAATTTTGTTGGGCTTAGTAAGTAGTTGGGCCTTTTAGACTATTTCTCTTCACTTGTAAGTGAGAGGTCTTATGTTCGATTCTCGTTAAAGGTAAATTTGAACCATATTATTGTTAGCTCATTATGAGGCTAAGCCCACCCCCTCCCCCTTAGCTTCAAAAAAGAAAAATTGTTGATAATAAGCATAAACAAAAAATTGTTTTAAATTGTCACTTAGTACTACAGGTTAGTAGTATTTTTTTCTTCACTTGTAAGTGAGAGGTTTTAGGTTTGATTCTCATCAAAAGCGATTTTGAATCACATTATTACTAGCCTATCGTGAGGCCAAACCCACATCCTCCTCCTTAGTGTAGATAATATCATTTGTTAAAAAAAAAAACATTGTTTTAAAATTTTAATTAAAACTGTAGATGACATTTTACCTTAGTGACGGAACCACAGATGACATTAAAACTGCAGATGAGTTATGATACATACCATCATTTCAGTTAGCTTGATATGCATTGTTGACACATTCCCCAAGGGTTATCTGACATTGATGCATGTAATGATATATTCTAGGTCTCTAGGTTCAATTTGCATGAAACTCAGGTGAAATTCTACTCTGGACATAGACAGACAAGTTCGATATCTTAGGTGTTTTCTGTCTCGTACTAGCCTCCCAAATGAACTGAGCGTATAATTTTTCAACTAGACTCCGTGTAGCTGCGTATAGATATGAAAATACAGATTGTTTGGGTTCAAGAAGCTATTACCTATATGTACTTGAACTTTTTCTTCCTCAAATTGTTTTTACTTTGTCGGTATTGCACAGTAGGATTAAGTTGTGCGTTGTGTCCATTTCTTAGATCATGTTATGAAGAGCTTACATGGAAACATTGTGCTAAAACTGTGATTTTAGCTTCTCTGATCAGAGGAACATTCGTATTCGAAGCACCAAACTTCATAAAAATGATCGTGATTTTATGTTTTCCAGTAGGGCAAGGTACGCCTTCTGAGTAAGCTAAAATTTCTCAACATGTAGACATACACTCAAGAGTTGTGTCTTCTTGTGATTGCAGACAGACACCACCCAGTAGGAAGGAATTATGATTTCGGCGGTGTAACCAGGCAACCAGATTGGTCTTGCTTTGTGAATGAAGATGAAAGGGATGATCTGAGCTCGCTGCGGTTATTAGCGGCATTCTTTTATTTCCATTGATTTCTTCCCCACCTCTGACTGATAAAATCGTATGTTTCCTTACCTTCTGTGTCTTTTGGCAGCGAAGAGTCTTGCTCATCAAGTGCGGGTATATCTATCAAGCGAAGATATGAGGCCTTTTCTGTAATTGCCACTTTGATGATATTTTCTCAAAAACTTAATGTTCTTTTTTTCCCAATTTTTAACCTCATTAAGGAACAATACGATCTATAGTTCACTGTCAAAATCAACCAGGAATTGGAGCAAGAAGCGACATGACAATGCATATTCGGGCCCGGGAAATCATTCAAATACAGAACAAAAGCGGGCATGCTGTTCAACCAGAGAATTTCATGGCTCAACAAAGATGCCAAATTCGTCAATCTTCAAACCATCCCACTACTCAAACTCTCCTCTCCAGGAAAACAGCAATTGGTTTGCTGGCGAAGGATATCTGCCGGTTGACAATAATTCAGGTTGCAATTCTTTCCATCAAAAGTCAGACACAAACTGCCCATCTGCAGGCTCTAAAATTTTGTTTGGAGGTCCCTTCAGTGCAATTCCTGTCCCAGAAATACATCTCAATCCTAGATCTCCATTTGAACCCTCTTAACCTGTTGCAAGTTCACCTTCCGGCAGTTTTATTTCTGGAACTTTGAATTTCATGACTCTCCTATGACACCAAAGATTGGTTATGGACCAAGAACACCAGAGTTCCATTACTCTAATGGCGAGACGCCATCTCCTGACTTATCAGCGCATGGAAGTGTCGGCAAAGATGAGGGAAGAAAAGCTGAATTGCAGCCATGCAAAAAATCTAACGTATTTCCCTCACCGGGCCGAGAAGACTTCGTCATCTATGAACACTCCAGCCAAATATAGAAGCTTAATAGATGAAAAAGAGCATGTTGCACAAACATTGAAGTATTTCTCTCCCTCGAGTTTATATATATGTTTGGTTCCCCAACTCTGGAGCCTTTAAACCTATCCTATATACGTACTAAGAGGTTTTTGCTGTACAGGATCACAGTGGTTTCGAAATTCCTATTCCATGTCCAAATCGCAATGAAAGGCACGTGTTTCTTCTTAACTACGTTGAACTTCCCTTTTGTTTCTTATCTTGTGATAACAAAGGTTTAACAAATGTTTGTTTCATTATTTTTTCGATTTTTCCTGCAGACTAATGTGTTTCGTTTACTGTTTATACAGAAATGGGAGAGGCTGATGTAAACATTCATTGTTTACCAACAACATCATCAACCACACCATAAACTACATCAACGCGAAATCATCACTCGGTAAAAGTATTCCATGTGAGTGTACAAGACAATAAGCTTACTTGCAGGATTCGCCATGAAAACCTAGCAGCAAGGTGGTTCTCTTCTCTTGGATTTGTAATAGTTCTCACTTTCAATAGGACTAGTGCCATATGAACATGGTAATCTGAGAAGAGGGATCAAGCTATTTTTATCGTCTAAAATGATAACTGCTCCTCCAACCGTGGCAACAATTACATGTCAGTTTTTAGAGTTTGAAACCAACTCTAAATCAAAAGTTTGAGTTCTATTGTTTCCCTCCTCATAATTAAATTACTCTACAAGTCCAATATTAATGTAAGTCCATTTGTTTTCTTGACATACCGTAAACTAAGGTTTTATTATTACTCACATTATGGAAAAATCCTAACAGCTGATCCTCAGGAAACAAACAAAGAAAGTAAACAACAGAGTGATTTTGTTGACTCGTCTTGTCGAGTGATGATGCTTGAGACCTTCGTTCAGGTTTTGTGTGCGAGGTATTGAAGGAGGCAGCTGCGCACAACGGGATAAAGAAGATATAACACGTTTGCAACATGGTTGCCACATTCAGACATTCTAATAGACCTGAGGATTCTGTTGCATCAAACCACACGGTACGTTTTTTCTTCGTTAATATCATTTTCAGTTGTGTAATGCAGATCATACCGGTCTAGAATTTACGTTGTACATGCAGTACCAAAACGGAGGAGGAGGCAAAAAATATGCTTAAATTTAAATCTGTTTTATGTCCGAACAATGAAGAAATTGACAACGGTTACATTGTACTAATCTTCGGCTCCTTCCTCAAGGCACATATTGAGGTCAATAATTTTTGAAGTGCTGATAGCATCTCCATTAAAAATCAAAATTATCAAATAAAAGTTTTTACTTAAGAAACCGTGTGGTGTAAAATGTAAAAATTGAAACCTCATGGCTCATTTTGAAAATGACCCTTGAAACTTATGGTGTAAAATGCAATTAACCCTAAAAGTTTTCAATTGCGGGTAATTTATTTTCCTCTTAGATTCTTGCTTACCAAGTTAATTTTTTTCAGCCGTTTTGCTTATGTTTCCTACCGATGTTGTTTCAAATGTTACAACATTATGCATTTATATTACTCACAATTGGCTTTCTTCTTTTTTCTTTCGCATGGTAAAAAAAATGGTAACAGATGACTGCAATCTATTTGAACTGGATATTTAACCTTTCAGAAGTTACTTGATATCGGATGTTTATATGTACGGTTGTTAGGATCGGGATCCTGCTCCGAAAATGATAACCCAAATCCCGAACCGATCCCTTTCAGGGGAAACTGGTTGGAGGGACGGGTTTGTGCTAGAACTGCATATGAAAATTTAGTTTGCTGCAATACAATAGACACATTCCATTCGGGGGAAACTGGTTGGAGGGACGGCAGTTTGTGCCGCAAGGTAAGCTTGCAGTTTGGTCATTTATAAATTAAAAAAATTCGATCTCTCTTTCTCTCTCGCTTTCTCTCTGTGACTCTAGTTCTGTAATTTACTTAAATTTGTGCAGCCTCTCCACTGTGGATGCATAGTCTCTCGGTTTTTATATAAGGCCATCTCCAGGTCCAAAGGGCCAAAAAAACGTTTGAAAATTGTCTTCAATCAAGAACTAGGCCAGAGGATTTATGAGCCCCACGAAATCTGAAAGGGTCAAAGGATCAACCGGCTGGTCACTTTCAGCCACCTCGCTAGCTAGCCCAATTTCAACTTTTTTTTTTTTTTTTTGGTTCTTTCCATTAGCCCATCTCTTGAACAAAAAAGTCACAAAGTCACAGTAAGGGGAACCTATCATAGCAAGGGGAACTTGCAGCTAGCCCTAGTTTTCAGTAGCAGCAAGTCTTATCGTTGCTCTTCCCACTTCCTGCAACAACATGCTGCTGCTCCTAGAAACTAGGGTTTTTAGGTGACTTATTGATGTAAATCTCCTTAAATCAAGGAGTGCCATTGAAATCAGAAAAATCTTTTTGTTTAGTCTTTAAATCAAGGAGAAGGTGGTGTGTTCCTTCTCCCTTGTTTGAGTTGTGCTGCTTTATATTGTGCTTTTGTTGTAATCCTTTGATTCATCAGAAATACATAACAAAAAACACATTTGTCAATATGGTATTAGAGCAGTGTCCTTCTTAGGCCTGACTCTGCAACTTTTTTTGCCGTGATTTTTCACTCTTCTCAGCCAACAATATGGCAGAAGAAAATTCAGTGAATCAAGAAGCTGAGAGCTCTCTTGCCTCATCGGCTACAAATTTCTCTGAGGTTGATATCAACCCAAATCAAAGACTCAGTTCAGTTTTGTTGAATGAGTTTAATTATCTTCCTTGGTCAAGGGCAGTCTCTTTGGCTCTCGGTGGAAGGGCCAAGCTTGGCTTCATCAATGTAGTTATTAAAGCACCAGAAATTTCGTCTCCAAATTATGAAGCATGGCTGTGCAAAGATCAGTTAGTTATGTCATGGTTGCTAAATTCTATGGAGAGGAAAATTGCTGAAATTTTCAGCTATTCTAATTCATCACAACATCTACGGAACTAAGTGAAGGACATGTATGGCAATCAAAACAACTCGGCCCGTGTCTTTCAACTCAAGAGAGATGTTGTCGCTTTTCAACAAGAAAACAAGTCCTTCGTGCAACATCTTGGCAACCTTACCACTATGTGGAATGAGCTAGATATCTATCCACCTCACACCACATATGCGACAGTGTTGTTTTAAAATTTTAATTAAAACTGTAGATGACATTTTACCTTAGTGACGGAACCACAGATGACATTAAAACTGCAGATGAGTTATGATACATACCATCATTTCAGTTAGCTTGATATGCATTGTTGACACATTCCCCAAGGGTTATCTGACATTGATGCATGTAATGATATATTCTAGGTCTCTAGGTTCAATTTGCATGAAACTCAGGTGAAATTCTACTCTGGACATAGACAGACAAGTTCGATATCTTAGGTGTTTTCTGTCTCGTACTAGCCTCCCAAATGAACTGAGCTTATAATTTTTCAACTAGACTCCGTGTAGCTGCGTATAGATATGAAAATACAGATTGTTTGGGTTCAAGAAGCTATTACCTATATGTACTTGAACTTTTTCTTCCTCAAATTGTTTTTACTTTGTCGGTATTGCACAGTAGGATTAAGTTGTGCGTTGTGTCCATTTCTTAGATCATGTTATGAAGAGCTTACATGGAAACATTGTGCTAAAACTGTGATTTTAGCTTCTCTGATCAGAGGAACATTCATATTCGAAGCACCAAACTTCAGAAAAATGATCGTGATTTTATGTTTTCCAATAGGGCAAGGTACGCCTTCTGAGTAAGCTAAAATTTCTCAAACATGTAGACATACACTCAAGAGTTGTGTCTTCTTGTGATTGCAGACAGACACCACCCAGTAGGAAGGAATTATGATTTCGGCGGTGTAACCAGGCAACCAGATTGGTCTTGCTTTGTGAATGAAGATGAAAGGGATGATCTGCGCTCGCTGCGGTTATTAGCGGCATTCTTTTATTTCCATTGATTTCTTCCCCACCTCTGACTGATAAAATCGTATGTTTCCTTACCTTCTGTGTCTTTTGGCAGCGAAGAGTCTTGCTCATCAAGTGCGGGTATATCTATCAAGTGAAGATATGAGGCCTTTTCTGTAATTGCCACTATGATGATATTTTCTCAAAAACTTAATGTTCTTTTTTTCCCAATTTTTAACCTCAGTGATGGACAATACGATCTATTGTTCACTGTCAAAATCAACCAGGAATTGGAGCAAGAAGCGACATGACAATGCATATTCGGGCCCGCGAAATCATTCAAGTATAACTTCTACCGAAAAGATACAGAACAAGAGCGGGCATGCTGTTCAACCAGAGAATTTCATGGCTCAACAAAGATGCCTAATTCGTCAATCTTCAAACCATCCCACTACTCAAACTCTCCTCTCCAGGAAAACAGCAATTGGTTTGCTGGCGAAGGGTATCTGACGGTCGACAATAATTCAGGTTGCAGTTCTTTCCATCAAAAGTCAGACACAAACTGCCCATCTGCAGGCTCTAAAATTTTGTTTGGAGGTCCCTTCAGTGCAAATCCTGTCCTAGAAATACATCTCAATCCTAGATCTCCTTTTGAACCCTCTTAACCTGTTGCAAGTTCACCTTCCGGCAGTTTTGTTTCTGGGAACTTTGAATTTCATGACTCTCCTATGACACCTAAGATTGATTATGGACCAAGAACACCAGAGTTCCATTACTCTAATGGCGAGACGCCATCTCCTGACTTATCAGTGCATGAAAGTGTCGGCAAAGCTGAGGGAAGAAAAGCTGAATTGCAGCCATGCAAAAAATCTAAGCCGGAGGAAGAAAACTGTATTTTGAACAATTCGTACATGGAAAATCAACAATGGAACAGGAACAGTGAATACGAGAAAGGAAAAGATGCAGCTCCAGGACTAACGGCAGGTGTAAAACTAACCTATTTCCCTCACCGAGCCGAGAAGACTTCGTCATCTATGAACACTCCAGCCAAATATAGAAGCTTAATAGATGAAAAAGAGCATGTTACACAAACATTGAAGTATTTCATATATATGTTTGGTTCCCCAACTCTAGAGCCTTAAAACCTATCTATATGTACCAAGAGGTATTCGCTGTACAGGATCACAGTGGTTTCGAAATTCGTATTCCATGTCCAAATCGCAACGAAGGTTAACTACCTTGAACTTCCCTTTTGTTTCTGGTCTTGTGATAACAAAGGTTTAACAAATGTTGGTTTCATTATTTTTTCGATTTTTCCTGCATACTAGTGTGTTTCGTTTACTGTTTATACAGAAATGGGAGAGGCTGATGTAAACATTCATTGTTTACCAACAACATCATCAACCACACCATAAACTACATCAACGCGAAATCATCACTCAGTAAAAGTATTCCATGTAAGTGTACAAGACAATAAGCTTACTTGCAGGATTCGCCATGAAAACCTAGCAGCAAGGTTCTTCTCTTCTCTTGGATTCGTAATAGTTCTCACTTTCAATAGGACTAGTGCCATATGAACATGGTAATCTGAGAAGAGGGACCAAGCTATTTTTATCGTCTAAAATGATAGCTGCTCCTCCTATAGTGACAACAGTTACATGTCAGTTTTTAGAGTTTGAAACCAACTCTAATTCAAAAGCTTGAGTTCTATTGTTTCCCTCCTCTGTCATTTATCATAATTAAATTACTCTACAAGTCCAATATTAATGTAAGTCCATTTGTTTTCTTGACATACCGTAATCTATGGTTTTATTACTACTCACATTACGGAAAAATCCTAACAGCTGATCCTCAGGAAACAAACAAAGAAAGTAAAGAACAGAGTGATTTTGTTGACTCGTCTTGTCGAGTGATGATGCTTGAGACCTTCGTTCAGGTTCTGTGTGCAGAGGTATTGAAGGAGGCAGCTGCGCACAACGGGATAAAGAAGATATAACACGTTTACGACATGGTTGCCACATTCTAATAGACCTCAGGATTCTGTTGCATCAAACCACACGGTACGTTTTTTCTTCGTTAGTATCATTTTTAGTTGTGTAATGCAGATCATACCGGTCTAGAATTTACGTTGTACGGTACCAAAACGAAGGAGGAGGCAAAAAATATGCTTAAATTTAACTCTGTTTTATGTCCGAACAATGAAGAAATTGACAACGGTTACATTGTACTAATTTTCGGCTCCTTCCTCAAGGCACATATTGAGGTCAATAATTTTTGAAGTACTGATAGCATCTCCGTTCAAAATCAAAATTACCATATAAAAGTTTTTACTTGAGAAACCGAGTGGTGTAAAATGTAAAAATTGAAACCTCATGGCTCATTTTGCAAATGACCGTTGAAACTTATGGTGTAAAATGCAATTAACCCTAAAAGTTTTCAATTGCGGGTAATTTATTTTCCTCTTAGATTCTTGCTTACCAAGTTTATTTTTTTTCAGCCGTTTTGCTTATATTTCCTACCGATGTTGTTTCAGATGTTACAACATTATGCATTTATATTATTCACAATTGGCTTTCTTCTTTTTTCTTTCGCATGGTAAAAAAAATGGTAACAGATGACTGCAATCTATTTGAACTGGATATTTAACCTTTCAGAAGTTACTTGATATCGGATGTTTATATGTACGGTTGTTAGGATCGGGATCCTGCTCCGAAAATGATAACCCAAATCCCGAACCGATCCCTTTCAGGGGAAACTGGTTGGAGGGACGGGTTTGTGCTAGAACTGCATATGAAAATTTAGTTTGCTGCAATACAATAGACACATTCCATTCGGGGGAAACTGGTTGGAGGGACGGCAGTTTGTGCCGCAAGGTAAGCTTGCAGTTTGGTCATTTATAAATTAAAAAAATTCGATCTCTCTTTCTCTCTCGCCTTCTCTCTGTGACTCTAGTTCTGTAATTTACTTAAATTTGTGCAGCCTCTCCACTGTGGATGCATAGTCTCTCGGTTTTTATATAAGGTCTTTATAAAAGGCCATCTCCTGGTCCAAAGGGCCAAAAAAACGTTTGAAAATTGTCTTCAATCGAGGACTAGGCCAGAGGATTCATGGGCCCCACGAAATCTGAAAGGGCCAAAGGACCAACCGGCTAGTCACTTTCAGCCACCTCGCTAGCTAGCCCAATTTCAAATTTTTTTTTTATTTTTATTTTTTATTTTTTATGTTCTTTCCATTAGCCCATCTCTTGAACAAAAAAGTCACAAAGTCACAGTAAGGGGAACCTGTCATAGCAAGGGGAACTTGCAGCTAGCCCTAGTTTTCAGTAGCAGCAAGTCTTATCGCTGCTCTTCCCACTTCCTGCAACAACATGCTGCTGCTCCTAGAAACTAGGGTTTTTAGGTGACTTATTGATGTAAATCTCCTTAAATCAAGGAGTGCCATTGAAATCAGAAAAATCTTTTTGTTTAGTCCTTAAATCAA
The DNA here is from genome assembly GCF_019419815.1 of Pyrus x bretschneideri. Classification (NCBI taxonomy): domain Eukaryota; kingdom Viridiplantae; phylum Streptophyta; class Magnoliopsida; order Rosales; family Rosaceae; genus Pyrus; species Pyrus x bretschneideri. Next base: position 9,505,671 of record NW_025999787.1, on the reverse strand, counting down.
GGAGAAGGTGGTGTGTTCTTTCTCCCTTGTTTGAGTTGTGCTGCTTTATATTGTGCTTTTGTTGTAATCCTTTGATTCATTAGAAATACATAACAAAAAACACATTTGTCAATATGGTATCAAAGCAGTGTCCTTCTTAGGCCTGACCCTGCAACTTTTTTTGCCGTGATTTTTCACTCTTCTCAGCCAACAATATGGCAGAAGAAAATTCAGTGAATCAAGAAGCTGAGAGCTCTCTTGCCTCATCGGCTACAAATTTCTCTGAGGTTGATATCAACCCAAATCAAAGACTCAGTTCAGTTTTGTTGAATGAGTTTAATTATCTTCCTTGGTCAAGGGTAGTCTCTTTGGCTCTCGGTGGAAGGGCCAAGCTTGGCTTCATCAATGTAGTCATTAAAGCACCAGAAATTTCGTCTCCAAATTATGAAGCATGGCTGTGCAAAGATCAGTTAGTTATGTCATGGTTGCTAAATTCTATGGAGAGGAAAATTGCTGAAATTTTCAGCTATTCTAATTCATCACAACATCTATGGAACTAAGTGAAGGAAATGTATGGCAATCAAAACAACTCGGCCCGTGTCTTTCAACTCAAGAGAGATGTTGTCGCTCTTCAACAAGAAAACAAGTCATTCGTGCAACATCTTGGCAACCTTACCACTATGTGGAATGAGCTAGATATCTATCCACCTCACACGACATATGCGACAGTGTTGTTAAAAAGAGCCGAGGAGGACAAAATTTTTCAACTACTAGCAAACTTGAGCTCGGAGTATGAAGACTTGAGAAGTCACATTTTGATGACTTCAGAGCTTCCATCTTTCTCAAGCGTATGTGCCACCATTCAACGTGAAGAAGTCAGAAAATAGGTCATGGGATTAGACACCAAAGTGGTCGCGCGAGAATCACGAGCATATGCTTCGAATTATCAGTCATCTGAAGTGAAGTTTTACAAAGGTAAGAGCCCCGACTTGAAGTGTGATCACTGTCTTAGAATTGGCTATCGCTGGATTGGTCACACCAAGGATCGATGCTGGATACTTCATCCCGAGTTGAAACCCAAGTTCAACAAGGACATCAAGGCCATACAAGGTTACTGGTAGTTCACCATACAAACTCAGTCATATGGCAAACCTGGTAGAGTCTACTTCAAATCATGCCTCTACTAATGAGTTGTTAGATTTTTCTTCAAGTCTTGTTGCTCTAATAAATGAATTTGCTTCATTTCTTCAACACAATAAAGGGAATGGAAAGGTTGAAGAGGCAACAGTGACTGAATCTGAGAACCATTCTGCGATGCTTGGCAAGTTTGTTGGGTTTCTAGCAGAGGCTGAAGGTGTACCACATGAAGCTGTCCCAGGTATTCTCCATGCTCTCTCTCTAAATAATAGTTGTGTGCATGATTGTTGGATCATTGATTCGGGTGCCACTGACTACATGACAAACCAAAGAACAAACTTGCATGAATTTCAAGATATGTCATCTCAAGTGTCTGTTGCTAACGGAAAAGGAGTCTCCGTTATGGGTAGAGGAAAAATTAGGTTAATATCGAACCAAGTTGAGTCCACTGCCCTATATGTCCCTACCTTCCCAGTTTAACTTCTTTCTATTAGGAAAATTACCAAAACTTTAAACTTTCTTGCAATTTTCTCACCAACAAATGTAGTTTTTCAGGACCTAGTCACCGGGAAGACGATTGGTGAAGGTTTCTTTCTCAATGGTCTCTACTATTTGCCAAGAAACGATTCTCTGTCCAAAGGCTTCCAAGCTAGTTCAGCCTCAAGTTCAAAACAACCCCAAGATCCACATTTATGGCACCAACGTCTAGCACACCCGTCCAACCCTATTTTGTCTAAGTTATTTCCTACTATGTGTCAAACCCTTATCAAGTGTGACACTTGTAATTTCTCCAAATTTGCTAGATTACCTTTCAATTCTTCTTTGTCTAGAGCTAGTAAGCCTTTTGAAATTGTACATTCGGATATTTGGGGTCCAATTAATGAATCATTTGATGGCTACAAATATTTTGTGACATTTGTTGATGATTTCACAAGAATTACTTGGTTATATCTCTTGAAATTCAAAAGTGAAGTGTTTACTATGTTTAAAGACTTTCACAACCTTGTTACTAATCATTTTGAGTCCAACCTTCAAACATTAAGATCGGATAATGGCACCGAGTATATGTCTAACAACATGGCACAATATTTGAGCATGCATGGCATATTTCATCAAACAAGTTGTGTTGGGACGCCCCAACAAAATGGGGTGGTCGAGAGGAAAAATAAAGACCTCGTAGAGAAGACACGTTCTCTGATGCTTCACATGAACATTCCTAAGAAGTTTTGGTCACAAGGCGTGCTCACTGCCACATATTTGATAAACAAGCTTCCAAGTGGTCTTTTGGGGTTTAAATCACCCTATGAAGTTCTTAAACATAGGCCCATAGATTTGTCACATTTAAAAGTGTTTGGATGTACATGTTTTGTGCATATTCAAGCATCTCATCGTGATAAGTTAGATCCCCGATCTATTAAGTGTGTGTTTTTGGGCTACTCTTCAACCCATAAAGGGTATAAATGTTTTAACCTTGTTACTAACAAGATGATGGTGTCTCAAGACGTAAAATTTGAGGAGTCAATTCCTTATTTTCACAAAGGAACTGCAGATTCAAGTAAGGGGGAGACTTGGGAGGACTTGATTCCGTTGCCTAATCATATTGGGGATATTAACTCGGACTATCTTCAAGTTGATGTTACTCATGTACCTACTTCTGATGCCTCTCATCCTCCTGATTCTTCAAGCTATCAAGAGGTTGATCAAGTTGATGCCACTCATGCTCCTGCTTCCGATACATCTCCCTGTAATCAAGAGGTTGATCCACTTCTAGTTAAAAGAAATCCTCCAAAAGCTCGCCAACCTCCACCCAAACTGCTGGATTATGTTACTTATGCAGCACGACATCCAATCAGTCTTGCATATCATCGACACTCACCTTCCCATGCAGCTTTTCTCAATGCTATTTTAAACCACCATGAACCCTGTACGTTTCAGGAAGCTAACATGCATACCAAATGGAGACAAGCTATGGACGAGGAATTGTGAGCCCTTAACGACAATCACACTTGGAGTGTTGTTCATCTCCCTTGTGGCAAGAAAGCTGTAGGCAGTATGTAGGTTTACAAGCTAAAATTCCATTCTGATGGCTCTATTGAAAGTTATAAAGCACGATTGATGGCTCGGGGTTTTACTTAAACGTATAGAGTGGACTACAAGGAGACTTATGCTCCTGTGGCCAAGATGAATACAGTTTGGGTCCGTCTTTCTGTGGCAGTCAACCAAGGTTGGTTCTTATTCCAAATGGACGTAAAAAATGCATTCCTGCATGGGAAACTTGAAGAAGAAGTATATATGCAACTACCTCCTGGACATCCTCAAGCCTCCCAAAAAGGCCTGGTTTGTAAGCTCCACAAAGCCATTTATGGGTTAAAACAGTCCCCATGAGCATGGTACGCTAAGTTAAGCTCTGTGTTGGAAGAGGTAGAATTCTCCAGGAGTAATGCAGATTCATCCTTGTTTATTTGCATAGGTTCATTGGATAAATTGGTGGTGTTAATTTACATCGATGATCTTATCATAACTGGCGACAATATGGAAGAGATTGTGTCTCTCAAACAGTCTCTTCATCAGAAGTTTGCTATTAAGGATCTTGGTAAGCTCAACTACTTTCTTGGCATTGAGATGACAACTTCCTAAAATGGACTGTTTTTTAACCAAAGAAAGTACGTGTTGGATCTTCTTCGAGAGGTAAATATGTTTAATTGTAAACCAGTCACTACTTCCTGGGATTGCAAGCTCAAGTTGGACACGGCTGGGGAACTTCTCACTCACGTAGGTTACTATCAACAATTAGTTGGTAAACTTATTTATCTTACTATCACACGGCCTGATATTACTTATATCGTGAGTCTTGTTAGCCAGTTTATGCATGCTCCCACTGTTACACATCTTCATGTTGTTAAGAGGATACTACAGAATCTCAAAGGGTCCATTGGGCGTGGTATTCTCATGAGAAATAATGGTTCCACCCAAATACAAGGCTATACGGACGCAGATTGGGCGGCCAATGCTCTCGATCGAAAGTCAACCACGGGTTATTGTACTTTCGTGGGTGGAAATTTGGTCACTTGGAAAAGCAAAAAACAGAATGTCATTGCTCGCTCTAGTGCTGAGGCGGAATATCGCGCAATGGCTTCCACTGCATGCGAACTTATATGGCTCAAAAGTCTTCTTTTCAACTTGGGGTTCCTTAGCAATGCACCGATGTCACTCATGTGCGACAACCAAGCCGCGATGCACATTGCATCCAATCTGGTCTTCCATGAACGTACCAAGCATATTGAGGTGGATTGCCATTATGTGTGAGCTCAGTTCAGTCCAAAGTCATTCAAACTCTCTTTACTCGTATCTATGATCAATTGGCTGATTTGTTTACCAAGGCTTTGCCAGCTACACATTTTCAGCACTTTCTGGGCAAGCTTGGCTCTATTGATCTTATGGATCCAGCTTGAGGGGGAGTCTTGAACAAAAAAGTCACAAAGTCATAGCAAGGGGAACCTGTCACAGCAAGGGCAACCTGTAGCTAGCCCTAGTTTTCAGTAGCAGCAAGTCTTCTCTCCCACTTCCTGCAACAACATGCTGCTGCTCCTAGAAACTAGGGTTTTTAGGTGACTTATTGATGTAAATCTCCTTAAATCAAGGAGTGCCATTGAAATCAGAAAAATCTTTTTGTTTAGTCCTTAAATCAAGGAGAAGGTGGCGTGTTCCTTCCCCCTTGTTTGAGTTGTACTGCTTTATATTGTGCTTTTGTTGTAATCCTTTGATTCATCAGAAATACATAACAAAAAACACATTTGTCAATACCATCTTCTTTTTTTTTTCCCTTTTCCATTGCCCAGTCCACTTTAGGGTTTAGGGCTTTTTTTTTTTTTTTTATTTTTTTTTTTTATGCCCAGTAACCTTTTTTTATTTTATTTTAAATTTCTAATTTTTTCCTATACCATTTCTCACATATTTTTCACTATTTCATACTATTTTACCTCATTTTATTTCAATTCTTCACGTTCCATACTATAGCCTTTTGACCCTTGGTAGAAAACGGTTTTTTGCGACAAGGCTAAAATGAACGAGCCATCTGGCAAGCCTTCGGTTGGGGATGACCTAAGTACCTGGACTCTTAGCGTCTCCAACGCGGTAGTGTTAGGCACTCCAACTACGTATGATGTGACTCTTTTATCTTTATGCGTCAGACAACTTCCTTGAACGCAGTATCACTGACATGGGATGTTTCTATCAATTTGGTAAAGTAATATATAGTCACGATAATGTAGGTACAATGATCACTAGATTAAATGTAATATCATCAACATCCGCTGGTCGTCCCAATGAAATTCATCGCCCAACCTATAAAAGGCCAATGTTTGATTAATGGATTCAATGGCACACTAAGAGCTCGTTGTATCGGCCCATAAGTTCGTCAGAACTCATCGAATCTTCTAAGTAGCTATCTCATGTTTTTTCTTAATGGATAAGTCAATTCACGTTAAAAGAGGGTGGAAATTTTGGCACCATATACATGAATCATACATTATTGTATTCCAATTTAGGCCTAAAAATGTAATAAAGTGGCTCACGATTCATAAAAAGTCATGTATTAGTTGTCATGCAAAGAGGATAAGTTTATGTAGAGGACATAGAAAAACTTTTCAAGACAACCTTAACATCGTCACAGGGCATTAATTACAAATTCAGGGTGTCACTTATTTTAATTACATTAAATTTTTGGAGTATTTCCTTCTTTTTTTTTGCTGATTGGAGTTATTTATTTTATAAGGAAAAAAGTGGAAAAGATTTATTTTATTTGTCTTCAATTTGGCAAAAAAAATTGTAGTTTTCAAGTCAATTGGGTGTTAAATTTGAAGGGGTATTTACAATTTTGGTCGCTCTTCAAAGGGCAAACTGCGATTTTCTTTAATTAAAACAATAGGCCGATTGCAAGCTAACAAGGGTTTTGATTTTGTGATCGTTGGGGGAGGGGATAATGTTTACCGTACATAGTTTTATTCATATTTTGCTAAAATGGTGTTTACACGACTCAAACGCGTGACTTTTAGATCATAAATTTCGATCATAAGGGAACAACATTTTCATTGCGCCTAAGCTCGTCCTCTTTTTTAATAAAATAATAATATATATAATTACACAATTGACCGATTATAATAAATTGATACCTAACTTGTTATTTACGATAATCAAATTTAAGATATCTTTCTTCTAAATAAAAGAAATATCACTAAATCAAAGCAATTAAAATTACATAAAGCTCGTTTGGATGTGCTTTTAAAATGAATGAAAGCGCTTTTGGTGAAAATATTTTTGAAAACAATCCTTATTAAAAATATTAATAAATCTTGGAAAAATACTTAAAGTGCTTCTTGAGAGAAACGCATAGCTGATGCTTCTTGTGGAAAGTAATTAAAATGCTTTTGAAACCCAAAAATATTTTCTCTAAAAACGTTTTCAATCATTTTAAAAGTATATTCAAACGAGTTTATATATTTACGTAGTCGAGGATTAGAATTGAAAAGCAAAATAAAACACAAACACCAATTTTTTTTTTTCAAAAACCCTATTAAATATTAAATATAGGCAGATAAGGTCATAATAGTCTTTCCATTTTCTTGGTCAAGCAAACCAAGAAATACAACTGACAGGTCAGAGCTGATCCAAACCAAAAAAGCCCTAACGAAACCGTCGGGTCATCGGATCATATCACTGTCCTAATGGGGATTCTCACCCTCCCTTTCTCTCTCCTCACTTTCTCTCTCTAATATACAATTTCAATACAGTGTATATACATGGACTAAAAAAAAAGGAGACGACTTGTTAAGCGGTGGTGTGTCTTCAAGTGTCGTGCATGCATTTTATGCATCTGTTGCTTTGCATGCACTCTCTCTCCTCCCCCTCTCTCCTCCTCTCTCTCTCTCTCTCTCTCTCTCTCTCTCTAAATACACGCTTTCTCTCCTGGTCTTGCCCACACAGACCCCCAAAAATCCCACTCGCCGTTACGACTAATTACGTTCGTGAACGGTAAAACACAGCTGACTGAGTTTTGACTCGTTTCTTCTTCTTCTTCTTCTTCATCAGCTCACTCTATCGAGCTCGCCCCGCAGCCTCCGCCGTTTCTGGGCAGTTTCCAGAGTGTGTTTCTGCTCTGTTCTTGGATGACTAGTGGTTTTCGAGATTTGGGTTTCGATTTGGGGTTCGATTTGGATAAAACAAGGTTTGATCTTTGCTATTTAATTTAATTTTGAATTATTTATTTGTTTAATAATTGCCCAAATCTCAAATGTTGTGTATGATTGTGTTTAATGCTGGGGTTTCTGTTTAAATTTCTGGGTTTTGATCAAAAGGTGTTTAGGAATTTGGGTTTGATTGCTCTGTTTTGTTTGATTTAAGGGTTTGAAGAGTTTGAATTTGGGGCAATGGACTCCAAGATTTGCATGAATCCTTCGTGTAGGACGGCCAATACGCACGAATGGAAGAAAGGTTGGCCTTTGCGAACTGGTGGATTTGCCCATCTCTGCAACAAGTGCGGGTAATTTTTTTTCCCTCTTTTTAATTTTTGCTTGTCAAAGTTTTAATCTTTCAGTTGTTCAGTGGTAGATACGGAGTTGGGAGGGCATTATGGGAATATAGGTTGTGGTTCTTGTCGTGGGGTTTTATGTGTATTGGCGATTATTTTGTGTTGTGCTTTTTATGTGTGTTTTGTGGGTTTGGACTAGTTGCATTGTTCATGAGCTGCTTCTATTTTTATTGTTGGACATGAAGGAATTAGAGGCATTGTCGATAATCAACATATAATCGGGTTGCAATTATAATCCTTAGTAGAAATACTAAGGAGAAATATCAAGAATAAGAAAATTGTTCAACTTTTTTTTTACCGTAAGAGTATGTTCAATAGTGTGCTGAACTTTTTCTATCCTTGTGGTCCGGCTAATTTAAGTATGAATAAGAAAATTGTAACCCAAGTTGTTGAATAACTATGAAGAAATTTTCCCTGTGATTGGGGCCCAAATTACATCAACTAACCTTTGGAGAACCTAACTGTAGCCATAGTTATCTTAATGTAGTAGGCAGAAGTGCTTATCTTTCTTATCGGTTCGTGTTGTTTCAGCCGTTAAAGTACTTTGCATTTTGTATTACACTTACCTATTTCCCCTGTTGGTTTACAATATATCTTCCATTGCTGGTCATGGCATTGCGTGGACTCCAGAGTTGAGTATGAGAATTCAGTTTACTGCAATACATTCCATTCTGGGGAAACTGGTTGGAGGGACTGCAATTTGTGCCACAAGGTTAGCTTGCAGTTTGGTCATGTAAAAAAAAATAGTATTGAAGCTCTCTTTCACACCCGCTCCTCCGTTACTCTCTCTGACTCTACTTTCAAAATTTATTCAATTTTGTGCAGCCTCTCCACTGTGGATGCATAGTCTCAGAGACATTGTATGAGTGCCTGGATTTTGGGGGTATAGGTTGTATTGGCTGTGCTTCTCAACCTCGTGTGGTATGAACAAATTCGGGTTTTTGGTTATTGTATACCCATTTTAAAGTCACTATCCTGATCTCCACCGAATCATGTGTTTGCATTAAACTCTCCCATTTGAGTCCATGGTTGATATTTAACTTCAGTCTTCAGGACAGAAATTATACATGTACATATATGTATCTTATGTTGTACTTGACGTCAATTCATAGTATTGATTATTCTGTTTTCACTTGCTCAATGGAACACCTGTGCCAATAAAAGGACACATATCATGGTTGACAGACTGTGAAATGCTCACAGGCTCCCCCTAGTAATTTTAGATATACTCTATTGGAGGTCTTTATCTGTCAGAATATATCTGTCTGTATCTCTCGCTCTTGCTCACATACACACAAAGATGACTTTTTCAGGGATTCTTATTTTCTTATGTGCAGATCCAGAACGATGATGTGTTAAATGGATTTGGTGGATTGAAAATAAGTAATTCTGGTGATCAGCAATCTACAGTTCCTCAGAATGGAGCATTAAGTGATACTGCCAACGAGGGAAAACTTTTGCAATTGTGCCAAGTCATGGAGGCCAATGAATCCAACCTTTCGTCTCAATCTCAGAGAGGTGATATAAATGTATCTCCTGTGCAAACCAAACGAGAAGAAGTTACTTATCCTAAGGGGGAAGTTGGCCCAGGATTTTCAAGTGTCACTAGACCATCTATTGGATCATTAACATTTACCAAACCAGACAATGGTAGAATAATGATAGGGGTCAAAGATATGAATAATCCATCCTCTGAGCCGTCTTTGAGTATGACTTTGGGAGGCCCGTCTGCAACTCCAAATTTTGCTCAACCCTTTACTGGGGGAATTTTGGAGGGAAGAGATCAGAGCAAGATGCCTTCTTCCTTCCAGCAGGGGCAAAAAATTCGGCCTATTTTGCCCAGACCCTTGAGACCTCCCTCTCCTGTTCACCATGTGCGTGTTGCAAGGCCACCTTCTGAAGGGCGAGGGAAGAGTCAGTTACTTCCCCGATACTGGCCAAGGATTACTGACCAAGAGCTACAGAAATTAGCTGGAGAGTATCCTTAGTCGGTTCTATATTTCTACTATTGTGCCACTGTCTGTCTATTTGAATTTATGGTATTTTCCTTAAATGTTTTTAAAGTTTGAATTCTACTATTGTGCCACTGTTCGAGAAGGTGCTAAGTGCCAGCGATGCAGGTCGAATTGGTCGTCTGGTTCTCCCAAAAGCATGTGCTGAGGTAAAAATTAAAAAGTTAACTTCTTAAAAGGCTTCTTATGAATTTGGGATTATGTTATTTATTAGTTTTGGGAAGGATAGGTGGGGATAATTTTATTTTATTTTTGTTTCTTTATCCTTCCATTTTCCCCTTGTTTGTGTATGTGTTCTTTTCCCTTTGCCACACTTGTATGAACTGGAAGTGAATGCAGGCATACTTTCCTCCTATTTCTCAATCAGAAGGCCTTCCTATAAGGATTCAAGATGTCAAGGGTAATGAATGGACGTTTCAGTTCAGATTTTGGCCAAATAATAATAGCAGGATGTATGTTTTAGAAGGAGTAACACCTTGCATACAGTCTATGCAACTTCAAGCTGGTGATACCGGTATGCTTAACTATATTCTGGCTTAGAGGGCTTTTAGATAAAAAGTCCGCATATTTTGCATTTTTCCAGTTATTTCATTAGCTTCTCATTCACTTTGCCATAGAAAAAGAACTCCCAGCTGAAGTCTAGATTTGGATCTGGTTCTTTTGTTGCAGTGACATTCAGTCGGATAGATCCTGGAGGCAGACTTGTAATTGGGTTCCGAAAGGCATCAAGAAGTTTAGATATGCAGGTCAAGTATCATAATTTCATATTTCTTGATATTCTTCACCCTCTTACGTCTGTACTGTGTTTTTGTTCTTTTGTTCTGATGGAATCTGACTTTTCTACCCAAATGTTAAACAATTAGGACCCCCAAACATCTTTCCTTCCCAATGGAACTCCTGGGGAAACTTCCTGTCCTAGTGTCGTTGAGAATCTGGTATCAGGAAGTGGTCAGTCTAGTCTTTATCAAACAAATACGGGAAGCAAAGACCCTTACCTAAATGCTCTATCAGGACATTTGCATTTGGCTGATGGGGATACGAGTTTGCATAATTGTGAGAACCATAGTCACTTAACAAGTGAGGATTTACTGCAGCGGCCAGTGTCAAATTCTGACAAGAAGAGGGCCCGAAATATTGGGCCTAAAAGTAAGAGGTTGCTCTTGCATAGAGAAGATGTTCTAGAGCTGAGACTGACTTGGGAAGAAGCACAGGACTTGCTTCGTCCACCCCCGAGTGTCAAACCAAGCATTGTAACTATAGAAGATCATGAATTCGAAGAGTATGATGTAAGTATGTCATAGTCAGTGCTCCTCTTGTTATACGAAGACGTGTGTTATGATTCTCTGTCATATTCAATCCGTTGAAGGTTACAAATTCCAATGAGTCGACTGATCAATGTTGTTCAATTTTTCCAGGAGCCTCCAGTGTTTGGGAAGAGATCTCTATTCATTGCCGAATCTGAGTAAGTATTGTGAGATATACTATGCTATGTTACTTTATCATATTGAGAAAGAGGATGTATTTAATTTATACCCGGCCACAAAGAGCATCCTCAAGTCTCTTGAATCCACTATTGAAATGTAGCCAACGACCTTGTTGGCACATGAGCATGTGCCTGATATGGTATGCTGTCTGCTGTAAATTGTGGACTAACTTTGTGCGTGCATTGTGAAACCTGGAACTTATATTCCAGGAGACAAGAACAATGGGCTCAGTGTGATGATTGCTTTAAGTGGCGGAGGTTGCCTGTCAACGTTTTTCTTCCTCCAAAGTGGACATGCTCTGAAAATTCTTGGGATATGAACAGGTTGCAACTTAAATCATTAATCTTGTGCCGTGAGATCACTGTGATGCAAGACTGATTGTGTTTGTTTTATATCATTGCAGGTGCTCATGTTCTGCACCAGAGGAGGTGAGCCAAAAGGAATTAGATAATCTTCTAAGGCCAAGCATAGGTAGAACTTGAACCTTTGTGTCCCTTCTCTTTTATATAATACATTTTTCAAACACACATGCACGTATTGTTTCCAACCACACCCGTCAACGTAGGCATTGGTAAACTTATATTTTTCTGTTATGGCCATCTTTAATTTCACCCAGATTTAAAGAAGCGAAGAATCGTAGTAAACCATAATGAAGCCCAAGAACATGAACCTTCTGGCTTGGATGCCCTGGCGAGTGCTAGTGCTGCCATTCTGGGAGATAATGTGGATTACTCTGGTGAGCAATCACTTGGAGCCACAACCAGACATCCACGCCATCGCCCAGGCTGCACTTGCATAGTATGTATTCAACCCCCGAGCGGGAAGGGCAAGCACAAGCCAACATGCACATGCAACGTGTGCATGACAGTAAAACGGCGCTTCAAAACCCTCATGATGAACAAGAGGAAACGCAAATCAGAACGTGAAGCGGAGAATGCCCATAGGGATAATAATGACCACAAGGACGAATCAGAAATGAATGGCACATCAACAGAGATCGAGTTGCATATGAATCACTCATCGGAGAATGGAAGCAGCAGCGAGAAGAGAATTGAAGCTGACGTGGCTGAAAGTTCATGTGCTGGACAAATTGATCTGAATTGTGAGCCCAAACACAATTATGTGCAGGTTTCAGGATTGAACTTGTTGAGGCTTACTGACGCTGTTGCTTGCCAACCAGTAAAGAACGGCACGAAGGAAAGTTTCCTCACAAACAAGATGTGTGAGCCACAGGCTGGTCTTGGTTCTTCTTTACTTGCACAAGAGACTGCGGAGACTGACAGACTCCTGTGTAATGAAGGCAGCCTTTCGTCCGTAGCAGCGTGGGACTTGGAGGGTAGAGGTGGTGAGGACTGAAACAATCGGACCGTCGCCCTTCTTTTTTGTCGGAAGTATATCCTTATTTTGCTTTATTTATAGAGGCCAGTGCTATACATCTCTACCAGTTCTTCACAGCCAGTGAATGTAATCTGTTCTTTTTGCATGAACGCTACCCTTTTGCGGCAATCGGTTTTGGACGAGATTACTTAAAAAATCAATCTTATGGAAAAAAAAAATCCATCACTTATTAACTGTTAATGTTGAGTGCTAAGGGTTTTCTTTTGTTCTTCGGGGTTTCAAGTGTTTTGTGTTGAACGGTGTGTGTCATGGGTATATTTTGCTAAGGGTTTTCTTTTGTTTTTCGGGGTTTCAAGTGTTTTGTGTTGAACGGTGTGTGTCATGGGTATATTTTCTAGAGCTCACTGAAGAATCTCAAACCAACTCTATAGAAGGAAAAATTCAGCTTGCTGTTCAAGTTAGTGAAGTTATAATTAGACCTAGCAAGAACAGAATCACGCTCTATAGGATTTGAACCTACGATATCGGGTTTTGGAGAGCCGACGTTACCCATTCAGTGACTTTGGCATTGGACATTTCCAAAATGGGTACTATCGGGTCAGGTGAATTGAATTCAATTTAGATGAGAGCGAGGTTGGAAAAACAAGGCCAATGATTTTAATTGTTACGAGCAACATCGGTTGTATATGATAATCCCCGTTTGTTGGGAACTTGCGTACCAAAGAGAAGATCGAAGCCAACAAGAAAATCCGAGTTAGGTGGTCATGACGAAGTGTGTCCTATGTCTCAACTCTTCACATTGTGCACTCTTCTTCTAACCATTGAATAGAGTGCAGAAGGTGAAAAAATGTGCTCCGGATCTTTGAATCCAAAACAAACTCGACCATTGTTGTTTCATCACTAGGCGTTAAAATGACAGGGGGTTTTACCTAAAATTCACCAAAGCAAAGAGTGAAGACCAATATTTCGATAGCAGCAGACAAGTTTAAGTTTATTACTGGCTACAGTACTTGACAAACAAAAAAAATTCGCCGGCCGCAAGATTAACTATTTTGTTCTTGGCCGGGACGTTGATTTATATGCATTTTTATTGCTTATTTGTTTAGTTTCTCGCCAAATAATAGAAACATAGGAGGCTTTTTTATTTTTTATTTTTTTGTCAAGGAAAGCTTATGAGGATGGGAGGCTGTCACATTCTAGTATCAGGGCATAATACAAGTCTCTTTGAGGATTTACAGAAATGGGTCTTAGCCAATTTTTTTCGTTTTTACAAATTGATCACCGAAAGAGATTGTCAGCAATTGAACTTGAACCTAAACCTTGATTTAGAAAAGAAAATAATCATTACCAGCTCAACCAATCGTTGTTGCCAAAACATGGGGTGCACTTTATTTCTTCACGAGGTATCTAACTTTCTTTGAATAAATATTCTTATGATTATATACAAAGTGAAATAATAAAATCAAACTTCAAAGAACTCTTTATTTATAATTGAGGAATCTACCAAGGCACTACAAAGGGTCAAATATTGGATTTGTATTTAGGAGCGTTTTGATATAGGCGCCTCGTTTTTTAATTTTTTAGACTAAATATACGCTCCTTTTGAAAATTTGATCAAACATTTTCCTAAAATTTTGGTTATTAATTTCAGTTTTTCACATAAGTTTATTTTGTTTAGAATTTGAGTTTTTCACAACTATTCCTAGACATTTCGTTTTTTTTTTCTTTTCCTCTTATCCCTATATTTATGCATTTATTATACATCTCTATGCATTTTTTTTATTGTTTGTTTTAATTTTACTTTTTTTTTAATGTAGTAGAATATTTATAAAAAAAATTGTGTGATTTTATTATTTAGAAGACCCAACACATAATAAAGATTTGTTTGATTATATAGCTACATCTAGTTACCTATAATATGTACACATTTAGTTTTATAGTGGATTTGATTTTTTGTATTTCTTGGTACATTTGGAATGTAAATGTACCAAAAGGGTTATCAGATAGAGACATTTGGTTTTGTGGTACATTTGTGATTTTTTGTTCATTTGGTCTTTTGGTACATTTGGAATCTAAACGTACCAAAAAAGTTACCTAACAATGGGCACATTTGGTTTTATGGTACAGTTGAATTTTTGGTACATTTGGTTTCTCGGTACATTTGAAATCTAAACATACCAAAAGTCGATACTTTTGTTCTCAAATGTACCATAAGTTTTAAGTATATTATATATACACACGTGAAAACAATATGTATTGAAGACTTTTTATTGAGACATTTTTAATAGAAAGAGAATTTTTTTTTATTAAATACTGAATAAGGTAATGAGGAATTAGTTAATTAATTTTTTATTTTATTTTATTAAAAAAATGTCATTTAATGTGTAGGAGGGGATTGACGAAATTAAATTTCTATATTGTAGGCAATTAATTGCTAAGTTACCTTATGCCTCTATATAAATGCATTTAAATTAATGACATGGAAATTAAATAAATAGAAAATTATTGAGGTGACAATTGATCAAAGCACCTTAATCAAATCTTTAAAAGGAATAAATGTTTAATCTAATAACTATAAAAAAGATGTAGGGCATTCTAATTTTTCCTTGTATTTATTAGCCAAGTCGTGAAACGACCATAACTTTGTCTACTAATTTGCTTTGTTTTTAAATTATAAAATGGTTTAAACTTATGTGCAATGCAACTAAATGAACACAGTTTTCTTGCCAACTGACCCAATTCATTTCTGCTTAACATTCAAATAATTAGTAATTAATATATGTCACGGTTGAGGGCCAATTCAAAACCTTTTATTTTTGGGTTGTAATACATCACAATCCTTAATCCCTGCCATGTTTCAATATGGGAGGAAAATTTGATGCTCGATGTCCGCGACCGGCCCTTGAACTTGTCCATTTATTACCGTCGTTATTCTCATTGGAACCTATTAAACCAACTTAATCTCCCTTCTTAATCCCAACCGCTAATTCACTCTTTTAACATTCTCTCTCTCTCTCTCTCTCTCTCTCTCTCTCTCTCTCTCTCTCTCTCAAATTGTAGAGATGGGGGACAAGGCAACATTGAGCAAGGCAATAATGGAGCTTGAAGACATGTACCAAGGCATCCCAGATGAGTCGGTTAACCTAACTTTCCAGGATTTTGCAGAGCTCAAAATACACCAAGTTCCATCAGAAAAGAAGAAAAAACCTACTCCATTAATACTGGATCCAATCTCTGAACTAAAATCCACCCCACAAGCATCATCCCCTTCTCCTTTCACCAAACTCCCCAGCCTTGACTTCAACCGTGCCTTGCAAGCATCCGGAGACAACCACCGCCACCACCACAACCACCACCACATCAACGAAAACAATGTCCCCGTCGGTCCATATGGCATAGGTAGTAACAATGATCATAATTATCATCAGCATGGGCATGCAGCACGTGGAGGTCACGGTCGATATATGGGCGGTGGTGACCATCATAGCCATCAGATGCATCATGGTCATGATGGCCATGCAGTTAATAATGATCATCATATGAATATGAGAAGTCCTGGTCCCACGTGTAATTCCGGTATGAAGCATGGATTGGAGACTAGCTTAGGGGCAGTTGATCATGACATGAGTGGTGTGAGCGGTGTAAGCATGGCTTCCATGTACCAGAAAGGGAGAGGAGGAATACGAAGGCCTGGGATTCCCCACTCTAATATCTGCACCCCTTGCAGTACCTACATCTATATTTTCCGCCACCGTTGCCTGGTACGTGTTATTTGTACAAGTTTACAGTGTCTAATGCATTGCTGATATATTTGAGAAAATATTGAACACATGTATGGAAATGATGATGGATCAGATGGTAGTAATTAATTTTGTATGCAGGTATGTGGAAGAGTGTATTGTAGGCGATGTGTGATGGTAGGGATGGGAGAAATGACAGAAGGTAGAAAATGCGTTGAGTGTTTAGGGAGGAGATTCAGCCAAAGGTATGGTCAAGTCAAACTATGATCAATTTTCTTTCCAATTATTTGAAGTGCTGTCATACAATTACTAGATATTTAGATTCAAACCATTAGCTCAACACGATAATTACCCATATGGGTAACTTCAAAATGACTAAATTTTCTTATTTTGAATGTTATTGATATTCTAAGAAAATAATCATTTATTTATGATCTGTAAATAAATAATATAGCAAAACTGCACTTTAATTAATGTTTGATGACATTTGTAAAGTGTCAATAACATCTTTCATTCCTCTGTAACCCAAAGGAAAACCTTAAAACTCTTGTCCTCCAGCCACCGCCCCTTGCCATGGCTAGGGGTTGGCGGCAACCCTCTTCCCTACGTATTTTTCTCCTCCAGCCTTACCTCGTGCCTCCCCCTTCTCCATCTCTTCACCCACTGTTTTGAATCAACTCTCCATAATTTGATAGAGCCCCATGGGAGAATCAAGGCTTGCTATGTGGTCAAGAAGCCTTTCATGGCGGGATTTGCAACACGTTTTCTTGCTTTGGTGGTGGTGCTGTGAATTGTTCGAGGTATGGTGACATTGTTGATGGTCAGAAAAGGTTGTCCTGTTTTCGTTGTGCAGATGAGCCTTCGGCAGTTTCCTTTATGGCTTAGTTGAAGTTTGTGTTTGTTTGTGCCGCCTAGCGGTTTTGTGGCCTCTGTTTCATGGTGGCTTTAGGCTGGTTTGGTATTACTGTGCTTTAAAAAAAAATTGTTTTTGTTATGCTGTGAGAATAAACTCATTTTTGCTGCTTCACGTTTTCAACTTTTTTTTTTTCATCCAAAACTGTGAAAATAAGTTGTTTTTAAGTATTTACCAAACACCTTTTTGAGCTTAGTTTTTTTTTTTATACCCACTTTTTATAAAAGTATCTTAGTACCAAACTGGTACTTTATGTGTTCCTCAGTCTCAGATCTGTCAACACTAACCTATTGTGGCAGATTTGCACCGTTGATTCTTGTGTAATGTGTTTGTTTTATAATGCTTGTGGGGGATTTACTATGTTTGTTTACTGTGCTTTATTACTCTCTCCAAATCGAAGATTTGGTCGCTAAAAAAAAGCACCAAATTCGACTCCCATTAATAATTAAAAAAAAAATTCAAAGAATATACCCATTTTCATGGATTGTTTTCCACTCCCAAAACCATAGATTGGACGAGTTCGTGTCAAAAACACTAGAAAAAAGGTAAATAGACTATTATATACTCAATAAAAACGATGAAAACCATTATAGTGTTGAATACTAAACACATCAATTGTCATATCATGTAATGAAAAATTACAAACAAGGTACACATCTTAAAAAACAAACAAGGAAACTGAAAACTAAACAAATGCCGGCAATGAGGTTGTTCTACACGACGGGACCAATAATAACATATAATTTAAAGATATAAAATGTATTAGCATTGCCGTCCTTGGTTCTTCATACTTGGCACTTCACAAACTGACAGCGGCCTAATACATGAAGAAACTCCACTACAAGATGTTTGGACACAATAATGTTTTTGTCTCATTGTTTATTTTATGACACAAGTAAATTGGCTTATAGGTACATACAAAGAGCAGGGAAGGTTGGGTGTTGCTCAAGGTACCCTTCCAGTGTGAAGCAAGCAGAGCTCAAGTGGGCTGAGAAAGGGCCGAGAAGAAGCGTCGGCAACAGGGGCTACGGCCGGAGCTCGATGATATCGCCTAGATCAAAAAGCCCGATGACGCCGATGACTCCGAGGACCCCAAACAGAGGCCATGCTAGTGGCCCAAATTCTTTTGTCGTGAATAGTTCATCCTATTCCCCTTATTCACCAAGCCATCGCCACCACCTTCCTTTCTAGGAGTTTGGATGGAGACCGCAATTTATCCAACAATCTCAGTTTTCTTTTGGTCACTGAGTTATTTCCCATACATTATTCTTCCAATGGTTTATTACTATGGATTTTGCTTAATTAATTCATTATACGTGTATCTTCATTTTGCGTTGACATTTATAGAAATCATATATTCCATAGCCTAGAACCACCGGCCATGAGATATGCAACGAGATAAGCAATCAAAAGGATAAAATCTCTTTTTTTTGGCCAAACAATAGAAGAATTAGGGGAGGGGGATTTCAAAAGTAAGATTTTAAGTGTAATGGTAAACGCTCTTAACTACTTGAGCTACAAATCCTTTGCATGTAACACTAGATCTCTAGGTTTATACATAAGTATCATTGATCAGATGCGCAAGTTACAAAACCCTAACAACGGATACAAAAAAGATATAGCAAATAAACCTACAGTATTTCGGTCAAGAACAAGTGAAAATAAGATATATATAGCTATGGAAAATAATTATGTTAATTAATCCACGCCGAATTTTTATTTATAATGCATTAATAGTTCCATGATTTTCATTTGAAGAACAAGCAATTCAAGTGCAAAACCAAAATCATCAACAACCAAAGCATGAGGCACAAACAAGCCTTTGTACTAACTAAAGCTTTCTTGGTTTGATCTTCATTGGGAGACCCATGGATGGATATGGCCCAGGGTTACGAGTTATTGCTTCCTCAGGGTGCAGCTGTGACCACTCAAACTTTGTCACCAAGTTGTGGATGACAATGAGTAATTCTATTTTGGCAAACTCATTCCCTATGCAAGTGTGGAGACCTCCTCCAAATGGAAGATAAGTAAATGGAGGGATTGGTTTCGATGGGTTCTCAAACCGTGATGGATCAAACTCTCTGGGATTATCAAATACATCTTTGTTCATGTGAGTTCCATGTGCCATCCAAAGCACCTGCAGCAGGCATATGATATGATTAAGCAATAAACCCTACTTATTTAAATGTTTCTTAGATGCTAATTAGAGTTCGAGAATTTGGAGATTTTTTTTCACTAAGTATCAACAAAAAACCAATCATGCTTCACAAAGGAGACCACTACATGTGAAAGACAATTGGCACGTCCGGAGTGCATGGCAAAGGGAAAATATTTGGGTTAACAATGGGGGTATAATCAACCTGTTTTAACATGGGTGTATAGTCAATTTATATATTAGAGAGTAACAAACAAAACACGTGTTATAACATATGCACATGTGGACTATTGTACCAAGTGATGGAGTAATATTGTCACAACGAAGAATTACTTGTGCGATAAGGGAATAGTATGAAGCTAATGATTAAAGAAAATTTTACCAGCCACCCTTTGGGAATGTCATAGCCATCATATTGAGTGTCTTTAACTGTTGTCCGAAAGCTACCAAACACAGGAGGTACCATCCTCATCAACTCTTGTGCAACTCTCCATGTGTATTTCATATTGTGTATCTCAGACCATGTTAGTCCATCTTCTGCTTCTTCATCCCTCTTCCTTAAAATGTCCATTTGTTCTACCAAGCAATGAAATTTAATACAAATATATAAGAAGTGTGAGAAGTTTGCCATAATTAATTAAGCTGCTAAGCAAAAAAATGAAATAGCACTATATTTAGTACCCTCTAAAACTTTTTTGTAGATTTCAGAGTCTCTGGACAGCTTCCATATCATTAGGCTCAGAAGGATGGCTGAAGTGTCATGACTAGCTATGATTAAGGTGACATAATTATCTATAATCATATCATCAGAAAGTGGTTTTTGGTTTTCATCTCTTAGGGTTAGTAAGCAAGTGAACAGATCGCTTGTAGGGCTCAACTTCCCCTTTGAAAGCTCCTCCCTTTTTTGCTCAAGTATTGGCAAAATACGACTTACAATCCTTGATCTGGCTCTTAGACCTTTCCAGAAAACTGTGCCTGGAAAATTGAAGGGAATCGTCGCAATTGCTTTGAAGGCTATGGAGAGATCATCAGACAAAGCCTCAGTCGTGTGCTCATCCTTGATGCCGGTAAGGATGTTGGATGCTAATTCAAATGTGAGCTTCTTCATGGTGGCGACTCCTTTTATGGTGTCTTTGTTCTTTGTTTCTCTAAGCAATATGTTCTTGATTAATTCATCCATAGGTTTGATGTTTTTCTGAAGAATTTCAGGCTTTAAGATGCTCATCATTGCTCCCTTTACCATTTTGTACCTACACTACAACAAACATAAATTACCTCTTCATATTGAACCACAAATGTAATAAGGATCATATGCAAATTAAGGGCCGTGTTACATTGTCGGACATTATTAGACTGTCAACCTTGGTCATAGATCGTAACATACAAATTTAGGGATATGTTCCAACACTAGGCATCTAACAAGCCATGTTATTAGACTATTAATTTCGGTCATTGAATATAAACAAATTAGAGGTGATGCTCCATTACTATCTGACATGTTATGTTATTAGATTGTGAAACCTCGTTCACCTATGGTTACTAGACTGTAAAATCTTGGCTATATGACAAAATGACGTTCTAATGCAAAACTTTTGTCAAGTTATGTTTTTAACCATGAATTTCGATCATGCCTTAAAACGAAAACTTACATAACTTATGATTTAGATTGACAATCGAATAACATAACGTGTCACAAGAAATCATTTCAGTACAAGTTGGATGGGACTTATTTATTACCTTGATCCTGTAAGTTCAAATATATTTTCTTTTCCAGCAATGCTTGCAAGGGCGAGCGGTTGCTTGGTGGCAAGAACATCATCTCTACCACCAAGAACAAACTTGTTACCTGCTTGACCAGTAACAACGACAGTTGGTGAACCCATCAAGGAGGTTTTGAAAACTGGGCCATGTTTTGAAACTCTTTCTTCGAACCACTGAGGGCCTCGGTTTTGCTTCTGTGCTCGGCGGAAGCTCAGGGACTCTCCTAGCAAAGGGTACCCTAGAGACCCTCCTGGGAGATTTTTGGTCTGACCTTTAAACAGAAGTAATTTTGAAACGAAGAAAGCTATTATCAAAGTGATCGCAATTACTACCATGAAAGCCATATGTTTGTAGTAACTTTGTACGATGTTATGCAGACTGACGAAAAGTAACAAGATATTTATGCTCAAATTAAAATGGAAGACATTTAATTTAAAATTGTAAGAAATTAAAAGTATATGAGGATGACGGATTGAAAGGAGTGGAAAATATTAATTAGAAGTATTAAAGGATAGGATTAAGAAGAGGATATCTGAGGTGCAAAATAAGTGGCCGCAATTGAAGATAAGATGACAAAAAATCGGTTAAGATGATTTGGATACGTAAATCGAAGATCTTCAGATACTCTAGTTAGAAGATACGACTATGAGACGGAGACTTAGGGCAAAAGGGTAGAGGAAGATCTAGTAAAACTTTGGAAGAGACTATAAGAAAAGATATGGAGTATTTGGAGCTAACGGAAGATTTGGCGGAAAATCTAGCGCAGTAGCGTTTTAGGATTTATACAACCAACCCCCATTTAGTGGGATAAGACTTAGTTTTTGTTGTTGCAGAAGTATGAAGAGCTCTTAAGTGGGTTAATTAATGGGAAAATTAGAATCCCCTACAGTTTTTATATATTATTTAAATTAAACATCTGTGCCTTTTTAAAATTTGATTAAAGTGCTTTGACCAATAACCATCACAAGCTAAATTACATGTCATTATTATATTTTTTAAATTAAAATAATTTTTGAATTTATCATTTAGTTGCATGATGCACTTTTTCTTATTTAGTGGAGATATTAGTAATCAAACTATATTTTCTCTTATTTCATATATGTTTTTTCGATCACAGTTTTTTTTTTTCTCAAATAGTTGGTGATCAACATAAAAGCTCAATGTAATTTTTTCAATTTTTTTGTGATTTTTTTATTTTTTTTTGCTGTTTTTTTAAGTATAGTTGTTGACAAATTATTATTAATACATTACGTACATATTATCTGCAGGTACGTTTGAATTTACAAAAATCATTAATTGGTACGTTTATTTGTAATTTTGGTACGTTTGATTTGATACATATTGTTAATATTGGTACATTATTTTTATTTTGGTACGTTTTATTTTGTACACATTGTGTATTTGTACGTTTATATTATTCTCAATCCTATTTTCTCTTAATGCACTAAAAGAAAAACTTATTTCGGTACATTTGATTTTGTGGGATTTAAAAATATCTTAAACTATTTTGGAAAGAAAATATCTTAAATTGTAGATAATTATTGCTAAGTTGTAGCATTATTGTGAAAATAAATTGAATCTAACCAATTTTTTTTTTTTTTTTAACAATTATTTCTAACGGAGGAGAGTGTAATTAAAAAGATAGATTATAGGAAATTTGTTACAATATAATGTGCATATAGCGCCAAAATTATGACAAATAAAAGTTTAATCAAATTACTAAAATGTATGGATGTTTGATTTAAAATTTTAAAACTGAGGCGCCTATATCAAAAGATCCCTTAATTAATTAAGTTATCTTACATTCTTGATCCAAAAAGAAAATGCCTAATGACTACACTTTAATATTTCAGCATCCATAATCATGGATTCTTTCTAAGCAAAATATAGTGTTAAGTGATGTAATTAGTTGATTACATAAAGTCATGATTTGTGCACACTTATTATGTGAATTATTCTTACTAAGAAATGCTAATAAGGAGCCTCTTTATGGATTTTCTACAATTTCATGTTTTTGACACAATATTTTATAATGTTTGCATGAGAATTGTTAAATCATGAGGTGACAGAGAGTTCATGAAAAATCCAACTTTTAAAAGAGTCTTTTTAGCATATTTTTTTATCACCTTAATTGTTACATCATGTGGTTGTAGCATTACTAGTTGTGAGTAGTGGTGAAAATATTACTTACATGCTACATACTCAGCCATGAAAATGTAACAAAATAAGATTAAAAATAAATGAAGGACAACAATTATGTTTACTTTTATAATATTAAAGGACAAATAATAGCTGTAGTACATGCAGTTTAGTATAATCGGGGACTAACAGTGAAATAAATTAAGAAATGCAATTTGGTTTGTGGTCCTTGGTGATGTCACAATTAACACATAGATAATGGCAAAAAACAATAAGAACCTCCACAATTGTCAATTACTAGATGTCTTAGTAGTTCGTACAATAATTCTTTTATTTTATTGAATAACAATTATCCTTTCGTTATACTAATTTGCTCAGCAATGTGGGCTATGTATTACGAAAGTTTAAATGCTACACAAGATACTTTAGAATTGAAGAATCACACGAAAAGCAAGATACACAAAGAGAATTATTGTGCAAATACCGTAAGAGTACGCAAATTCAAAGTGGGCCGATAAAGAGACCCATTTGATTGGTAACATGTTTACTTTTGCAGTACCATGATGTCGTAGGTTCAATCTATATCCTAACCAATTTTCCATTGCTTTATAAAATTTTAGCTTTTTAGTTAAAATAATATATGAGATTTTCAATTTTTTACTTTGATTTTTGAGATTAAAAATCGATAGAAGTAACCCCTAAAATTATCCACTGTTAATTATTTTGATCATTTTGTGAAATATCCGTTAAATTGAAGAGCCATCGGTCTAATAAGATGAGTTAATTTGGCAAAAATACCCTCAATTTAATAGAGATTTTTCATAGAATGATCAAAATGATTGACGGTGGATAATCTCAGGGACCACTTCTATCAATTTTAAATCTCAAAAATCAATGTAAGGAATTATACCAATCTCACGGACCATGAAATAAAAAGCTTAATATGAAGTACATGAGATACAAATAGAAATGATAAATTCTTTGCATAAGGCATAAACAAGGCCTTCTAAACAGTAATTAAGGCTTCTTGGTGTGATCTTGATTGGGAGACCAATGGATGGACATGGCGTCAGTTGCCTAGTTATTGGTTCATCAGGATACACCTGTGACCACACAAACATTGTCACCAAGTTGTGGACGATAGTAAGCACTTATACTCTTGCAAACTCATTCCCTATGCAATTGTGGAGGCCTCCTCCAAATGAAATATAAGCATGGGGAGGGTTGGTTTGGATGGGTTCTCAAACCTTGATGGATCAAACTCTGTAGGCTTGTCAAATATCTCTTTGTTCATATGAGTTCCATGGGCTAACACCTGCAAAACTCAATTCACATGTTAAGTCTCATCATCCAGAGTTGATTTGATCTCTTTTAAAAATGCTAGTCATGTTTTAAAATATGTTCAATCTAAACTTGCACTCCTAACATTTTTGGGTTTTCTGAATAGAAACTCCTGGTTACACGGCATTAAACTAATCCGAAATTTACTAATTAGCTTTATTTACATTTTTCTTAGAAAAAAAGACTATAAGGTATATTAGTACGGTAACTTGACGAAAGACGTTGATCTTCTTAATATTACTCTTTTCCGTATGTCTCTACGAAAGATTTGACATTACTTTTTTTTTTTAACCTTCGACATTGTGTTTCTTGCGAACGAAGGAAGAAAGAACACAAAACAAAAGAACTCAAAAAAACCAAAACAAAAACAAAAACCCAACAGAAAATAGAGTGAATAATTCCTGGTGACACAAAGTGGAGCGAAACACGTGGGAGGGAGGGACAAACAAACCCACAACGTCCACAAAAACCACCCGGCCAATGAAGCAAGATCCCCCCCTCCAACAATCCAACCCTAATCCTGATTTCTTCACCTTCAATTCCAATCCCATTACCAATCCCAAATCTAATCCAATCCCGCCGCTTCCTAGAAGCGTTGGCATTGACGGCAATGCCAATGCTTCGGGATTAGCAGCCGCCGCCACGTCATCGTCTTCAACCTCGTTCACCACGTCCACATCGCTGAGCTTGGCGTCAATGCTGGGCAATTCCGCCTCCCCTTTCATCCGGGAAGACGCGGACGGGTCCCACCACCA
Source organism: Pyrus x bretschneideri (assembly GCF_019419815.1). Taxonomy (NCBI): domain Eukaryota; kingdom Viridiplantae; phylum Streptophyta; class Magnoliopsida; order Rosales; family Rosaceae; genus Pyrus; species Pyrus x bretschneideri. Next base: position 9,480,331 of record NW_025999787.1, on the reverse strand, counting down.
CCACAATCACGGTGTGAGCCACAGGAAGGCCCACTCCGAGGTGAGCTTTCGGCTGCCGGAGGACATGATGGATCTGCCCGCCGCGGCGGCTGATCCGTTCAACGGAGGATCGTCGACGGCGAGTCTAGAGGAGATGGGATCGGAGGAGGACCTGTTCTCCACGTACATTGACCTGGACAAGCTCGGTGGGTCCAATAATTCCTCGGATCAGAATAGTGGCGGCAATGATGGGCCTGATGGTGGGGCTAATGGTGGGCCCAATGGCAATGCCGGTGGCGGTGAGGAAGGAGGAGGAGGAGAGAAGAGGCCGTCCAGGCACCGGTATAGCAGCTCGGTAGATGGGTCGTCGACGTCGACCGGCTTGTTCGGGGAGGTCATGGAGGCCAAGAAAGCTATGCCTCCTGATAAGCTCGCAGAGCTCTGGGCCCTTGATCCCAAGCGTGCCAAAAGGTCTGTGTTTTGTTCTTTTTTTATTTCGGGGTTACTTTATTTTCCTGCTTTCTGTTTGGTTGCTGAGAAAATGTGGAATGTGAGAAGGAATCCTAATTGGGGTTTTTGGTATATGGAAATCACGAACTTATAAATGCTGAATTTGGAAATGAAATAGAATTCAAGAAACTGCAAATTAGAAACTGTTTATGCTGTTATTAATTACCATTAGCATAAAAACATAGTAGTAACTGATGTTGCCACAAACCAGCTATTTTCCTGATCAAAGGCTCTGCCTTTGTTAGAATTCACCACTAGAGGTAGGTTGTTTCTTGGTTTTCAAGACATTCCCTTTCAATTGAGATCGAGTGTTAATTAATATCAAACTGCATGAAGGTTGTATTTGGAGAATAAGAAGTGATAAAATTTGGAAAAGCATGAATCTGTTGAACCGAAGACTCGTGGTGGCAAACAAGACTTGTGTGCCTACGAACTTCTTGAACTCTATTTGTTTCCAGTTTGGGGGTTTTCGGGATCCTCACATTTTGGTTGTCATATATAGGATACTGGCAAATCGGCAGTCTGCTGCTCGCTCAAAAGAAAGGAAGTCCCGCTATATACAAGAACTTGAGCGCAAAGTTAAGACCCTTCAAACAGAAGCCACGACTCTTTCTGCTCAACTTACATTATTCCAGGTTTGTGTTGGTGTATTTTAGCAGTTTTCTCGTTGTACTGTACGTGCACAACTTTTTTGACAACACTGCCCTAATATCAAACATGAAATCTTTGTTTGGACTTTTTTTGTGATCCAACATTGCTAATCACTCTTATGTGCTTCTAAATTGATCAATGACACGTAGTACGGAAAAAGGCATTCATCAAAACAATGGATACTTGGAGCAAGTGCTTTATCATAACTTCTTTAATTCATCCTCTGCTGCAATGTTCAGTTATTATCCTTCATCTGGTTCTGAACTATGTTGTCTTCTGCACGCTTCATACGTATTCACACAAATTTTAGTTAATTGGTTAAAGATTATGACCTTTTTGTTTCTTGTCACACACAGAGGGACACCACAGGTCTGAGTACTGAAAACACAGAACTTAAACTTCGGTTACAATCTATGGAGCAACAAGCTCAGTCGCGCGACGGTGAGCAACATGCCAACTGTTTTCATATTTTATGCTTGAAATCTTTCTTATTTCTTAATCATATCAGAAGAAAACGGTCCATTTAATCCAAAAGGTACTTATTTTGTTTGAAATATTCCATGCAGCATTAAACGAAGCTCTAAAGAAGGAGGTTGAGAGGCTCAAGATTGCCACAGGGGAGATGATGAGCCCTTCTGAATCATTCAACTTGGGAATGCACCAGATGCCATACAACCATCCATCAGCTTATTTTCCACTTCAACAACAACCAGGACCGGCTAGTCACCAGACCATGCAGTTGCGACAATTCAATCATTCCCAGTCTTGTATGCCTACCCAACATCTGCATCAGTCAAATTCTCATACTCGTCTTTCAGATATGTTGCAGAATGGCCCTGTCAGTCAGTTACAGGGACTCGACATTGGTAGTAAAGGAGCACCAGTCGTGAATTCTGAAGGCCCCTCTCTTTCTGCTAGTGAAAAAAGTTCCCCCTTTTGACACACAAACTGGCTGCCGAGCTGCTCACCTGCTAACTTGTCCATTGCACACGCTGTCTGGTAGATTTGTTCATAGATTGATATCCGATCGTTTAGAGAGCCCACTCCATATTTATTTCATTATTTATTAGATCTGTGTCAAGCATTCATTCTTCATTGTTTATTCTTAGGGCTATTCCCCAAAACGGGGAAGCACCCTTTTCATCAGTCTGCTCGACGCGGAAATTTTGTGTATGGGGAGTGCTGTAAATTCTGGGAATGGAAGGTCATTGCCATGGGCATGGAGATGCTACCAATTCATGAAAGCATTCTCTTCCTTTGTATCATGTTTTTATGTAATACCTTGCAACTTTGTGTACTACTGCAACATGTTTCTTTTCCTTTCTTCTGTATTCATACTTCACCCAAAATCCTAGGATTAAAGGGAATGGAATATAAGATTTACTCTTCTTCTCACCTCACTAGTAATTTTCACATACGCAAGATCGACGGATTTACTTATCTAATGTTTCCTTTGTTTTTACTTATTAGAGTTTGATGCACCATGCTGGGTATTTTGGATAAATTTCAAGGATATGATACAAGAATTTAACTAACATCATAGAGAAATTGTTCGTACATACTACGCGTTATATGTACGAACAATTTGGAGCTTTTATAAAGGAGGATTTTTTTTATATTATTAGTAGATTATAATTTGGATTACTTGCAATTCATATAAAATATGATCCAACCCTTTCAAATTAAGTTCCACAAAAGCATTGTGCTTGGAAGAATGGTCTTCCCGGAAGCTTTATTGTTTATCTTCCAATCTTCCCATGGATTCAGTTTACCCTGAAAAGAATTGCACCCATATTTACAATTAGTATGCTATTGCTTTTGTTTATTAATTATCAAATGCCTCCTAAACTATCACGAAAATATCACTTTACTCCCCGTTTTTGTCCCTTGAACTTTCATTTTGCGTCTTACATTGCCCCATTTCATCAGTTCCAACAAGTGAATTATTAACTTTCTTTTTACATGGGCTTTGGCAAAATATGACCTTGGGGATTAATCCACGTAGGCACCATGCAAGAAAAAGTTAACGATTCCAACAATGAATGTGAGACGCATAATGAAAGTTCACGAGATCAAGGTGATAGAGTTACAAAAGTACATGATAAATTATGGCGATGGTCCAAACGGTATTTTGATAATAACGTCATACTTTGGTGATATGTTCACAGAAAGTTAGAATTATAGAGGAGGCTGAGACTTATGCAGAGCAATTAGTGGAGGGGTAAACTTTGTAGGGACAAAGAGAGTCACAAACATCACAAAGAGTGTTAATCCGGTCAAAATTAATCCCGGGGATTCTTGCAGCTCCTTCCTGAATGCAACTGCAAGCAATTCTCCGGTCCATCGTCGTCTTTTTTGCAGCATTCAGCCCTTTTATGCCTTTACAGCAATCTGGAGGCACTGTGCCTCCAAACACTCCAAAGGGTATACATGAAGTGAGCAAAACTACCACTTCACCACAAGGTATGGTGGCATTAGTGACAGAAGGAGCTGTCACCAATAAGAATACTATTGCCATGATGACCGAAAACCTGGGCATTGTTAGCTGCTACGTTTGGGTTTGGGCGGTACTACACTTGTATATGGGGCTATATATAAACTGTGATGTTGTGAACAGCTCGTGCATTCTTGTCATATTATTTCGTGTTCTTAATAGAAAATAGTCAATCAAAATCTCATCTTGTGTTAAATGACTCAACACTAACTTATAGTTCAAAATCTCATCACGTGTCGAATGACTAACTCAACTTGTTTATAGTACTGGTGTTGTATCATCTTCGTGTTGGTGTCAAGCTATTAATGGTCATCCAAACCCTCCTAACTCCGTGTCTAGTTTAAGTAGGCGTTACATGTCCCTAAAATTGTCACCCTATTGGAAATTAAGCATATTAAACTATATGTTGACAAGGGGGGTTACAAATCAAATAGGGTTTGCTTGTCTGTTACCTATGAAGGTCATGGGGCTGCTGCTGGAAAATTTCAAATTTCCTTGAACCGATGGCTCAAGGAAAATATCGGAAGGAAAATTCAAAGCGTCTTGAGCCTTCTTGTGGAAAGGGCTCCGTGAGAGACAATATTCGTTGTAGAAATGCCAAAACAGTGGAACATCAGATTTATGATCAGCATGTGTGCCAATCAATCATATTACTCGGATAAGCTCAATAAAGCCAATGACAGAAGATTCTTGAATGTGACCGGAGATATATCCTCCTCTTTTTGTCTATCGCATCACATAATTGTACACTAGAATCTCCCGTCAATTGTGCATGTTTCAACTAGGTTTTGAATTTTCCATGCCAAATTTGATCCAAGATTCATGGCGCCACCGATGCAAGGTTCCACTTTCTGCACTGTACAACTGATTGATCGTTTGTTCTTTCTTTTTGACTTGTTTGATTAAACTGTGTTCTAACTTCTAAAGCATTTCGTATTGAAGTTCTTAATGTTGGAATTCGACCTACGTACGTAGATTTGAGAGACTTTCTTTCCGATGCACTGAAAACTGCAATGTTCTTCCGATTTTGTACTCAAGTTGCACCTTGTAAGAAAAATCTCACTTACAAATACCAATAAACTATAATGTTAAATAGCCAACGAATTAAAACTTTGAATTCCAAACATTAGCTTGTAGTTTGTTGAATTATAAGTCTTAATTAAGTACCTTTATTATCAACAACAGCATCACTGTGTACATCAAAACTAAGGACGACCAAATCGTTGTTAATTTACTAGAATTATTTATAGAAACCTTTTTTCGTACTCGTCCATGTATATTTAAATGCCAAGAAATGGGGCCTCCATCGGCGAAGGTATATCCCGGCAACAATGGCAGAACGGCAAGTAGAGTCCCCGGACTTTCTTTCTGATGCATCTCCCTACATGTCCACAATTAATTATGCACTGAACATTGCAATCATTTTCCGATTTTGTGCCCGGATCGCATCTTTTTTCCCACATAGATATCACCGCAACAAAATTTTTGTTCAGCAGCTACATCTTGGAAAGCTGAAAAACGTCAATATAACAATGTTAGTTTTTACCAATCTCATAGAAAAATGGTTTTTCACACAACCCTTCGCTCTCCCTTTGCATGCGCCAGTTCTTTTTTCTCTCCATTAATTCTTCTTCGATAATTCAAGTCAAATCCACAAATAAAAAGAGCATGCGTAAAGAGAATTATGCAAAAATCACTTCCTTATCAAATAAATACATGCATGAAAATGAAAAATATAGCACGCTTGTCTTAGAAAAATAAAAAAACTTACATGAAACCAATTGAAGATTATTTATTAGCTAAGCATTGTTCTGTAAAATGAAAAACAGTTTGATACAAATGATTGATGTCATAACGGATTCGCTTATGCCTCCGAAGGATGGATAATGTCCGAATTCTTCTTAAATTAATTTAATATAGACTATCGCTTCTACTAAAAAAAAGCTTATATAACATATTTGACTAAATAATTATAGGCTGATCAAATAATAAAACAGACCTGTGCGTAAAAAGCAGATGACAATAAAGAAAAGCAACAACTCTCTTGCTATGGCTATCTTTTAAACTTTAGCAGATTTATTTGGATTTTTTTTCCCAACAGCTATGGCATAACATATATAGTGATAGTCATGTAGTTAGAGAGCTTTTAATTGGATTCCTTTCTATAAAGAATGTGCACGTAAATTCAAAGGCCATTTAATTTAGAGTTTAATTTTGATACAATTTATTTAGAGGGAAATCTTTTTACACTTGATTTTGAGGTAAATTAGTTGAACGTTATTAAACACTTTTGAAATTAGGATAGGCCAAATGCAATGAAGAATGTTGGTGCATATCTACAAAGTCAATGACCGTTTGATTCAGAGGTAAGTCCATGTATAGTCCTTCAACCGTCTTCAAATCTTTTGCACTTATTTTGTGTGTGATTTTTCGACGATCGATTTAAAGTTTTGACACATGTCTAATCACTTAACCTCACTTAATCATTGTTAAACGAATACTAGTGCTATACTAGAAATCAAACATCTTTGTGACCCTCCTCACTCGAGTTCTTCGAGACTCTCCACCTCCTTTTTCCCTTAGGATCTCACCTAACTATTGACAAAAAGAAATAAATAAATAAAAGAATGATAGAAAATAAAGAAAAGAACATCTATATCCAAGATTCACGTTCGATATTCCAATTAATCTGAGCTCGAAATTATACAAATTCAGAATATATATCTTAGTATTTTCTTTGTTTGTATAATGATAAATATGAAGTAAACAAACCTGTGCATAAAGCATAGGAAATGATAAAGAAAAGCAACAGCTCTCGTGCTCTGCTCATCTTTAAAACTCAGCAAATTTCTTTCTGGGTATTTCATATAACCAGCCAGGGCTTAATAGCATATATATGTGGTGATGTAGTTGGATGCAACGTTAATTAAATTTCCATTTATGAAGAATGGTGTATATCTCGGAAGTCAATTCCCATTTGATTTAGAGGTGAATCTGTTGAAGGTTAATGAGCATTTTTTATTAGTTAGGATATGCAACAAGGATTATATTTTCTTTTCAGTTATGGCGCGGTCAACACTCAACAATGAATTTGTTGGTGGCTCTTTAATCATTTTGCTAATACAAAAATCATCATAAAACCTGTTTTCATAATATTTTCCATGCACCATAAGATTCTCGATACTCATGCATGACGTTCTGGAGATGAGGCTAAGGGAACTATGTTCTAAGCATTCAATTTCGGTTTTGTACAAAAACACTCAACAAAAAATACTTTTTGGATCTAATAAATGGTAAGATTACTTTCAAATTCATAAAAACATTTATCTTATTGCGCGACTAAGATATTCTGTAAATTTAACAATTTCATTTCTCAGTTGACAAAAAAAGAATAACAATTTTATTTCTCACAAAAACTATTAAACTATGATCGAGTAATCATCCATAGTTTTCAATTGCGGAATGCAAAGTTCCAATGTCTGCACTGTACTTGAGTTAACTGTTTAGTTCTTTCCTTTTGACTTGTTTGATTGAATTGAGTTCTTTAGCATTTCTTATTGAAATTCTCTATTTGGACATGCATGCATGCTCCAAGATTCAAAATATGTACATTTGAAGTGTCAATTTTTAATAGCGGGAATTGTTATCACCATTTCACAGGCAGAAACACGTTACAATGTTTGAGCATACATACATGCTTCAAGATTCAAAATATGTACATTTGAAGTGTCAACTTAAATATCGAAAATTATTATTAGCATTGATGAGTCAATATTATAATATATATTTTATCCTATTCTTAGTATTAATTTATTGGTTATTATGTATGAATTTTGATACTTTGATTTATATTTTTAACGTAGGATGTTCGACTTCCTCTGGAGCAAAAAGTAGCCAAACGGATGAATTTTAGAGTGATTTCAATTGGAGGATATTCGTGATTCTGTTGAATTGATCATATCAAAGTTTCATAATTTTCTACCAAGCGGTTTATATATGGCGATAAAATAAAGGAGCAACGCAGTGCTGTCAATTTTACGTTTTGGGATTCTTTGGGCTTTTTGGCGTCCAAGATGATGTCTTTTGGGTTCGAGACCTTCTGCAATTATGTTCAGGACAACTCAAGCTATAATTCTAGCCATTTAGGCCTGTTTTGGAGCTCTGAAGATCCAGAAATGTGGCTGTTTTGAGACTATGCAGATTTTGGGCGAATTTTACTAGTCAATTTAGGATTATATTTCCTAATTTATTTTAATTTATTTGGTTTCCTAGTTTTATTCTAAGACCTTTTCTAGGTACGATTTTATTTTCTAGTAGTATAAATAAGGCTTTTTAGCCATTAGGGTTTTTTTGGTAGAGAAGACAGGGGAGAGGAGAAAACGCAAGCACACTTTAGAGAGCTTTTGGATTCAAGTTTATTTTCAAGTTGTTTTCTATCCTTGTTTTTAATAATATTTCGTTGTATGATTGCTAGTAACTAAATTTCGTTTGCTAGGGTGAGGCCACAAGCCTTAGCAAAAATATGTAGTTCTTTTTCAATTTGCTTATGATATTATGCATATATGCAGGTTTGAATTATTAATCACCGGTTTAGACTCTCTATTTGTCTTAACACTTAGAAACCATTAGGATATTTAGAAAAGTAATTTGATGCAATTTTGGTCAGAGGTCGGTCCCTAAAATTGACTAAGGCTTCTTGTGATTAATATGTGCAAGTTCACTTAGGATGAATACTACGTCTTAAGGGTTGTATGATTTTTCAAAAGGTTTTACAAAGCTTAATGAGTCATGCATGTTTAGATTTGATCTGAATACCACATACGGGTTGCATGTTTGATATACGCTCTATGTTGGGGGTCCAAGTAGGCATATATTAGGAAAACCTTACCTTCAAGGTATGTATGTGTAATTCATAAGTAATTGGAAGAACTACATAAAATTATTAAGGTAACGGCAGAACCCTAGGCTTTTACAATTTAATTTTCAAAAGCCGTTTTCTTTTAGTTTACTTTATTTTGTCACTTTATTTAATTATTTTCTATTAAATTCGTTTTTATTATTTAAACCAAAAAAATCACCTTTTTTTATTTTAATTAATTAATTAAGATTTGATTTGATACAAATTATTCATTCAATCTCTGAGGAGAATGACCTTGCTAGAGCCAACTATACTACAATTACCTTATACTTTTGCAAGTATTTAAAATGTTTTTTATTCCTACTTTTGCAGGTGGTCAAATTTCTATTAAGCATTTCACAAGCAGAAACATATCAAAATGTTAAGACACTCGTACGTACATGCTTCAAGATTCAAAATTATGTACATTTGAAGTGTCAACTTTTAATATCGAAAATTGTTATTAGCATGCTACAACCGGAAACACGACAAAACAAAAAGTGGGCTCCTATATTGACACAACCAATTCGATACTTTGAGTCACAAACATATTCTCGAGGTTTCTTACAAGTCTTAAATACCTTTATTAATATTTGATAATGGCATGACTGTTACATCGAAGTTAAAAGGGCAATCAAATGATTGTTTAGAATTATTTATGGAACCAATTCATGCACTCATCCATGTTATACAAATCTGAAGAAATGGGGGCTTCAATGTTTGGGAGACGGAGGTATATCAAGGCAACAATGGCAGAACGGCAAGTACAGTCCACGGACTCTCTTCACGATGCATCTGCCTACGTTTCCACAATCAACCATGCACTGATAATTGCAATCTTTTTCCGATTTTGTGCCCGGATCGCATCTTCTAAAACCATAAAGATCGCCGCAACAAATTTCTTGTTCAGCAGCTGCATCTTGGAAAGCTGAAAACATCTATTTAACACTGTTAGTTTCACTTATCTCATACGAAAAATGGTTTTCGCACAACTTATTTCTCCTTTTACATACTCTTATTTTTATCCCTCCATCTTTTTCGATTAATTCAAGCTATAAAATGTTACAAATAAAAAGGGTATGCGTAAATTACTTTCATGCCAGATTCTTACATGTGTGAATGAAAAACATATGTGAAAGCAATTGAAATAAACGGAACCTGTGCATAAAGCGCAGGTGACAAAAATGAAAAGCAAAAACCCTCGTGCCGTGGGTGTGACCATCTTTTAAACAGTAGCAAATCTCTTTGGATTATTATTTTACACCAGCCATGGCATATATAGCATCGATATCACATATATGTAGTCATGTAGAGACCCTCTTAATTAGATTCCTTTCTATGAAGACTGGTGCATACTGACTCAAGTTTAGTTGATAGTCTCAACCGGAGTCATTTAATTAGTAGTTGTGCGGAATGACTAAATAACACTAATACAACTTACTAATAATTGTGCCGGATCAAATTCGTGTTGGTGCACGTCAAGCAATATCTAAACAGCGTAATCCAAACGTGTTAGTCGTCTTCTTTGTGTCGTGTCCAAAACTTTCACTTTGCTTAAGTGGTGGATTGCCATGGTGGGTAAGGTCTTTCTCTCTAACTCAATGCATCATGAGTTTAAATTCTTCCTCTCATATTAGTGTAAATTAGTATAAAAGATCGCTTGTGACACTGAAGGGTCTTGGCCCTAATCATCCCCTATGAGGAAATTTAGCACATCAACTATCAAGTATATGTTGACTAGGGTGGCCATCGAACAAACAGGTTATTTTTTTATAATTTTTGTTACAGTTGGTCATGGCTCAAGGATAATCTGGGCAGGAAAATTCCAAGGCTTATGTGCGCTTTTGTGGAAAAGGGCTCAATAATGTCATTCTTGACCGTCTTCAAAGACATATCTTTATCTCTATCGCTCACATTACGTATACGAGTATAACGCCGATTGCATGCTTGTCCACAGTTAATTACACTTTGTCAAACTTGGTTTTGTTGGCATTTTTTAACCAGATGTGCCTGTCTACTTCCTTGCCAAATAAACTCCAAGATTTCTGGCATCACCAATTAATGCAAGGTAGGGTTCCAACCACAGTAGAGTACAGTGTATATATACACACACACACTACCTGATTAAAGTTCTTTCTTTTTTAGAATGAAAACTTAAAGAATCCAAATCCCATATTGACACAACCGATTCGAGACTTTAAATTCCAACATTTTCTTGAATTATAAGTCTTTATATAATACCTCTATATTATTGATAATGGCATGAGTCTGTAGTACATCAAAATTAATATGATGACCAAATGGTTGTTTACTAGTATTATTTATGAAAGCTGTTATATTACTATCACTTCAACCATGTCATCCTGCACTAAGTGTCTGCATTGAAATCGTAACTAGCCTCTCGCGGTGAATAAATGGGGACTCCAATTTCACCGGTCGGAGGTTTAGCAGTGCAACAACGACAGAAGGGAAAGTAGAGTCCACGGACTTTCTTGTATATGCAAGAACCATGTTGCCCGCATTTCCGTAAGCAAGAATAATCGCAAAATTGTTCCTGTGGTGAACCGGGCTTGCAAGATTGAGCAGCTACATCTTTGAAAGCTGAAAAACATCAATTGAGCTTTGTTAGCTAACATATATGGTTGGTTTTATTGATATAGGGTTAGTTTTACGTATAAATGTCGGGTTAGTACAAGTGCAATTGAAAATGTGTAAAAGATCATATATAATCGGGACTCGTAATGGGAAGCCTTTCCAAGTTGCAGTTTTAAGGGTAGGTAAAATACTTATGTTGAAGATATAAATATTTAAATAATTTACATTTCATTTACATCTGAAAGGAGATGGGAGCCGTGAGAAGAAAGCTATATATCATGTGGACCAAGAGAGCTGTATCATATGAATCTAAATTTACATATCCTCAGTTTGAGTAAAATTAAATCTCCCAAAATGTAAATGAAACATAAATGTGATTCTCACAAATCACAATTCGAAAATATATAAAAGTTATGGAACAACAACGGTTATTGGCACGTTAGCATGTACTCAAAACATGTAGAAATCTAAGAAAGAAAATACAGTTAAAATGAGTGTAGAATGACTATTTTGAAATATCAATAACAGTTATCGTTTAATGTTATTGACTAGATAAGTTTTGTTCCTTAAAATTAAAGAAATAGTTGTTATTTTATCTATGAATTTACCAAGGGAGAAAAAAGAAAGATGAAAAGGGTTAAAAAAAAGGGGGAAAGGTGTTTGCATTAAACAGACCTGTGCATAAAGCATGGGTTACGATAAAGAAAAGCAACAACTCTCGTGATATGCCCATCTTTAAAACTTCAGCAATTTTCTTTGGACTATTTCATTCCAACAGCCACAGGATGATATATAGTCATGCAGTTCGAGACCCTCTTAATTTGATTTCCTTTATATGCAGATTGAAAAGTGGTGTGTATCTGAAAAGTCAATGGCTATTTGATTTATTTCCTTATCAATATAAAAAAATATATATATCTCTAATTAACTGAACTATGAGGTGCTTGTTTTCTTTATGAAAATCCAATTGGATTAATGATTGGGCTTCACAGATCCGCCATCCATGAGAGGAATATAAATGATGGAATTATCCAGACACATCTCTTTTTAACTTTCCATATTTCTTATTAATTTTTGTCTATCTATTATCTTAAATTCATTCAATTTGACGATCGAAAATTAAGTCACATGCGTGAAAAGTAAAAGGCAATCATCCAATACAAATACAAATTCAAGAGGGGTACATGAAAGTTTTTATTCTATTTCGGATTACATCCATCCATTATCCATAATACAATATGATTATTGAATGCCACAAAATAAAGCTTTGTGCTTTGAGCAAGTGACCCATCTTGTAGCTGGATTTTTAGGAACAATCTTCTGGGAAGCTTGAGTTCAATGGCATTTAGCATCTCAGTTTACCCTGCAAATAAATTACATCCATAAATATTCTTAATTAGCATGCTAATTTCTACGTAAAACTCAGTATCGACCAGAAACGCAAAAAGAAGGAGGCATTTATATATGTATAAATCAACACAAGGCTTACTCAGAGCAGTTAGTAGAGGGGTAAACCGTATAGGGGCAAGGAGAACTACATCGATCGCCAAGCGTGTTAACTCGGTCATAATCTAGCCCCGGAATCATTGCAGCTCCTTGTTGAATGCAACTGCACGCAGTTCTTCGATCCTCCGCGGTTTTTTGAATATCATGCATCTCTTTTATGCCGGCACAACAATCCGGTGGCACGTCCCCTGCAAACACTCCAAAGGGGATGCATGGAGTGAGTAACTGGACAACCTGCCCGCAAGTTACAGTTGCATTAACGGCGTAACGAGCAGTCACCAGCATGCATAGCAACATCACCGTGAATGCCGCCCTAGACACCGAAGGCCTTGCCATAGTTGCTAGATTTGCAGTGAGTAAAAAAAAAAATTCCTTTTGGTTTTAGGTTGCTTGGGCAGAAAACACACATGTTAATTGCCCTTATATAGGGAGTCTTGGTCTCCGCTATGTCCAAGTTAACCATCAAGTGTATGACAACACAGTATCTGATCTGTTAGCATTGGTCATAGGGGCTGCAGGAAAATTCAACTTCGGTGTACCGATGGCCCATGGCCGGAAAAATGAGTGCAGAAAAATACAAAGGGTTCCGATCGAGTGAGCCATCATGCCGATAAAAGGGTTCCGGGAGGGACTTGAGTAGGAAGGCCGAGACAAATGCATGCCAAAGGACAAGAGAGATGGGAACTTTCTACAAAAATGAAGCTTCCATATCTCTTCCTCTACTTCGAAATATCCCGCCGTCAGGAATGCAAGGTTCGAATTACAGCATGGTACTGTCAGCTTTCGGAAATTCCTCGACTGTTTTGTTATATCTGAATTTACTTGTTTCCTTGTTCTTTCCGACTTTTCTGATGTAAGAAGAAGACTGGTATTTTCTGGCAAGAAAAACCCAACTATGTTAGCCTGATTTCGATTTCAACGATTTCTAACTCATTAGAGGCATTTTTATTCCTTTGGCAATTGTTTAATTGCTTCAAAGAGTGTGTATATTTAAGCACCACCCTTCTTATCTAACAACTCTTTGACACAAATCATACGTAGCGGAACAAAATCGAGTTTTAAAGGGTTAAGTGGCAAAATTTGAGTTCCGAGCAAAAGTGGTTTTGTAATCGAGTTCCATGTGACATATATCTTCTTGGGTTGGTGACCTGGCAATACTAAATCTTCCCCAAGTACTTTATTTTCCAAAGTTGTTTATCCTTTTTTTGTTATAAAACGATATTTACACTAAGAAGTGAAAAATTTAGGTCAAGCACATATCAAACTCGTCATTCCCAAAAGATGAACCTAAAAATATATCACCAGACCAAGTTGAAAACTAAATCGGAGTGCGCTACCAACTTTCCTTTACGTCAACTGACAGAAAATCTTGCATGTCATGGTTTCGTATCACCCCGCTGCCCAAACGTACAGTGATGAATCCGGTATGGCTAAGTTCGACCCAGAACAGAACAATAGAAGAATATATAATATAGGCTAAAAACAGTTGATATCATTTTGTTATGCTTGAAGTCAAGGCCATCTCTGTACGTCCATCATTTATAAATTTATGGGAACATTTATACAGATACTTACTAAAAAACCCTCTATGCAAATCTGAAAACCCCCCACTTGCTAAATTGCTCATCCATGAATACAAGGAGCAAAAAGGAGCCAAAGAAGATCACCAGACCAAGTCAAAAACAGTTGATATGATTTTGTTATGCTTGAACTTAACCAACAGGATCCTCTCTGGATCCTTCTGGTGAAGATCCGTGAATCATCTCTGTTCATCGCACATCATGCGATTAGTTTTTGTCAAATATTGTTTATGTTTATTTTTAAATAAAAATATTTCAAAAGATTTTTTATCGTACGATATACGATAAACGAACACGATTCATGGATCCCCGGAATCCTCTCAAAGAGAATCTGGACTCTGAACTTAAGGCCATCTCTGTACATCCATTATTTATAAATTTATGGGAACATTTATACAGATACTTACTAAAAAATCCTCTTATGCAAATCTACAAACCCCCCACGTGCTAAATTGCTCATCCACGAATACAAGGAGCAAAAAGGAGCCAAAGAATACAAGTGGATAAAAGGACACTACAAAAAACATCTTGCATCCACATCCTGTAGTTGTACAGAATATGCTAAGAGCAAATGTACACGTCCGATAAGGTACGGGATGACGAAAATACAACCGAGTAGCAGAGTATTCACAGGTGCCGCTACCCCTTCATATTTCTCCACTTGTCCTTCAGATCAACCTGGACGGACATAGTAACCCCAAAAGTCTAAGACACAATATTGACTGATGAAGTAGAGACATTTCAGATGAATAGAAAAACTTGTTTATGGAATAAATTTATGTGGATGGATAAACGCCGTTGAAGATATTACAAAACTTGGCGTACCTGAGTTCTCTCTTTGAATATATCATAGTAGCTTTTCAAGATAAGGCTCCAGCTTCCTTCTCCATACCTTCGTCGAAAAACATCATACTAATGAGACTCAGAAGCATATACATACTGCTCAAACTAATATTTGCGCAAGTTGTAATGACAAGTATGAAATTTAGAGTGGTAAAAGGGAAACAAAAAGAAGGCAGAGAGAAGGGATGCGACATACTTCTGTACACCAGTCCTTAAGGTGTCTTCTTCCAATAAGCTCCATCTTTTAACTTTTCTTCTCTTACTAAATCTCGTATCCTCATGCTTCTTCAAAGGAGATACAGCAGTCCTCTTTGGGCTAGGAAGGTGAAGCCTGCCCGCATCTTTCTTTGTTCCTTCTTGTGATGTATTTATCGATTCCTCCCACTGAAAAAACAATTTTCAACAATAAGTGCAAATTTATAAGCAACCAGATCCACAAAATTGCAGAAGGGAATCAATCATAATAAAAACTGAACAAAACAACTAAACACCAGAGAAACTCATGGATTCAGTAAAATGTTTACGAGGAATATGTCATGTTCCCCTTGCAAGAAATACAAACAAATCAGGACATCAATAAAATGATAAGAAATAAACATCGTGAACATAAATACCTCGAAAGTACGGGTTGTACTATTACGTTCCGCCAAGCTAGGACGAGCAACGTTAGTCTGATTACTGAAAGAAGGATTTCTAAGATTGGCAGCATCAGTTTGAAGAGACTCAGTGCCTCCCGGGTCAACAGGCGGATTTGGAACATCCTTTTCTATTCCACTAGATTGAGGATCATTCTGATGTCTGGATGGAAGATTTCCAACATTATCATTATTAGATTGAACAGGCTCAGCACCCTTCTCGATAGATGGATTTTCTGCACCTACATCTTTTCCATTTACGTGACTTACAGATCTCATTGCCAAACTAGATCTTACAGTTTCAGACACTCGCAAAGCATCTGGAAGTGGATCTGTTACTAATTCTTGGAGCTCCGAAATACTGGATTTAAGTGCTTCCTGTGCTCTGTTAACTTCAGGGGTATCTAAGGAACCATATTTTCCATCTGATACATCTGTGCCTAAATCTTCAGCATCCCTAATCCTAATCGGTCCTCTGGTGCGTCTATGAGCAAGGTGCTTGCGTCTAGGCATAGCAGACCTCTGATTTTCTACAAGAAATAGAAAAAAAAAGAATCAAACAAACAGAAATATTATATTTTGAAACTGAAGTCTGTGCAATAACTATATTATGCAGGAGTATATTTAGCATGGCTAAGGCAGTATTCAAGATGATGAAGGAGCATAAGAACTAAGATAACACAATACAGAGCACTCTCTCAACATCCACGCACACAAGTTAATCTCACTAAAATTACCTTAATCTCTCTCCGTATGAAAATAAAAGTACCTTTATCTTTCGTGGAATGGTCAATACTGAGACCCAGCTCCCCATTCCGACCAGGTATAGCCAAGCCTGTCTCGTTCACTTGACCAGGAGCCTGATCATCAGCCGACCTGTGTACTTCTCTGTTTCTGAATCCAGAATCTATTTCAACCAAATCATTCAAAACCAAGCCCCGGCTCACAGTAGGCAGCGAGCTCCCTACCCGAACTTCCTTCAATGGGACTGCAACCAATATAGGACCCAATTCAGACCCATTACTAACATTAGCCCCGTTGACCATTTGCCCCTCATATGTACACCCATCACGTACATTAGCCCCATTCACTGGCTGCGCCCCCAACTCAGACTGACTACCCACATTAGACCCATTCGTAGTTTGTGCATGCCTTTGAGACCCATCACTCTCATTAGTCCCATTACCAGTTTGTGCTTCTGGCTCAGACCCATCGACCACATTTGCTCTACCTCTACTCACCATTTGTGCCTCCAATTCAGAGTGACCGGCCACATTAGTCCCATTCTTAGTTTGCTCCTCCAACTGGAACCCGTGACCCACATTAGTCCCATTAATCATTTGCTCCTCCAATTCAGACTTATCACCCACACCAGTCCCATTCTCCATTTGCACCTCCATATCGGACCGACCACCCACATTAGTCACCCTCACCACTTCATCTTCTAACTCCGATCCACTGGGCCCCACATTTGCCTCGTCCCGCAGTTGAGCCTCCATTTCAGACCCACCACCACCCACATTAGCTCTACTCGCTATTTGAGTCTCCAATTCAGACCCACCATCACCCTTAGCTCCATTCACCATTTGAGCCTCCAAGTCAGAACAACCTTCCCCCGCATTAGCCCCATTCGCCATTTGTACCTCCAATTCAGGCCCATTACGCGCATTAGCCCCCTTCCCCATTTGCCCTTCGAATTCAGACCCACCACCCACATTAACCTCATTGACCACTGCAATGTGATCAGCTTCCAAGTCGGCAACTTCCATGGGCACATTCAATCTAATAGCCCAAGTAATAAACGGAGGTCCTAACAACGCCAAAGCTTCCTTTACATAAACCGAAACCGATCTCAGCGCATCATTCCTCGTGTTCATACTCGACAACTTCTTCGACACTCGCAAATCCCAAACCCCTGCCTCGATCTCCTCCATTCGATGCCTCAACTCCGCCGATACCAACTGGCTCCTCCCAGACCGCTCCAAAACCCCAACCCTCCCTCTCCAAATCCGATCCACGGCCTCCAAGTATTTCCCACTAGGCTTTCCCATAAAACCCACTAAGAACTTGACCGTACACTCAGTGGCCACAGAGCAGTAGGCGGCTTTCATGGATTCCGTGGTGGCAATGCCTTCTCTGATATCCAAATCCTCAATCATTTCAAGCGTTTCGAGGATCGTTTCGGAGACCGAAGCTTCGTAGACTTCGCACTCGATCGTCCGGAGGAGTACGGTCTTCTTCAAGCGAAAGTCTTGGTCCGAGAAGGGTGCGACTGCGAGGAGCCTCTTGGCAATGCAATCCTTCTCGCGGTCCCGAAGGAGAAGCTCGATGACCCACCGCGAAACGTCGACGTCTGGGTCCATTGAATAAGGCAACCGAAAGCTTAATTCAGCAAGAAGGGTAGAAAATTGAATGTCAGAGATTGAAAAGTGAAGATCTTGAACCGCGGAGATTTTGCTTATTTGGAAAATTTGAGTTCTTGATGCAAAATTGGGAGCGCCAAAAAGGATTTAGGGTTTGAATTTTGAAAGGGCTGGGAATTGATCATCAAAATGACGAATGTCCACGCCCTAAACTTTGAATTTGGGGCTATTTGTGAGGATGGTAGACGAATGTTACCGTCTATAATCTGCTGTCAATTGGACCTAGAATTTGGGCCTGTAACTTAATTTGGGCTTCTTTGATGATTTTTTTTTTATATAAAAATCTTTTTATCTTTCAATTATCCTAATATGCAAATTATTTTTAGCACTACAAAATAGTCATGGCCAAGGTTGCTCTTTCTTATATTTGTTTAAATAGCCAAGCTTTGTGTATGTATTACAAAATATTGTTCAATTGTTATGAAATCTAATTTTCGATCATGATCATGATTCAGTTTCGCATTTCAAATGGTTCTGATCGATCGTCTAGCACAATAAGAATACTTTTAAAAAACACGATAAACTCAATTTGTCTTGTCACTGCAACACTTCACCGTTCTAAATTCTAATGGACGAGGCAACAAATAAGATAACTTTGCCTTGAGAGGTTTTATAAGGCAAAATTTGATAACATTAGCCTAGTCATTTTACTTATCACTTGAAATGACAAGTTCGTAGTGTGACATATAGAGAAAGGTTATGTGTCACATAAACTATCAATGATGAATCGAAACAAATAACCTTATGTATAACAGTAAATGATATCATTAACAACTAAAAATATAAGTAGTTAATAGATAATGGGGCATTTACTTTTACCAAACATTTTTTAACTGCTTCGCTTACAAAGAAGCAATTTTTTATAAAAAAACACAAACGAGGCCTAAGTTTCTTCGTAAATAATCTGTATCTGAATGCAAAGTGACACGCAGTAACCATACCGTCTTATCAAACTGACTTATGCCCGACAAAATTGCACCTGAAACCCTAGGAGGAATGTGCATGGACTCATATATTGTAGGCCCCATACGAATAACATAATATACCTTCAAGCACCCACAACAAAGGAGTAAATTCCAACCCCGTCCTGCATTTGCTTCGTCCTCCTCGTCCTCCTCCCAGCTGCTCCAGGACCCCTACTGAGTGTCAAGACCCCATAGCAGTAGAGAGAACTGGGAGAGTAACCTTCAGTCGACTCTGAACTCTCTCTCTGTATCAATGGCTCGCTGCACTTTCAAATCGGACGATATCATAATAAAGTCGCCGAATGACAGACGATTATACAGATTAATCAAGCTCGAGAATGGCCTCTCGGCATTGCTCGTTCACGATCCTGAGATTTACCCAGAAGGGCCGCCTGATCACTCCAAATCCGTCGAACACAGTGAAGCTGAAGAGGAAGAAGACGAAGATATGGACGACGAGGACGGAGATGAGGGGGAAGACAGTGAAGGAGAAGAGGATGAAGAGGACGATGACGAAGAAGGCGGAGATGGTGAACTGAAGAAGAAGGGGAAGGGTGGAGACTCTCAGACTAAGAAGGTTGGTCTTTTGTTTTACATTGAAATTGTGAAATGCCCATCTCGCATTCAAGTTTATTTGATTTAATTTTATTGAAAAGTGAAAACCCAGTTGGAGAAACTTGGTAAGTTGGCATTACAAAGATAGGAAATTGATTTTAGGTTGGAAAACAGTATGCATTTTTGGTTGAATGATTGATACCCGATTACAGAAACTTTAGGATTTAAACTATTACTTGGTTACATACTGCTTCAAGTTTCCACCATCATTGTTTTTTTTCTGATAATCTATTAGCTATCGAACTTTCGTACCTTTGTACAAATTTTCATTTAAAGTGATAACGAAGTTTTGATAGCATAATTCCAAGTGGAACCAATGGTGGGTACTGTTTGTCTTCGAGTAAAACCTTTGAAATTGTTTTTGGTCATGCCGTTTGCAAGTCCGATTACTGCACTGATATTCTACTTTAATGATTGGGATGATGTTTACTCAGCTCAGTTAACAGAATTTGATTTATGTGAAGATGTTTGATCGTATTTGCAGGCAGCAGCAGCAATGTGTGTGGGAATAGGCAGCTTCTCCGACCCTTTGGAGGCACAAGGGCTTGCACATTTTCTAGGTTTGTGTTGCACATGCTTACATGGTTCATGGAAGGGCGTACTAGTGAGTGTTGAGGCAAGCATAACTAACAAATTGAATGTTTTGCAGAACACATGCTCTTCATGGGGAGTGCAGAGTTTCCAGATGAAAATGAGGTCTGTTTGTACACCGAGTATTCCTTTCTGTTTTGGGGTGCTAGTTATCTTCATTTTTATTTGCAAGTTATTGGGAGATGTACATGATCCCTTGTGCTATTCATCATAAATGAGGTGTACTTACTGTATGTGGAAATAATTAAGCCGCATGAATTTTCCCTCCATATAGATTATAGATGGTAATCTCACTATTTATATTTATTCGTTCCTCAAGCAACACCATCAGCCTGCTTAGTTCTGTTTCTTATGAAAAAAAAACATCACCAGCTTGCTTGTTCTATGTATACGTGAGTGGGATGATTTGTTTGTTCTTTTGCTGCCAACCTGCTTGCAGATGGGTCAGGCTGTATGGAACACTAATTCAACGTATGATAGTGTCATTTGTGAACATTAATTTACTTATACCTTATGGGAATGGATGCCATTTCAGATTTATTACAGTAATTGTTTATGGTAGTTTTATCTTCATTTCTGCTCATTGTTTAATAGTAAAATTGATATTTAAAAGTAATCTATTTTACTTGCTCCAACATTTCCTGAAAATTTCACTCAAGCTAAATAGGAGAAGTCTGTATTTGTGGCCACTCGTTTTGACTCTTCTCTTTGCTAGTATGATAGTTACTTGTCCAAGCATGGAGGTTCATCAAATGCATACACAGAAGCAGAGCATACCTGCTACCATTTTGAAGTGAAGCCAGAGTTTCTTAAGGGTGCCTTGAGAAGGTGTACTATGAGCTCTTCATGCTTTGAATATTTATAACTTGAAGTCCTTGGTATTGAGTATGTATTGTGGTTAGTGTGGGACCATAATTCAATTCCAACAGTCAATTAAACAAGGCTACAGGTTTTATTGATGCTTCCTGCATTGACCTTGAATCTTGTGTTGCCTCAGCATTTGTAGTTGAAAATGTTGTATGATTGTCATACTTATGTTTCAAAAGCATCAAAACATAATATGGCGTAGGAAGTGTAGGTTAAATCATTAGATTACGTTTTGTTTATTTATTTTTTATTATTTTCTGAATGCATGTTAATGATATTACCTACTGGTGCACAACCATATAAAAATGTTGGTATGGAAGTGACGTTCTCCAATTAATAAGGTCCAACAGTATGTTTCTTTTGGTTCCTCAGTGTCTGGCTCACCACAATTATTTCACTGGATAAAAAAATGTTCAAAAATAGTTGTCAAATTAATATGCATGGTAAAATTTTCTGTGCTCAAGGTTCCAATTGCAATATATTTAGCTAATAGCATGTACTTGACCCTTTGTATGGAATACTCTAGTTATATTTTTCTCATTCAAAATTGCTGTTTCAGAAACCTGGTTTGTATTCATTATGGCTCTTTATTTTATCAGATTTTCTCAGTTCTTTGTTTCACCTCTAGTGAAAATTGAAGCAATGGAGCGAGAGGTACAGGCTATAGATTCAGGTGCATGCATGTCTTACCTACTCTTCTTGATTCCAGCTTTTTGTTTACAGTATTGCTCAATGCAAATGTTCTAATGCTGAATGGTATTCTTTGTTGTTAATGAAAATGCAATGCAGAATTTAACCAGGTTCTGCAGAATGATTCTTGCCGCCTTGAACAAATTCAGTGTCATACATCTGCTCCCGGTCACCCATTTAATAGGTTCTGTTGGGGTAAAACTTTAATCCATTGTGCAAACTTGTCCCTCTCTTCCTCTCTCTCTCTCTCTCTCTCTCTCTCTCTCTCTCTCTCTCTCTCTCTCTAAAAATGTATTTTGTACATTTTTTTATGTGTGCTTGAAAGGAAATAAGAAGAGCTTGGTTGATGCAATGGAAAAAGGGATCAATTTACGAGAACAAATACTAAAGTTGTATAAGGATTATTACCATGGTGGACTGATGAAGCTAGTTGTCATTGGTGGAGGTGAAAATATTCCTTTCCTATTTTCTTTTGCTCTTTGTTCTTTTTTTTGTCTTTGACTATTGTTTATTTGTGGATGAATGTTAGTTAAAAAGAGCTACCAATTTTTATATCATGCACAACACACGGCGTGCTTGAATGGAAATAATGGAACATTTTCAATTTGACTTTGTAGATTTCAATCACATTACTAATCTACTTAGGGTTTCTGTTCTGTGGATGATGGTTCTTTGAACTGGTAGGGGTTGATACTAGTGTTCACTATTAGTCTATTACACAATAGAATATTTGTGTATCAAATAAAAAACCATCCATGTGATCATGTCCAATCATTTATGTGTACGATTAGCCAACCAATTAGAATATTGCTTATTTATCAATTCTATTTCATGTTAATTATATTAGTTCTAATTGCTGCAGAATCTCTTGATTTACTTGAGGATTGGGTTGTGGAATTGTTTGGTAATGTCAAGAAAGGCCCCCAAGTAAAACTGGAGTTCAAGGCGGAGGGTCCTATCTGGAAAGCTGGCAAACTATACAGGCTAAAGGCTGTTAGAGATGTTAACATACTCAACCTTACATGGACATTTCCATGTCTTCATCAAGACTATTTGAAGAAACCAGAAGATTATTTAGCTCATCTACTTGGACATGGTAAGATGAATCATTATTATCTAATCTGATGTTGATTATTATTCCTCTGCAGGGAACAAGAATTTCTTCAGCAGAAAAAAAAAAAGGACGTTAATTTAGAATTTTTCTATTTTTTAGTAAAAGCAGCATTTACAAATTTCTAAAGTAGACGTCTCTAGAAACTTCGATAGTAAGATCTAGTTTTATTTTGTTCGAAGGGAGCCCGAATCCTTCAGTTCCATCTGTCACTTTGCATCTCATTGATATTTTTTCACCTTAAAATGATATCTGACAGTGTCATTGCTTTTCTGCATTAGATTTTGTTGCTTTTGCATTTCATGTACATTACATGTTATTTATTATATCTCACAATGGGTTTAGTCATCTAAATTGTTTGGCCACCTATGCCATGATGAAGTGACTTTAAATTCTGAGAACTAAGTTATGGGTTTTTCAGAGGGCCGGGGAAGTTTGCATTTTTACCTCAAAACCAGAGGGTGGGCAACATCTTTGTCTGCTGGTGTTGGGGACGAGGGGATGCACCGATCTTCTGTGGCTTATGTCTTCCGCATGTCCATACACCTCACTGACTCTGGATTGGAAAAGGTAGCATCTCAACTTATCCCTTTAGAGAATCTTTTGGTGGAAGATAAATTTTCACAGATTCATAGTTCTATGTGGGCAGTTACTATAAACATCAGTAACTGTGGAGCAAAGTTTGCTTTTTTCTTTATTACTTCTCATTTTTTTTATGTGTGATGCACTGATGCTTATCTTGCAGATTTCCGAAATAATTTGCTATGTCTACCAATACATTAAGTTACTGCGTCAAGTGTCTCCACAAGAATGGATATTTAGGGAACTTCAGGATATTGGGAATATGGATTTTAGATTCGCAGAGGAGCAGCCCCAAGATGATTATGCTGCAGAACTTGCAGGTTTTCAAAATTGCACATCTTACCTTGGTCATGTTTTACATAACTGAAAGTATCCCTACTTATAAAAGATTCTTCACGATATCTATATTTTGTGTTTTTTAGTCAAAAAAGGATATCTCCAAATTCATGACCTGTTTAATATTGTGAAATCTTATTGTTGCAGAAAATTTACTACTGTATCCATCAGAGAACGTTATTTATGGGGACTATGTGTACAAAATTTGGGACGCAGAATTGATAAAGTATGTTCTTGGTTTCTTCACACCAGAAAACATGAGGGTTGATGTGGTATCAGAGTCCTCAATTAAGTCGAAAGGTAAATCACATATGCCCCTTTATGTCAAAAAAATAAAGTAGAAGAAAAAACCTAGAAAAAGAGTCTTGTTTCCATCTTGCAGTATTTATTTATGACTATGAATGTAACCATAAGTTTTATTTGTCCCATTTTAAATGTGTGATAATTTTGACGTGAGCTCTGTTCTTCCTAACTGTTTCAGATTTCCATTGCGAGCCTTGGTTTGGGTCACATTATACTGAGGAAGATATATCTCCATCTTTGATGGATATGTGGAAGAATCCCCCAGAAATTGATGACTCATTGCATCTCCCTTCAAAGAATGAGTTCATTCCTAGTGATTTTTCCATCCGCTCTGATGACCTGTGCCTTGATCCTGCAAATATATCTTATCCAAGATGTATAATTGATGAACCATTAATAAAGTTCTGGTACAAGCTCGATGATTCATTTAAACTTCCACGGGCAAATACATACTTCCGCATCAATCTGAAGGGTGGATATGCTAATCTGAAAAGTTGTGTTTTGACTGAACTATATATTCTCCTTCTTAAGGACGAGCTGAATGAGATTGTGTACCAGGTTCATGTCTTGTCCTTTATAACTGAATATTTTGTGCTTCCATTTAGATAGCTGATAACTCTTTTGTACTTGAATACATTTTAGGAAACACTGGTTGCATTAAGTTTATTTAGAATATATCTGCGGTCTCTGTCCAACTTTGTTCAGTTAGAGGGACTTGGATGTTATAGTGACTCGCAATACAGAAGAGGAAACTGGTGTAATTAATTGCCCAAACAAAATATATTCTTTTAGTTTTTCATTATATAAATACAAATGTTATTTCTTATCCATATTTCCCTCATTTTAATATTCTCAATATATAGTAATTCGGTTGTAAAAACATGAACTTATGCTGCAATGTAGTTATTTAGTTGATGCTGTATTTCATGAATATAGGTCTTTTTGACCTCATGCCGACTTATTTTTTTCAAATCAAACATGCTTCTGAAATGGCTACATGAGAATATCCTTTGTTCTGTGCGTGCAGGCCATTGTTGCCAAGCTGGAAACTTCTGTCTCTGTGTTCAGTGACAAACTGGAGCTGAAGGTTTATGGATTTAATGATAAACTTCCAGCTCTCTTGTCAAAAGTATTGGCAACTGCCAAAAGTTTCATGCCAACAGATGATCGTTTCAAGGTACACGTGTTGCCTTTTGTTTCCATCACTCCACTCTATGTCTGGTTTAGTTTGATTTTGCATACCTTGCTTGTTTCTTTTGGCTTGTCCATTGCTAATTGACACTTTAACAGGTCGTTAAAGAAGATATGAAGCGAAGGTTAAAGAACACCAATATGAAGCCTCTGAGTCACTCATCATACTTAAGACTGCAAGTTCTGTGTCAAATTTTTTATGATGCAGATGAGAAGTTGCATGTTTTGGATGAATTGTCTATTTCTGATTTGAAGTCATTCATTCCCGAGCTTTGTTCCCAGGTACACTACACAAATGTACCTATATTTGTTATAGGTTACTGCTGTCAATTCGTGAAACTCAAGTTCTTAACATCATCCTCCAGCTGGGTCTATTTTCATGAGAAATCCATGCGGTTCAGGCTTCTTGACCTCATATTCTTTCACTTTGACATGTAACTTGATAAGTGCAGAGTAGTATGTTCTGGCGAGAGAATTGGAGAGTTGCTGCCAAATGTGAACCCAATAGTTAATTTGACTTTTCTTTAAAAATAATTTTTTATATTTGATTTTGGACTTATTCATTTATTTATTTTTTCTCAAAGCTCTTAGAATTAGTTTAATTAAGGCATTTGCTTCAGCTTACCCTACCCTTAATATGTGCAGCTATACATTGAGGGCCTTTGCCATGGAAATTTGTTAGAAGACGAAGCAATTACCCTGTCAAATATATTCAAATCTAATTTTTCCGTACCACCACTGCCTATCGAATTGAGGCATAAAGAGCATGTTATTTGTCTTCCTCCTGGTGCTAACCTGATTAGAGATTCCAACGTGAAGAATAAGTCGGAAACGAACTCTGTGATTGAGGTAACTCAAAATGGTACATTTTTGTTTCGTTCTCCCTATATGAAGATGTACTTTCTTTTTCTTATGCGTTGATATTCTTCCCTTGGTTGTGGTTTCATATTGCAGCTGTATTTTCAAGTTGAGCAAGAAGCAGGGATTGAGTCAATCCGATTGAAAGCATTGATAGATCTTTTTGATGAAATTGTGGAGGAACCACTTTTCAATCAACTAAGGTGATTTTATTTGAGGCTGATACTTTTAATTACATACTGGCTAGCAAAAGAATCTGGGATCTGATAAGAATATATTCTAATATATTTGAATATATGTTCGTATAAATGTCCGCTATTTCTGGAAATAGGACGAAGGAGCAGCTTGGATATGTTGTTGAGTGTGGCCCACGGGTAACATACAATGTATATGGCTTTTGTTTCTGTGTCCAGTCGTCTGAGTACGACCCAATCTACTTACAAGGGAGAGTTGATAACTTCATAAATGGTCTGGAAGTATTGTTGGTAAGCAGTCAAATTTCCTTCTAATTTGAATGCTGCTAGTTTGAGCATCTCATAAGCTTTTTAACTATTGAGCCATGCGAAGGTGACTTGCGAATGCGATTTTACAATTTGAGGTTCCCTATTTGTTAGATATATAATTAATTTCAGTTTGTCGAAAACTTTGCTTGGATCTGGTATCCTTGTGTTATTCTACTTCCATGATTTGAGTTGCGTGATTATTGTTTCTGCATTGTGATTTCAGTTACTGAGAATATGTGTGCAGGTCGGGATTGATGATGATTCATTTGAGAATTATAAAAGTGGACTGCTTGCTAAGCTATTGGAGAAAGATCCATCCCTCACATATGAAACCAATAGATTTTGGAATCAGATTATCGATAAAAGGTGCTGTTATCATCTTTGGTTTGTCCAGATTGTGATTTCCAAAGATTGCATTTAAACATCATTGTGTGTTCTTATTATATGTGGTTTGGGACTTACGGGCTTTATTTTAATTTGCGTTGCAAAAAATAAAATAGGAGTGGAATCGCCATTAGCTGAAATTGCGTCTTTGAACATTCAAATTGTTGTGGTTCGATGCTCAGTCTAAAGTAAATACTTGTTGATCACAGGTATATGTTCGACCAGTCAAAAAGAGAAGCAGAAGAACTCGGCAGTATTCACAAGAAGGACGTTATTGACTGGTACAAAACGTATTTGCAACAATCATCTCCCAAGTGTCGTAGACTAGCGATTCGTGTTTGGGGTTGCAACACTGACCCGAAAGAGGCGGAACCACAACCGAAGTCTATCCAAGCCATCGAAGACCCTGCAACGTTTAAGAAGTCATCAAAGTTCTATCCTAGCCTTTCTTGAAAATGTGAACAAGCTTTGAGTGCTTGATTAAAAATTGAACTGTATTGGAAACACTGAAGGCCTCAGTTTCAGTTTTGGCTAGGTTGTGGGTGGGTGGAAATGACCATCTGGGAGAGGAAGTGAATGAGCAATCCTTTTGAGTAATTGCCTATTCCCTTCAATAAAATAGGGCAAACTTATTTGTTCTCGGAATATGCCACATTATGCGTGATTGACTTAAAGTATCACTGCTTAGATGAAGCAAAAGAAATCATTCAGGATTATATTGGGTTCAAATTTCCAAAGTTTGTTTTGAAATGCACATGGTAGGGTTTCGGGTTATATGATTGAGATGCATTTAGGAGCTTGTTTGTAGGGTCCTTTGTGAGCTCCGATTAAGACCATGTTCTTATTTTGCCCTATCAAAATCTGATATGAAGGTCTATCCTCTTTCGAAGAAACTCAAGACAAGTCCTTGTGAAGGGCGCTTTCAGAGACGTCTAACTAACTGTAATATAGATAATTTAATCCCCTATGCTCCCTTGTCGATAATTTGGTTTATCTAATGCCATGGACATGGACGCTTAGGAGCTCTGGTCACTAATCATGTTCCTACCCAACATTTGATCAAGTATTATTATTGAAAATGACAAAAAAAATTAAGAATAAAAATAAGGAAAAATGTGTTTTGTGGCTTAAATCAATGTTTTCAAATGCCTGTTGCTTGCTGGATTCCTTAATTATGTGGTGTTACTATGCTACTGAAGGCCAATGATATATTTTGTCTGTGTGACAGTACAGTTGATGCGCATTAAAAAATAACACACCAAAAATGTATTACTACGATACTTGTTAAATTTGGACACATGCCATCTTATTAAATGAATGTTCTATTAACCAGCATTGTCACGTGACAAAAACAACTCAGCTGAAGTTTTTCGATCTCATGTTTTATAAAAATCTCTTGATACATGCACTTAGAGAAAAAAAAAAATTTCACTAAGACCTTGAAGAATAAAGATCCTAAGATAATCTTACAAATATGTACACAATCTGCGGTAAAGATTGCAAGTCCTAATGCAATATTCCTTTATTGGATTTGCTAGAAACTTTAATTAAGCCCTAAACCCCAACTCGTATATTCTCTTCTTTCAAGCGTGGACAGGAATTCATTCAAGACAAGGGAACCGTAGGGTTTTGACGTGGGACAAAACGGTGGTTTAAGATGCTTCCTCATGGCTTCGTTTCTTGGAGATTACAAAAATACATAATATTGTCGTACTTGTTGCATGGGATATATTTTCAAAGATTTACAAAAAAGTGATGCATGCATGCATGAACGCTAAATGCCGAAAACATAAAACTAATATGCATGTGCTCATAAGATTGCAGGACCGACATGTATGTATGATATATATATATATATATATATATATATCCAACTTCTCAGACTCAATTTGTTTTAAATAACAATTTTATATTCGTTTTGTTGACATACAATAGTTTTATCATGAAAATCTAATGAGTTAACGAAGTGAAAAGTCTGTAGAAAAGAGAATCGAAAGCACCAATAACAAGTACTGCTACATTTACTACATTTTTTTATATTGTATTCATATCACTTCTAATTGAAGCAAGACTCTCAAATATATATGAATCTCATCTTTATTACAGAGATGGTACAAATATAGTATAAAAGATTCCGTAAAAGCAGCGTTTTGTGCACCAACAATTGTATGAATACCCTTACCATTTCTGATTACATACAATCATGCTTTTTATTTTTTATTTTTGAACAAATGTTCTCATTTACATTAAGAGGGTGGCTTAATTAGTCTCACAATAGACTAGCAAAAATGTAATTCATATTCGCATGTAATGAAAATTTAACTTAAAACCTTTTACTTACAATTGAAGAGGCTAGGAATACTACTAAACCATAATATTAAATAATATCTTACTTTTTATTTAAAGAAACAACTTAAACAATGCAGTTGGCAAGTATATAAATATATGACATTCGAGGTGAAATTTTCTATTAAAATTGCTTAAAAGGCCCTGGTCGGTAGATTAATATATCCTGCTGCCATTTTCACTTTAAAAGGCCCTGGTCGGTAGATTGGGAGTAAATAATCGTAATTTCTAATGAGGATATTAGTACAGAAAGAAGAAGAAAAAAAAGATTGTTAACAATTTGTGCATGCATAAGACAAAGATGCATTGCCACTTGTCCTCCGAAAGAATTACAAATTTAAGACAATTAATACGAATCATTTGTCTTGTTAATCATGGTTCATGAACATTTGTCTTGTTAATTGTTAGCAGAATTGTTTTTGTTCCATCTCTTAGTTAATTCTTTGATTAAGAGTCTAGGACCAATTAAAATGAAAAAAAAAATATATATATATATGCGTCAACAAACATTAATTAGAGTAATAGGCTGTGGGTTTTGTATGTGAGTGAATTGCTTTCACTCGTTCCTACGTGCACACATGCACTCACACGTGTATAACAATGATATATATTATTGGAGAAGAAGAGTTGGAAACAAGATGACAAGAACTGAACCAAAACTCATTTAAAAAGTCTGAGAATCATCACATGATGTCGTTCAGCGAGTGACAAACGATCCCGACTGTCAAACCTAAATGTTAATTAAACTCTCTCTATGGCAAGTTACGGACCTAAATGTGTGTTTATCTACATTCGACCTTTTTTTTAAGGTAAAGTTATTTGAACTTTTTTCATGAAGAATATATATATATATATATATATATATATATATATATATATATTTATATATTTTAACAAACGAAGTCTTATAATAAATTTGTAATAATGTGGTTCATCATATATATATGTTTGGTCCAAAGACGGAGCCATCATATACTCACTGGGTTCCATCACATTGGTCTGAAAAGAAAAAAGAGCACATATAATATCAACTTCCGCACATTCATCTTCTCCTTACCGATTTTTGTGCATTTCTAATCATTGAATTGAACAAATTAAAAGAAAATTAATGCACAAAAATAAACAAAGACATGCGTAGAAAGATCACATTATCACATTATGACAAATGCCCCATTACTCAAATTTGAGGGCAGTCCGTCGGCTGTTTGGTCCCAAGCCTCTAATAAACTCAAGTTCCCAGCAACATACCTTAATTCGGTGGTCCAAAATTCAGGCATGAGGGATCTCGCCTCTTCAATGTAATTAAAGTCGGCCATCCATGTGACCAAACGCCAAAAAAAAAGGGGACATATAGTTCCTGATGTCCCCACGCCCAAGTAACACCAGAGTTTCATTTTTTTTTTTTTTTTCAAAAAAATCATTACTAATTTTATACAGAATAATATTCACACCATCATACAAGCATACAAATGTAAATCATATATATTACATGGATAGTATACATTGGATAAGAGACTAGAAATTTATTGTCTTTACTTACTCATATCATAATACACAGCTATTTTCTAGACCGAACGTCAATTAATCGATAAAGTCCTAATACTATTGTCCATAAAATACAAAATTTGTCATTTAAAAAAGAATAAATGTTTTGCATTAGTAATTTCTCAGAATATGCTTACATCAGGACATAACAATGTTTTTATTTATTATTGTAATTTGAAGCCCTTTTATTTTAGACATAATCAATATCTAATTAATTTGTAATCATTTGATATAGTGACACTCAGTTGCTATTTTATTGAACGAGAACGATTGAAGGCGTCCGACCGTCTACAAAGGAGAAACCGCACCGAGCGAAGATCAACTTGGAAGTAAAGACTTTAATTTATTGCCTTAAATAAGTTAATGCTATGTTACTATTCAAGGGAGAAGAGATGTGTGTGGGGTGGGGCAGTGTCAAAACATAACACATGCACTACCCAAATGGAAGCACGAAAACGAAATAATGGGTGGGACTCGGCCACTTCCCACCATGAGCAGTACTCAAGACTACTCCAAGTTGCTAATCACATTCTGCACAGATTTGAAACCTCTACTTACAACCTTATTTATATCATGCCCTTAACTTTGTTTCTCTCTTAAGGATCAGAATGTTCATAAATGGAAAAAGATTAGAGAAAAAAATACTTAAAAATTCCATGTTTTGATTAAGCAAAAATTTCTCCCATGTGCAAAGATACCATTATCTGTTAAGACTACCTACCATTTATTCAACAAATGGAAGGGGATTTTCAACTTTCTTGGGCCACAAACTAAGAATTATCACCTTTATTTTTTAATCAAAATTAGTTAAGCACTAAAAACTAAAAGAAAATGCTATTCACACTCCTAAGTTACCATCATTCACACGCCTGTTTGATGACAAGAATTAAACAAGATTGAAACTGACTAGAATAAAATTTTATAGACTCCTACATCTTGAGACGGGACTTGTAAGACCCAATATATTGATATCCAATTCACTACGTAAGTCTAGTCTTAACATTTATAAGTTCACTAAGCAACAACTAGACATTATTAGTCTAATTTAACTGAAACAGTCCACTCAAATTCAAATACCTGACAACATTTTAAATATAAAAATAAAAATATTACTTTTACCATATTTTTCATACCACATTTGTAACATCTTTCTAATAAAGATAAAATTCATATGTGTTGAGGGACCCATCTCAATGCAGTCAAAGAAATCAGAATATATATATTTTTAAGAGATTTAATGGATGAGAAATGCATGTGGAAAGTTTGGCCCACGGGGATATCGGTTGGTAACCCCAACCACAACCAGGGCATGTGCGTTTGGTTTTCTCAATTACTTGTTTGTGGCTGTTTTCTGTGAAATAATATGCAAACAAACTCACTCACAATCCTCCCAAGTTTCCTTATAAATATAGGAACCCTCGTGCACTGTAAAGCACAGAGCAAACTCCACCTGCCCTACACAAAAACTAAACTCCTCTCTTTCTTTTCCCTATTGAAATCAAAACCCACCAAAAAGCCACAAAAATGGCAGCTCATGCATTGTCTTTTGTTCCTATAGCCCTCTCTGTTGTTCTCTTTAATCTACATCTGCATGGTGTATTTGCTGTTTATGGTAGCTGGGAAGGCGCTCATGCCACATTTTACGGTGGCGGTGATGCTTCTGGCACAATGGGTAAGTTCAAAACTCAACTGTCAATTACTTATCACAATAAAAGAAAAAAAAAAAAAACAGAAGCGTTTTTAGACAACTAAAATCGCTTATAAAGTACCCTTTATGGGTTTTGGAGGTGGTTCCTCAATAAGCATTTTCATGTGTTTTTCCAAAACGCACTAAAATTTTTAATGACGATAATTATATATATTTATATTTTTTTTAATGAAAGCGCTTATGAGCATAAGTGTTTCTCATATAGAATATAAACAATCCAAATGAGCCAAAACTGGGACTGTAAACAACATTTCGGTAACGAAAGAAAAAGATTTGTTTAATTTAAGATCGTTGGGGTTTGATATTAATTTGATTTGGGTTTTACAGGAGGAGCATGTGGTTATGGGAATTTGTACAGCCAGGGGTATGGAACCAACACTGCAGCTTTGAGCACAGCATTGTTCAACAATGGCTTAAGCTGTGGGTCTTGTTATGAAATGAGATGCGACAATGACCCGAGATGGTGCCGTCCTGGATCCATCATTGTTACTGCTACAAACTTTTGCCCTCCTAACTTTGCTCAGTCCAACGACAATGGCGGATGGTGCAATCCTCCTCTCCAGCATTTCGATTTGGCTGAGCCTGCTTTCTTGCAAATTGCCCAATACCGTGCTGGAATCGTGCCGGTTTCCTTCAGAAGGTAGGCCTTGAAGTTAAAGAAGAACATTTCTTTGGTTATCACAAGTTTAGTAGATAATATGAAACGGAGTTTAATCAAGGTGAAATTACTATGAAAATAGGTTATAACCGAAAATTTTAAGATATTATGTTGTCAAACTGAAAATCTAAATAATTAAGCTAGTTCTTTTTTGAAAATGGCTTTTAGTTAGTGACAACGTAACATGTCAAATATTTGAAAAGGCAACATTAGCCGATTATAATTGTGTTTTGTCTTGGCAGAGTACCTTGTGTGAAGAAAGGAGGAATAAGATTCACCATCAACGGCCACTCCTACTTCAACCTGGTTTTGATCACCAACGTGGCTGGGGCAGGAGACGTCCATTCAGTTTCAATCAAGGGGTCCAGAACAGGGTGGCAACCCATGTCAAGAAACTGGGGTCAAAACTGGCAGAGCAACTCTTACCTCAATGGCCAAGCCCTCTCCTTCCAAGTCACCACCAGTGACGGTAGAACCGTCACGAGCTACAACGTCGCGCCTGGTAATTGGCAGTTTGGTCAGACATTCTCCGGGGGTCAATTTTAGAGATATTCCTCTACATTATTGGTAAAAATTTGTATATCTATCTGTCATTTTTTTCCCGTAAACTTTTCTGAGTGTAAAAGCAAAGAGTTGTTGTGAAGTGGAGGTTTGCTGAGGTGAGCTAAAAAAACACCCGCTGGGCCTTTCACATTTGAGTTTTCTTGGAGAAATGATATTCACCTCATTCAGGTTGTAACCAATTTCTCAGTTGTACTTGTAACCTTAATGATATATATATTTATAAAAAACGAGAAAGCTTTATCAAGTAAGATGTCCTGCTGGGCTTAAGCAAGTTGACTATAGTGTGCTTCTCTTGCACTAAAGTTTGAATTCTTCTTCCCGTAATTTAAATGAATTTAGTGTTGATTATCATGTTGTTTGTCAGATAAAAAAAGAAGCAGTAAGATGGCCACTGAATTTGAACTAGTTGGTAATATGCATGGCATGTTCGAAAAAAAGTACCATCATCCAGAATGGAGAATAACTTTCTCAAAATGTTATGATGTCAGTATTGCAAGCCAATCATGCACTGCAGTCACTGCAACTTCCCACTACCCTAAATGTAGGTAAGTTTCTTCCTCCAAAAGACCCTATTTATGCGATTCTTGATATGGAGAGTCCACAAAAATATGAAGAAACACAACCCTTTCCACACAATCACTTTCAACAAGTTCTTTTTTAGCTTTTGGTAGTAAGTAGGAACTTTTTTATGAGATTCGGGAGCTGTCTTTTTAGACCATTTTCAACCGAAGGCTGGTCAGAGGGCTAGTTTTAGCCCTCTAGCCCTCCAAAAAAAATTAATATTTTAATAAACAGTACATGACCATAGTTCTTATCATCTCCAACTAAGGGTCATAGAGCTCGTTTTAGCCCTGTCACAAAAAACTCTCTCCAACCGAGGGCCAAAGGGCTATAATATGAAACGTGAAGAATTGAAATAAAATGAAGTAATATAGTATGAATAGTGAAAAATATGTGAGACATAATGTAGGAAAAAAATTAAAAATTAAAAATTGAAAAAAAAAGTCCAAAAACAAAAAAAACAAAAAAAAAGTGGGCTGGGCATAAAAAACAAAAAACGGGATGGGACAAAAAAAAACCTAAGCCCTAAACCCTAAAGTGGGCTGGGCAAATGGAAGAAAAAAAAAAGGAAATTGGGCTAACCAGCGGGCTGGCTGGTGCATTTGGGTCAGCCGATTGGCCCTTTGTGCCTTTTTTGTCCAGTGGGGCTCACGAGACATTTGGCTTGATCCTCGGTTGGAGATAATTTTCGGGCTATTTTCGATCCTCTAGATCTTTCGGTTGGAGGTGACCTTAGTGTGCTAGAAGTTGGTGTTGTATCTTTTTCAGCAATATAAAAGGGTCTGCATCTAACAAACAGCAGAACATGGCCACATGGACAAGCGCGGGCATGTGCTGTAGCAAAGGCTTGTTTTTGTTATGGGGCAACTAATAATTGTTGTGGAAATGTGAATGGAATGGATTTTATCATTAGGAGAAATGTGACAAACGATCATTAAATATGATATTTAAGCTCTTGAGAAAATGCGTTGAATCAAGACATTGCTTAGAATAGTGAGAAGAACTTTTGTGAGCGTAACCTATTAGCCATCAGCGTTGACTCTTGTCAACTCCCAAAAATGGGTAATGGAGATAAAATTGTGTGAGTGAGATGATATATTGGGGTTGCAATACTGACATTATGGCATAAAACCAATGATAATGTAGGTTGAGTAGATATATTCATAGACATATTCATAGACATATTCATTCCATTTACGTCCACGTTGAATAGTTTATCTAGATTTCACTATGATAATGTAGGTTACATTTGCAATGGCTTGAGAGCATTTTTGAGAGTAAAAGTGGAGCGTGAAGAGAGTTGGAATGTGAGGTTAGTACATGTGGTGCCAAAAATGTGTATGTTTTAAAATTTATACTTGCACACAAATATATTGAAATATAGGGCGTTATTAGTACGAGGTCGGATTCATAGGGATTGTATGAATTCGAAGTTCCTTACTACTTATCTATCAATTCCCAACTCACAAAGTGGCATTAATCATAGTTAAATTCTTCTTCGCTTAAAAGCATGAATTCGAAGCATCACATGTAAACAAATAATTGAACTACGAAAGATCAAAGCATGCTAAGCATACAACTTATGCAATGACTTGCTTTTTCTTGCTATTATAAGAGCTGAAAATCAAGTCTTGCAATTATTTGGAAGCAACAACTTGCTTTCAAGTACTAAAGTAATCCTTCTTTGCTTGCTTTTTCTTCCTTCCTCTGCTCCTATTGTCGACAGTATTCATTGAAGCTAGAAGTCCAAAGGTAGCTGCTACAGTTTCCTCAGAACATGCTTCGGTGTTTTGAGCATACAGAATTCCACAGTGAGTAAATCATAACCAACTTTAAATATGTTAAAGTGGACACAATTTGTACGAACTTTCATGAAGAAGTGGCTTTCATTTGAGCACTTTAAGTTGAAGTTTTGAACCCTACAATCTGACTGAATATCATGAGCCGAGAATCTGAACATCCGTTGGAGTGGGATGAACTGGAAATGCTACAGAGCTCGAATTAGCACCAATTGTTCATATGTTGTGGTAGAAACCATTTGACAACATTCATGAAGAAGTTATCTTTATCCGATCAGTCTACATTGCTTGTTTGAGGCCTCGGAGTTGACTGATGAAAAGGAGCTGCTAATTCCAGCTTGCTACCTACATAGAAAAGCAGCCTGTGTAAATTGGACATCAAGGCGTAGCAAAAATTAACTAGACAGAGGACTAAGGTCTAAACTTAGTAGTGATCGATGTGACATGTATCAGTGCAAAAGTTTTCTCACGGTTCAATCTCAAGCTCTCGCTCTTCTTTTTCTTGTCTAGTATCCAACAGTTTGGCTGCTGCTTGCACGTCCAAGACCTCAGTTCCATCACCCATGCTGCTTGCCTGTGTTAAAACTGATAAGGTTATACTTCTGACGAGTATTGAACAAAGAATGTTGATCCAGTGTAATAAAAGGAATGAGAGCTTACCAGTTTGTCCAAGTTAAGATATTTTGAGAACGAAACATGGAAGTGTGAGAAATGATTCGTGCATGAGTTTCCACCGGAATCCCAATTCTGCCTGGTCCAATATAACAAAGAACTCATGAAAGAAGATAGAGAACAAATTTCAACTTTTCAACTGATGGTACAATGCAATTACTTTTCAGAGTGAGTATTAAAGATTACACTCAACTCACGCCAATGAACTTTCTAACAAGTTTGAAGTATAATCTGACATATCAAGAAGGTGGCATATACGGAAGCACTCTTCTTTTCTTCATATAGTAAAAGCAAGTTACCTGCAGATAAAGGAAATGGCGTAGAGAATTCACATATGTTTGTAGGAGTAACTTGTTGCCAGTGAAGCTACCTTCAGAAGCACCTTTCAGCCTTTAGGGAGGAGGACCAAGACATTTGTTTTAAAGCTCTTAGATTCTGGCCAAATCCCACTGCCGATAACAACAACAATAATGTCACTCTCAATAGTGGCATTTCCACTAACTTTATCACTTAATCCCATAAATTCCGAAGATCTTGTTGTTTGCAGCTTGAATTTTCTGCTTAAAAGAACAGACACTACATATCTGCAATGCACAATTTATTATATATAAACAAGACTAATTCTTAAAGGAAAAAAAAAAAAAAAAAGTCAATCCTTTATAATGGCATAAGAAATTGACTCAAAGGAGACAGTATTACCTTCCCGGCCCAAGAACTCTCTGTAGAACTCTAAGGTGTTGAGACTGGTGAGTAAACACCATCAGGAAGAGTGACCCCAAGTACACAATATGGACCTGCACCGACATCGCTATGGCATTCCATGTCAAAGAATCTACTATTTTACAAGCAAAAGAGAAAGCTTTGTTTCGCAACAGAGATGACTTCTATGCCATCGTTATCATCATTTTAGAAGACTAATAAGCTCAAGGTGAATATGAAATGGAGAAAGCCTGAAAAACAGAAGAAAAAAAATTTGTTTAGATTGTTCGATGTAAAATAAAAGGAGAAAAGCACACATTATATGCTGCAACTCATTTTACAGACTGTCATCTCCAATAAAACATCCAGAATTTCTTTCTTTCATTAAAGACAATACTAAGTCCATAGGATTGTATGAACCTTCCATACGAGGGCACAAAGAACTGTACGGACCTTCCATAGGACTGTACGAACCTTCAATACGCAGGGCTATGTCCACATTTAGTAGTTTCTCCAATTTTTACTATAACAATGTACAATAGTTTTTTCACTTTTAATCTCAAGCTCTCCCTTTATACAACAGTTGGCTGCTTCTTGCAATCTCCTTTGAAAGCAATGCAGGGCACAAAGGATGCTAGGAAGCCCCATCTTCTAAAGATCTACACAACAACAAAATTCAACTGAATTCAAATCTCTGTGCAAACTCATAAGGATGCATTTCAATTTGGCGACAAGTATCAAACAAAGAATATTGATCCAGTTGTAATCGACAAGATAAAAGATTACCAATTTGTATCCAAATTAAGATTTGATGATATGGAAACATGATTGAAGTTGAAGAATGATACTGATCCACGCATGAGTGTTGATCGAAATCCCAATTCTGCCTGTACAAAGATAACACCAAAACAACTTAAGAAAATATAAACAACAAATTTCAACTTTTCAACTGATAGTAAAAACCTTGGAACTGAAGATTCATTTACCTAATTTCTGCAATAGTGTGGGCACACTCTATTCATCAAGTTACTCGAGGGTCATCAATCACAGATACAAAAGTCAACTGAATTCAAATCACTCTGCATACAAGTAATCATAAAAATCTCAGTCCAAAATCTTCATAAGAATAATAACTTTTTTTTTTTGCTGGAAGAGAAAACAATTGCTGCAATTTTAGATATTATATGAACATGGTTTTAGCAGATAACAAGTGTTGGAATAACATATGCCCACTTTCCTCATTATGTAAGAATCAAACGAATAAGGAAAGTGCTACAATTTTCATCGGGATAAAAAGTCATTAGTTTGTAACTTTAAGATCACAATCCATCTCACATCTAGAGTACACATTCCAGTTGAAAAGAAATCGGTGAAGAAACAGGAAAAAAGAAAATGGTTCAACACTTTTAGATTCACAATAAGTACTCCTATGCCAGTAATCCAAATACTCAACAAGTCCTCTGCTACCTTAGAAGTTGAAACTCTTGATTGTCAATTGAAGATAATGAAGAAAATGCCAGTTGAGAAGAATTACTGACCACGTTAATATTAAAATCACAAAGAGAACAAGTCTGAGTTGTTGAACCAAAAGTAATCCTCTAAAGGATAAACAATTAAGTCCCCTTCGAATTTGATGGCAACGTAAATTTCTCAGCAACCTTACGAGACATTTAAGCAACTACATGCTCCAACATAGTGCCAACAAGAAGTAAATGCTGCAGGAAAGAAATTACCATGAGTATTAATTCTCAAACTGGTTCTGTTAATTAAAAAAGATAGCCAGATATGACCGCAACAGAAAAGCTAGCATACTTTATATGTTGCAATTTTCGCAGCAGGAACACCTCTCCTCTAGCATTTTTGTTTCCTAGGCCATAAAAGTTTATATCCTCAACAGCATTCCCTGCCACCGCTGAGGGCTGAGGCAGAGTGGGTTCCATGAACGAAAAAATCCCTCGAAGACTCTCATGAGTAATATCGAGGTCCAACGAGCTTGCTGCAAAATGAACATTTCATATGCTTTGCAAAAGTATTACCAAGCACTGAGGCAACCCAATTATCGAAATTGTGTAACGCGCGCTGAACGTATATAGGCGTTATGCAGAACATTCTTGTTTATGATTTCGTTATTTTTTGTTTTGACAAAAAAGAATAGCATTCGAAAGTATTAAATTGGTTTACTTATATTTGTATGTCATAACAATCGAAAGTATCAATTTAGTTTACATATATTCGAAGTTACACACCAGCAATAACATCAGTGAATACCAAAAAGTCCCAAGACCTTGAATGTTCCGCTAGGAAAGACACAAAAATCAACAACTCATTTGGATGTGCTTTTAAAATGGCTGAAAGCACTTTTAGAGAAAATGTTTTTGGGTTCCAAAAGCACTTTAAGTGCTTTCTGCAAGAAGCACCAGTTATGTGCTTCTTCCAGGAAGCACTTTAAGTGCTTTTCCAGAATTTATTTGCATTTTTACCAAGGATTGGTTCCAAAAACATTTTCACCAAAAGTGCTTTCATTCATTTTAAAAGCACATTCAAATGAGCTCAATATCACTCTCGTATCAATCTGGACAGAAGCAAAATTCCACTTAAAAAGTTTTGGAACAAAACAATGTGTATCAGAAAGAACTATTCTGGGCCTGTGGAACTAAAAGTCACCGACAGATGGTTGAACAACCAAGTCCACTTTGACTTCAATGTATTTATCAACAACAACGTTATGAGCCACCTCAGAAATTACATGCTAGCTTGAAAAGGACTGTAAGGCAAGTACAGGGTAGAATGAGAAATTTTGCATGCAGTGGATGAAAGAAGGACGAAACAATATCTAAAACAAGAAACACCACTCTTTTTGGAAAAACATGTCTTATGCATCAGTACATGAACCCTATTTGCACCTACAGAACTACATCGTTCAAATTGAGTAAGAACATCACGAAAAATGCCAAAGGATACTAAAAAAATTATATATGCCTACTGAAATCACAACATATATAGTAAGTCAATTTAATTACTTGAAGAGAAAAGGAGGTGGAGTTTGAAAAACTTACATTGCTTAATTTGCTGCGACAGTAAAGTGGCGACACGTTGCATAACTTTTGCAAAGGATAGATTCATCAATTTCTTGTAATTCCTAATCGTCAGCCCTATAAGGCATGTAAGGTTACCCAACAACTCTGGTAAAGCCTCCACTCCCTCAAGTAGTTGATACATAAAGTAGTTAAAGAAGTTAAGTGTTGAATTTGATGAGAGACTTGAGCTTTGGCCACCCTTTCAAATGTAAGGATTCAAGCTGCAATGATCAACCTTGAACATCAGGAATGGAATTGAGCTCCTCCCATAACCCGCCAATGGTGAATTTTATCAATTTCGGGTATGTAGACCTTTCCGCAGATTTCTTAAATTCGCCAAATTATTAGTCCCCAACTCAGCATTGCAACTGAGAATTCTTTACCTAATTTATGCAATAACACAGGTAAATGGCAGTTCATCAAGTTACTCAAGGGATATGAATTAGAAATAAAGAAATCAACTGAATTCAAATCACTATCCATATGATTTAAAAATTTGTTCAGAAATCACAAGTAACCATAAAAATATCTGCCCAGAACCTTCTTATATAAGGATAATAACAAACAGAAAGCAATTACAGTAAATCTATATATTATATGAACATGGTTTTACAAGATCACAAGTATTGGCATTACTGTTCCAAATTTCTAACAAGATTTGAATACCATGAACGGGTAATTAAGCTAGTGGTTCAGCGCTCGTACAGATGAAGTAAAGAAAGTTAACATATCGAATTGATGTTGCCGGATCTATGAAAGATAGCATGTAAAGGAGACTGCCCACATGGTACCATAAAAAGAGGCTTGCTAGCTTGATAAGTACTATAACTTAAGGTATATTTTTTAGAATGAAGGTTGAGCGGGAAATTTAATATCTCGTGCATCAGTACCTGTATTCAGTTTGCACATATTGAGCATCCTGAAAAACGCCAATGCATGCCAAAAGATATATAGATGCCTCTGGAACACACAACAGATATAGTCAGAAGTCAACAGCACAATAAATTTAGAAGAGAAGAGGAGATGCAGATTTGAAAAGCTTACATGAATTAATTTCAATGTGGAAGTTGGAGCCATTTGGAGTCGTTTGTACATAAAACTGGAATACAAGTAATCTCAGAGAAATGTGGCCTTGCACACAATGAAATTTGGTTTTTCCGCAACTCATTGGTTGTGTACATTCAATCCGACTGCTGTATGACTCCGGACTGATTCAAACGAACAAAGGAGACAAACATATAATTAATATGAACTCTGTAATTTGATTTCAAGAATTTAAAAACTTACTTTCGATATACGGAATGTGAGAAATCTTAGGCCAATCTGTGCCGCTGTCCCTGCTGCATCGTTGCTTTAAAAGGGGATGACATCCCTCAATAAACAGGGTATGTAATTTGGTGAGGCGTTGCATTGCTTGGACACTTGGTAAGTTGGCCAGATTCTTGCAATTCCAAATCTGCAGCTCTGTAAGGGATGCAAGGCTACCCAACCATTCTGGCAAAGTCTCCACTCCGTCAATGTTATATACCCACAATGATGTTAGAGAAGTGAGGTGTTGAATTTGTTGAGGCAGAGACTTGAGCTTAGGCCAACCAAACAAGTATAAGGTTGCAAGGTGCATTAATGATCCAACTTGAAAATCAGGGAAAGGGAAGGACTCGAGCTCCTCCCAGAACCCACCGATGCTCAAATACTCCAAGCGCGGGAGCCGTTGTAACCCCGTCGGCCGATATTTTAGCTTTCGCCAATTTCTAATCTCCAAATAACCGAGAGAATTGAGGTTGTCTAAACTTGGAAGAATCTCTAAATTAGGGAAACCTTGTATTATCAGCGACCCAAGAGAGAGTGGGAATTGCAGCCCACTCACCCAACTTTCCAATCCTTCGCATTCACTAATACTCAATACTCGAAGGGAGGTCATGGTGCGCAAATCTGAAGTAGATTGTAGACTAATGCCACTACTTTTGACACCAAACGATGCTACCTTTGGGCATTCACTCATCTCCAAATGCTGCAAAGAGGGACATTGTTGTGGAAGAGCAGGTAAGCTTGATAATTCTTTGCAATTGCTGAATGTCAACTTCTGAAGAGAGGATATGCCGCCTTTAATTTCAATCAATGTCAGGTTGTTGCATCTCCATACTATCAATTCCACAAGAGAGGCCCATACATTCAGTGGGCCTGATAATCCATTACATTCCCAAATTTTCAATTTCTGGAGAGAGGTGCAGTACTCCAACCCACTCGGTAGGCTTGACAATCGTCCACAATACTCGATCACTAATTCCCGTAGAGATGCCATGCCATGTGTAATTGGAATCAGCTCTAGACTAGGACATTCCTTAATAGTCAGTTCCTCAAGGAGAGGGAGTGTATCTAGCCCATCCGCCAAATGCCTCAGCTTTTCACATTTCCAAATATCCAATCTCTCAAGAGAGCCCCACGATCCAAATACATCGGGGGCAATACAAGTTAAATCATTGCAATCTCTTATCTCCAGAGAGGAGAGATTATTATTGTTCTTCAAAATCCCTTGCGGCAAACAAGTAAGCTCCTGAATACTTCTTATTATGAGGAAATTGAGAGTTGTTAATCCACTGCTTATTTCTTCTATTGGCTTTCCACTATCACTAGAAATTATCTTCAACTTTTGAAGAGATGGAAAATGACTTGGAACATTTCTCAATTTGGAACAGCCTTTTATGGTCAACTTCTCGAGGCATGGAAAAACCACTACTTTTTGTGCTGACATCGTTGGTGCTTCCTTCCATTCAATTAGATTACCACACCTAGAAATATTTAGTACTTTTAGTGCAGGAAACAAAGTAATTATCTCCTTACTTGTCGTGGCTACATTGTGGACATGATCATAACCGTAGAACTCAGCTCCAACACATTTCATGTTAGCCATGCCGTTAATCTTAAGCTCTGTAAGATTGGGTAGATGACCGAGCGGTGGGACTCCATCACATTTGTCGCATCCAAGTAATTGAATCTTCTTCAAGTTGTTGAGCAGTAATGACCTACTCATCATCCATGATGGAAACTTATTGCCCATGAAATTTTCAATACTCAAGCTCTCCAACTCAGAATGCGGTCGAAGGCCTTCCAGTACATCCCCCTCCTTATTGTTGTTGGTTATTGACCTATTTTTTGTCCATTGGAAGCTTAAATGGCATATTTTCCTCTTATCCTCCAACTTAGCTTTCTTTGCTTCTTCTCCATTCTTTACGTGCTTCAGATTACAAATGATTAATTTACCTTTCAATTGATTTAAGCCAGCCAACTCTTCAATTCGACGACCAATCTCATTACCCACCGAAAAGTAAGGTAGTGTTCGAAGGCAAGTCAATCGCCTAATCCCCTGTGGAAATTTCGTACTCTTATCAAAATAAATATGCCTCAGGTTGATCAAGTTTTGCAGTTCTTTTGGAAACTCTTTAAGGGCACAATTTGTTGCTCTTAACGTCTGTAGGTTATAGAGCTTGCCTATAGACATGGGGAGTATTTTGAATCTTGTTTTAGAAATGTCAAGATACCTCAAGTGTTTCAGCTTACCAATTGAAACTGGAAATTCTTCAATATTAGCATTGCTTAAATTTAAGACACGTAAAGTTTTGAATCGTGGAAGAATGTTGGAAGGAACTTCACCATCGTTGAAAAACAGTGACCGCAATTTTCCATCACTTCTTTCTAGAATGTTTTCCAGTACAAAAGTAGAAACATGAGCAACATGTCGAATCTCAAGTGAGCCTATGCCACATAAGTCTCCCGTCAAGATTTCGGATTTGGATATAAGTTTTGCCAAATCGTGCACAAGATCGTGCATCTTGCATTTGCTAACAATGCCATTGTCACTCACTGAAGCATCTTGAAATAAGGAGCTTTGCAGTAGAATATCAAAATATTCATTGCCTATTTCCTCCGTATCTTTACCTTCATCGAGTGCAGGGTGGAGTAATCCTTGAGCCATCCAAAGTTGAACCAAGCTCTCTCTTTGAATTTCAAAATCTTTCTTGAACAATGAGCAATATGTAAAACATTGCTTCAATGATGATGATTCTAAATTGTCAAAACTCAACTTCAAGACTGACATAATTCTATTTTCTCCTTTTGGTAGGTTGCCCCATATTCTACTATCTTTAAACAGCGACC
Organism: Pyrus x bretschneideri; assembly: GCF_019419815.1. NCBI lineage: Eukaryota > Viridiplantae > Streptophyta > Magnoliopsida > Rosales > Rosaceae > Pyrus > Pyrus x bretschneideri. The sequence continues at coordinate 9,435,438 of NW_025999787.1, read as the reverse complement.
ATTCTTCAATACTTTTTTTAGTGTGCAAAATGCCTCCTACAACCTGTTGATTGGATTAGTGAATTTCGAAGGCATCCTAAAAATAATGTAGAAAAGAGGGACTCATATTAAATAAGAGGTTTTTGTTTACTTAATTTTGAATCCCCTTGCCTAAAGGGACAAAATCTAATGTGATAACTATAATTCTTAATAGTGTGCAAAATGATATTAGATTCCTGTTTCTTTGTGCTTGACCAAATTCCCAAAAACCCATTAAGTAGTTAAAAATACGTTTTATTCTTGATTTGCTGGCGGAATTAATTTTATCTAGTTTCTGTCTTGTTCAAATCAATAAGTTGCGAAAGCTGGTTTATTAATAAGAAAATGTTAGGAAAATCACATATTTTATATACCATATAATGTTTTAGTGATATGTACATGTCATGCCAATTATTGCATTTGGTAAAGCTTTTTACACCCTCAAAAAAACTAATCTATGTGCATTGTACTTTCAAAATTCGATCCCAATTCAATCATCTTGCAATAGTTTGCTATATTCTAGTGGATAGGGTGTTGAGTTTTCACTCATCCATCCCAGATTCAAAGCTTCCGTTCTCCTAAATTATTGTAATAGTTTTGAATCATGTCCTTCCCATTAATAATAATAATTTAAAAAAAATCATATTGCAAATAATATAACTAAAGTTCGAAGGGATTGAATCAGTTTGTTTGCTACCAAATATCAATTAAATCTGAGACCATTTAGTCATCTATATGTATTGAACAAATTGACGTTGTTGGTACCAAGTAAAACATTTATAATATCAAATAGCTAATATATATATCATTTGAAATGAAATTTCGTAATGATGATCTTTAAATGGTGATTACGAAAATAAATAATTTCAATTATGAAATTTCTACAGTTAAAATACATTTGTCACAAGACCTTGTTCTAATTTATAAGGTGGTGCACCCCATGACTTGAATGCAAGTATTATCTTAATTTATAAATGAAAACATGTAAAAAAAAAAATAGGTGCAAACATATGATACGTAATCGTACGCACCTTTGCCACTAATGGAACACCACCACAATTTTCAGCAATCTCCATTCCAATTGTCTGGAATTCATGAGCTATATTAGCACTGCTATTGGGGAAAGCTCTATCTTTCATGATGGACCAACATTCATCCACGGAAAGTTTTCCCAATTCACATCGTGGAAGTAGCTTTTCTGAGATTGATGCGACTTTGGCACTGCGAGTAGTGACTATAATTTTGGATCCCCCATCAGACTTAAGCTTAAAAAAACATTCCATCAAATTCTTCCATTTTTCAGAATCTTCGTTCCAAACGTCATCAAGTATGAGTAAGTATCTTTTATCTTCCAACTCTTCATTAAGGAACTTAAGCAGAGCTTCCTGGTTATCTTTCAAGGAAGGGGCGTTTGCCGGTTTGAGTTGTTCTAACATCTTAAGTAGAATTAAATCAACATCAAAAGTGTTCGATACACAAACCCATATTCTCGTCTCGAAATGCTTGTGTATCAGATCCTCATTATAAACCGACTTGGCCAATGTTGTTTTTCCGAGGCCACCCATTCCCACGATGGCCATAACAGCAGGATTTTCTTGGTTGTACTTGGGGTCGGTCAAGGTTGTAACTATTTTTGTCACAACCTCTCCCCTTCCAACAGTTATTTCATCTCTGCCAATTAGTGAGTTGGTTTGTCTGTCCCATCTATTTCCTCGAGGAGTTGCATCTTTATTCCTGGAAACTAGTCCAAGAAGGGATGCTTCACTCTTGAGATCCACCAAGCATGCATTGATCTTCTTTATTTTATGCGCCATTTGAAGACGAAATGCAAGTGGATTAGAGAGTGAAAAGAAGTTAAGAACCTTTTTCTTCATATGGTTTTGGATTTCGACTTTACGCCGAGCAACTTCGTACTCGAATTCATCCAAGACATCCTCAGCATCATGAGCTACGTCTTTAAGTTTCTTCACCCAGTCCTCTATTGGCCCACCTGTTAAACAGAAAAGTATTTGAGAACGGTAATTAAAAATCTTGTAAATGTAGTGTGAGATTATAAGAGTTTAAAATAAAGGGTATACAAAAAATTTATAATTCTTCACAATCTCACAATTTCAAATACAACTCAATCTTTTATTCTTCTCCTTATTAAGTATTTATAAAATTACAAAGAAGCAATACTAGAAAATAAATTAAAATAATCCTTTGTCCACAAGACAAAAAAACCTAGACAAAATCTAATCAAATTCCTAATTAAATCATATCAAATCACTAATTAAATCATCTCTAACATACTTTCCTTTATATTTTCTAATTAACAACAAGAGAGTTCAGAAATATATACTACCTTGTGGTTGGTCGGCAACAGCAACCAAGAAACGATCAATGTCGGTTAATGAGTATCGAAGCTTTCTGAGTTGAGATTTGAAACCCAATGCAAGACTGAATTCTTTCGAAGCAAGTGAAAGCACCTTGCTCAGTATTCCCTCCACACCAAAAGTAACCACAGCTTCAGCTGCCATTCCTTCAATTCCCTGTTCAGCTCAGCTCAGCCAATCAGAGTGTTTAAGTTTCTCTCTTCGATACAATATTACAAGTGCAATGGAGGATGATATGATGATAGATAACAGATACAATAGAGTGTTGAAATTTCTGTCTTATAACGTGAAAAACGTGGAGCATACAATAATAGAGCTGTACACCGTAGCTAGCAAGACTTAATCTCTACCAAGTAAAACACGAATCTCCACCATGCCATGCAAGACAATTTCAGAAAGTTGGATAAAAAGCTAATCCCCCTATCCTTTACTTTTTTGCTTTAATATAAAGGGACCGAAAGGCTAAAAAGAAAGTTAAAAGCACTAATAGCTTTTTTTTTTTTTTAACCGAAAAAAAAATTATTTTTTCTTTCTCTCTAGAAGTTAATGTGTTTTATTTTTTTTCGTACAAACGATTGCACGGGAGGAGTCTCTAACGCCATTATATCTCTTGCCAAGTTAAGTTGCGTTCGGATAGGAAAATCAGAATTTTTAATTTGGCTTACGTCCAGTCCAACCACTTGTTCGGATTTTTTACCTTGAAAATTTAGGAACTTGGAAAATTAAAAATTTTATGAAAACAAAACAACTTGGAAATTGAATTCATCAAATTATGTACATTTCTAGGATACACAGGAGAGTAGTGATGGTTTTTGAGAAATAGAAGAAGAAAATATGAAAGTGTCAGAGCACATGACAATGCCCTAGCTTTGCCTTTGGGATATTTGATTGAGGCATGGATAACATAGCTTTGGCTGCAGTAGGTGCGCATATTCTTGTTAAGAACAAGAATGATAAGATCTCAACTTTTCCTCAAATTAATATATAAAAGGAGTTTTTTTTTCTTTTTTTCAATTACAAGTGATATTAATACTCTAAATTAGAGCAAGGTGAGGGGAAAATTTTTGAATTATGACTGCTGTGGATTGAAGATGAATGACATATTCACTAGGGCAATTCATCCATTGCAATAAGAAAAAAAATTTTGAAATGTTGTATGAATTTATACATTGTTTTCAATTGTCATATGAACTAAAATTTAACGGAGTTAAGATGAGACGAAAGTTAATGATTTTGAAAAATTGATATGACAGATGGCTTAAAATTTTAGTTTATGTTGAAAAATTGAAAATAGTGTATAAATTCACATAAGCCGGAGTTTAAATTACATTTAAAAATAAATACATTATAGTATTTTCAATTTAAATCCACTCATATATATTTTTGGGAAATTTTATTTAGGTTGGTGTTGCTACCTTGCATCGATTTTTACTTCTAAAACAACTTTGTTAACTTTTGACCTTTGATCTTCTTCAGTTCATTTGATTCGACGACTGAAATTAAACTCATATATTAATTAAACTATCAATAACTCTTTAAACCTAAACTTACTACCTAAATTACCTTCACAAACCCAATTCAACATGTAAAGGTATCTTTACACTTATTCAAAAAATTAAAATGTCAAACTCAAAGCATACGTTCTCTCCTTCCAACATATCCGTAGTATTTTCTTTCAATCCTTCCATCCTTTTGCAAGAACACACCACTCTTGTTGAGAATGAATCCCGCATCGATAGGAAGATAAATGTTGCATGTGCTTCTAAGAAATTGAGCTACTTCTCATGTTGTTAATTAGTTTTCTAGTGAAACCTCAACTTTCTTCCGGCCACACATGCTTCATATCATCCCGGTTGTATTGTTCACACGTTTAACTTAAAAATTTGTTGTAGATAAGAAATCTTGTTGAGATAAATCTCCCATAAACAAGAGAGAAAAAAACCTTTCATGAAATGAATCAGTGTTTTAAATTCCTCTCTTCGATACACTACAAGTGCAATGGAGAATGATGTGATCATAGATACCAGATACAATAGTGTTTAAATTCTCTCTCATAACGTGAAAAACGTGGTGCATCTAATAATAGAGGAGTAGATTCCTATCAGAGACAAATAATTGAGAATGGATCATTTGAGACTTGGAGTAGATTCCGATCAAAAACAAATCATTGAGGACAGATTTACTTTAGACGTGGATCCTCCTCGTTCAATAGTAAAAAGAGGAGTGTAAAGCTAATGACGATGAAGACCGTAGCAGGCGAAGGGGAGTGCACGTGGTGACTAAGGAGAAAGACCTTATATCTACCAAAAAAGAAGAAAGGCAGAAAAAGTTAAAAGTAATCAACATTTTTCTATCTCCCATCCTTTACTTTTTCTGCTTTAATATAAAGGGGCCGAAAGACTAAAAAGAAAGTTAAAGCACTACTATTAGTCAGAAAAAATTGTTTCAAGCACTTACGAAGCCAGATGCTCTCATTATTTCAAAAAGAGAAAAACGGGGTTATTCGCATTTAAAACATTGTTTTGTAAAGTGATAATAAAAATAACTTATTTGTCAACTTTTGTACTTTCATCCAAAAAAAAAAAAAAACCAAAACCCATCCTTTACTTCTTTTTTTGATCCACTGTGCTTTCTTTTTATAAAAAAAGTCACAACATATATAGTACGTCATAAGTCAACAGTACAATGCATTGATCAATTAGAAGAGAGGAGGTGCGGATTTGAAAAGCTTACATGGATTAATTTCAAAGAAGAAATTTGAGCCATTTGGAATCGTTTGTACATAAAACTGGAATACAAGTAATCTCGGAGAAGTATGACCTTGCACACCATGAAATTTGGTTTTTCTAATACAAATTTGTTGTATTTGGTAAGGTGCTGCCTACCTTCCATCCAGCTACTGCCAGACTCAGTCAACTGATTTAAAAGAATAGGGAGAAGAAAACTTTTGTTATAAAGATGCTAGCTTTGGGCAATTCCATATATACAATTCATGAAGAAAGGGACATTGTTGTGGAAGAGCAGGTACGCTTGACGATTCATCACAACCATCGATTGTCAATTTCTTAAGAGAGGCAAGGGAGACACCACCTTCAATTTCAAATGATGTCACATTGCAATTGAATATATTCAATTCCACGAGAGAGGCCCATACACCCAATGGCCCAGATAATCCATCACAATTTGAAAAATCCAACTGGCGAAGAGATGCAGGGGTGTGAACTGGAGACGATGCTACACCATAGTACTTGCGTATCCTCAATTTTTGGAGAGAGATGCAATACTCTAACCCACTCGGTAGGCTTGACAATCGTTCACAATCTAGACTAGGACATCCTAATATATTCAGTTCCTCAAGGAGAGGGAGTGTGTCTAGCCCATTCGGCAAATGCCTCAGCTTTTCACAACTACGAATAACCAATCTTTGAAGTGAACCACAAGATCCAAATACATCAGGGGCATTTCTCAATTTGGAACAACTATTGATGGTCAACATCTCGAGGCAATAAAATACTACTACTTTTTTAGTTGACATCATTGGTGCTTTCATCCATTCAATTAAATTGTTACACTTCAAAATATATAATATTTTTAGTGTAGGAAATAAGGTAATTATCTCCTTACTTGTTGTGGCTACATTGTTGACAAGATCATAGCCATAGAACTCAACTCCAATACATTTAAAGTTAGCCATTCCGCTAATCTTAAGCTCTGTAAGATTCGGTAGATGGCCGAGCAGTGGAACTCCTTCACATTTGTCGCATCCAAGTAACTGAATCTTCTTCAAGTTGTTGAGCAATAATGACTTGCCCATCATCCACGATGGAAATTTATCGACCATGAAGTTTTTAATACTTAAGCTCTCCAACTCAGGATGCGGTCGGAGGCCTTCTAGGACATTTTCCTCCTCATTGCTGTGAGTTGTTGACCTATCTTCCGTCCATTTGAAGCTTAAATGGCATACTTGCCTCTTATCCTCTAACTCAGCTTTCTTTGCTTCTTCTCCATTCTTTACGTGTTCCATATTACAAAGAATTAATTCACCTTTCAATTGTTTCAAGCCAGCCAACTCTTCAATTCGACTACCAGTCTCATTACCCACTGAAAAGTAAGGTAATGTTTGAAGGCTGTGGGAATTTCGTACTCTTATCAAAATAAATATGCCTCAAGTTGATCAAGTTTCTCAATTCTTTTGGAAACTCTTTAAGGGCACAATTTGTTACTCTCAAGGTTTGAAGGTTATAAAGCTTGCCTATAGACTTGGGAAGCGATTTGAATCTTGTTTCAGAAATGTCAAGATACCTCAAGTGTTTCAGCCTTCCAGCTGAAATTGGAAATTTTTCAATATTAGCATTACACAAATTTAAGACACGTAAAGCATTGAATCGTGGAAAAATGTTACTAGGAACTTCACCATCGTCGAAAAACACTGACCGCAATTTCTTAGCACTTGTTTCTGGAATTTTATCCAGCATAGAAGTAGCAACCCGAGCAACATGTCGAATCTCATTTGTATTATATATGCCACAGAAGTCTCCCGTCAAGCTTTCTGATTTGGATACAAGTTCTGCAAGGTTGTGCACAAGATCGTGCATCTTGCATTTGCTAACAATGCCACTGTCACTCATTGAAGCATCTTGAAATAAGGAGCTTTGCAGTAGAATATCAAAATATTCATTGCCTATTTCCTCCATATTTTTATCTTATCGGGTGCAGGGTGGAGTAGTCCTTGAGCTATCCAAAGTTGAATCAAGTTCTCTCTTTGAATTTCAAAATCTTTTTTGAACATTGAGCAATATGAAAACATTGCTTCAAATATGGTGATTCTAAATTGTCAAAACTCAACTTCAACACTCGCATAATTCTATCTAATAATGCATGGTTTCCATGCGTTGCTCACAAATGGGAAAAACAGATGTAAAAAAAAAAAAAAAAAAAAAAAAAAAAAAGAATTACTCAACTTAAAAATTAGCTTACTCATCAATCTAATATGGAAAGTAAATTGGGGGCAGCAATGTAGCCAATGGGTGTTTTTTTTTTTTTTTTTTTTGGGAGAAAAAATGTAGTCAATGGGTTTAAATTGAAGAAATAAAATATTAAACAAATGCTTATGGTTTTGGGTTTTTTATCTAACTTTCTATTGAGGGAAACAACACATGTGATTAAAGCAAATGTTAGTCAATGGTTATGGGTCTTTTATCTAACTTTCTATTGAGGGAAACAACATATGTGATTAAAGCAAATGTTAGTCAATGGTTATGGGTCTTTTATCTAACTTTCTATTGAGGGGAACCAAACACATGTGATTAAAGCAATTGATATTAATGATTTAAATCCTAGGGCCTAGGCTAATCTTATAATAGAATACTTTAAATAATATTCTTAATATTACTGGTATAGGCCGAGTGTAATCGTGTAATAAAACAATCTTAAATTCTTAATAGAAAGCAGAGCTAACAAATTGAAGTATAATATGAGATATGAAGAAGGTGGCATATACGGAAGCACTCTTCTTTTGTTCATATACTATTGTTCATATAGTAAAAGCGCTATTGTTTGTAGGAGTAAATGCGGTACGGCATGCACATATGTTTGTAGGAGTAAGTAACTTGTCAGTGAAGGTACCTCGAGAAGCATTAGATTCTGGCCAAAGCCCACTGCCGATAACAACAACAATAATGTCACTCTCGATAGTGCATTTCCACTAACTTTATCACTGAATCCCATAAATTCCCAAGATCTTCTTGTTTGCAGCTTGAAGTTTCTGCTTAAATGAACAGACACCACTTCCTTCATCTCTTATAATGGCATAAGAAAGTGTCTCAAAGGAGACGGTGTTAACTTTCCGGCCCGAGAACTCCGTAGAATACTAAGATGTTGAGACACTGGCGAATAAACACCATCAGGAAGAGTGATCCCCAGTACACAATATGGACCTGCACAGACATCGTTATGGCATTCCACCTAAAAGAATTTACTATTTTACAAGCAAAAGAGAAAACTTTGTTTCGCAACGGAGATGACTCTTACGACATTGTTCCCATCATGTCAGAATGGCTAACAAGCTCATGGTGAATATGAAATGGAGAAACCCTGAAAAACAGAAGAAAAGCACATATGATATACTGGAGCTGATTTTGCATAGTCTCGTCTCCAATAAAACATCGAAAATTTCTTCCTTTCATTAAGACAATACTAAGTCCATAGGACTGTCAACACCATCCATATGCGCAAGCTCGGTACGCTATGTTCATCAAGTTACTCGAGGGTTATCAATCACAGAGACAAAAGTCAACTGAAGTCATCTGTTCAGAAATTACAAGTAATCATAAAAATCTTTGTCCATAACTTCATAAGAATAATAACAAAGAGAAAGCAAATGCAGCAATTTTACATATTATATGAACATGGTTTTAGCAGATAATAAGTCTTGGAATAACGTTAGCCACTTTCCTCAGTGCGCAAAATCAAATGACTAAGGAAAGTGCTACAATTTTCATCAGATAAAAAGTCATTAGTCCGTAATTTTAAGATCACAGTGGTTCGAAACATTCCAGTCGAAAAAAATTTGGTGAAGAAACAGGAAAAATGAAAATTGTTCAACACTTTTAGATTCACAATATGCCACTAATCCAGACACTCTACAAGTCCTCTGGTACCTCAGAAGTTAGAACTCTCGATTTTCAATTGAAGCTAATGAAGAAAATGCCAGTTGAGAAGAATCACAGAACATGTTAACAGTAAAATCACAAAGGGAACAAATCTGAGTTGTAGAGCCAAAAGTAATCCTCTGAAGGATAAACAATTAAGTCCCCTTCGAATTTAATGGCAACGTAAATTTCTCAGCAACCTCACGAGACATTTGAGAAACTACATGCTCCAACTTAGTGCCAACAAGAAGTAAAATCTGCAGGAAAGAAATTACCATGAGTATTAATTTTCAAACTGGTTCTGTTAATTAAAACAGATAGCTTGATATGAACACAGCAGAAAAGCTTGCATACTTTATATGGTGCAATTTTCGCAACAGGAACACCTCTCCTCTAGCATTTTTGTTTCCTAGGCCATAAAAAGTTTATATCCTTGAACAGCATCCCCTGCCACTGCTGAGGGGTGAGGGCTGAGGCAGGAGTGAGTTCCATGATTGTAAAAACCCCTCGAAGACTCTCATGAGTAATATCAAGGTCCAATGAGCTTGCTGCAAAATGTTCATGGTACTCCCAATCGGTTCACAAACAGAGAAAGATAGGAATTGACAGAATACGTGCAGAAATTGTAAAGGAGAAAGGAGAAGAACAAGGACAGAAAAGGGGAGAAGAGTCAATTTCATTCATCATGCCTTTCTCAGATTACAACACATTATTTATATACAATCTGAAAAGGGAACCCTAACACCAAGCTGGGCTTTGAGCAAAACTTAGTTGAAGGCTAGCAATCATGGCTGGAATAAAGAGCTAAAAGGCCCAAACCATATGGTCCTAACAACTCCTCTCACCCCCCTGCGCGCACGCACTTAAGAAGAGACCTTTCCTCAGGACTGAAAATCAAGATAACGGGCAATGATATCTTCGGCTTCTTCCCAGGTAGCATATTCTGTTGGTAGTCCCGCCCATTTGATTAGCCATTTGGTCACTGCTATTTTCCTTTTCTTAAATATGCCTATTTCCAGTTTTATTTCGGGTTGCCAATGGAAGAACCCAGTGGAATCGATCGGCGGAAGGGTGGGATATGTAGGAACCGTTGCACCAACCTTCTTTTTGAGCAATGACACGTGAAAAACAGGGTGGATCTTTGAGGCATGTGGAAGGAAGAGATGATAAGCCACAGAGTCAATGCGTTCTTGAATTTGAAATGGGACATAAAACTTAGGCGCGAATTTGTTTGAATGGCGCATGGCGACGGATTATTGCCTATATGGTTGCAACTTGAGGAAAAACCACAGATCGACCATAAATTCATGCTCTGTTTGACCTTTATCATGGATTTGTTTCATTCTGTTTTGAGCGAGCTGCAGGTTGGTCCTCAAAAGACGAAGTAACTGATCACGGTCTTGTAGAGCGGCATCTACCGATTGGACTGCAGTTGTTCCAGGTAGATAAGTGTGAACAGATAGTGGAGGGACATCGTATAGTGCTTGAAAAGGCAACATCTTGATGGCAAACTGGTAGGTGGTGTTGTACCACCATTCGGCCCAGGGAAGGAAAGTGGACCACTTGCTTGGTTTATCTGCAAAAAAATAGCGAAGGTAGTGCTCCAAAGTGCGATTGAGTACTTTCGTTTGGCCATCCGATTGAGGGTGGTATGCCGAACTATGGCAGAGTTTACCACCTTGGTGTTTGAAAAATTCTTTCCAGAAGTTACTAAGAAACGTTGGGTCACGATCAGGACACTATGGATTTGGGGATGCCAATGTAAACGAAAAATCTCTTTAATAAAGGTGTTTACAATGGAAGCTGAAGTGTATGGATGTTTGATGGGAATGAAGTGACCATATTTGGTTAAGCGATCCACCATTACCAAGATAACTATGTAACCATTGGATGAAGGCAACCCGTCGATGAAATCAAGTGCAATATCCTGCCAAATGCCGGTTAGAATTGGCAATGGTTGCAAGAGACCCGGTGGGTGGATGGTCTCATGATTTTACTGCTGGCATTCGGTGCAGAGGGCAACAAATGTCTTGACATCTCGTCGTATGTCGGGCCAAAGAAAGCTGCGTTTAATTCGGTGATATGTCTGGAGGAACCCAGAGTGGCCACCCTGTAGAGAAGAATGAAATTCTTCTAGTATTTTTTAGCGCCATTGCGATGTAGAAGGAACGTAAATTCATCTCTTGTAGTGTAGGACTTCATTAGGGAGTGAAAAACCGTGAATGGTTGTATCTGGGGAAGTCAACAATGCAGGCCACACACCTTTAATAGAAGGGTCCGTGGCATATTATTATGGAAAGGCAGGGATGCATTCAAAGATGGGAGATAAGAGTCCCATCAGTGGCATTGACTCGGCTTAGCAAGATAGAGCATCTGGAGCACCATTTTGAGACCCCCGTCTGTATTCGACTGAATAGTTATACCCCAAAAGTTTGACAAGCCATTTCTGTTGATGTGGGGTTGTAATTCGTTGCTCGAGGAAGTACTTAATTGGCTTATGATCTGTAACCATCCAAAATTGTTGGCCTAGCAGGTACGGTCTCCAATGTTAGACGGTAAAAACAATAGCTAATGGCTCCTTGTCATAAGAGCAACTCCAGCGTTGGAGCCCTCCCTCCTGGCAATACACTATTCAATCCACCTAATGAACAGTAATTGCCCTTAATGAACAGTAAGTAGCCCTGGCAATAGAATTTGCATCTCCACCGTTACACTTCAATAGCCCTGGCAATAGGCAATAAAATATTAGTATTTTTTTTATTTGTAAAATTAATACAAAATAATTTTAATTGTAATATCGGAAAAGATTTTTAATCGTTCTCGTTGCGCCACGTGTCATTATCCGAAGTAAAAAAAAAAAATTTACAATTTTTTTCAGATTTTTTTTTTGAATTTTTTTGAATTTTTTACAATTTTTTTTAAATTTTTATTCAATTAATTAATCTCTGCCATTGGATATAAAAAAATTTGAATTCCAACACTCCAGATTGTGCCACGTGTCACAACAGTAACTTTTCAGATTTTTAAAACTATTTTTTCATTTATTTTTTAATTTATAAAGCATTTTAATATCCACCGTTGATCTCAGATCGAACGGTGGATATTAAATATGACTTTTTTTTTTTTTACCGTTGAGATCTAACGGTTTACATTAAGTGACCGTTAAGATCTAACGCACCGTGGGAAGCCACGTGGCTTCCCAACGGTAACTGACACTTTATTTTTTTAATTTTTTTTTGTGTCAGCGACGCGCCCCCACGCGCGGGTGGGGTGCACGCGCCTGACACAAAAAAAATTAAATAATGCGCTGACGCCACCCTGGCGTCAGCATTGCGTCATCCCCACCTCGGGCTCAAGGCCTGGCAATCCCTCACGGGCCTGGCCCTCGGGCCTCCCCCTTCCATCCGGCTCCCACACGCTGGAGCTAAGCCACCGGCCCTCGGGCCCTTCTTTTGGACCCCTTCCCCCGAGCAAAACCCCACGCTGGGGATGCTCTAAGTGGAGAGAGCGAGATTGCGTCCCGATAAAGCTTTGCTAAGGTAAGCAATTGGGTGGCCCTCCTGACATAACACGACTCATATGCCGATGCCTGATGCGTCGGTTTCCACAACAAATGTCTTGGTGAAATCTGGAAGAGCAAGAACTGGAGTGGATACCAATGCATGTTTAAGTTTCTCGAAGGCTGTAAGTGATTCAGGGGTCCAAGAGAAATTGCCTTGCTGCAACATAGTTGTTAAGGGTTTTGCTATCATCCCATAATGCCTGACAAACTTACGATAATAACCCGTCAGCCCCAAAAATTCTAGAAGGCTTTTGATGCATACTGGCCAATCGATGATGGCCTTAATTTTTGAAGTGTCCATAGAAACACCTTGACCCGAGATTGAGTGGCCCAAATAATCAATTTTATGTTGTCCAAATGAGCATTTGCTCAGCTTCACTTTTAAGCTGTGTGTTGATAGAACTTGGAAAACAATCTCCAAATGGGAGAGGTAAGTGTTCAAAGAAGGACTATACACTAGTATATCATAAAAAAAAAAAAAACTAAGACAAACTTACGTAAGTACAGATGGAAGATTGAATTCATTAGAGCTTGAAAAGTAGATGGGGCATTTGATAGGCCAAACGACATTACCATGAATTCAAAATGTCTGTCGTGTGTTTGAAAGGCCATCTTGGCAATGTATGTTGTGCATATGTCTATCTGGTGGTAACCACATTGAATGTCAAGCTTGGAAAAAATGGACGCACTATGTAGCTCATCTAGCAACTCATCTACCACTGGAATTGGAAAACGATCCTTGATGGTGAGGGCATTAAGTGCTCTATAATTAATACAGAAGCGCCATGACTCATCTTTCTTTTTAACCAAGAGGACAGGGGAAGAGAATGGATTGTTGCTATTGCGAATGACTCATCTTTCAATTTCTGCTTTATGAAAGTGTGGGTAACGATATGGGCATACGTTTATGGGTTTTGTATTGGGAAGCAAGGCAATTTTATGGTCGACTTGATGCTTTGGTGGAAGGCCGAGAGGAATAGCGAAAAGAGAGGAGTATTGAGACAAAAAGGGATATGATTGTTGGATAGGTATTAGGGGGTGGGGTAAAGTGGGTGTCTATGGAACATGTGTGTGGTGGACTAATGATGGTATCAGTTGGCTAAGTGGGCGGTAGGGTAGTGATGTTGTCAATAGAAGAATTGGGCGGTGGAAAAAATTGGTTGTAGTTGGTGTAATCGGCTGTAAGTGAAGGTGGAGGATAATAAAAGGTGGGTTGGGCTAAGTTGCACGGGTGGAATGTATGTTGGGCTGTAATGAGGCATTGTAGGGTGTATGTTTTGCCATGCACAGTGAAGAGCATGGTTTTGTTTTTGGAATGCCACCTAATGTATCCGAGGGATTAGAGCCATTCCGCTCTCAATATCAAATCATATCCTAGGATGTTTGAAAGGAGAAATAAACTCGTAAGGGTATAGTCTTGTTTACTCTCATGTTGGCAGTGACTTGTTTATGGGCAGCTGTTGTAAATGGGATAGGGGTGATTGGCTTAATAGGCAAGCCCAACTGCTGCGTTATGTCAGCCCGCAGCAGGTTGCAAGCTGCTCCTGAATCGATTAATATCATGATAGGTGTTGAGGCAATTAAGCCAGTCAACCGCATAGGAAGGCCAATACTGCATCCCGGAATGGAGAGTAACTCCAACATGTGGCAAAGGGGGTCAATAGGGGTGTCTTCCTCGGTATTGCAATCATGAAATTTAGTGTGATCATCATCCGGGTTGTCAACATCCAACAACACTAGCATGGGAGTTTTACATTTGTGTCTAGGTACATGGGGTTCGGTGCAGTGGAAGCACTCTTTCTTTCGTATTTTTTTTTGGACCTCAGCAGGGGTTAGGCGTTTGAAATGAACATTGTGGTTATGGGGTGGTGGGGGAGGGAAGTTACCTGGCATAGTGGTGGTGGGAATGTGGGGTCGGGAAGAAGGTGGGTATTGGAGTTAGCAAGAAAAGCTAGGGCGGAATGAGCGTTTTGTTTCAAAAATTTTAGCTAATTTCTGGGCTTGGTGAAGGGAGTCAGGTTCAAGAGCGAGGACGTCGTGACAGATATTTTCGCGTAGGCCACCAAGGAAAGTATGTTTCAGTTGGTTTTCGGTCCAATCAATCACTCTGTAAGAAAGTTTTGTAAACTCTGATATGTAATCATCAACTGAGCTTCTCTATTGTATATGAGTGAGTTGTGATCGAATATTTGCTCGATCACCACCCCCAAATCTTTGAAGTAACAAATCAACAAAGAGACCCTAAAGTTCTCGGCCATAGCGGTATTCGAAACCACGCATCCAAATAGAGGCATCAGCCCCAAAGTTACAAGCTGGCAAGCTGCTACTAGAACCCACTGATGTGGGGGTACCTCATAATAGTCTAGGTACCTTTCTGCCATTACTAGCCACCCATAAGGATCATCCCCATTAAATCGAGGTAATTCCATTTTAATGGGTGTGAAATTGGAAGGCTGGTTATATGGGTTTGGGGTTAGTGGAAATGGCGCTATGGAGGGAATGATATGGAAGGAATGGGGGTGAGTGGGTATGGGAGAGGTGGGGTTTGGGGAATCACATACGCCTTCCACCTGAGAATGGAGGTGCTCATGGCGAGAGTCCATGGTGGCGGCGATCGCGTCTGGATCTGAGGAGGTGGCGGACTGAGCGTTCTTGCCCATCTAGCGACGAGCTCTGATATCAATTGGTACGCCCAATCGGTCCACAAACAGAGAAAGATAGGAATTGACAGAGTAAGTGCAGAAATTGTAAAGGAGAAAGGAGAAGAACAAAGACATAAAAGGGGAGAATAGTCAATTTCATTCATCATGCCTTTCTCATATTACAACACATTATTTCGATACAATCTAAAAAAGGAAACCTAACACCAAGCAATTTGGGCTTTGAGCAAAACTTAGTTGAAGACTAGCAAGCATGGGCTGGAAGAAAGAGCTAAAAGGCCCAAACCATATGGTCCTAACAGTTCATATGATTTACAAAGTATTACCGAGTGCAGAGGCGACACAATTATCAAAATTGTGTCACGTGGGTTGAACATATAGGCGTTACACAAAACTTTCTTGTTTATGATTTAGTTATTGATTGTTTTGTATTAAATTGGTTTACATACATTTGTATGTCATAACAATCGAAAGTATTAATTTGGTTTACATATTCGAACACACCAACAATATCACTGAATAATTGCATTTCAACTAAAAAATTTCAGAAGAAAACATTCACTCTCGTAACAATCTGGCCAGAAGCAAAATTCCACTTAAAAAGTTTTGGCACAAAACATTGTGAATCGGAATGAGAACTAGTCTGGGGCCGTGGAACCAAAAGTGATCGACTGATGGTTGAACAACCAAGTCCGCTTTGATTTCAATGTATTTCTCAACAACAATGTTATGAGCCAATTCAGAAATTACATGCTAGCCTGAAAAAGACTGTAAGGCAAGTATGAAATTTTAGGAACTTGGAAAATTAGATATTTATGAAAACAAGACAACTTGGAAATTAGAAATTAGAAACAAAACGATATTCTCTGAGCGGGGGCCTAGCCTAGAATAAACACTCCTAGAGGCAAGGATACGGGCTAGTAAGAGCACAATTGAAAATTATGATATATTAAGAAGAAAAAATCAAATTTTGTAGCCACTTAATACTATAGTTTAATGATATTTCTGTTCATTTGTAAATGAGATGTCTTAGGTTCGATTCTCGTTAAAAACAATTTTAAACCACATTATTGCCAACCCATTATGAGGCTAAGGCCACCCCTCTCCCTTAGTGTGGTATAAATTATATCGTTTATTCAAAAAAAAAAAAAAAAAAAAACCAAATTTTGTAATGTCCATTTTTCTTTGGTACTAAATACAAGTGTTTGACGTTTCTTATTGGACTTACCTTACATATTTATACATCATTAAAGCATAATTAGTTGATAAAATGTATCTACTACAGATCTAGATCTAAAATTAGGTTAATGCATGCTGACCTAAGTTTGAATTAGATCTAAAATTAGGTCAATTCACACTGACCTAAGTTGAATAATCCCTTATTGTCAACAAACATTGTTACACGCACAAAAGAATTTCTTTGTATACATATGATGGGTATAAATACAACATTATTTTTATTTAAAGGAAGTGGTTATCCACAATTTAAAATAATCTTCATATATTATTCTTTTCTTGGTTTTTTTTTTAATTAGCAAAAAGTTCACGAAATCATTTTAAAGTATATGCATATTAATTAAAATATATTAATGTGAGGTGTGTTGTTTTCTTATTTTCCTAGCACATGGTAACACTCGTCTCTTGTTTTGTAGCTCGATTGTTTTTTTTTTTTAATTTATTTTTATGGATAGGTGTTTAATCTTTTTTTAAGCAATGTAAAAGCGTTTATTACTATTTTAATTTGTAAATATGTTAACATATACATACAGACACATATAACATTGTCGGTGGTCGTTTGAAAAAGAAATCCTTTTCTTCCCTACCAGCCACCATAGAACCGTGCCAAATGAGAAAACAAGACAGAATTTGGTAAGAAATCGGTGCATATCCACGTTAATTTGGAAACTCATCAACCCAAAACGCTATCCAAACGTCTCATTTTACTTCTTACATATCTATTGATAATTTATGTCAGTTGATCTTCTTCATTCATCCGATCCGACAATCAAAAATTAAAAAGATGTGTGAGAAATAAAATGAGGTGTGTGGATATCACACCTCAACCCAAAACCAAACGACCCACATAATCGAGACAATTCGCATCCAATGGGCCGAGCGGAAATTTTAAAGAAAAGTTTTCGGTACTGTTTATTTTAACGAAAAATCATATTTTTACACTAAAATATCACTTTACTATTTATTTTATCATTTTTGTTAAAATTCAAAATTTTCAAACTATTTTCATTAATTTTTCTTATAAAAAACCGACACGAGGCGTAATATGAGTCATTAAAAACAAACAAAAAGAGTCAACAAAAATCCGAAAATAAAATTCATATCATTGTTTTTCCTATTTTCCATTTTTTGGTTTTTTGTTTCCAAATTTTCACAAGAATTAAACGAAGAACACATGCTGGTGATACCCGCCATCAATGCCACACTCGATTCTTGCAATCTCAGTGATTAGTGTTTGAGTGATTTGATTTGGTCGTCGTTCGTCGATTCCACCTTTCGAGTCTTCGTTTCCGTACGGTGACTGTCTCTGTATCTCTCTCGTTTTCTCTGTTGGTTTGGTGTTTCTTAGGAAGAAGCAGATCTATGGTTTCGTAATCGAAAATTGGAGCCAGTGTAGGTGGCTTTTTGGTAATTTTGCGTGTTTTCCATTTTTGTTGTGTTGCAGGTTTGAGCTGCTCTGCGCCTGAAAAAATCTGATATTTCGGATGATGAGGTGGGAATTTTGAATGTGGGCATTTATGGAATATGTTGTTTTGTGAGTTGTACTGGAAATTGATTGAAACTGGTTGAATTTTTCTGTGTGGGATTTGCTAGATCCGTATAAAGGTTGGGGCTTTGAATTCAGGGAAAGAGTGCAAGAGACGGTGGAAAATGGGAGAGAGCCAGAAGTTCCGGCTGGGAACCATTGGGGCTCTGAGTTTGTCGGTGGTGTCGTCTGTGTCGATCGTGATTTGCAACAAGGCGCTTATTAGCACACTTGGTTTCACTTTTGGTGAGTAATGCACCTGTTTGATATGAAATTTGGCATATGTATGTATTGGTTTTCTGCTTTGTTTCGGTGGTTGGAATTCTTTAATTTGGTTGCTTAAATACATATACTGTTGGAAAAGAATTTGCTCTAGTTAATTTGGCTGGTGCGTCTTAAAAGCTTGAATGTGGTTACTTTGACGGAAACCGACGGGATGGTTGGTCATGATTCATGAATCTGGAAAAAAAATGTTGATGTTTTGAGAATTCTCATGTGTATTCTCTAAGGCAATTCATTTAAAAAGCCATAATGTGTTACAAAGATTGCTCAGCTCACTTGCTTTTGTTTCTTGTAATTATGTAGTTTCTTTTACTTAACATCATGCTAATGATCATGATATTGTACTATCGCCTTGTCAATGTCATTTAATGTACTAAATCACAATCTGGGTTATGCAGCCACAACTTTGACAAGCTGGCATCTTCTGGTCACATTTTGTTCGCTTCATGTAGCGTTATGGATGAAATTTTTTGAACACAAACCTTTTGATGCTCGTTCTGTAATGGGATTTGGAATTCTTAATGGAATCTCTATTGGCCTTCTGAATCTTAGCTTGGGTTTCAATTCCGTTGGTTTTTACCAGGTAAATTTTTTGTTAGTTCCTGCCTCCCTCTACTCGAGATATCATGCATTTTTAGTGTTGTACCATGATCCCATTCATGCTTTGATTGTTTACTTCTTTAGCTAATGTTAGTACATTTTCATTCAAAATCTGTCAAGTTACCGTTTCTGCATTTTAAAATTTTCATGTAAATTATTGATTTCTGTAGATTTTTTTCCCCTTAATTTTCTATTTCAGATGACAAAACTGGCGATCATCCCCTGTACTGTTTTTCTGGAAACCCTTTTCTTTAAGAAGAAATTCAGGTCAGTATTTATCGTAGATCAATCTGTAGTGGATGAATTTGTTGTAGTTCATTCTAGTTTGAACTAAACCGTGCATGGTTTCTACCTAGGATGTTATATTTGCTTCACTATTTACTTGTGTGGTTAAATTTAGTTTCGATGTACCATTTCATTGAATTTTCAAGTTATACAACCGCATACTGGATCTGACATGCTTACCTTATAATAGTCGAAGTGTGCAGTTTTCACTCTCCATCCTTCTTTTGGGAGTTGGGGTTGCAACAGTGACAGATCTTCAGCTCAATGCTCTGGGTTCCTTTTTGTCCCTGCTGGCAGTTCTAACAACTTGTGTTGCTCAGATTGTATCCTAAATAGAACTGATTTTTTATTTCATGCATTATCACATGTTTAATGTTTAAAAAAAATCGCTTTTGATAAGAAAAGCGAGCAAATCAAAGAGAAAAGATCTGCATTCTTTACTAATTACTATATGGCATTAAGAAAGCATGCTTTGTTTTAGACCTTAACAGCTATTTCAGATGACCAATACGATCCAGAAGAAGTTCAAAGTTTCATCAACCCAACTTCTGTACCAGTCTTGCCCCTATCAGGCAATAACGTTGTTTGTCATTGGTCCATTTCTAGATGGATTTTTAACTAATCAAAATGTTTTTGCTTTTGCTTATACCCCTCAAGTGCTGGTGAGTGTTCAATATTTCCCAAGCGCTGCCTTCCCCAACCCCTTTCCGACATATCTCTCTGTGATATCCTTTATTTTTTGTAACCATGATGTTGCCTATGTTGCAGTTCTTCATTGTTCTGTCCTGCCTGATATCTGTCTCTGTGAACTTCAGTACATTTTTGGTTATTGGAAGGACGTCTGCAGTAACCTATCAGGTCCTTGGACATCTGAAAACATGCCTTGTTTTGGCATTTGGCTACATTCTGCTTCACGATCCATTTAGCTGGCGCAACATTTTGGGGATATTGATTGCTATAGTCGGAATGGTGCTCTATTCTTATTATTGCACTCTCGAGAGCCAGCGGAAGGCTAATGAAGTATCCCAACAGTTACCCCAGGTGCTTACCATTTTTTTCATATCTCATTCACATGTTTCTTTGTGTAATTCCCACTCTGTGCCGAATAATTTGCTAATACTTCTTATCCGCCACATGGTTGCAGACGAGAGAAAGCGAAGGTGATCCTTTATTAGGTGTGGAAAATGGAAGTGGGATGCTAGGGGACGATCTGAAAATTCCTGTATGGAAGAACAAGGACCTACAAGCTTAAAAGCCTTTGCGATCTCTGAGTTCTTTTGTGGTAGATCAAATTTATTGGGGGCAAAACTGTTCAGGCAATGAAGATGTTGCCGGCGAGGGGTTTCAATCTGGGGAGTCTATGGGTTTATGATTTCCAGTGTAGTAGTAAGCTTCAGGGTAAAAGAAATGTCTCGTTTTTTCTTATTTTATATAGCAGTTTTGGTAATTAATTTTGTCGAAATCGGGTTTGGCAAATCGGATTTATACTGAAAATTTTCTGTTGTACCCACCAAATACTAAAAAGCATTCATAAGTGCTATTTTAGTGAAGACAGTGAAAACATTTTATTTACAAGGGTAAGATTGCGTAAAATAGACATTCTCTTTCGACTCTCACAAAGCGATGAGCTTTGTTGGCTTGAGCTCACCCTTTTTTTAGTGAAGACAATGAAAATGCTAAACCGCTGTTTGGTCTGCAGACGTAGTGAATTTGATTCGGACATGTAGTTGGAGATAAAATTCGACGTGGCACTATGCAATTGCTACATGTGAGGCATCGTTTATTTCCCTAGAACATAGTGTCAGCGCAAGACGTTTAATTTTCTTAAGGGTTATTATACAAAATGGTTCCTGAGATTTTCATGAACAATATAAATGGCATCTGAGATTAAAAATCAATAGAAATGGTCCCTGAGATTATCCATCATCCATGATTTTGGTCCTTCCGTTAAAAGCTATTTTGGGAAATTTTCAAAGATTTGTAACTCAGTCGTTTTTTAATTAAATTCGACTCATAATATATCAAATGAAGATAGGAAATTGTAGAATAAGGTTATACCTATTTGGAAGCTCAATGGTTGCCGAAGATGACCTGAAAATAGCCTGAAAGGTGATTGGTCTGTGGGAAAACCAAATTCGACTCATAATATATCAAAAATGAAGATAGGAAATTGTAAAATAAGATTATACCTATTTGGAAGCCCAATGGTTGTCGGAGATGGTCGGAAAATAGCCTGAAGGGTGACTAGTCAGCAGGAAAACTGGGTAAACTTTAAACGTTCATAACTTATTCAATACTCAACAAAATCGAGTGATTCAAAAACAAAAATAATACTTCTTGACGTGACGAAGATAATGGTACCTTTTCGAAGGCTAACTCGCCGTGGTTTAGTCGGACAACGGCTCGAAAGTGGCTAACTATTTTCGAGTTAGCCACTTTCGAGCAGTTTTCCGGCCAAACCACGATGAGTTAGCGGTAAAGAAAGATACCATTCTCTTTGTCTCATCAAAAAGTATGATTTTCATTTTTGAATCAATCGATTTCGTTGCGTATTGAGGAAGTTATGAACGTTTAAAGTTTACCAGTTTCCAGCGAGTTTTCCAGTTTTCCTGCGGACCAGTCACTTTTCAGGCTATTTTTCGGCCATCTCTGGCAATCATTGGGCTTCCAAATAAGTACAGTCTTGTTCTACATTTCCTTATCTTCATCTTGATATATTATGAGTCGAATTTGATTAAGAATCGATTGAGTTACGAAATTTTGAAAATTGCCCAAAGAGTTTTTAACATAATGACCAAAATCATGGATGATAGACCATTTCTATTGATTTTCAATCTCAAGAATCATTTTTATTGATTATGCAAATTTCAGAGACCATTTTGTATAATAACATGCGCCAAAGTTGAAAATAAGTGAAACTATGGGGGAACAAAAATGTAATTTGGCGTTTTATTGTACGTTATAAAATGCAGGCGTGCCACGATATCCAGCTTACGTGTCCCACAAGTTTCTCCGGTTATAAGGCTCTGCGACATTCGCCGAATGAGAACAGACAGGACCTCCACGCTGATTGACGACCTTCACGCTGCCGGACCTGCCCTACGACTATGGGGCACTGGAGCCCCACATTAGCGGAGAGATCATGGAGCTCCATCACCAGAAGCACCACAAGACCTACGTCACCAACTTCAACAACGCCCTCGAGAACCTCCATCAGGGCATGAACAAAGGGCAGCCATCCACCGTCGGGGGGTTACAGAGCTCCATCAAATTCAACGGCGCGGAGGTTCGCTTTTAGTTTGCTACCTTGCACTTGATTTTGATTTTAGGCTAAAGTTGAGTTTGGTTGTTTTAGTTTTGGCGAAGTTCCACTATTCACCATGTAGTTTCAACAATGTAGTTTACTAATTGTTGCAATTCGAGGACTTACGTAATAATTTGCTCATGAGAGCTATGCGTGTGGTGTTTTTACAACTCAAGAAAACCCAAATTACCGTCACATGTGTGGCTCTCGAATTATGCCGAAAAATGAACAAAAATAAGCAAATGTTATTGAATTGCAACAATTAGCAAACTGAAATCTTGATAAGTTACGAATGAAGTTAAGGTTATATTTTAAAAATAAATCGGCATTATGGAGAGTAGTCAACTTGTAATATAAGCACACACAAAATCTCATATATAATTCATGGACGTGTGATTCACACTCTCATCTGAACTATATGGATTAAGGTGGAACTTCGCTAAAACTAGATGGACTGAAATCGTGATTTGGCCTTTAATTTATTTGTTTATTAATTAATAACGTATATTTGAATGTGGAAGGTCATATAAACCACTCTATTTTCTGGAAAAATCTTACCCCTGTCCAAGTAAGTTCATACTTTATTTTAAATCGTGGTTTGGAATTAGTTTGTTGGGCCTTTCTTTTCTATCTAGAAATTGGTTAATAAAATGTAATGTGCAGGAAGGAGATGGGGAGCCTCCAACGGGTTCGTTAGCATCCGAAATTGACGATCGGTTTGGTTCTTTACGTTCGCTGATTCAGAAAATGAATGCAGAAGGTGCTGCTTTGCAAGGTTCCGGCTGGGTGGTAGGTGTTTTGCCTACTTCTTAGCTTTACTATTTGTTCCATTCAATTCTTTAGGATGGATTTCGCCAAAACGAATAGACTCAAGTATTGAGAGTTAACGCTTCTTTTTTTTTTTTCAATTTTGATAGTGGCTTGCTCTTGACAAGGATCAGAAGAAGCTTTCTATCGAAACCACATTCAATCAGTTGCGGTGTTCGAGTCTTTGCTATTGACAATTTGGATTTATGGATTTGGAGATGTTAGGGGCTGCCTTTCAGTTTTAGATCAATTTGCTTTTTGCATACTCCTCAGTTCCTTTCGGGAATTCAGAGGGTACTTTTACGTATAATGCACACATTTGCTTCCCTTATTGGTAAACTTGTAATCCATTTTTCTGGCTGCGCTGTGCATTATGTTGCCTGACGTAAACTTAATGCAGGATCCGCTTGTTACCAAAGGAGCAAGTTATGTACCTTTGCTGGGGATAGATGTGTGGGAGCATGCTTACTACTTGCAGGTAAATTTGCTGCATTCGGTATTATGTTTTTTTATACCCGCGGTAGTTTGATATGGCCGTTTCATGACTAGTTGACAATGAACAAATCTGCTTGATTTCATAAAAATTTTCGGACTTCCGCTTTGTTCCAATATGTGCTGAGCTATTTCGACCTTTAGCCATCTTACTTGATTCTTCATCATGGGATATACCTTGAAGTCTTGAATTATTGACGTTTGTGCAGTACAAAAATGCGAGGCCAGACTATCTGAAGAACGTATGGAACGTTATTAACTGGAAATACGCAAGTGAAGTGTATAAGAAAGTGTGTCCTTGAGATCTAAAGCCATTTTCCTGGTAAGTTTTTAGGTTGAGTTTGTCCACTTTGTGCAGGAATAAGAAGCATCCGTTGATGGGATTCCGAAACTTGTACCGAGACATCCTGTCTTTTCGACGATGCATAATTGCATAGTGTATCAGCTTTTGTGTAACTCGTTTATTTGAGGATCTCCTTTCCTCTTGTGTATTCCGACTTATGATTACTTAAGTTGATGATGGTGAAGCATGTAGCTCCATTTTGTAAATCCTCTTTTTTTTTTTTTTCTGGATTTCTAGTGATGGCAGCACATTGATCATTGACTAACCTGCGGCCCTGGCGGTTTGTTTTATTGCTCATTTTCAAACAAAGATGATTTTCATACGCGTTTTTCTTTTTCCTACACACCATCAGTTATTTATGACTATTGAATTGAATAAATCAAAAGTTAGTCGATACAAACAAACAGGAGTGTGCATAACAAGAAAACAATTGAATCCAAATCTGCAAGCAAAAAAGTCTCTCTATGAATAAGGCAAAAGAAATCTTTTGCAAAGAACCAGTAAGGTAGACAAATTGAAGTTTGCGAGGATTGAACCATTCACAAATAGCACTATTATGAAACCAATATATTCAAATGATAATACTATCAGTGTATCAAAAACGACAATAGGTTAATAAAATTGATATCCACATAACATACATAACATCGAAATGATATCAATATTGATATAATGAAATTGTTTGTTACAGTAATTTACAGTTAAATTGTAACAAAAGTTTTTTATCTGTATCAGTTTAGTTTTCGTTCTTAAACTTTATTAATAATTTTTCTCGTCGTTGAAATCATCCTTAAAATATATTGTGACCTATTCACGTAACCCAGTACATGTAACCAAAATTCCTTATGGATTGAGTAAACGTAGTTTTGATCGATTGTTTTTTTTAGGGGAAATAAAAAAATGAGTGAGAGACAATGAACAGATTTTAGCGGGCCCGCCCCGAATGGATCATAAGACCCCGCAAAACCCTAGTAAAAGAAGCGCACCCATATATATCCTCCAACCTTAAGAGGCCGCCGAAGCGTTTGGCAGCAGCAGAAGAAGCAGCTCAGATCCAGACGGCGGCTTAGGGTTTCACTTCCCTGTAGGCAAATCAGCAAACATGGTAATTCTTCTCTACCTCATATCTCCATCCCCGAATTACACGATTAACGACTAATATTTTACTTAATTCAGTTTGGAAATCTCAACCTCTCTCTGTTTGCAGACTTTCAAGAGAAGAAACGGCGGCCGGAACAAGCACGGCCGTGGCCACGTGAAGTTCATCCGCTGCTCCAACTGCGGAAAATGCTGCCCCAAGGTGTGCTTTTACCTAATTATCCTTTTTTTGTATTTTTATTAAAGTTTAAATCTTTATAGTGAAAGATTTGAATTTCTAAGTGGGTTCTGGGTGTTGAATTAGTTTTTGGATTTTTTTTAAGTGGGTTCTGGTTTTGAATTAGTATTAGTTTTAGGATTAATTTATTGGGTCTGTGTTAAAAAGGACAAAGCTATCAAGAGGTTTCTGGTGAGGAACATTGTTGAGCAGGCTGCAGTTAGGGATGTTCAGGAGGCTTGTGTTTACGATGGTAATTTTTCTTTCCCTTTCTGTTTAATACAGTAAAACTATTCTTCGTTTTGTTTTCGGTGTTATTTTTGTTTTTGGTTTTGATGATTGTGCTGATAATGTTTTTCGCTGTTAGTTTTGTATTTGTTTTGATGATTGTACTGATAATGTTTTACTGGGAATGCTGTTTGATTTGAAGGTTACACCCTTCCTAAGCTGTATGCTAAGATGCAATACTGCGTTTCTTGCGCCATCCACTCCCACGTTGTGAGGGTTCGGTCTCGCGAGAATAGGAGGAACCGTGAGCCCCCTCAGCGTTTCAGGCGCAGGGTATGCTCAAAATTTCATTGCTATGTATCTCTATCTCTTATTTTGTTTTAGTTTATGCCTCTGTGCAATTTGGTTTACGGTTCAGTGTGAGATATACTTTCATTTAAATTGTGTGTTGTGTTTGTTCAATACTTGCGTTTTTGGGGATTTTGTGCCTGAAATTAATACATTATACATTCCACATTCCCCCTACATGGATTAGTGTCCATTTTGTACAAACTTAACGAGTTTAAGAGCAAAGGAGGTAATGCCATCTTGAATTTTCTTAAAAGAGGTTCAAAAGCACCCAACTGCAAGGATGTTATCTCTTTTGCCTTTAGGACATGCATATTTGGTAGCTAAGCTTTGGACTTATTATTTGTTTAAATGATCGTCGTACTTCCATTATTAGTGACACTGAGGAGCTTGAAAACGCATGCTCAACAATTTTGGGTTTAACTTCAAATTTATATCTGCTATCATAGTATTATTTCATTAACATATTTATTGGCAGGGAGTTTCTCATGCTAAGGTATACATGCTTTTGATTTTTTGTATCCAGCTGTTGCTTTCTTCCTTAATTTAAGGTTTTTTATTTGCTAATATTAGGATAAATTTTGAAGGGTGGTACTTATAAATGCACGTTGCTTCCTATCTGTCTAGTTCAGCTACATCCCCTCTCCCGAATGTTAGCCTTTTACTTTTTTAACTATATAGTTCCTACACGGAAGCAACATTTGATGTAATTGGTTATGTGAGACTATAGTACGGAACCTTTTCCCCAATAATGTTGTTATGTGGACTAGGGAATGCTGGGGATGCTGGAGTGTTAGAAAGTAGACTGTATTATGTCTTCACATTTGGCTTTAATTTTTTATTTTGTACATTTGCTTGCATCTTTCATTTTCTTTTACTAAACCTTTCAATTTCAATTTATGCATTTCAGGAGGATACACCTAGGCCCGGTGCGCCTGGTGCTCCTGGTCAGGGTCCACGCGCTGTTGGAGCTGGAGCGCCAGCTGCTCGTCCATGAAAAGGCATCGCATCAGCTGCTTGGTTGCTTTGAGGATGTGCATTGAGTCTTTTAATTTTGGCTGCTACCTTACTTTATTTCCATTTTATCTTTGAATGTTTCTTTGACGCCGTTGTTACTTTATATGTCATACTATCATGTTGTGGGAAGTTATTTGCAAAAGGTAGCAGGAGATTCAAAACCAGAGATTTTCATTTTCGTGTGTTAATTTTCATCCAGTGTTGGTTTTCACTAGATTTTTATTTTCGAAGATTTTGGTACTCTAGATTTTAGGCTAAATTGTAGCCATGGTCTTTGAACGATGTACGAGTTTAGTTTTGGTCCGTGAACTCTAATAATAGAATAGTTGCTCTCATCCTCGCATTATGTCTCGTGTTGCACTAGTGGTACTTTTCGTTATCTCTGATCGGTAAAGTAGGATCCAGGTGTTGAAATCAGTTGTTTTTCTTGATTTCTCCTTATTGCTAGTTTGTTGCTAAGCATTCAATCCAAATTTGTTGGAGTCGTGCCCCCCACGTAGTGATGTAGTTTATGGTAGGACACTACTCGATGAACACCATCACGTGGTAATGTTGTGTTGTGATTAGATACTTAACGGATTTAGGGTAAAATGTTAACAAAAGGTTCATCGATAAGGTTCATATTTCACGAACATCGCCACGTGGTTATGTGGTGTTAATGGTCAAATGCTTTATTGATGTAGGTTAAAACAATGGACAAGCATTGTTTGCCCTCCCACTTCAGGTGTTTTTCCGTGCTTTCTTGTTTATGTGGTCACGGTTAAGCCACGTTAACATTTTATATTACTGTTTATTTTTGTCTTATTATCTGTATAAAAAAAATAATACAAAATGTTGACGTGGCTTAACCTTGACTACACAAAACAGGAGAGCATGGAAGAGCATCGAAGGTGGGAGGGCAGACAATTATTGTCCTAAAACAATAACAAAAGGTTAGGCGTGTCATAATTGAGTAGTCCAGTAGGGTTTGAATTTCTGTAAAGCATTTTTCCATCCATAGGAGATAAGGACTAAAGGTGAACAAGTCCACAGAGAAAGAGATGGATGGTTTGGCGGGCGTAGGAATTGGCTGGATGGCAGGTCGAAGACAGTAGACGACTAGACGTGTTGTTGTTGCGTCACTAATCGGGTGAGATATGAGGTTTCGTATGTCAAAAGTCATCTGAATATTCAAAGAAACCATGTGCACTGCCATCCAAATCCACACACTACACAATCATGCCATTTTGTGGGATACATTATCTTAAAAATTTGAATGTTCAACCGCGTCATCTCTATAAGACATCTTTCAACCTCGCTAGTTGTAATAGTTGTCTTAGTCAGCAATCTTAACGAAATCTTTCTTTGCTCATAAATCCAGCTTGGTACCATACTTTCTTCGACACACTCTGTTTGTTTTAAATGGGAATTACTAGTGAAATCACGGTTATTCATTTTCTTGGGATTCGGAGGAGGCTAGTTGAGAATTTTACCTTACACGTGGTCACGATTAAGCTGATTCACAACTTACAAAGTATCAAACACATTACCTCTCCCTTTTTTGAACACATTTTCCAGTTGGGATATTGTTATTATTGTGTAATAAATATGGCACAGAGCAAGACCATAAGTAAAATGAACAATTTTTAGGTTTTAATTGATAGTGTAATGTATGATTTCATATTTAGGCTCAATGCACTCTATTCCCAACAATTAAGACATGAACCTAATAATATACCCTTCATTTCGTCACAAAAAACAGTGAATGTTTTTATATTTATTAATTACTACATTATTTAATAAAGCATTAAATTTGGGAGGCAGATTTTCTACCCTCCCACTTACCTCCTTCTGTTTGTGTGGTCATGGTTAAACCATATTAATATTTTATATTATTATTCTTTTTTTGTCTTATTATCTCTATAAAAAAAATAATATAAAATATTAACGTGACTTAACCGTGACCATACAAAACAGGAGGGCACAAAAAGTGGGAGGCAGAGAATCTTCCTCCTTAAATTTGACCGTTCTTGCTTTTATGCATGTAGTTGGTACATATCGGTCATACATGCATCAGTAACAACAATAATTCACCTATATGAAAAAGTAAATCGAGGTCAACCACAAAAATAACATGTACAACTAAGCAAAGGGCAGGTCGTATCTGCATCAGTGATCGATTCATTCACGTACATTAAGAATTTAGACACACAAATAACTTGTATCATTAAGTAAAGAACCAATTGTATCTACATCAGTGACTGACAATTGTTCATATGCATAAAAAAAAAAAATCAAATTCACACACAAAGAACAAAAAAAAAAAAACATATTCCCAAGGATCTTCCAGCGGAAAAAAAAAAAAGGACAAAGAATGCGAAATTAGGAAATAAATATTTCATATACTTACGGTATGAAATATGGACAAGGATCCCCAATGTCTGAAAAAAGCAGGCGGCACGAAACAACGTCGTTCGTCTGCATCAGCGCGGTGTTGTGGTGTCTGCCTGGCGTATGCATTGCTGCGGTCACTGTTCTGAAAATTTCCTTCTAGACCTATTTTGGTCGGTTGATCACTGTTTCGATTAATTTATGATAAAATTATATATATTTTAAGCATAAACATACATTTATTTACATGAAATACAGTAAATTTAATTAAATCCGTCTAGTTCTCTTAGACACCCGTTAGAATCCGACCAACCATTTAGACGCTAAACCCCAGCTCACTGCCGAACTAGCACCTAACATCTTTTAAAACGCAACATCATGTGCTTCCTCCTTGACAAGCTGATCGTTTCCGTGGCGGCCTTGCGCTTGCATGGCGTCGCGTCGCTTTCCGGCAGACCTGTGTTGTTGTGTACTCGTGTGGCCCACCAACTGAAAACTCCCAAAAAATCAATTTAACGTTAATTTTCACTATTAGTCCTCGTACTTTAGTTATATTTTTATCTGCTCCTATAGTTTTTCTTACATTTTCATCCTTACGATTTTATTATGAACAGTGACGTTGTTCGAATTCTTCAAACATGAATGTAGCTAAAGCTAGGCCTAAAGGGGACACCCGCTCTACAACGAAGTTCATTTTTCAATCATTTCATGCACGTGCGACATTTTTTTTCAATCCAACCTAAAAATATTTAGCTCCATCCTATCGCCTAATTGAATTTTTCAAGCGAGAAGTATCTATAATTTTTTGAGAGAATCGACAATAAATTGATAATGAAAAAGGATTACAACTGTAATAAAAAAATAAAAAATAAAAAACTTGATTCTGATTATAGAGAATTAGGCGAGCAAAAAATACACATCAAGATCCGACATGCAATTGCACAAACCACCTACCCCTTCTTCTTGCTCAAGAGTCAGAGCAATTGGATGGAGAGGTTCCCATAAGTAAATGGAAACAAAACGAAACTCTAGGGGTACAAATGTTAAGTACAGAAAATACATGAATGAAATTGAAAATATTACAAGGACCATTCGTGCAATTTAACTTAATAATAAAATAACAAAAAATAAAAATTTAAGAAAGAAACAAAAGGGGGGGGGAGAGAGAGAGAGAGAGAGAGAGAGAGAGAGAGAGAGAGAGAGAGAGAGAGGAGGATTTTTGCCGCTTTTGCGTTTGGGTTTTGTGGAGGTGGGGGGTTTAAAAAGGTTTTTCCTCACACCACCAAAAGAAATGAAACTGTTCGTTCCTCTCCAATTCTCCGACCACCACTCTGCTAATCCCTCCCTCAACGGCGCCGTTTGGGCGTTTCCTTCCTCTTCTCTCCATTATTTTCTTCTCCTCCCCCAATTTGGCCTCCATTGATCAATTTCATGGCCCGCCTCCTCTGTTCGGCGCGGCCGAACGACGGCGTTTTCCGCGAGGATCGACCCCGCCCTTCGCCGCCCTCGCCGTCATTGCCGACCTCCAACCCCGATCCCTCCTCCAGAGCCCCTGAGTCTTGGGCCGGAGCCGAGCAGGCGACCCAGGAGATAGTCTCAAAGATTCAGCCTACTCTGGCGGCCCACCAGACGAGGACGGAGGTCATTCAATTTGTGCAGAACCTCATCACATGTAACGTCAGGTGTCAGGTAATTACAATTCAGCCGAATTGCGTTTCTTTCGATTTCAGTTTTCCATCTGGGTTAGTGTTGGTTTTGTGTAATTCTTGTGCAATTTGGTGGTAATGGCGATATGGTTTAGCTGGTAATGTCCAAATTTGTCTAGACTTGCAGTGCCACTGCCCACCTGTAAGCAAATGTTACTTGTGATGTGATTGATCGTAGCTTTTCAACGTAATGACTTCAATAAATGGAATGGAATTTTTGTTTGGAGCTGAAAAAATGGATACTTTACGCGTTAATTGAGTTTTGTTTGGATCCTAATTACTTTTAGAGGCATATTTTCGTGTTCGATTTCTGTTTGGCAATGAAATGTTGGGACTTGGTGAAATTTGTGAAGCAATATTGTTTTCTAGTTCTTTTTTTTTTTTTTTTTTTTTTGAGAAACCGGTGATGTTACTAATGATGTTTCCGAGTTTCTTCATTTCATTGACTTGCTAATAAGTTACGTCTGCAATTTTTGTGTGTTGTTTATCTCACAGGTTTTTCCTTATGGGTCAGTTCCATTGAAAACGTATCTGCCTGATGGAGATATTGATATGACGGCATTTGGCAGTGCAAATATTGATAAAGTCTTTGCAACTGATGTCTATGCAATTATGAAGGGAGAGGAGAACAACGAAGCTTCTCCGTTTCATGTGAAAGATGTACATTACATTGATGCAGAGGTTCTTCTCACCATGATGCCTTTTTTTTTCCTGGGAACCTTCAGTTTTTTGAAAACCTTTCCAATTCCATATAGTATTAGAGTTGAAGTCTCTGGTATTTTTCTTTTGTTTGCATCAACTTACAATACTTTTTTGTTCCATACATTGTCTAGAACTGATTATGTTGGTTCAGAGTTCTATTGTGGTATATTGCCCCCCTTTATATATACAACACAGCTGTTTTTATAGCTCTTCTATTCGCTAGATTAAAGTCGTTGGACTTTACCTTATTAATAGGAAAGGTTTCTGATATTCATGCTTGGATATTATGGAACTCAACATTTGCATGGATTTTGTTGAGTGCTTTTACTTTCCTGTGTTTTAACATCAATGCTTCAGGCTCATTGATGACGCTCCTAGGTTGATGAAGATATCATAATTTTCTTCATTATACATTTTCAATTTCCATTTACGAGGATACATCATCTCAAATTTGGAGGTTTTCGTTGCAGGTTAAGCTTGTGAAGTGCATTATACAAAATATAGTTGTAGATATATCCTCCAATCAGTTAGGAGGATTTAGTACTCTGCACTTTCTTGAACAGGTATGATCACTTCAAATTTTGATTAGCTACGGTTGGTATTGCATAACTGAATCAGATTGCTCCATGCTATTTTAATTTACCTACTATATCACTGGCATGAAAGTTCACTCCTGAGTATTATTTCTCATGTCGCTTCGTGTGCAGGTTGATAATTATATTGGCAAAAATCACCTCTTCAAGCGGAGTATTATTCTGATTAAAGCCTGGTGCTACTATGAGAGTCGTATTCTTGGGGCCCATCATGGTTTGATTTCAACATATGCTTTGGAAATATTAATCCTATATGTTTTCCATTTTTTCCATTCATCACTGGATGGCCCTCTGGCAGTGAGTACTCCCAAGTCAATTTTGAGTCCTTATTTCAAAAATATATATATAAGTTTAAGAACTTAATTACTTTTCATTTCTATAGGTCCTTTATAGATTTTTGGATTACTTCAGCAAATTTGACTGGGAGAACTATTGTATAAGTTTAAACGGACCAGTATGCAAATCATCCTTGCCTGATATAGTGGGTAAGAGATATTATTGTGTGCTTTTGATGTTGGGTGGCTTATTTGTGTTATCGTGCTCTCTCTCTCTCTCTCTCTCTCTCTCTGTGACTCACTCACTTAAACTGCAGCTAAGGCACCCGAAAGCGGGAGAGTTGATCTACTGCTGAGTGAAGAATTTATTAGAAATTGTGTGGAAATGTTCTCTGTTCCAGCAAAGGGGTATGAGACAAACTTGCGAGCTTTTTCCCTGAAGCATCTTAATATAATAGATCCACTAAAGCAGGACAACAACCTTGGGCGAAGTGTCAGCAGAAGTATGCATTCTCTCTCTCTCTCTCTCTCTCTCTCTCTCTCTCTCTCTCGCTCTCATGCTGTTGTGGAGTTTTATCATAGTATGATTGATGGGTTTTCCACAGGTAACTTCTATCGAATATGCAGTGCTTTTAAACATGGAGCTCGCAAGCTTGGTTGGATTCTTTCATTACCAGGGGAATGCATAGCAGATGAGCTGCCCAAGTTTTTTGTAAATACTTTGGATAGACATGGAAGCAATGGTCAGACTAATGTGCACAATAATGCCTTGTCTGGAAGTTCTGAATCTTTGAACGTTTTGTTGGAGCTTGGTGGAGATTTCGACAGTCATGGAATGAACCTGCAATATGGCCCCTTTTTCCCTGGATCTGCTCCATTACCTCCTTTATTTCCCAGTCTTCCCTTGTCACCTCAGCTATGGAAAGAGAACCGATGGGGAGGTATGTCTGAAGCCCTTCATTTCCATCAGAATGCTAATTCTCAAACTAACGTACATGGTGTTGACTGGGGAGCACATGCGTACCATGCAAATGATTCCACTTTCTCCGTTGCTGCTTTCAGAGGAGAGAAAAGGAAACCCCGAGGGACTGGAACGTACATCCCAAATCCGGTAGTGGCAATTTTGTTTTCTATATAATCATTTTTTCAGACTGCATTCTGTAATTTTATATTCATGAGCTTTATATTTTTGGGTTTATTTTTCTATAGAGTCATTCTCAGCAGAGGACTAGTCCTGGTTTTCATAATCTCATGGTTATCTTATTACAGTCTTTTCAGAATTACCGTCCCTTAAAGGATAGGTTGCCTGGAAGGGGAAGGAAACAGGCACCAGGAACTTGTTTTCCATTTCAGAGACACGCCTTTGGTTATGGCTTCACTGTAGCTCCTCAACAGTCAGTCTCACCTAGAGAATGATGCTGAGAGCTCTCAGAAGCGGAGTACGTAGTTTTAAGTCATGGAAACTCCAACATTAGATTACCATTAACCTCACATGCCTTTTTGGGAGCCTTTTCATGACAACAGTTTCTCCAACTTGCAAGCGAAACTCGACTCTAGATCCTCATCCCTTCAGTTAAGGGAGGGAGGCACCCGTGCCAGAATTGAATCATCAAGCAGAGTTGTTTGGAGCCGATGAGGAGAGGTAGTTTGATTTGGTAATTTGAAGTAGTCCTGCACAATAGCTTTCTTCAAAAGCTAAAGTTCTCTTGTTGATGTCCACCACTCACCCCTCGAGTGCCATTGAAGGAAGGATTATGCATCGGAGAATGAAGACGCTTATGACGGTAGGTGCTAATACACTAGACCGAGCTTCCGGGAAGGCTTGTTGCTCTCAGCCTCGATATCCTTGGGGACCTCTGTTGTTGGTAGTTTCGATGTAGAATGCACATGTTGTACATGCTGGTTCCTTTTCTTTTCCGTTTCATATCTATGCGCACATTTGTGCGCCTTCATTGGGTTGGGTGGATGTTGTATATACGGGGCAAAGTTTGCCCCTCGGCTTGTCATTCCCTCCCAAATTTTCTGGTTCTAAACACACTACTGAGAAACCTTTGTCAGGTATTTCGGCTAGAACTGGTTAGCATACACATGATGAGATATATAAATGTAACCAGGAAAGTTTTGGTTATGTTTAGGATTTTTTTCGGTCGAATGTTACTATGAATTGATGAAAGTTTATTTTGGTCAAGTTCATTTGTTTTAAGTGAAGTCGTGACAGTTGTAGGTCTGAGTTTAATCAAGTTGCTTAGAACAATGTGTTTTTTTCCTCTCAGTAATCGAGTTTGAACACCCTCTAGAATTTAGGTTTTATATTAATTTAAAATATTTGTACTAAAAAAATGAATCAGCTACAAAGGTTTCTGTGTAGGAACCTTGTGCTTGACGCAAGATGAATAAAATGGTAGCATGTAAGGGCTCGTTTGGTGCCTCGATTCAATTGGATTATAAGGTTGAGGTGAATGTTTTTTCATTTTTAGGGAGGATTTGAAATGGTTAGACATGAAGGAAACTCTCTTCAAATCCTGCTGATTGTTTGCTCCTAAATCTACGTTTTTGTGAGAATTTAATAAATAATTCTTGTACTTTCATGTTGAACAAAGTTTATTCATTTCTTCCTTCAACACGTCTTGAGTATCCAATCCAATCTAATCCCACCAAATCAGCCCTAAAATGATAAATCCACCAACTTTATCCCTTGAGGTTCACCTGTTTCAGTTAGTACTTGAGGGTTAAGTAAGAACATGCAAACCGAACTCATCATCAAGGCACCAGTGGTCTAGTGGTAGAATAGTACCCTGCCACGGTACAGACCCGGGTTCGATTCCCGGCTGGTGCATCCCTTTTTTCCTTTTTTTGTCTTTTTCAGAAAGAGAACCTAATGAAAGGAAAGTTTTGTCCACTCCAGAATCCACATTTCCAACCACACAGTCTCCTGACGACGTGGCAATCGACTTTTGGGAAGAAACAAATTAAGTCGTACATGGTTGGCACAATCAAGTAGGAAGAAGAGGGAATATGATCTTCTTCGGATACTCAATCAAACATGGAATTAGAAATTATATTTAAAATTTTAATTTAAAATTAAATATAAATACGAAAATTAATTATACAATATATAATGAACGAACACGATTAATTAAATTTAGAAATTTCACAACGAGCATCCGAAGAATATCCTTGTCCGAAAAAGAGCATCTAAGTTGCTTTGTCTCTCACATTATTTATTCTTAATTATTATACAAAGACTATGAACTTGAACCGTATATTATTATTATTGTATTCTATATAAAATTGGCTGAATTCATTTGATCTGTCCATTTCATCCTTCCTCCTTCCTTCAACATCACAATAAACCTTTCAACGGCCTCCGCGGATATCATCCACCACTAAACAAAATGTGGGCGGCTTAACACCCTACATTTACACATTACAATTCAATAAGACAAACAATCACATTTCTGAATTGTGTGCGTACAAGCAGATTACTTAACTCACGAGGAGATCATAGTCAGGGCCGGCCTTGAGATTTCAGGGGCCCTATTTGAAAGTGAATCGGAGGTCCTAAAAAGTACTAAAGATTTTTTTTATTCTTCAAAAAAATATTTTAGTTTTCAATTGAGCTTCTATAAATTTCATGTTATTGTGTGAAATTTTTATATTATTTTGTGGAAGTTATGCATTTAATAAAAATAAACTGATAAAATGATGGAGATGAGTTTTGAACCATCCAATAATACCACTTGCATTAAGACTCAAGTTTATAATATTCTACACATACTAATATATATAGGTATATGAATGCAAAATTGGAAAATTAGGGGCCTTCCGATTTGAGAACCCTGTGCGGTGGCACCACTTGTACCTCTTCAAGACCGGCCCTGCATAGTACGGGAGAGGTAGATGAACTCTATCAAGAATTTGTTCGTATTGATCTCATATTAGTTATCACGTATGATAAATAATGAATTTCTTTGTCAAGTTTATTTACCTATTGTAAACATGATCGTTTTGCAGGTTGGTATGTGTGTGTGTGTTCTCGTGTAAGTGTAAAACTCGTACGAAAATCTATGCAGGCGACATTGACACCCAAGTCTTCCAACAGTATTAGAGCCACAGTTTGTCTTAGCAAATTACTCAAGTAACAGATAAACACCAAGGAAAAAGAACAATTCTGGATCTCTTTCTCCTAATTCATCAAATTAGAGGATCTGTGTTATTGAAATTTGATCCAACGGCTACAAACAGAAGCTCACTTTTAAAGTTATAATAACTTCAACCGTTTGATTAAATTTAAATGACATGGATTCTCTGATTTGATGGATTAGGAGGAAGGAATCCGGAGATGATCCTTTTCCAAACACCAAAGGCAAGCATAAAACTTGTCTTATTGTACCTGTTCATCTTCATCCTAATTTTTGTTAGGGGTGTGCTATCCATACACTTTTTTTTACTTCACACACACCCTTTATTAATTTATGTCCGTTGATCTTCTTCATTTCATCTAATTCGACGGCCCAAAATTAGAAGGATGTGTGAAAATTAAAAAGGAGTGTGTGGATATCACACCCCTTTTTGTTGTTGTTTACACATGTAAGAATTTAGAGTAATGTTATTCTTAGCATAATTTTATATCATATTTCTTTACCATTTTAGGTGGTAGATGAGTTGGAGAATCTATATCATTTAATTTCAATCTTTTTAAATGATGATTGTGATATACAAGAAGTCTCCTTCTTCCACCTAAGATTATTTAAGTGTTTTAATTAATAAAAAGATTGAAATTAAATAATATAGCTTGTTCAACTCATCTGACACCTATGATGATAAAGAAATGTGATAAAAATAGCATTACTCAATAATTTAAGCCAAATTAATCAACAGGCACAGTTGTCTAGTCATACTTTAACTATAATTACCTGCACTAGTGTGCATATATATGGGGTGCCATACATATTTTTAATAAAGTATTTCAATGATATGAGTCGTTTATTTTTCAAATATTTTCTTAAAGATCATGTGTATTAAAAATTACTCAAATATAGGTTTTTTTTCCTTAGGAATCATGTCTATTAAAAATCATTCAAATATGAAATTATATAACAGTTGGCTGAATGATTTGGATTGCTTTGTAGAACCGTATTTGTTCATTTTCTTCATTATTTAAAACAATCATTGAGTTTGACTATTTTCGTATTCGCTGTGCATGAACTTATAAATGTAATACTCCATTATCTATATAATAGAAAGCGATAGCTCCAATTTGGGGTCACGCATGCTGACAAAGTTTTTGGGGTCACGCAGTTGACAAAAAGATTAGGACAAAATTGTCCCTCAACCAAAAACATTCAAAAGCAGCCCAAAATAATATATCAAATAATATAGGGGTAATTTGGTCATCATAAAATATAATAGAAATATAAGTGAGAAGAGAGAAAAGAAAAAAAAAATGAAAAGAGCTTGAAAACTTTGAGTTTTAATGATAAGGACAAAATAAAGAGTAAAGTGAATAATACCAGGATTAACTTTTTAGTGTAAAAATATGGTTTTTCATTAAAACTCCCTAAAAAAATGAAAGGATAAGTGAAAGTTGATGGTGCCTACGTGAAGGGGAAAGAAAAATATAATAAAAATCTATATAATAGAAAGCGAGAGCCCTAATTTGGGGTCATGCAGTTGACAAAAAATATTAGGACAAAATTGCCCCTCAACCAAAAAAATCCAAAAGCAACCCAATATAATATATCACATAATGTAGGGGTAATTTGGTATTTTGGTCATCATAAAATACAATATAAATATAAGTGAAAAGAGAGACGAATATAAAAAAAAATGAAAGAATAAGTGAAAGTTGATGGTGCCCACGTGAGAGAGAAAGAAAAATATAATAAAAAATAAGGAAAATGATGAATATTGTGTTCAAAACATCTTAAGAGACGCATGGCGGCGATGATAAATTAGTAAAGTTTTTTTTTTTTTTTTAAATTAGTACCTCACAATAGGTTAATAATAATGTGATTCAATCAGTTGTTTATTAAATATGATTTTTTTTATTTATAAAAAATGTCTTTTGCACATGGATAATAATATGATTAAATTAATTGTCAAATGATTGTTTTTTTTTAAACAAACGATATTATCTACACCAAGGGGAAGGAGGTGAGCTTAGTCTCACAATGAGCTAGTAATAATGTGATTTAATCAATTGTTTATTAAATATTATTTTCTCTATTCTTAATGTAAATTCTATAGAAACCAATTTCATTACTTGAATTCAGCTGCTTTAATTGGTTTATAAGGGGTTTCTTTTAGCATGATTTAAAATTATTCATTTACTTCAAATATTTAACTTTCCTTTTGTCAATTTATGCATTCAAATACATTTAAAACTTGTAAGTTGCGCATAGCAAGCCGTGAATTTGGACTAACAACATTATACTTTGTGGTCATGATTTACCCTTATTCATGCGCGTGCATGAAGGCTAGTTAATATAATGCAACTCGTGAATTTGGACTAACAACATTATACTTTGTGGTCATTATTTACCCTTATTTTAATGTATAATTGGATTCGGCTGCACAGACAAAAGCAAATGGTTCCATAATTACATTTCACCATGTTTTATTAATGTTTTTTTCTTCAAATTTTACCCGACAAGACGTGACTTGCTTCATTAGAAATAGAATGAAAAAATGGTAATGGAAAGTTTTTCCATTTAATTATGATAATATTTGTTCTTTGTTAATTTGTACACTACAACCCACAAACAAAGTGTCTTCCCCTTCTCACGTGTCTGAATTAGTCCAAATTCATATTAGGGTTTTCAGATATTTATCCTGTAATTCTTATCAACAAGTTTTTTGTAAATTACTACAAATTACAGAAGATGAGTCGCAAGATGGCATGTGTGCATGCGTGGCCGAAATAGTCAGCCAAATAAGGGTATAAAAATGTTTTGGTGACAAATTTCACAGGTTTCATGCAGCATATATATATATATATATATATATATATATTGAGGTAACTGTGAAGTATGCTGTGAGGAGAAGAATGGGGCCAAATACAAAGAAGAAATATCATTGAGAAAGAGAGGATAAGAATAGAATAAGTGGGGAGTGGAGGGACCCCCATGAAAAATTGAAATGCATGAAAAGATAAGTGCGAGGTTGATAGATTTGTCAACCCAATACTAAATACTTGGAAGAATCATGAGGTGGGCGCCCTCAGTGGATTCCCACAGTTATTTAAGAAATTTATGGTGCATCGAAAATACGAAAATAGGGTTTGGAAAGTCGGATTACGAATTATAGCTCACAGTTTTTATGAAAAATAACATTGTAGTTGCAGATTGTGATCGACCGGTAAGAGAAAATTCCAGTGAGTAAGAAGCATCCTTACCATTTACCAACAACATCAAGTTTGTTTAGCAGTGCTTGGACAAGTGCCTAAACAAAACGTATTTGCCTTAAGGAAAATGCTGGAGAGGGTCGAAGACTTGAGGGGTTATGTTTTTAAATCATATTTTGTAAGTCACATGATGTATCAGTTTATAGTTGAGATCTTTATGATCTATAAAATATGATTCAAGTATACATCATCATTAACTTAACTTTAAGATGAAACAAGGGAAAGCGTTCATATTATTGAGCATATAATGGATGCTAGTCCAGATGTCTGTGGACTTGACTCAACTATCATATGTCACTGGCATATACTAGGACTGGGAGCATATCTTGAAAGAAATTTTAAGTTTAAATCTCACTTATTGCTTTTTTATTATAAGAACAAAAGAATCAAACCCATATCTTTGAATGCATAAAAGAAAGAAAAAAACTCTTAAAAGGGTTTGTGATACACGTCTCTTGCATAGCTCTTACTAGTTATAGGGATTAACTTGGCTCTTCCATGGTGAGGAGTTCTCCTCAAGATGCTTTGTAACAAATTCACAAAATTTCATGTTTATGATCAAAATTGTTCATATTATAAATAACTCAGTAAAGATCATTTCTTAAAAATCAATAAAATATAAGATTGTTTTGTCATCGAACTATATAAAAACAAATAATCATGTACAATAAAAGTATATTTGTCTATCTAATTATTACGGTTGGTTGATTAAATAACTTTATTTTTAATTAATATTTTTATAAATATAATTTTTATAAAATGATTTATAATAATGTTATCATGAGATTCCATGAATTAGTTTAGGAGCCAAACCGTTCCTCCTATTTATTATTGAAATTTTTTTTTTTTTTCTTTAAGTCAATGGGTTCACAGTCAACTATATAATGATGGTCACATTAAACATTACCAAACGGAAGTCCAACCTACAAAATGCAAAAAAAGGCAAATCATTTGATGCAATAAAACAAGAAATTTTTTTTCCTGTTCTATTTTGTTCACATAACACAGCTAGGTACACCAAATGTAAGAATACAAATGGTTGGAAGTTTAAAAAAAAATTTAATCACTTATATTATAATACTTTGTCAACTTAATTATATTTCCGACACACTAAAAAATCTCGCCAATAAAACAATAGTCCTAGGGAGTTGCTGCCGCCACCACCACCAACTCTCACATCTCGTCCTGTACAGTCTACTAATGGTGCAGTATTTGCCTCTCTCCTATATTTACAGCTTTTACCACTTCTCTCCATTCACTTGAAATCTCAATTGCTTTGTCCGCAACAACTACAAAATCCCGCAAAGTTGTACAATTTGATTTCTTCCCTTTCCTACAAATGGTACCAACAATGTGCAGCCGCAGATTCTTCAAGTTTCGTACCCCATCTTCCACTCCACCGCAATCTCTCTGATTCCTTAAAACTTTTGGAAACTTCCCAGACTGCCCCTTTCCAAAACCGCACCAACTATTCCTCCAAAATTCGCCACACAAACACAACTCTTCCTTTCAAAGTTTCAAACTTCCTCTCCATCTGCCCCTAAAATTTGACATCTTCTTAAAAACCCAAATCACGAATGGTTGCCAAAAAGTACGAGTGGGCGTCACGCGCCGTGGTAGTGAGCGTGGACTGTGTGGGTTGGATTATGCTGAGGATTGACTACTCGAGGCTCTTCTGGCTCTTGTTTGGTGTCTTCTCTTATGAAAACCACGAGGGAAAGCCTCGGATTTGATTTCCCAAATTTCCCAGTTTTTATTTTCCACACCCTTTAATTTTCCCACCACACCCTCTTAGATTACATTTAGCTACCCTTTTATTTGTTTCTAGTGATCAACTGCTCTGTCTCTGGTTTGTTCGTCAAACAAAAGAAACAACGTCTGAATTTGTAGTCTTGGGAACTGGGAAGTCATTAGTTGGGATCCTCGAACATGTCGAAGGCAGACAAGGCTGGCTATGTTGAAATGGATCCTACTGCGAGATATGGTCGGGTATGTAATTTGCATGTTACCATTAATTTGTTTTCTGAAACTTTTTTAATATTTTGAACGTTAACCAGTTGCCGGAATCGATTGTTTTGTGGTTCAAAGTGTACACCTTGCTTATATTTTTCATGAATTTAAGATGTTTTAGTTCCTTTTTTTTGTTAAAGTTGGTTACTTTTTGTTTCTTTAAGTTGTTTAATTAGATGGGTTTTGAGAACTATCTGAAAAACCATGGAAATGATCTTAAACTTCGGAATATCAGATTATCAGATATTTGAGTTTGATCAAATTGGTGAGCATGGTTTTCTTGCTCGCCATGAGTAGGTAATCAAAATTATATTGTATGTGTATGTATCTATGGATATATGTATGTATATCTGCGTGCATGTATGTATGTACGTACGTGTCTATGTACTTATAAGTCTTATACACAAGTTAAAAAGAAGAGTGACTCCAAGCCAACAAGCTACACCCTTTGTGAGGGTCGAAAGAACGTCTACCGTATACGCAGTCTTACCTTGCTTTGCAAATCTGTGATCTTTCAGTCACAAGTAGAATAACATTAAGTCTGTGGTTATAGAATTTAGATAGTTTTTAAAGATGGAATAGTTTATTTGGTCAATCTTGTTTATAGGGTGAGTCACTGTCTAATTCATTATTAAGTACTTTAGTTTAAGCAGGAGTAATAGCCATCCGGGTGATCCCGATGACCTTAAAGTCTAACCCATTGTCCATTAGTTTTGATGACAGTTGGTGTTAAGAAATATTGTTAATTTAATACAAGATGCTAATTCTTCTCTCAATAATATTGGTTTTATATTCTGTGAGTTCTTTGGACTTGGATTGATGGTGCTTGTTAGGAGTTGAGAGAATCGGGGATTAAATTTGATTGTTTAATTTGGTGCTTCATTAGTTGAGTAGTAAAACAAAAGCAAAAGGTTTCTGGGCCTATGCAAGCAAGCATCTAGCTGGAAGTTCTGTTTTAAATAAGGAGCCTTGAGGCGCGCCTATATGGCTTTGGAGGCGGGGCAGTGACAAAAACGCCTCTGTCCAGGGGGAATAGTCTTAAACTCGCCTAGACGTGATCGAGGCACGCCTAAGGCGTTCTACTGGGCATTTTCTTTATAAAAAAAAAACTGCCCAAGTTCAAGTTCAGTTGAACTATATGACATATACCCTCCAAGTTCAAG
Source organism: Pyrus x bretschneideri (assembly GCF_019419815.1). Taxonomy (NCBI): domain Eukaryota; kingdom Viridiplantae; phylum Streptophyta; class Magnoliopsida; order Rosales; family Rosaceae; genus Pyrus; species Pyrus x bretschneideri. The sequence goes on along the minus strand of NW_025999787.1, from coordinate 9,392,167 downwards.
GTCAACTAGACTATATGACATACCCTCTAAGTGCAACTAGACTATACGACATACCCTCCAACTAGACTATATATTAATAATTTTAGGTCCCGTGAGGCGAAGGGCTTTTGCCTAGGCAGGGCTATCCATGCAACGCCTTAGCTTCGGCTACTTTGCCTTTTAAAACATTTGTGCTTGATGCTATATTATCTCTGAAGGGACAACCTTGTAATACTATTAGAATGAGAGCTTCAAATCCGATTATGCCCCGATGAGTACTCTTTAACTAAAAGTCAGTTCCTGACTCCTGAGCATTTGTTGTTACCTGATATTGGTGGACATTGGATTAAAATCAGCAGAAAAATGTAAGACCAGGATTATGCATTCAACAGCAATTAACCGTATGTTTATAATTTCGCGCGTTGAGTCAATTAATTTGTTCGGGTTTTATGTATGGAAATGATCTTTTCGATTGCTTTTTGAAGTGATGAGAGCATTTTCTTTGTGTTGAATAGTTTGAAGAAGTTCTTGGCAAAGGAGCAATGAAAACAGTGTACAAGGCAATTGATGAGCTGCTTGGGATGGAGGTGGCATGGAATCAGGTAAAGCTTAATGAAGTTCTTCGCTCACCAGAGGATTTGCAGCGGCTCTACTCAGAGGTTCACCTCCTTGGCACCCTCAACCATGACTCCATTATTCGGTTCTACACCTCTTGGATCGACATTGAGCACAAAACTTTTAACTTCATTACTGAAATGTTCACATCGGGGACGCTAAGACAGTAATCTCCTTTCCAACTTTAGTTGCTAACTCTAGTTCCTCAATTTGCATATCTTTTGAACTACCCAAATGGAGAAAATGCAACAACGGACCCTCATTGTAGCCTCTGCTCTTGAAAGTCGTCTCTTCATTAAATTTATGTTAATGAGAAGGACAACTGATCAAGAGATTTTGAACCGTTATCCTTGATACTAATTCTTAAGCATGAAACAGGATTCCTATTCAATGCATTTCGCTAAATGTATTGATAAACTACTCTATCCTTCATATTGCAGGTATAGGAAGAAATATAATCAGGTAGACATCCGAGCCATAAAGAACTGGGCCCGCCAGATCCTTCGGGGTCTTGTACATCTACATGGACATGATCCTCCAGTGATCCATAGAGATCTTAAGTGTGACAACATCTTTGTTAATGGGCACCTTGGGCAAGTCAAAATTGGTGATTTAGGGCTTGCAGCAATTCTCCGTGGTTCCCAATCTGCTCACAGTGTTATAGGTACTCGTTTATCTCCATTATTAGCTCAAAAATGCTGGCACTTATTTCCGCTAGAAGATAATTTGTCTCTCGATACTTTCAGGCACTCCGGAGTTCATGGCACCAGAACTATATGAGGAAGATTACAACGAACTAGTCGATGTCTACTCATTTGGCATGTGTGTTTTAGAGATGCTTACATCTGAATACCCATATAGTGAGTGTGTCAACCCTGCACAAATCTACAAGAAAGTGACAGCGGTAAGGTGAAGTTTCAAAGTCAAGATTAATAGGTGTTAGCGAACAGAACCTTACCTGTTTCTACTGTATTTCTTCAGGGGAAGCTTCCAGGAGCATTCTACCGGATTGAAGACTTGGAAGCACAGAGATTCGTAGGGAAATGCTTGGTAAATGCATCAAAGAGATCATCGGCTAAAGAATTAATGCTTGATCCATTTCTCGAGTGTGGCAAAGATGAATCATTGCCTTTGGGAAAGCTTGGACTCCCGAAGCCATTTTTAAATGACAAAGAAATGGAGAAGCTGCAATTGAGCGATTATCCTACCAGGACTGACATGACAATCACGGGGAAGCTAAATTCTGAAGATGATACCATTTTTCTTAAAGTTCAGATTGCTGATAAAGACGGTACTATTTAACAACCTCTGGCTCTTGTTGTAGTTAAAGTGAACTCAAGAGATTCAAATGGTGAACGTTTCTTCAACTTTTTCTCATGCAGGTTCTCTTAGGAACATATATTTTCCTTTTGATAGATTGAATGATACACCATTTGATGTTGCAACGGAAATGGTCAAGGAATTGGAGATCACTGATTGGGAACCATTTGAAATTGCTAATATGATTGAAGGGGAGATATCTGCTCTGGCACCAGATTGGAAACCTGAAGCCTACCACACATTTAATTATCAAGATGATGACGACGATGGACCTCACCACCCTTCTCACTCTTATTCCTCATCATCCCACTCATCATTATCAGGCTTGATCAGTTCTCATGGGATTAACAGAATGAAAAATGCCTGCGATTGGTTCCAAGGTATGGCTCATAGAACTAAGTTATTTTTGGCCCCTTACTGCTTGAACTAAAAGCCCAAGGTGAATATGGCCGTCTTTTCTATACGCTAGTCTTTCCTGGAAGGCCATTGCCTATGAATGCTCTTTTGTTTTTCCATTCCTTTTTTTATAGTCCATTAGGGATCAATGGGGCTAGTTGTACCCCTGTTCCATTTCTTATACCACATCCTTGGTGAAGAATGGACTCCATCCCAAGTCCCTATAGATATGTCAAGAAACTTTACGGACCTGACGAGAACATAAAATCACATGATAATATCTTGACTATCATCTCGGATTCCTAGGTAACGCCTTTAGGGATGCATTTACTGCTAAAATTACTGACATAGGGATTAAGCTAAGCCTCATCTTAAGATTTTGAGTCTTACATTTTAATTGCAAATGGTTGCCGTTGCAGATGATTTGCTTGATGAGACCAGCTCACAAAGCTCTTCGCACTCAGGAACATATTCCAACTTAAGTTTCATTTCTGGCAATGAGCACGGCACTAAGATGATCCCCACAGGAGGAGACAAACATCCCATATCAAAATGTCACAAATCAACAAGGTTTTGTCCCGAAGAAACCAGCAATGCTGGGCAGTCCATAGCGAAAAAATACGTTGGGAGATGCAAAGCTTTACTAGCATCTGGTTCGAAAGATGAAAGGATCATGGACAGCCGTAAATTGATGAGGAATAGGTCACTAGTAGACATAAGAAGCCAACTACTGCACCGGTCTGTGGTTGAAGAGGTGAATAGGAGGCGCTTGTTTAAGACGGTGGGAGATGTTAAAACTATTGGGTTTCAAGCGCCTTGTGATGTTTCAAAGAAGTTGTAGAAGCCATTAGCTGCTGTTTGTTTTGTTATACAAGAACCACAAGCAATGAGAAATTAAAGGAGGCACAAACTTGATAAAAAACTAAAAACTCACGTCACTAGATTAATTTCTAGTTTTCAACATCATTGCAAAAAGCAAGAAGCACTTATCTCAAATTGTATAAGAATAGTTTGCATATGGTATTTGTTTGTTTTTCTAGTGCTTCTAGTTTTCCTATCCAAGAAATTAGAATGTAAATTCAAAGGTAAGGCCAATCAAAGTTTGAACTTGTGTTATTTAAAAGGAATTTTGCCGGGTAAATTACACCAGTTACTTTGTACATTTCTTATCAGCAGTAAAAGTAAGAGAGGAGTTTATTTCGCAATCTGGAGATGCAAGAAATGACAGTTTACTGCCTTGATTTCCTCCCGATATGGTGGGGGAATAGTTGGGAAGCTACAAGCAAGGACTGCTTTGTACTAATGAAGTTGTCGACCACTTCAAGAACCAAGTGACATGTTGTAAAATTTCTGTGCAAACTGATTAGTATTGTAATTATGCTTCCATAATATTTTCTATAAATAAATGGCTAGTTTGTTAAGGTGTTGATGCCCTTTTCATTTAGTTCTTGCCATAAAATAAAATTTATTTAGTTTAGTCCAGACAATTGATAATCTTAATGAGAAACACTTACGATCAAACTACAGAAATATAAGTTCCTCACCTATAGTTGGATAACAGTTGGGTCTAGATCAGGTCTTCTTTCTTCCAAATGAACTTCTAGGTGCGGTACCTATGAAATGGAGTTTTGAGGGATTTATGTAATATGAATGCCATCATGATGGTGACACAAACCAATTATGTACTGGCACGTGAAAAAGTTAAAACCCATGTTATGCACTACGTTCACAATTAGTAATTCGATGTAAGTAAGTTCTCTCGTTTGGAAGGAATTCAGTCCTACCCTTTGCAGCTAGGAGGCAGCAAGTGCCAAATATGCAGGTGAAGTGAGAATCCCATGTCCATATGCATGAGGATGCTTGTCTTCACTTGTAGGTATGAGTAGTCCCTGCCTGGTTATCTAATTCATGGTAACACAGACTGATGTGTTTTAGGTATGGGTTGTTTCTTGTTTGGAAATTGCTTGTATCTATAATGTGGAATTATTGAAGATGGGTTAATAAGGTAGCTCCTTTAGGAAAGTTCCTTGATGGATGTGTTTTGCTGATTTTGTATATGTGAAGGCTGTAGACTTCTTGCTAAATGCGAAATCCAAACAGTCCTTTAGCCGGGAATCCTGGGTTTTGCACATTTTTTTTGTAGGTTATTATTATTATTAAAGGAGTGAAAATGTTCGAAACTATTATAATAATTTAGATAAATGAAAGTTTCAAAGTTGGGATGCATGAATAAAAATCCAACATCTCATTTATTAGGATATTAGACCACATATTTGTAGGTTTGGTGATGAATAAGAGTCTGATCATGTTAGTTCTAACTCCCGAGTCCTACTATACATCACTGCATAATATATACACGCACATTGTCTTTTAAGTGGTTTCCGTCGATCCATTAAATCCATTTGAATTCTTAAGCATATATCTATCCTTTGAATTCATCAACGTATGTCATACATTGTACTCTGAATTTTTTTTCTAATTAACTCCATGTCTTCACCAAATCGCACTTTAAAAAATTGTAATGATGGTCACATGTAAAAGAAAGCCATGCCCTTCTAATTAATTACATTCCAAAATTATTTGATTAAGATCTTCTTCATGAAACTATAATTAGGGACCCAATTTGGAGTTGATAATGAGTTGTGGTGATGAGAGGTATGGAAGAAAAATCACTGATGCTTAATAATTAGAGGTAGCATGCTGTAATTGTTTGTTAAATGGTCATGTACTTACTGCCCCATATCATGTTTTAAGTGAATCCTATAAAATGAACTCTTAAAATACGAGAAAGAAAATTTTAACCAAGGCTTTTTCTTCAACAAGTTATTAGGTGAGAGAAATTTGAACTTAGAACATCTTCTAGATTTCTAGCATTAAAAAAAGGTGATCCCAAGTTAATAAGATTTCTTGCTTTGCGAGAGTTTGGAGGAAGGGGGAACGTTTATTGTACGCAGCCTTATTTTTGTTTTGCAAAAAAATTGTTTTCACTACTCAAACCCATAACATTTTAGTTTATCTTTACCAGAACTTCTACTGGTATGATTTATTCCCGGAGAAGATTATGACTGACCTTTAATTAGATTTCTTTCCTGAATTTTCTATGTGGTCCTAATTGGATTTATTTTCCTCAAACTGGTACTTCTTTGTTTGTTGATCCTCTTGCATGTTATGATGTGTCCAAATTCGATATCTTGTCATGTAAGGTTTGCTTGTCATATTGCACCTTCGCAATTGGTAAAAATACCTACTCTCTCTCTCTCTCTCTCTCTCTCTCTCTCTCTCTCTCGGTACATACCACTGAGCAGTAAAAAATCCCAAAGTTAAATCTTGTATATAACTATTTAACAAATTTCTGCAACTGTACGTTAAATTTCACATTAAGCTCTTACAGTTTGACGTAGCATTGTAACCAGACTTGGAAGATAAAGAGAGAATTAATATTTGACCAAGTCATTTTCTCGCCCCTAGCAATTAGGGTCTTTCGTAGAGAAAGTTTTAACCTAATAACTTCATATGTGGGTCGACTAGTTTGCCTGAAATGGCTCTTTAGGTTATGCTAGGTTAATAATTTGATATCATTTCAATATAACCAGAGAAGTATCAAGTCGACATGTGGTACCATGCCAAGTATTTTCTATAGATAAAACCAAGTGTGAGTTTATCTTTTTTCCTATTTGGTTTGTACCTACTATGTAGTGTACATGCACAATGCATGCCTTCAAAGGAAATTCACTTTTATAAATATATAACTTTTTTCTCAAAAAAAAAAAAAAAAAAAATCAGTTAAAGCGAAAAACCTCCCAAATAACCAGTATCTTTACATTAGAACAAAGGAGCAGGTGTAGCCTGTGAAGAAAGGGTCTGATCCCGAATAAACATGTTAGGAAGGGATACTCCTATATTAGTTACAACATCAGTCACAAAGTTTGTTTTCCGATAAATATGCTTCCAAGTCACACAATGAAACGAAAATACCAACCAACAAAATATATATACTTTTACTTTTTATCTATGAAGCTCTTTATTTCCAAGAGACTGAATGGTGAAACATTGGTGGTCCTATATTACCAAAAACTGATGATACCCTATAAAATTAACCTATTATCTGCTATGAAACGATGGCAATTGTTATATTTTGGGCAGAGTCTATGGTCCTCGATCTCCTGTCATCAAGAAAACAGCACAGTAGCCCCAAATCTACGGAAATTAGGTTGAATTTATATCAACCCTACAATATATGTATATGCAGCTTAATTGTGTGTCAAAATGTACAAGTCAAATATACAAGCTCTTTTAAGTCTCGCTTTAACATTTATTCTTATGGAGAGGAGATGCTTCTAAACCCAGAAGACAGAAAAATTTCTTTGAGACTTCTCTATCACGTGACAAGTTAATTGAGTGATAGGTATTGTTCGGTTAATTGCTGTTATTTTTTAATTGTAATATATTAGGTTATCTACGTTATTTTTTTTATAATTACCTATTAGACATAAGAACTGTCAATATGTTCCTTATGTATTTTTATTCCTTGCTATGGCTCTAGGTTATTTTCTCTATATAAGCTATGTAATTTAAGGTTTAGGGGACTTTTCTTAATATTAATACTAAATATTGCTCTTCGAGCGGCAAGAGTTATTGCATTTTATCTGTTTTTCGGGTGTTTGTTCAATGTACGGTTGTTGATGTGTGCGCTTCCTGACCCGCATTAGATTTAAAATAATGATACATGTTACTCGTTACATGGCAAGAGAGTCCATGCAGAAGCTTTATTCACCATCAGCAAAATTACTAAATACAATTTCTTTAATGTTTCACAAATACAGTTTCATGGCAATCACATTGTTTAATGTTTCAGCAAAGTTTTCTCATCTGACTCCTGCACTTTTGTACAGTGTCGTTCCTTTGGATTACACTAATACAACTGATGATCTGATACCGGCTACTTGAGCTTGTTTCCAGAAACAAAACCTGGGGGAACAACAATCTTTTCTCAAAATTATCCAGACAAGAACCAAGCCAAAACTCTCAAACAGGAATATGTGCTTACCCTTCTGACATGGTAAGGCCCATTCTTTTGTACCCCCGTGCTATTTTTCATGACGTTCACATTCAGCTTTTACGATATGTAAAAAAACTGTACTTAAATTTAAACAATTAGTAGTCTAGTGTTGCAATATTCTGGTAAAAAAAGTCAAATACACACAAATCAAACTAGTAATAAATTTTTTATTTTTGGTCAAGCAACTAATTTCATTGAAGATAAAACATACTAATACAAATTGATACTAGTTCGAAGACAATCCACAACACAGTACAATTGCATCCCATTACAAAAATAAAGGAAACAAGCTCCAAAAATGAGCTCAAAATAAAGCCTAAACTGAAAACCTTAGATCTGAAAACAAAAATCAACCGCTTCCGCCAAAATAGCCGCACCACAATTGCCAAGCCGCCGCTGCCGCTGGTTGGAAGAACCAACGAATTAAACGAATGAATGGAAAATGAGGGTGGGCAAGCTACCTGTACAAAAAGTGCCCCCATATTCCTACAAAATAGTGCGAGATGCACTTTAGAAGCCATTGAAATCCAAAGCACGCCTCCAATTGAAGTCCATGAGGAAAAACTTGAGGAGCTAGATAGCCGAACCAAGGGTAGAAGCTTGCGGCTAGGAATACCAAATTGGAAAGGAAAAAACATGAAACTCATATCTACTACAAGATTGCCAAACTTGAGACAAAGCTCGAAGAAATTGAGACAAAGCTTAAGGAAAGTGAGAGAGAAGGTCAAAGAAAAACAACCAGAAAACAAGGGCCAAAGAAAAAGAAAAGAAGATGGGGTTTAGGGAAGAAAGAGAAGGGAAAAATAAGGAGGAGATGAGGTTGCTACGGACCCCACCCAAGAGGAAAGGCCGGCGGCTGAAGGTGGGGTTTGGGAGAGAGGAGCGGCGCATCAGGGTTTGAGAGAGAAGATTAATTAACAATTTTTTTAAATTTAAATCCACTTTATGGTGTTAAAAATTTGTTACTAGTTCATTTTTTGTTTTTTATTTTTTGCATATTAGTCTCTTTATTGTCTATTAGTGGACACTATACAAACGATAAAAGAAAACTAAATTGTGGTTTAGATAGAGCTTAAATCATGATTAGCTAGCTGCCGGTTCAAATTTTTTGTTAAATATTTCCTGGCTCAAAATCAGTGAATCCAGTTCCTTCAACAAACAATACATGCAGCTTTATTGTGGTATAAAGTTATATTCTTAGAAACCCAGAAGTCAGAAAGTAGTCATCTTAAGATTATATACATGCATTGGCATTTAACAATTAATCTAAGAAAGTTATAAATAAAATAAAATAAAATAAAGTTACATTTTGATGTGAGCCATGTCAAACCAGATTTGCTCAAAGGCCTTGACAATGAGATCATGATATTCATTTGAGTTGAGTGAGAGATAGCAAGCAAGAAGGTCTTCCAAATCCTTAGCTGCCCTGATGTTGTTCTCCACAATCATCTCCATCATTGACTCCCTGAAGTCTCTCTGTGGATCAACTGAGGTCTTGACAACTGCAAAACTCTCCGAAAGGCGCCTGTTCTTCGACTTCAAGCACGACGATGGTGATGATGACACACTCTTTCTACCACATGGCTGAATTTTCTTCTTGCTTCCAAGTCTTGGAGAGTTGCCTCTAAGTCTTATGCCTGTTGAACTGAGAGAAGCCTTTCGAACCGAATTTGGGGTAACCTTCCTTTGGTTACCCTTTTGAGTCCTAATGCTTTCCTCCTTGACAATTTTGACAGTGAGAGACCTTTGTCCTTGTATTTTCTTCGCTTTTGAGGAACATCTCTTGAATTTGGCTCCCTCATCAAATTTCACTGGCTTTGTCAAAATTGGAGGAAGCTCTAACTCTGAGATCATATCAAAATCAAACCCATCAAGCTTCTGATCATGGATTTTTCTCGTACAGCCTTCATTTTTCATGTTAGCAAATTTCGGGTCACATTCAAATTCTGATGGGATTAATTCATGATAGTCAGGCTCACTAGAACTCTCACTAGAAGAGCCAAAGTAATCTGGAGACTGAATAGTTCTGTGGCTTTCATCATCAGTCCAAACCGAATTAACCGCAGCATGACAGTTGCAATTTGATGAGGATTTTGAGACAGATTTGTTAGGAGAAGGCTTGTAAACTGCTTTTCTTTTGGATGTTCTGGTGGATAGTCTTCTGGGGTTTTCAGGAAAATGTGTGTCTGAGGCTTTGGGGTGGATTGGGGAATTATAATACCTGTTTTCTCTGTTGGGTTGCGTGGACAAGTAGTAGGAGTATCTTCTTGTTTGAGAAATGTGGGATTTTTGGGTTGGTGGAAATTTATTTGAGGTTGGTTTTTGTTGCTTGGTGGAGTGATGGTGGTGGTGAGAGGTGTTGTGGTTTTTGGTTCTGGTACTTCTCATGTCTTTGAGCTTGTAAAACCAGGCATTTGGGATCATGTCTGAAAATCTGAACTTGTAGTTCCCCATCAAAGAATGAAACAGGTAGCTCCTCACTCTCCTCTCTCTCACTGACTCACTTGGTTGTGTGAGTGTGTGTATGGCTCTCACTCTTATGAGTTGGGGGTTTTGAGTAAGGAGCACAAGTGAAGATGGAAAAATAGTTAAAAGAGCTGAACGTTTTGGTCTATAGAAGGTTGTAATTGGGGTCCAGTACTATAAAAAGTTTAGTAAGAAAGCTACAGGTAGCAAGTAATGAATATTAAAACAGGGTCCAGTACTATAAAAATTTTAGTAAGAAAGCAACAGGGGGCAAGTAATGAATATTAAAACAGGAAAAAAAAAACTTTCATGCAATGAGTTCTACGTCTTCCTGTTTTAATCACGAGATGGGAAATGAAAAAAGAGTATACAACAAGTTGAAGGTAAGTTTTAGCCCTAATTAACTAGGGTTAATTTGTTTGTTTGTATTACTTGGCATATCCAATTAGTTCACTGTTTGTGCATGGTGATTTCTTGCAAACACCAAGCGAACTATTCCAAATTTTTACCTCATCTTCTGCAGACTGAAGCATTGATCTCCATTAAATATACCAAATTACCCTTTTACTAAAAATTAAAAATTTCTCTCCATTTTCTTTTTTATTTAAAAAGAGACTAGCTGGTGGGTTCGTCACATAAATTCATCCTTTTAGGGGTTGAAAAGTTTCGATCCCCAAAGACATTTCAACCTCCTCTTAGCCACGATCGTGTAATTTACTAGAGCTAAAAATCGAACTCAAAGACGTGTTTACAAACCTATAATTCGATCTTTTTTTTTTCTTTTGCTTTTTTATTGGATGTTGTTTCTGTTCTCTTGTTTCCAACTTCATAAACCAAACACAAACTAACTGATATTAAAAAGATGATATTTTTAAATTTTAATAATTACAAGTGACCTTTTGAATAATAACGAAAACCAAGTAATTTTTTTTTGGTACATGTAAACCAAGTATTAAAAAGAACCAAAACTATGTATTAAAGTTGTTTTAAAGTAATAATATTTGTGATTATGTTGTACAAACTTAATGTGACATCCCACATCGCCCAGAGGACTGATCCTTAAATATATATTCCCATCTTTACCTAGCACGAGGCCTTTTGGAAGCTCACTGGCTTCGGGTTCCGTAGGAACTCCGAAGTTAAGCGAGAAGAGGGCTAGAGCAATCCCATGATGGGTGACCCACTGGGAAGTTGCTCGTGAGTTTCCAAAAACAAAACCGTGAGGGAATGGTAAGCCCAAAGCGGACAATATCGTGCTATGGTGGTGGAGTGGGCCCGGGAAGTGGTTCCGCCCCGGGCCGGGATGTGACAATTTGGTATCAGAGCCTAACCCTGGCCGCGTGTGTGCCGACGAGGACGTCGGGCCCCTAAGGGGGGTGGATTGTGACATCCCACATCGCCCAGAGGACTGATCCTTAAATATATATTCTCATCTCTACCTAGCACGAGGCCTTTTGGAAGCTCACTGGCTTCGGGTTCCGTAGGAACTCCGAAGTTAAGCGAGAAGAGGGCTAGAGCAATCCCATGATGGGTGACCCACTGGGAAGTTGCTCGTGAGTTTCCAAAAACAAAACCGTGAGGGAATGGTAAGCCCAAAGCGGACAATATCGTGCTATGGTGGTGGAGTGGGCCCGGGAAGTGGTTCCGCCCCGGGCCGGGACGTGACACTTAAGCTCGAAGGATTCCCAATTTCTATATTATTTATACATGGAATATATGGTACGATATTGTTTTACTCTTTATCATAAACAATGAAGAATATCAGAGCTTGATTTATTTGATGCTTTCTGGCTCCTGTATACATATATACCCCAAATGCGTTGTTGTCCCCTTCTTTTAAATTTTCTAATTTTTTTTTTTTCTAAAAGAAAATACCAACGGGTGGCTTTGCCACCGTAATTCATCTTTTTAGGAATTAGGAAGACTTACTAAGGCAAAAGTCATCCTTCCTCTACTTATCAATATATAATTTACCAGTGTCAGAAATCAAACTCAACATAACGTGTAAAATATGGATTAGGAATCAAATGAATTTTATCTTATCTGGATCTTACTTCTTTTGTTTGCATAAAGCAGCCAACACTAATGATGATTTCACTAACAGCGAAGACCCATTTGTCTACCAAGTGCTGCGTATCTCCCATAATTCCATGCTTTACAAATGATGATATTCCATGCCTTTTCCATGTGCTTAATCTCCACAAGGCCCACCTGCTCTTAAGGCCAAGGCTGGAAAACCTCTGTTTACTAGTTATGGCATAAATGTTTTCACTGTCAGAAAATTTTAAAAAAAAAAATTATATGATACTGAAATATCGTAACTAAGTTATGTACATAATGTAAAATAATAAAACATGTATAGATACGCTACGAGTTTATAGGCAATACCGTATTTTGTTAATTGTTATTGTATTAATTCTCTTTTAACTTGTTAGAGGCAATACAAATTTGGAGAGCGAAGCAACGAGAAATGGCTTGGAGGGTGACTTATATAATTAAAACCATACAATTAAAAACTTGATTGGGTGTATGTAAGAACTTGGAAGAATGTTATGTTCAATTGCTCATGTGCCATGAATTATTTTGTGACAATTTATTCAGGAGTTTACAATAGCCTAACAATACGAATTTGTGCACGCATACTGGCGGTTGACCAAGTTCAATGCATAGTTAAGTCATATGAGCGTTAAAATTTCTTCTGCGCGGTTTAAGCTAATGCTTCAACCCCTTCTTTACTACTACAACACACTAGGGACTGCAAGGTGATCAACTTGTAATTGAGGAAAGATCTAAAAAATAGACGGTTCGAATCGTTGAAATACATTATCAAGTGAGTCCCATAAAAAGGTATATGTCAAAAATTGTGTATAAAAATCGATGTCACAAATCTGAAATCGACTCCTATAGTTACGTTAAAGAAAAGGCCTGTAGTTCCATTAAAGAAAAGGCCTAAGAATTAAGACGATATCGACTCCTACGTGTGAAGAGTAAATGCGCTGAAAATGATATGTGCGTATTGGGCAATTGATGGTGACAAAGAAATAGGAACAAAGAGACTTTGTGACAAGTGACATTAACTAAAGACAGAGATAAGACACCAAGTGCCAACAGACAAATAAACATTATGAATTATAATCCCCAAAATGGGAAAAGTTAGTTTTCCTTCAAGTCAAGTCTTCTCATTCAAAAATTATTCAGAATTACTTTCTACATTGAATATGGTTACACCAAATGAGACTATAAGAAGAAGAAGTCATTCCTACTTGCTTAACATATGTACTAACGACTGATGTACATAAACAAGTTATCAAAAACACAAATATAAAGGTTCACACACTCTTATTGAACAGTACAATGAATTTATGAAGAGAAATTACTCCTTACATGTCAAACATCGAAGTAAATAGATCTGATGGTTGACGTCTAACCAGCACGAATACACATAAAATGAGTTCATTTCGGAGCTTTTTTTTTTTTTTTTAATTTTTCCACAGAGACCAAGAAAAAAAGAAAACAACGGGACCAGGATGACGAACCGTCCCAAATTTTGGAGAATGAGAATCCAGATCTCTTCATCGTAAATCTGCATTCATCATAAATCTGTGAAGATCTCGAGAATGAGAATCCAGATCTCTTCATTCCAAATTTTGTGAGGATCTCAAGGATCCGTTCATCGTAAATCTACATTCAGAAATCATTTTAAAATTTGACACAAACAATACCTGATGAAAACTGACCGTGCAATATACGATGAACGGATATGATTCACAGATTCCCAAAATCCTCACAAAGAAAATCCGAAGATAATCTTGTTGGGGAGAACGAGACACCTCCCAACAAACCTTTCTACTGTTTCTTTTCTTTTTCCATTATCTATTTGGTTTGTTACTGTTACATAGGCCTGTAAAATAGGTCAGATATAGCCCATCTCAATTAAATTAACAGTTCTGAAATGTCCAAATTTACCTGACCATTATTTCAGCCCATTGGGCTAGACTGGACCATGGTAACACTGGGCCTCTAGCACTGGCACCCCATTCTTGTTAGCCAGAATATTTTTTTGTGTGTGTTTAGTTTTTCAAAGTTTTGACATTTTACAAGAAATTCAATCATCTTATCTTTATATCTTGAACCCAGAATTCTATGAACTGAGATCCAAATGCATATCAGAGGATAGACGTTTTGATGTTCAACCAATTGGTCTCAAGTTATCGCCAAAGTAAACTTGTTTAGGTTAACTCTTTGTTCATGATATTTTGGTAGCAACTTTTTGTTATCCAAAATTTGCGCATGTATTATGCTGAAAATTTGTTGTCAATATTTGTATAGATAATGAATGATATTATTACTTTTACATTTCCTTTGGTTGAAACTTTGGTATGATTTTTGTGATTTAATTTCCACTTTGTGCAGTTGAATCATTGTAAATGGTCTCCAAGTTGTTTGCTCAAATTTTTGTGTGGATATTGATACGTAAATAAAATTTCAATTGTTTGATTCAAAATTTGAAAAATCATGCAAAATAAGATATTATAAAATTGAACTCAATAAGTTTGGCAAAAGCAAACCAAATTCATGTAAGCCCAAACTCATTCGAACTCAACTCAAATCCAAATTGTGAATATTAGGCTAGAATTGGATTGACTATCTAGCCTGTCAAACCTGCCCAAATTGCACCCTTACTTAAAATATCCATTCGAAAGCTTTCCAATCAATTAAAAAATATATATCTATGTTTCATATCCTCGTATACACCTCACTGGAGATGCTAAATTTTTCATGGCATCCCACTTACTTTGACTCCAATACATGAACCCCATTAATCCACCCATCTCTACGTAATACTCTCTCTCTCCCTCTCTCTCTCTCTCACCAACCGTTGTTGCAACATAAAAACTCTTAAAAGCAATAAGAAGTAGCAAAGTCACCATCCTGCACTATCCCTAGCTTCAATCACACTCTGTTTATCGCAATCATTAGATATGAAGTTGAAAGCATCAGTTGCCTTGAGATCCAAGCTAATCAAGCCATGCAAAAATTTCTTACAAGTCTTCAGATTCAAGCTCAAAAAACCCTTCTTTATAAGAGCTCTTCATCTCCGTCGATCACCTTACACCCAAGTTAAACCGGATAAAAAGGGTCCGGAGAAGAAGAGTCGGTTAACTTCGTTCCTATCGACTTTCTATTCACCCAGGAAGCCAAAAAGAATGGACAGACTAGCAGCGCTCAAGAGCTTCACAGAAAAAGGGGGTGACGGGAATGGAATAACGCATTGTCCGTCACCTGCCACACGGGCTTATTTGAAGGCTATGAGAGGAAGGGCGACGACTTCGGGTCACGATGAGGTGCAAGATGCGTGCAGGAGTTTTGAGAACTATTTGGTGGAGATGATCATTGAGGAAGGGCAAGTGTGGGACTCGATGGATGTGGAAGAGCTTCTGTATTGCTGGAAGAACCTCAAGTGCCCTGTTTTCGTTGATTTGGTTGGGAGATTTTATGGAGAGCTCTGCAAGGACTTGTTTTCCACTACAAGTGATGGAAGTTCATAGTGTGATTTTGCAAAATTAAAATTCTTTGATATAAATGCCAATTCATAAATCTATTTTTGTAACATGAGAGAAGGAAATGGAAATTGGATCTTGACATGCGTACTTTAAAACAATCGTCGCTAATGACATATTTATTTGGAACGAGAGAAATTATGAATCGAGGAACTAGGAAACACGGAAATGGGATCTTGATTTTCGGGTATTGGATTGCAGATTTCATGGTAGGAGCCACATGCTTTGTGATTCCGTATGAGATAGCAAACAAGTGGAAAGTCATGAATCGAAATAATTCCAGTATACGCGTTAGTAAAACACATGAGAAGTCAGGAACCGGAATAATTCTAAATCCCAATCCAAGCAAACATGCCATAAATGTACTGCAAAAGAATCAAGGAACAAGCACATATCAAAACTCGAAATTTGGAAATTTAAAACTCCATCTACGATTGGAAAACTCTGATAATTTCTGTCGACTAAATTAACTATTAACATTTTCATAACAGAAGTTAGGTTCAGCTGAATTACCCAAAATGGGAAAAGTTAGTTTTCCTTCAAGTCAAGTCTTCTCGATTGAAAAATTATTCAGAATTATAATATGGTTGCACCAAATGAGACTATAAGAAGAAGAAGTCATTCCTACTTGCTTAACATATGTACTAACGACTGATGTACATAAACAAGTTATCAGAAACACAAATATAAAGGTCCGCACACTCTTATTGAACAGTACAATGAATTTATTAAGAGAAATTACTCCTTACATGTCAAACAATAAAGTAAATAGATCTGATGGTTGACGTCTAACCAGCACGAATACACATAAAATGAGTTCATTTCGGAGTATTTTTTTTTAAATTTTTCCACAGAGACCAAGGAAAAAAAAAACATTTGGACCAAGATGACGAACGGTCCCAAATTTTGGAGAATGAGAATCCATATCTCTTCATCATAAATCTGCATTCATCATAAATCTGTGAGGATCTCGAGAATGAGAATCCAGATCTCTTCATCCCAAATTTTGTGAGGATCTCAAGGATCCATTCATCGTAGATCTACATTCAGAAATCATTTTAAATTTTTAATTTAAAATTTGACACAAACAATACCTGATGAAAACTGACCGTACAATATACGATAAACGGACATGATTCATAGATTCCCAAAATCCTCGCAAAAAAAAATCCAAAGATAATCTTGTTGGAGAGAACGAGACACATCCCAACAAACCTTTTTACTGTTTCTTTTCTATTTTTCATTATCAATTCCGTTTGTTACTGTTACATAGGCCTGTAAAATAGGTCAGATATAGCCCATCTCAATTAAATTAACAGTTCTGAAATGTCCAAATTTACCTGACCTTTATTTCAGCCCATTGGGCTAGACTGGACCATGGTAACACTGGGCCTCTAGCACCGGCACCCCATTCTTGTTAGCCAGAATATTTTTTTGTGTTTGTTTAGTTTTTCAAAGTTTTGACATTTTACAAGAAATTCAATCATCTTATCTTTATATCTTGAACCCAGAATTCTATGAACTGAGATCCAAATGCATATCAGAGGATAGACGTTTTGATGGTCAACCAATTGGTCTCAAGTTATCGCCAAAATAAACTTGTTTAGGTTAACACTTAGTTCATGATGTTTTGGTAGTAACTTTTTGTTATACCAAATTCGCGCATGTACTGTGCTGAAAATTTATTGTCAATATTCATATAGATAATGAATGATATTATTACTTTTACATTTCCTTTGGTTGAAACTTTGGTATGCTTCTTGTGATTTAAATTCCACTTTGCGTAGTTGAATCATTGTAAATGGTCTCCAAGTTGTTTGCTCAAATTTTTGTGTGTATATTGATGCATAAATAAAATTTTAACTAATATTGATGTTGTTTGATTCAAAATTTGAAAAAATCATGCAAAATAAGATGTTAAAATTGAACTCGATAAGTTTAGCAAACGCAAACCAAACCCGCATATGCCCGAACTCATTTAAAATTCGAACTCGACTAAACCCGCATGAACTCGAACTCAACTCAAATCCAAATTGTGAATATTAGGTTAGAATTGGAGTGACCATATAACCCGTTGAACCTGACCAAATTGCACCCTTACTTAAAATATCCATTCGAAAGCTTTCCAATCAATTAAGAAAATATATATTTATGTTTCACATCCTCGTATACACCTCACTGGAGTTGCTAATTTTTTCAAAAAACAAGAGGGTTTACTTCCTTTCATAATTTCATGGCATCCCACTTACTTTTGACTCCAAAACGTGAACCCCATTAATCCATCCATCTCTACGTAATACTCTCTCTCTCTCTCTCTCTCTCTCTCTCTCTCACCAACCGTTGTTGCAACGTAAAAACTCTTAAAAGCAATAGGAAGTAGCAAAGTCACCATCCTGCACTATCCCTGGCTTCAATCACACTCTGTTTATAGCAATCATTAGATATGAAGTTGAAAGCATCAGTTGCCTTGAGATCCAAGCTACTCAAACCATGCAGAAATTTCTTGCAAATCTTCAGATTCAAGCTCAAAAAACCCTTCTTTATAAGAGCTCTTCATCTCCGTCGATCTCCTTAAACCCAAGTTAAACCGGATAAAAAGGGTCCGAAGAAGAAGAGTCGGTTAACTTCGTTCCTATCGACTTTCTATTCACCCAGGAAGCCGAAAAGAATGGACAGACTAGCAGCGCTCAAGAGCTTCTCAGAAAAAGGAGGTGACGGGAATGGAATAACGCATTATCTGCCACCCGTCACACCGGCTTATTTGAAAGCTATGAGAGGAAGGGCGGCGACTTCGGGTCACGATGAGGTGCAAGATGCGTGCAGGAGTTTTGAGAACTATTTGGTGGAGATGATCATTGAGGAAGGGCAAGTGGGGGACTTGATGGATGTGGAAGAGCTTCTGTATTGCTGGAAGAACCTCAAGTGCCCCGTTTTCATTGATTTGGTTGGGAGATTTTATGGAGAGCTTTGCAAGGACTTGTTTTCCACTACAAGCGATGGAAGTTCATAGTGTGATTTTGTAAAATTAAAATTCTTTGACATGCGTACTTTAAAACAATCGTCGCTAATGACATGTTTACTTAGAACGAGAGAAATTATGAATCGAGGAACTAGGAAACACGGAAATGGGATCTTGATTTTCGGGTATTGGATTGCAGATTTCATGGTAGGAGCCACATGCTTTGTGATTCCGTATGTGATAGCAAACAAGTGGAAAGTCATGAATCGAAATAATTCCAGTATACGCGTTAGTAAAACACATGAGAAGTCAGGAACCGGAATAATTCTAAATCCCAATCCAAGCAAACATGCCATAAATGTACTGCAAAAGAATCAAGGAACAAGCACATATCAAAACTCGAATTTG
This sequence comes from Pyrus x bretschneideri, assembly GCF_019419815.1. Lineage (NCBI taxonomy): Eukaryota > Viridiplantae > Streptophyta > Magnoliopsida > Rosales > Rosaceae > Pyrus > Pyrus x bretschneideri. Next base: position 9,373,404 of record NW_025999787.1, on the reverse strand, counting down.
GAAATTTAAAACTCCATCTACGATTGGAAAACTCTGATAATTTCTCTCGACTAAATTAACTATTAACATTTTCATAACAGAAGTTAGGTTCAGCTGAATTACCAGTTAGCCAGTGAACTGTAAACGTTACCAAACGACGGTTACATTTTTGGTTTTGAAACATACACCCGAGACCTCACAATTGTTTCCCCAATTCTAAATCCGGGCATGACCATAAACTCCACTTGCCGTTCACCCAACACAGCTGCACCTTCCCCGTCTTCCTCCACAGACTCCATATGGACATCAGAGAACTTACTTCCTCTTTTGACAGCGAACATTTTTGCTTCAGAATCTATCGAAGCTGCAATGCCACGTAACACCCAAACGCACCTTGCCATTCTAGCGAATATTTGGTAGAATGAAGTCCTCGGATGCTTTCCGCTCAATACAAGTGTCCTGTTATCCAGATGCCCAAAAAAACTAGCTTCCATCATTGGATGAACAACTAGCAGATACTTTTCTCCGCAGAATCTGGCAAAGTCGGAATCTGGTTTCTCTATCAGGGCATCGATAGGGTCATCATGTCTCATGATTCCATCCACATTGCAAGATTTCAATGACATTCCATAAAACATTCTCTTAGCAATGTAGGCTTCAAATGCATACTTTTTGTGGGCCCTTTTCGAATACCTAGCTTCCACTTCCACTGCCCTTGCCGCAACATCCAAATCCCAGCCTGAAGCTTTCATCAAGCTAATTAATGGCTTCGCAAAATCATGAATGGATTTCGAAGCAGCTCTGAAAGCATCCTGAAATGTTGCAATGTTCCACACCCTTACATTCTTCCTCTGCAAACTTACCTGCTTTACCTTTTCAGCTAGTGCCGCATTCGCCATAGCCAAATCCCCGAGCTCTTTCTGCACGCAGAGTATATCAGAGTTCTTAACTTCCATTTGAAACTTCAACTCGTCCAGTAGCTTCTCATTCAGTTCAACCTTCTTCTTCAGGATATCCAACCGAGAGGGATCAGACTTGAGCTTCATACATTGCTTCTCCTTATACGCGCTCCTCATCTTGCAGAGCGCTTCAAGCTCAGTCATAAAATGTTCGTCTGCAGCTACAATCTTCTTCGGGTTATAGGGCAAATGAGCTTGCTGAAGCTGAACATAAGCTAATTTCAAAGCCGAAACAATGTCAAACAACTTGGATAACTCCACATCCCCAAGCTTATCGCTTGTTCTTGTAACTTCCACGGGATGGGGATGGATTTTCACCCCATCACAATCCGTCTCCTCCGTCACATCGCTGCTATCCTCACCCAAGTGTGCATTTCTAACGTTGGGGTTGTTGGGTTGTTGGCTCTGATCTGAGTTTTCGGCCGAAAACACACCAATGGATCTCAACTTGCAAACTTTGGCAAACTTGGAGACAATATCAGATATGTTTGAGGAGGGTTTAAGGGGTTTGGCAGTAGCAAATTCCATTTCCTTCCTTAATGGTTCAAAAACCCTAATAAAAAACTAATACTGCAGATCCAAATAACAATCTCACTAAAAGCACTTTTGCTTCCACAAAATTTAAAAAAAAAAAAAAAAAAAAAACACCAATTTGATATAACTTGTCTCAAATTGGGCAGACCAAATCCAAGAAACCCGGCTTAGAAGAAACCCACCAACAAAATATTATACTCAACAAAAACCCCAGCAGCCAGCAGAAATGCAAAAGCACTTCTGAGGATCAAAACCCCAAAACAAACGGAACCCAGATACCAAAAATTTCAACAGGAACAAACCAAAAGCCCTTTTACAACACCCAAAAGCCAGAAATCAACAGAAGCGATTCTACAGCAGAAGCAGGGCACATGCACAATAAAAACAACAGCATTTGGGATTCACAAGAAACTTACAAGCCAGCAAGTGAGGCAGCTAAACGATGGCGTCTTGAGGAAGAGCTATCTCGTTGTTCTGCATTCTCCAATGTCCAGTCTCAGCGAAAAACGGGGTTTGGGTTGGTGGAGAAGCCAATGTAAGTCATATTTTAAGACTTCATACGAGAACAAAGTTTATTTAATTTTTCATAAACTGCTTGGAAAATGTGAGTGAGGGCTCAAAATTTGGTGACATTTTTAATAAATATTATTAATATTTATGGGAAAAAGTGCAAAAAACCCAGACCGGGAATCTCTACTGTTTCTCCTCCTCCTGCCACCACTTTGAAATTCCTGCATTTTTTTACCTTTTTCTGTTTTTTTTTTTTGGATTTTAATAATTTGGGATTTTTCAGAGAAAGAAGCTCCAAAAGAAGCGCACGTTGTTACCAAAAAGTTAATTGTAAAAAAAAAAAAAAGAGGACCGCACGCGAGTTTCTTTTAACTTCTGTGTCAGAGAGACTCGCAGCGTCAACGCGCATCCCAAGGTCCGCTCTGTTAAGTTTACTGCTGGTTTTGGATTCCCAGATTGAATCCTGACCGTTGAAAGCGCGGTGCGGAGTATATTATCACAATGAAATAAGAAGACACGATGTACATAACACGACACGGTGTCGTTTGGAGAATGGATCCGTGTGTGGAGACTGGAGAGAATTTTTTGCGTGCAGGAACACTAATCAGTAATGACTGATCAACGTAATGTCATACAATGTTTTAAAACGTGAAGAATTAACGTTAAAATATAAGATAATAGAGAGCCAGAAAGTTCATAGAGAAATCTCATTTTAAGAAAGTTGTTTTAGCATTTTTTTTATAATTTTTTTTATCAAATGGTAACACCACATTAAACATTTGAAGTGAAAAAAAAAACCCTAAAAAGCTACAATCAATACGATTTTCTTAATTCTCCCTTTCAAAAGGAAAAACGAGCAACAATCATACCAAATCAAGCTATTCACTCTTTAGTTTGGTTTAAAAAGAACTTATTTGTTCCTTAAAACAGATCTCACACAAAACAAATCGCTAAAAAAAACAATTGGTTGTGCGAGTTCTCTAGATCAAAAAATTGGTTAATTGAAGGATGAATTCATTTGACAAATTTAACATCTAATCTAACAAATCTATCATTTGACTAAAACAAAATAATGGGTTCATTTGACATCCTATCATCAAATCCTATATTTTTCTTAAATTAAATCTCTTTATCTTTCTTATGAACGCTAATTTCTTTTTACTACATATTTGCACACGGAAAACGAGGTTGGTTCCATGCACGCCAAAACGACATGGGCTCCATGGACGCAAAAATGACGGGCTTTTGGTATGCAAAACGAGTTGGGCTTCACGCACGCAAAATGAAACAAACTCCTAGGTGCTCAGAAAACGAGTCGGGCTCCACGCACAGAAAAATATATTTTGAAGAACATAAATATGATAGTTTGTTATAAAAATGATTCAAATTCTTGAGGGTGCCAGAAAGTCACACATCACTTTGTGGCACTCCAAGAATTTGAATCATTTTTGTACATTTTATTAATTTTCTTTTATTCGTCTCACTACTACAACAAACTATCATATTCATGCTCTTCAAAATATATTTTCCGAGAAAAACCTATTATAATTTGTATTTCAACACTTGTAATCAACGATTTAATTAGAATTTAGAAAATCACTAGCTAGTTTGCTGTCAGAAACTTTGGTACAAATATGAAAAAGTTGTACTGCAAACTTGTATAGTTAAGGAAAGTAACTAAATATAGGTGATTTGGCTTATTAATTTTTTTTTTTTTGTCAAACGATAGATTTTGTTAGATTAGATGTTAGATTAGTCACTGATAGGGTTCGAACCCACGCCTTCATGCAAAGGCACAACTCTAACGAATTGAACTAAACTGATACTAACAACTACCAAATTTGAATTACATTATTGTTAACTCATTGTGAGACTAAGTCCATCAATTCTCCTTTAGTGTAGATAATATCATTTGTTCCAAAAAAAAAAAAAGACAAAAATACAAAAACTACCAAGGTGAATCTGGATTTAGTGAATTAGGTTTTTAGGCATTGGTTTCGGTTTTAGTGAGTAAAAAAACGAGAAAAAAAAAACTATTTTTGGAGTTGCTGATTTACGTATGGTAACTTGGTATCAAAAGTGGGTTGTTATTGATATTATCTTAACTGATTTCGTGTTTATGTGCGAAGCATATGACCATCTGTGTCTCTTAACGATGTTAAGCGTGCACGAGATCAATAATTGAGGTGATAGAAATATTTTTGTTCACTAAGAAACATTAAATCCGAGTGTATGTCTAAATACTTCAAATTTTAAACAACAGTTCAATTACATATTCTCAAATTTAGATCGAACATTTCTTTTTAACCAATTTGTCATATTGAATGAAATTAATCCTTAGCCAAATTATATACTGGTTTTTAAAAAACAAACGCGATATTCTGAACTAAAAGGGAATTTGAACTCAAGTATAAAAGAACGAGTATGTTTGACAGATGGCGTAATCCACATCCACTTTCACCTACTGAAATGAGTGAAATTGTACTTTGAGTCAAGTTTTTTGTAAAATATTTCATTACACTCATCTCGCTTGATCCGATTTAACCTATATTGGTAGGCAACTTCCCTTCTAGTGAACTCTAAGGCAAGGCAATGAGGAAAATCAAAGTTAATAGAACGAGGGCCTTATTGTTTTAGAAACTGTAAAGTGTAGAATGTAACTAGAAGAGCAGTCAAAATGACATGCATGATCACGTGAAGAATCTATCTGAATAGTTGAGTTGGTAACATGTACGTGCTTAAAAGGGACAAGAAATGAGTACAATATTAGAAAGAAAAAGAGAGATGCAAGCAAACACAAAACCCTGAAATTTTAATATTAATTGGGGGAGTTTGCATGGAGCCAAGAACGTGAAAACGATATAAAAATTGAGTAAGAAGTGTAGGGGACCGTTTTTCATATGGCAAATGTATGATCCCACTTGTCCCCTCTTAGGATCCTCTGATCACCTTGTAATATGTATTGCCATACTACATGAAAATAGTGACAATACCATCATCAATATTAAATTCTATATGTTATGGTCCCCTTTGTTTGTTCTTGCTGTTTTCACATATGGCGCAAGTAATTAATAGTTCTCACGGCATTATATTAGGGGTGGTGCTATCCACACTCTTTGTTACTTCTCACACATTTTTTTTAATTTTCAACCGTCGATTTGAATGAACTAAAGAAGATCAAATGATAGAAATTAACAAGGAATGTGTGAGAAGTAAAAATAGATGCGTGGATAGCATCACCTTATGGTACTAGTACAAACTCATAAGATACGTAAGGGAGAGTAAAGTGCTTAAATTATTGGCACTTGTAATATAAAACCTAGTTCATTTGCGCTCATCGCTTGTATTCTTTCTCTCAACTAAATTAGTGTACTTTGATTTAAAAAAAAAAAAATTGAATTAGTGTTACTAAAGAACACAGTTGTAAGTGATTAATGAGTCTTTCTCACTCCTCACGTAGCAAATCATATGAGATGCGAGAAAGAAGCATTTAAGTAATAATATATGAAACCTAGTTCATTTGCTATAATCTTTACATGCACTCCTCCGAAAGAGTAAAAGAAGCTTATGAAAAGAGTGTAAATAGTTTAATTGTTGCCACATACACCTATAAGAATGGACAATAGCATGTTTGAATTCAAAGAACATGCTGGTCAAATGACAAGTGTTTGAGTTACTGTCTGTTTAGCTTGGTGGGTTCTTCTCTGTGACAATAAACAACTAGTAGTTATACGTTTTTTTTTGTTTTGTTTTTTATTTTTTATTTTTTTTTACAACACTAGTAGTTTCAAGTAGTTATATGTTTTGGCAGACCTTAGTGGTCCTATTTTCCAATACAAGATGGTACAGCCTTTTCTAACCAAATATCATTAACCGTTTGGACGCAACACAACACATAAAAGAAAATAAATATCGAACCCTCAACCCTGTAATTTTGTATGTAGTTGAGAGTACAAATAAATAATAGGAAAATTAATGAAAAATATTTGAAAATTTTGAGTTTTAATGATAAAGACAAAATAAAATATAAAATGAATAGTATTATAATTGACTTTTTAGTATAAAAATATGATTTTTCTTAAAGTAAACCATACTGAAAATATTTCGTTAAAATTCTCATAAATAATATTTGAAATGCAGAGACGTTAATGCACTTCTACACAGTACATTGGAGTGAATAGAGGGAGTCAGAATAGCTCCATATTGTTGACCAAAAATTAAAAAGAATAGCTCCGTAAATTTGAAATTCCAATTTGCTGTTGGGTTTTATCTAAAGAGAAATTTCATCCATGCACGAATTCATCATAATTCTTTGTTGTTAATGCAATAGAGGTTTTGCATGTATAAATGATTGACATTGTATCAACAGTTAAAAATCGTGCATTTGTTTATGAAAAGTTATCCCTAACACATTTTTTTATATTTAAATTGAGAGTCGATATCCTATGAATGATCATCGTGGGCACTAATTAACCATTTACTAGAGATGAATGTATGACACCGTATCTTAGAGTTGAACCATGACAAGTTTGATGAAATCTAGCTAGAGTATGTGTATGATATACACCACACAATAAGATCGAATCCTGACAAAATATCTAATGTAGCCGCTAAATTGTCCCTGATAGGAGAAAGTAGCCACAACGACTATCACAAGCAATTATTTATGATAATCAGATCAAAAGAGAGTCCCATCTGTCACAATCATAATACAGGGCTGCCAGCTTTGTTCAAAAGAGAGTCCATCTTCATTTAACCCAATGCGTTGCACACATCTCTTTCAAACCCTAAACCTAGCAGTGGTGGGACAACGGTCAAATTTAATTCAAGTTTGAAATATTCACGTATGGCTAAGTGGGTCTACATATATGGAGATATATAATACACACACACATACATATGTGCGAGACAACGACTCTCTGGACTTGGTTTCTACTAGCAAAGAGGAAGGCTAGGGGGAAAGCAAAGGGCATCAGAACCCTATCGAGCAGAAACAAAAGCATAGAAACAAGAACAGGTTTGCAATATTTGCAGAGACTTAAAATAAGTTAGTTTCCTTTTCTCCGCATCTGCATTTTTTCCCAAATGCCCACGCTTGGAAACAAATAATTTATTGCTAGGGTAAGATAATAAAATCGAACATGTGTTTCTGTATATGGTTTTTCCAGTGTCTTTACTTCATGGCGCAAGAATACATCCACTTTTATCGTTTCAAAACCCTAATGCACTTATAATTCCTGACCCATTTATCCTCTCGGCATTTTTTTCGTTTCACCTAGCTAAGTGAAATGTTTGAGAATTTGCAGAATGGAACGTTAGTATGCTACGAGTGGCTGGCTGCAGATTAGGTTATATGTCGAATAATTTGTTCATGGTTTATATCGTTGTCTGTTAGCAATTCATGTTAGGAAAAAGAAAAACACAGATGTCTGTCATTTCACTATCTCTTCCAAGAGTACATAAGCTTATTCTACCATTAATTTCCTCATTTATGTTTAATTTTTATTGTTATTTTTATATCCATGTTTTTTCAATTTCAAGTATTGTATTGAAAGGGGTTTACCTAGACCTGTAAAAGAATTGGGTTTAATTAGTTTACGTCGGGTTCAACCCGTTAAGCTAACGGGTTATTACAAAAATGGTCCTTGAGATTTGCATGATCAATAGAAATGATCCTTGAGATTGAAAATCAATAGAAATGGTCCCTGAGATTATCCATCATCCATGATTTTGGTCATTCCGTTAAAAACTCTTTAGGCAATTTTCCAAGCTTCATAACTTAATCAATTCTTAATCAAATTCGACCCATAATATATTAAAATGAAGATAAGAAAGTGTAGAACAAGATTATACCTATTTGGAAACCAATGATTGTCGGAGATGACCGGAAAATAACCTGAAAGGTGACTGGTACGCGGGAAAACTGGAAAACATGCTGGAAACTGGGCAAACATTTAACATTTATAACTTCTTCAATACTCAACGAAATTAAGTGATTCAAAAAAAAAAAATCATACTTCTCGACGAGACGAAGAGCATGGTATCTTTCTTTACCACTAACTCGCCGTGGTTTGGCTGGAAAACTGCTCGAAAGTGGCTAACTTGAAAATGGTTAGCCACGTTCGAGCTGTTGTTCGACCAAACCACAGCGAGTTAGTCTTCGAAAAAGGTACCATTCTCTTCGTCTCGTCAAGAAGTATTATTTTCGTTTTTGAATCACTTGATTTGGTTGAGTATTGAAGAAGTTATGAACTTTAAAGTTTACCTAGTTTCCGGCGAGTTTTCCAGTTTTCCCGCAGAGTCACCTTTCAGACTATTTTCCGGCCATCTCCATCAACCATTGGGCTTCCAAATGGTATAGTCTTATTATACACTTTCCTATCTTCATTTTGATGTATTATGAGTTGAATTTGGTTAAGAAACGATTGAATTACAAAGCTTTGAAAATTGCCCAAAATCGTTTTTAGCAGAATGACCAAAAATTGATTTTCAATCTCAATGACCATTTCTATTGATCATGCAAATCTCAGGGGTCATTTTGTATAATAACCCTACAAAAAAACATGAACGGAATATAAGAGAAGTAGAAAGTTATAAGCGATGTGAAAGAACAAGTAAACTGTCAATTATCCATTTCCTACCCGCATTTCAAAACCCATCACCAAACATTCACCATTTTCTTACTGATTTGTCTGGACAATTTGTCCACACCTGATTGCTTTTGGAATCTCAAAATTTTCATTGATTAGGAGGGTCCAGTTGAGTGGCCAGCCAATTTGATGGTCAGATTCAGTGGCATATTGCCATAATTTTGGGCCAGAAGTGTCACAGATTAACAGCTTGGGATTGTTTCACGGCACTTTGATTAGATGCTAACAGTTTGATCTCACCATAGACCAGAAGTAAAATGCTTTCCCTTCATCCCGAAGGTCCACTGCTGCATGTTACAGGCAGTGTGTACTTTTGGTTTTTCCCAAAATTCCAAAGCAAACAGGGGTGAAACGGAGTTGTGAATTGAACAAACGCATCTAAGCCTTGAAAGGTGGTTGGTGCATAATAATGCTTCACCCATTTTTACAAGTTGCCAATTTACCACACGACTCTTCACAAGTATGTTTGTCGATCAAAGCTAGATTTCATAGTCAAAGCACTTAAAACAATGCTTCAAAAAGAAAACAAATACTCGTAAACTCAACTATTATTTCACTTGACTATTGTTGCATGTATAAGATATTTAATCTTTGATAGGTTTGTTTCCAAGATGATTCTTAAAGTGGTTTTTACTAATATTCAGTAGTATATTTTGCAATATTCAACCGAAAGGAAAAGAAAAAAAAAAAGGGTCTTGACCAATCTTTCTTATTTAGCATAACATTACTCTAGACTAACATGGATAACACCTTTTTTTTTAACAAGGAAAGTAAACTTACATAAGGATCCCCGATAGATAAAAATAACCACTCCCCATAATCTGAACATCCTTACACTATCAATTGAGTTACATGATATTATTATCATGTTCAAAGTCTTCATTCATACTCTATTAATTGCATCGAATTTTAAATAAATTACTCCTTCAATTCACAGTCCGATAGAAACAAAAATGATAATATACTTAATTTAGGAGATATCTTATTTAATAATGTAATGTAAATAAAGTACTGTTAAGCCCACCCCAGTGTTTTATTTCCACACCCACTATAAAATGATACTCTTATTGACAAATTTATCCTAGTATAAAATGACCTTTAAAGACCTAAAGACCAACCAATCATATATTGCCACTTAATTATTAGTTATATTGATTCTTTTTAAGCAAATTATTAGTTATACACTTTCCAAAAAAAAAAAAAACAAAACAAATTATTAGTTATACTGATAAAATAAAATAACCTAAAATATCATAAATAAGAAAAAGAAAAAAATACCATGAACCCCACAAGCTTTCATGGGGAAGAAACTTTAGACATTAAACTTATCAGGAAGAGGGTGAATTCGGACTTGACAAAGCAAAGCCTCAAGGCTTGCAATAAAGTGCATGTTGTGGAAGGTGTGATCAAGCTTCACCAAAGAGTAGAGCAAGTTAATCTTCATGACTATTATAATGTTGAGATAGATGAGGAGAGAAGCTCATACTCCATATTACATTAGGGGACTCACAGATCATACACTCGTTGAACTCCGATTGTGTTTGGTGTTTTGGAACACTTTGGATACCTACCATATATTGAATTTGGAGGAATTTGATGTCAGGGAAAGCCAGTGCAACACCAAACTATGAGTGAAGCTCTTCCAATTTAATCACACTCTCTCTTGTGCGGTCTGAATTCAAATTGAAAACGACAGAAATTGGGTACTGGAGCGGTTTTCGAGTCGTGGTGGTGTTGCGATGGTTGGCGATAGAGGAGGGATGCTTGGTGTTGGGGATTTGGGGAGTCATTAGTGATAATTCTGCAAATTTTCTGGGGAGAGAGTTGCTGCTGGTGATATTTGGAGTTCTTAGGTATTTTCATTTAGTGATAATTGTTTTCTTTTTTAATTTGTACTAATTTTTTTAAAGCAAGAAAAAAATTGAAAAACAAATATGTAGGGTTATTTTGGAAATAATGGTGGGTGGGAAAAGAGTTGATGTATTTTTTCACTTTTTATGGTGCGTGTAAATATAAGATGGGTGGAGAAATAAGATATTGGGATGAACATATTACCACTCTATAAATGTTCTGGTAAGAATAATATTTTGGTCCTGATGAGTTTGGACAGCAATAATACACGTTAAGAGAGATTTTTTTTAGTATGCACACTGAGATTTTTTGTGTTAATTTTTTAACTGGTGTATTTGTACACATATTTAACTTTTCTTTCATTTCGTGAATGAGACACTAGGGGATAGTAAAACTTAGGTGCATTAAAAAAATTAGAGAACTGAAAAGGGACGAGGGCAGATAATAAAAACCAAAGAAGATATAGTCAAAGAAGGGTAGGGGAGTGAGAGAGGTGGCTGAGGAAAAACAAGGAAAAAGAAAGAGGGGGAAGAGTGGACTGTGGAAAAGAGGAGGGGTGCAGAAGGTAGCAGAGCAGTAGTTGTTTTAACATTTCTGGGTTTGGGAATTGTAGAAAGACAGTAGAGAAAAGCCTGCAAGAGAATCAAACAACCAAACATGGCAATGCTTAGGATGCGACGACCCTCATAGATTCACCCTTCTTTTTTCTGTCTCGCTCTTGCTCTCTCTCTCTCTCTCTCGCTCTCTCTCTCTCTCTCTCTCTCTCTAAAAACTTGCTTAAATATTCGATCCCTTTACTTTTTCAACCTCCACAACAACCACCCCCACTTAAGAGCTGAGATGACAGTTGCAACATGGGAACTTAGTTAATATGAAAAAGGGTTCCAGAGAGAAAAACAGCTAGAGAGAGAGAGCCCAGAAAATATCAGATAAAGTTGCTGTGTTCTTCTGTCATTGGTGGATTTTCTTTGAGCTTTCATCTTGCTGTTCATGGAGTTGAAGGCACTTCACAGACTAATAAGGTTCACCGCCATCAGCTTTTTCTCAATTTATGCACTTTTCACCACCATCAGCTCCACTACCAGTACATGCCCAGGTGAAGTTTTCAACAATCAAATTAATTTCCCATTTTATATTCTTCTTCTTTACAAAATTGAAGTTTTCACTGAATTAATGTTCATTTAAACAAATTTAATTTATCTACTTGTTTCTAAAATGCAGATATTACGTGTACCTTCACGGCTAAACTCGATTCATATTTTCAGGTAGGTTGTTCCACCATACCTATCATAATTTATGGTCCGTGATTTTAACACTCCTCCTTTAGCTTTCTCCTCTGCGCTTACAAAGTGTTTGGAGTGCAGATGGTTAAACGAAGAGTGCCGGAATCGCTACCTTATCTTATACTCCAACATTTAATTAGCATTAATGCGTATTTCTTATGTTATTTATTTTTCTCCATACGAATCACATCAATCATCGTGACCTTACAACAAGACTCTAGTAGCTTTGACTAACTTTGACGCAAGCTGGGTTTTTGATAAAGACTGCATATGCAACTATGCATGTTTGAAACTGAAAGGACAAAATAGAACCATATTATTGTTATTATTACTGATCAAGCCACCGTGGTGATCGATAAGTAGCCCACACTGACTGGGGGCAGGGTGGTCCTGCTGCTGTTTACCCTGGTCCATCGTTAGAAAAATGGTCTTGTAGTAGGCTCAGCCTGCCTAACTAAGAAGCACACAGAACCACAGGCGTAATTTAGCACACAGCTTTAGGCTTGGAGGGACACCATATTTTTCTTTGCCATTTCAGAAGCAAAAGAAAAAGCTTTTGTTGTTCATATTGTCGTCTTCTAAAAACTCCAATGCATCTTGGTAACTTGCGCCTGCTGTGCTCAGCGCCCAACCCGCTCCAACCATGTTCTATACATCTACACTCCCGTGAACAAAAAATTGTTATGGGGGCCGGCGCACATTAGCATTATGCGGGCGCACGTTAGCACTAAGGATATATGTGTGACAAGTCTCAGTAGACAATAGAAAACTGTGTGCGCAAAAGGGTTGGTGGCATAATTGTGTTATAGCTGCTAATTTTTGGGAGATTAACTAACTAATGTGGTGCAGGAATTTGGGAAGCACGGTGACAAAATGAGGGAGCAGAGGATGATGCCTTTGAGCTTGGCTAGGAGGTACCTGAGTGGACCTGGATCGTCGCCGCCTCGGTGCACATCCAAGTGCGGCAGGTGCACGCCGTGCAAGCCAGTTCACGTGTCTGTGCCACCCGGGACGCCCGTGATGGCGGAGTACTACCCGGAGGCTTGGAGGTGTAAATGTGGCAACAAATTGTACATGCCATGAAAATAAATGAATATGATCATCATATGCTTTGTGATATTTATTGTGTTTGTGTTGGTGTTACAAAGTCTCTCTAGCTAGCTACTTTTCTAGCTGATCATATGCTTATTTAGTAAAAAGAAAGGATATTTATAGGGCTTAAATTTGTGTAGGAAGATATTTATACATTAACCCTTATGAAATATATGTTACGATATGTATGGAGAATTCATACAACCGATTCCGTTTGGTGAAATAACGTTTGGTTGCTGCTGTATATTTATGGAGAATATGTATCAAGTTAAATACCATGTTCAGGTTCTTATTCTGCTAAATAATTGATGATGCATCATGCATGATCATTTCTGCCTCCCGAGGTTTGGAAATTTTTTGTCTTCATAGTAATTGAATGGTTGTTTCTTTCCTTGTAAACTTTCTTCTCAACGACTAGTAATATGAACTCCTTCCGCACACTCGGGGAACTAGAACTGGATAATCATGGAACTAGATAAGCTAGGAAATAGTAGCGCCTGAACATCAATGGAGGTTCTCCACACTTGGAGAGATTCTTAACTACAAATGGAGATGTAATCCGATAAGTCTACAACACTCCCCATTGGAAGAGAAACTTACATTTCATGGATTCACTATTCCGCCCTCCCCCACCCCCTCACTTGACTCTGCTCACACAATGAGTGTTGTAGAGATAATGAAAAATCCATTAAAAAAAAAAAATTGTAACACGCTGTATCTCACGTACAATTTGAACACTAGTTTTACTTCAAGTACTATAAAAATAAGAAAGAAAACGTGCAATCTGTTTTCTATAATTCAACAATTATCATCTATGATATTTGAATTCATGAACTCTTTCATAGAAGTAGAAATTATATGCCACTAGATCGATCAAACAGTTATTAGCATGCACATTTTCTAACATGAAACTTTTACCACTACATTCCTTTTCATAATAGTTGATCATGCCGATAGTACATAACTACTTTAATTATGAGTTGAACCACAATCTTATACCTTATATTTTAAAATTTATAATATCATACTTCATTTTACAAATTTGTTGCAATGTCAGATATTTGTCAATTTTTCTATTAAATACTGACATGGTTTGAGGCGGGCCCACTTCCTCAACCAACTAGATAAAAAAATTAATTAAATATTAAAAATTAAAAACAAAATTATTTAAATATTTTTTATTTTTAAAATGTGGGACCCACTGCATGCAACCCATCTGGGTTCTACATCTCTCCCAAAACCCTAACCCAGATCAACATCCAGTTCCTTGAGGTTCACCATCGAGAACTATGCCATGGAGAAAGGACCTAGATACAGAGCATACGCAGAACTCAGAGAATCGCAGCTAAGGAGGAAGTACATGATCCCTGGGAATTTGCATACATTCGTTTTCGTGTCGATGCGTTAATATCGAAGAGAATTGAACCATAAACTTAGGGGCAATTTGAGATACTTTAATAAATTTATAAATCCATGGATTTTTATAGAGTTTAATTGATTTATAGAGATTTCATATAAAATTTTGATTCAATTTCCTCGAAATCTCAAAGAGAGATGTGAGATTTGTACATGCTTAAAATAGATTACGAAATTTCTCTAATTTCCTCTAATTCCTCAACTTTTTAAAATTCTTTAAAATCAATTTATAATTGAATACAAATGTTATAAACTTTTTTTAAAAATCTTAATTGAATACTCCTGGATTTATAAGGATTTCAACAAACTATCATAAAATCCTGATTAAATACACCTTGAATCTCAGAAAATTATTTAAAATCCTAATTGAAAATCTCCTAAATTCATTAAAAAAAATAAAATTCCTCAAAATCCCAATTGAATATATCCTCCTTATTCTAATCATAACTCATTATCACCCTCCTAGTCACTTAGACTTCTTAACAAGGTTAACATTAAATCGTCTCACTTTATGGTGCAAGAAAAATGGGCACCTAATTTCAAGTAAGAAATTGTGGGCTTTTCTTGTCACAAGAGATCATTATGGGCCTTTTTCAATTTTATTTTGTGAGCCCAGTATATAAGAACAAGCTCTACGCAACTCTAAGCTTCTAATGACTTTGTTTTATTGAACAAGTTTGAATTATATATAGTGATGATAATTTGATGATATTGATGTCCAAGTTTAGGCATTGCGTCAATTGTTAAATTAGATTTGAGAAAGAAAATGTGTAAACTATATTTGTGAGTCTGCAACAACTTGCAAATGAACATCTTTCATTGGTGGACATTATTATTCTCGAAAATATTGTGTTTATACGCTTGGCACAATTTAATGCTATTGCATGCTTTGTGGTGCAACTTCATCTTTTGTGGTTCAGCCTATTTTGGATCCTAGTTCCGCCACTAAATAGAAACTTGTTAATCTATATATATGATAATCCATTTGGTTCATAAATCAAGCAACCTTTACTCGCCACTTGATTTGTCAAACGTCAAAGGTTCCTCTAAGTTGGAATATGTCAAATACATATGTACAGATGGTGTGTAATCGTCTGTTTAATAAGAAATAAAATCTTTGTAAATTACTTGGCATAGCTATTTATTTTTCTTTCGGAGTATTTACTTTTTTATTGTTTTTTTAAATAAAGTTAAAAATGTTTGTTTCTTTACGAACATATGATTCTTGTTCATGATTATTTGATGAAAAAGAGCCAAAACGCATAGGTTAACGTAGATAGTGGCGAGACATAAGGACCAGTACATGCAGTAAAGGAATGAAGAAAAAAAGAGTTACAACTTGAAAGCAATTTAGCAAATGGTAAGATTCTTGAGAGCGCATCAAGGAAGGAAAGAACAAATGAACCAGAAAGTATAGACACATAGCTTATAAGCCAAAAATATTGCAATATTGCCATCAATCGTCATTTAATGATGGATTATTTACATATAAGCCCTTGCAATTCATAATGACCAAGTACACTCAAGGCATCACGAAGAATCAATTCAATTCAAAACGTAAGATACATGAAAACATAACGCAAAGGATTGAATATGTCCTTCGCTTAAAGTATAAAACAAAGGATTGAATATGTCCTTCGCTTGACTAAGAAGCAAAGGATCGAATATGTCCTCCAATTATTATGAGAAAGTTGGATCACAAGTTGTGAAAGGAAAAATATTGTGCAAGTATTTAAAACCACATCTGGTGTATTGCAGTCGGCCATCGTCATTTTTTTCCTTCTATCCACTTGAGAGAAAATTGAGAGAACATTCAGTACTCGATCGGCATGGAAGGGAAGCTTGCAGAAACTGTGTTTACTTTTTCTGTTGAGGGAATACTATCGAAGGTGGCGTCACTTGCTGCTCAAGAACTCGGTCTCGCTTGGGGTTTCAAAGCTGAACTCAAACGGCTTCGCCAATCATTACTCACCATTCAGGATTTCTTGGGAGCTGTTTCCGACCAACCACAGGATCGGGTCAAGGCGGTGGAGGAGTGGGTGATGAAACTTAAAGATATAGCTCATGATGCTGACGATCTGATGGATGAGTTCGACTACGAAATGGTTCGCCGTAAAGTTGAACTCCAAAATCATATGAAGAAAAAGGTACTCAACTTCTTTTCACTCTCCAATCCACTTGCATTTCGTTTGAAAATGGCACATAAAATTCAGAAGATCAACCAATCCTTGGTAGTTCTCAAGGGTGAGGCAGCTTTCATTGGTCTAGTCTCCAAGAAAATAGATGCAAACCCTCAGGAAGCTAGATGGGACAGACAAACCAACTCACTCATTGGCAGAGATGAAATAACCGTTGGAAGGGGAGAGGTTGTGTCGAATATAGTCACAACCTTGACCGACTTCAAGTACAATCAAGAAAATCTTGTGGTTATGGCCATCGTGGGAATGGGAGGCCTCGGAAAAACAACATTGGCCAAGTCAGTTTACAAAGAGGATTTGATACACAAGCATTTCGAAACGAGAATATGGGTTTGTGTGTCGGACACTTTTGATGTTCATTTAATTCTACTCAAGATGTTAGAACAACTTAAACCAGCAAATGTCCCTTCTTCAAAAGATAACCAGGAAGCTCTGCTTAAGTTCCTTAATGAAGAGTTGAAAGACAAAAGATACTTACTCGTACTTGATGACGTTTGGAACGACGACTCTAGAAAATGGGAGAATTTGATGGAATGTTTATTTAAGCTTGATTCTGCTAAGGGGTCCAAAATTATTGTCACTACTCGCAGTGGCAAAGTTGCATCAGTATCTGAAAAACTACTTCCGCGACATGATTTGGGAAAACTTTCTGTGGATGAATGTTGGTTCATCATGAAACATAGAGCTTTCCCCAGTAACAGTGCTCATATAGCTCATGAATTCCAGACAATTGGAAAGGAGATTGCTAAAAATTGTGGTGGTGTTCCATTGGTGGCAAAGGTGCGTACTATTATGTATCATTTATTTGCACCTATTTTTTTTTTACATGTTTTCATTTATATGTTGGGATAATATTCGCCTTCAACCCATAGGGTGCACCACCTTATAAATTAGGACAATGCCTTGTGACGAACATACTTTGATCGTACAAATTTCATGATCAGAACTATTCATTTTCATAGTCATCATTTAAAGATGTTCATTACAAAATTTCACTTCAAATCATAGATATTAGCTATCCGATATCATGCATATTTCACTTGGTACCAACATCGTCAATTTGTTCAATACATATAGATGACTAAAAGAACTTCAATTTCATTGATAATTGATAGCAAACAAACTGATCCAATCCCTTCGAATTTTAGTCTTACTATTTGCAAGATGGTTGAATTGAGTTTGAATTTTGAAAGTACAATTTACGTAGATTGATGTTCTAGAGGGTGTAAAGACTTCACCAAAATCAATAATTGATATGACATGTACACATCACTTGTATTTTAGATGGTATATAAAAATGTGGTTTCATTAGCTTTTTCTTATTCAAGAACCAACTTTAGCAACTTATTGATCCGAACAAGACATAAGCTAGATAAAATAAATTCATTGTCCCAACAAATCAAGAATAAAACATGTTTTTAACTACTAATGGACACAAAAACAACAACAACCAAGCATTATCTCATTCCCACTAAGTGGAGTCGGCTGTATGAATCCTAGAACACCACTACGCTCGGTTTTGCATCAAGTCTTTTGTTAGCTTCAAGTACTCCATATCATTTCATATAGTCTCTTTCAAAGTCTTTCTAGGTCTTCCTCTACCCCTTTGCCTTGAGTCTCCTTCTCATAGTAACAACTACTAAATGGGTATTTTAGAAATTTTGTCAAACACCAAAAATAAGTAAACAACTACTAATATCATTTTGCACACTATTAAGAATTATACTTATTACATTAGATTTTTCCCTTTTAGGCAAGGGGATTCAAAATTAAGTAAACAAAAACTTCTTATCTTATATGAGTCCCTATTTTCTACATTGTTTTATGACACCTTTGAAACTCATTAATCCAATCAACAGGTTTTGGGAAGCATTTTGCACACTAAAAAAAGTATTGCAGAATGGTCGTTGTTTAAAGACAATAAAATATGGGACAACTTACCCAAAGGAGAAGATAGAATTATGCCAGTCTTGAAGTTGAGTTTTGACAATTTAGAATCACCATCACTAAAGCAATGTTTTGCATATTGCTCAATGTTCAAAAAAGATTCTGAAATTCAAAGAGACAACTTGATTCAACTTTGGATGGCTCAAGGACTACTCCACCCTTCACCTGACGAAAGTAAAGATATGGAAGACGTAGGCAATGAATATTTTGATATCCTATTGCAGAGCTCCTTATTTCAAGATGCTTCAATGAGTGACAATGGCATTGTTAACAAATGCAAGATGCATGATCTTGTGCACGATTTGGCAGAGCTTATATCCAAATTTGAAATCTTGACGGAAGACTTACATGACACTGGTAATGCAGTTGAGATTCGACATGTTGCTCGGGTTTCTACTTTTATACTAGAAAACATTCTAGAAAGAGGTGCTAGGAAATTGCGATCGTTGTTTTTTGATGATGGTGAAGTTCCCAGTAACATTCTTCCACGATTCAAAGCTTTACGTGTCTTAAATTTGTGTAAAGCTAATCTTGAAGAATTTCCAGTTTCAGTTGGAAGGCTGAAACACTTGAGGTATCTTGACATTTCCAAAACAAGATTCACAACACTCCCCAACTCTATAGGCAAGCTCTATAACCTACAGACGTTAAGAGCAACAAATTGTGCCCTTAAAGAGTTTCCAAAAGAACTGCAAAGTTTGATCAACCTGAGGCATATTTATTTTGATCAGAGTACGAAATTTCCCCAAGGGATAAGGCGGTTGACTTGCCTTCGAACAGTACCTTACTTTTCGGTGGGTAATGAGATTGGTCGTCAAATTGAAGAGTTGGCTGACTTGAAACAATTGAGAGGTGAATTAATTGTTTGTAATCTGGAGCACGTGAAGAATGGAGAAGAAGCAAAGAAAGCTAAGTTGGAGGATAAGACGAAAGTATGCCATTTAAGCTTCAAATGGACAAGAAATAGGTCAATAACCAACAACAATGAGGATGAGGATGTACTGGAAGGCCTTCGACCGCATTCTGGGTTGGAGAGCTTAAGTATTAAAAATTTCGTGGGCGATCAGTTTCCATCGTGGATGATGAGTAGGTCATTACTGCTCAACAACTTGAAGAAGATTCAATTACTTGGATGCGACAAATGTGAAGAAGTCCCACCGCTTGGTCATCTACCTAATCTTACGGAGCTTAAGATTAGCGGAATGGCTAACTTGAAATGTGTTGGAGCTGAGTTCTACGGTTATGATCATGTCCACAATGTAGCCACGACAAGTAAGGAGATAATTACTTTATTTCCTGCACTAAAAGTATTATATATATCTAGGTGTGGTGATCTAATTGAATGGAAGGAAGCACCAACAATGTCAACACAGAAAGTAGTGGTTTTTCCTTGCCTCGAGAAGTTGACCATCGATAGTTGTTCCAAGTTGAGAAATGCTCCAAGTCATTTTCCATTTCTCCAAAATTTGGAGATAATTTCATGTGATAGCAGAACGCCAATAGAAGAAATAAGCAGTGGATTGACAACTCTCACTTCCCTCAAAATAAAAGGTATTAAGGAGCTTACTTGTTTTCCACAAGGGATGTTGAAGAACAACAATAATCTCTCATCTTTAGAGATAAGTGCTTGCGATGATTTAACTTGTATTGCCTCAGATGTATTTGGTTCTTGCGTCTCTCTTGTGATATTGAAAATTTGGAATTGTAAAACGTTAAGGCATTTGGCGGATGGGCTAGACACACTCCCTCATCTTGAAAACCTAACAGTTCACTGGTGTCCTAGTCTAGAGTTGATTCCAATTACACAGGGCATGACATCTCTTCGGGTCTTAGACATTACGCATTGTGAACGATTGTCAAGCCTACCGAGTGGGTTAGAGTACTGCACCTCTCTCCAAACATTGCATTTAGAAGGTTGCAATGGTGTAACATCGTTTCCATTTTACACCCTTGCACGTCTTCGCCGTTTGTATATTTGGGAATGTAATGGACTATCAGGCCCACTGAGTGTATGGGCCTCTCTCGTGGAATTGATTATACTTGGTCTTAATAATCTGACATCAATTGAAATTAAAGGCGGCTTGTCCTCTCTTCAGCGTTTGAGAATTATTAATTGCAAAGAATTATCAAGCTTACCTGCTCTTCCACAACAATGTGCGTCTCTTCAGAATTTGGAGATAAGTGCATGCCCAAAGGTAGCATCATCATCGTTTGGTGTCCAAAGTAGCAGCATTATTCTACAATCTTTTTCAGATTTGCGCACCTTCACCTCCCTTCGAGAACTGACGATTAAAGAATGTGAAGGATTGGAAAGTGGGGTGAGCGGGCTGCAATTTCCACTCTCTCTTGAGACGCTGGTATTAAAAGGTTTCCCTAATTTAGAGATTCTTCCAAGTTTAGACAACCTCAATTCTCTCCGTGAATTGGGGATTGTAAATTGGAAAAAGCTAAAATATCTGCCGATGGGGTTACAACGGCTCCCGCACTTGAAGAAATTGGAAGTCGGTGGGTTCTCGGAGGAGCTCGATTGCTTCCCTGATTTTCAAGTTGGATCATTAATGCACCTTACAGGCTTAGAGTTGACGGGTTGGCCTAAGCTCAAGTCTCTGCCTCAACAAATTCAACACCTCACTTCTCTAACATCATTGTCTGTACGTAACTTTGACGGAGTGGAGACTTTGCCAGAATGGTTGGGTAGCCTTACATCCCTCACACAGCTGAGCATTAAGTATTGCAATAATCTGACCAACTTACCTAGTGTCCAAGCTATGCAACGCCTCACCAAATTACAAACCCTATATATTTATAGATGTCATCCCCTTCTAAAGCAAAGATGCAGCAGCTCCCGCCCTTGAAGATATTGGAAGTCGGTGGGTTCTGGGAGGAGCTCGATTCCTTCCCTGATTTTCAAGTTGGATCATTAATGCACCTTACAAGCTTATCCTTGTATGGTTGGTCTAATCTCAAGTCTCTGCCTCAACAAATTCAACACCTCACTTCTCCAACATCATTGTCGGTAGGTAACATTGACGGAGTGGAGACTTTGCCAGAATGGTTGGGTAGCCTTACATCCCTTACACAGCTGAGGATTTGGAATTGCGAGAATCTGACCAACTTACCAAGTGTCCAAGCTATGCAACGCCTCACCAAATTACATACCCTGTTTATTTCTAGATGTCATCCCGATCTAAAGCAAAGATGCAGCAGGGACAGCGGCACAGATTGGCCCAAGATTTCTCACATTCCAAAAATCACAAGTACGATTTAAAATTCTTGAAATCCTCATGTTACATGTTTATCTCTTTTCTTCTTTTATTCGTCTCAACTACTACATACAAATTTAAACTAGCATAACAAAAGTTATTTATTCTTCTCCCTCTTCTTTTAAATCAGTTAACTAGAAATCATACAATGGTTGAGTTGAAGGTAGGCAGCACCTTATTAAACTACAGCAAATGTGTATCGGAAAAACCAAATTTCACGGTGTGCAAGGCCACAAGATGACAGACTGTAGTTGGATGGAAGGTAGGCAGCACTCTCTCTCTTCAGTTACTCTCTAAAAGACTCGTGCTCATTTTGAAATGTAATTATAGTAAAAACCTGAGAAACTGCTAAACATGGACGTAGCCCAGCTTGCATGTATGGAAGGTTCGTACAATGTCCTATGGACTTAGTACTGTCTTTGATGAATGAAAGAAATTCTGGACGCTTTATTGAGGACGAGAGCCTGTAAAATCAGCTCCAGTATACAAGGTGTGCTTTTCTCCTTTTCTTTTACATTGAACAATCTAAGCACGCATGTTTTCCCTTCTTCAGGTTTTCTCCATTTCATATTCACCATGAACTTATTAGCGATTATGCCATTGATGATAACGGTGTTGTAAGAGTAATTTGTTTTCTGAAACAAAGTTTGCTCAGTGCAGGTCCATATTGGGTACTTTGGGTCACTCTTTATTATGGTGTTGCTCACCATTGTCTCAACACCTTAGTATTTTACTGAGAGTTCTTTGGGCTGGGAAGGTAACACTATATCCGTTGAGCCACTTTTTTATGCAATTATGAAGGATTAACATTTTTATTTGAGAGTTAATTGTGTTTATAATAAACTGTGCATTGCAGATATGAAGGAAGTAGTCTCTGTTATTTTAAGCAGAAAATTCAAGCTGCCAACAAGGAGTTACTCCTACAAACATGTGCATTCCCTACCCCAACTGTCTAGGATAAAATATAACATCTTTCCTTTTTCTACAGCCGTGGTGGAGGACATTGGCATGGGCCTTGCAGCGGCCGAAGTTGCTGGAATGAAGTGTATCGTAACCAAAAGTAGGTAACTTTTAATACATGAACAAAAAGAGTGCTTCCATATTTCCCACCTTCTTGCTATTCTCAGATAATACTTCTAATTTGATAGAAAGTTCATGAGCATGCTTTGTGTGTAATCCTTGCTAGTCAAATGAGAAACATGTTCACTACATCTCCTTAAACTCCAATTTCATGTACACAGCTGAAGAAAACTTTCAAAATGCGTATGCAAACTTTGACTTCTGTGGAGATTCACCGGAGGAGCGATTTCACTTGGGAACCTGCAGAAGCCTTTTGTCAAACATGATTGCTGAAGAAAACTTTCAAAATGCGTATACTTGTTTGGTTGGCCTAAGCTCAAGTCTCTGCCTCAACAAATTCAACACCTCACTTCTCTAACATCATTGTGTGTACGTAACTTTGACGGAGTGGAGACTTTGCCAGAATGGTTGGGTAGCCTTACATCCCTTATAGAGCTGCAGATTTGGAATTGCAAGAATCTGATGAATTTGCCTCGTGTCCAAGCTATGCAATGCCTCACCAAATTATATACCCTGTTGATTTTTGGATGCCATCCCCTTCTAAAGCAAAGATGCACCAAGAACAGCGGCATAGATTGGCCTAAAATTTCTCACATTCCAGATATCACAAGTAAGTTTTTAACTTCTCGAAATCATATTATAGAGTTCATGTTAATTATATTTTATATCTCTTTTGTTCGTTTATTCGTCTCAACTACTGCATCAAACTTTAAACTAGTATACCAAATTTTTTTTATCCTTCTCCCTCTTCTTTTAAATCAGTTCTCTGAGTCTCACAACAGTTGGAGGGAAGGTAGGCAGCACCTTGTATTCGAAAAACCAAATTTCATGGTGCGCAAGGCCACACTTGTCCGAATGGCTCCAACTTCCACTTTGAAATTAATCCATGTAAGCTTTTCTAATCCGCACCTCCTCTTCTCTTCTAACTGAATTCTACTCCTGACTTTTCACTTACTTGTATGTTATGTTTTCCAGTGCCATCTATATTTCTTTTGTCATGCTCAACAACTGCAAATTGAGTACAGGTACTGATGCACAAGATATCAAATTTCTCGCTCAACCTTCGTTTCTCAATAATATACCTCAAGTTATAATACTTATCATGGTAGCAAACCTCTTAATTATCCGTTCATGGTATTGAATCTTTTTTAATCAAATATTTCCAGAACCCAAGTAAAATCATGTTCATATAGTATATAGAACTGCTGAAATTTCTTTCTGTTTGTTATCATCCTTATATACGAAGATATTGCACAGATATTTTTATGGTTACTTGTGAAATCTGAACTGATTTTTTAATCGTATGAACAGTAATTACATTGTAAAATACCCTCATTATCGCAGAGATTAGATAAAAGAATCTTCAGTTGCAATGCTAGATGATATTTTCAAGCTCTGTGTACTATCAGTTGAAAAGTTAAAATTTGTTCTGTACTATATATTTCCTAAGTTGTTTTGTTGTTATATTTGACCAGGCAGAATTGGTAGTCTGGTAGAAACTCTTGACCGAACATTTCTAATTTAGACAAACAGGGAAGCACTCATCCCTTTAATTACACTGGATCGACATTCTTTGTTCGATACTTATCAGTTTGAAGGCTCGGCTTTCCATCCTATTCCCAATAAGTGGTGAGTTGTGGGCTACAAATTAATGCAAGTCTCTACTTGAGGGAGTGGAGCCTTTGCCAGATCTGTTGGGTAACCTTACATCCTTGTAGAGTTGGGAATTAGATGAATTATAAGAATTTGATGAATCTACCCTCTGCCAAAGCTATGCAACGTGTCGCCAATTTACTGTCACAGTGAATTAAGCAATGTAAGTTTTTTAAACTCCACCCCCTTTTCTCTTCTAGTAATTAAGTTGACTTATTATATATGTTGTGTTTCCAATTGGTATGTATAACTCTATTAGCATCCTTTGGCATTTTCATGACACTCTTGCTCAACTGGAACGATGTAATGCAGTAGGTGCAAACAAAGTCCAGGTGCTGATGCAAACAGGTCCTTCTTTCATCCATTGTATGCTGGCATATAACTTCTGAATTGGCTCATAACTTTGTTGTTGAGAAATACATTGAAATCGAAGCGGACTTGGTTGTTCAACCATCAGTCGATCACTTTTAGTTCTACATGGCCAGACTAGTTCTCATTATCATTCACATTGTTTTGTTCCAAAACGTTTTAAAGTGGAATTTTTCTTCTGGCCAGATTGTTACGAGAGTGATACTATTGTTAATTTTTGTCTCTTTCCTAGCAGAACATTAAAGATCTCAGGACTTTATGGGATTCAGTGAGAAAGTTGGTGTGTTCGAATATAAACCTGATTAATGCTTTAGATGGTATGACATAAACGTACGAATCACTTGTACAAATATGTGTAAACCAATTTAACACTTTCAATTGCTATTCATTCTTATTAAAACAAACAATAACTAAACCATAAACAAGAATGTTCTGCATATGCTTATACATGTTCCATGCGTAACACAATTTTTATAGTTGTGTTGCCATTCGTAGTTGGTAATACTTTGTAAACCATATGACATGTTCATTTTACAGCAAGCCCGTTAGACCTTGATTTTACTCATGAGAGTCTTTGAGGAAATTTTTTTTTTCGGTCATGGAACTCACTCTGTATCAGCAGTGGCAGGGGATATAAACTTTCATGGCCTAGGAAACGAAAATGCTAGAGGCAAGGTGTTCCTGCTGTGAAAAGTGCAACATATAAAGTATGCAAGCTTTTATGTTACGGTCATGTCAGGCTATCTGTTTTAATTAGCAGAACTAGTTTGAAAATTAAAACTCATTGTAATAGTTCCAAGCTTATTATTATCAGTTGAAATTTGTTCTTTATGTTTTCTTAAGTTGTTTTGGTTTTATCTTTGTACAGGGAGAATTGGGATACTATTCACAACTCATGCGTGGATCAATATCATTCTTCAACTTCAATCATCTTTCCTTATCATCAAATCCTAATTTGGACACAAATTGGTAATCTTTTATCTTTTCGATTCTAACTGGTCAATATTCTTTGTTGATACTCATCACCAAATCGAAATGTATCCTTAAGAGTTTGCAGATATTTGAATTCAGTTGATTTTTTGTGTTGTATGGGTCTTTAGAAGCTTGGGCTTCCTGGCGTCCTTTGTGCCTTGCATTGCTGTGAAAGGAGAGTACAAGAAGCAGCCAACTGTTGAATAGAGGGAGAGCTTGAGCTTTGAAGCCGAAAAAACTTTTGTACTACCCTAATTGTAACTCTCTTTCTTCACTTGCTTTCTAAAAGACTCTCTCATGCTCCTTTTGAAATGTAACCTACATTATTATAGTAAAAACCGGAGAAACTACTAAAGATTGACGTAGCCCATCTTGCACGTATGGAAGGTTCGTACAATGTCCTATGGACTTAGTACTGTCTTTAAAGAAAGAAAGAAAATTTGGATGCTTTATTGGGGATGAGAGTCTGTAAAATCAACTCCAGTATATACGGTGTGCTTTTCTCCTTTTATTACATTGAACAATCTAAGCACACATTTTTTCCCATTTTCAGGTTTTCTCCATTCATATTCACCATGAACTTTTAGTCCTTATGCCATGATGATAACAATGTCGTAAGAGTCATTTGTGTTGCAAAACAAAGTTTCTCAGTTGCTTGTAAAATAGTAAATTCTTTTACATGGATGGAATGCCATGATGATAACGATGTCAGTGCAGTTTCTCAGTACATTGGGTCATTCTTCCTGATGGTGTTCTGTCTCTGTTGTCTCCACACCTTAGCATTTTGCAGAGATTTCTTCGGGCCTTGAAGGTAAGACTGTCTCCTTTGAGCCACTTTCTTATAAAGAAATAAAAAATTTATCTTTGAGAATTAATCGTGTTTATATAAACCGTGCGTTGCAGATATGAAGGGAGCAGCCTGAAGCAGAAAATTCAAGTTGCAAACAAGTTACTCCTACAAACATGTGCATTCTCTACCCCAACTGTCTAGGATAAAATATAACATCTTTCCTTTTTCTACAGCTGTGGTGGTGGACGTCGGCATGGGCCTTGCAGCAGCCAAAATTGCTGGAATGCTTTGTGCGTAATCCTTGCTAGTCATGTATGTCAAATTTTGAGGGCAATCAAATGAGAAACACGTTCACTTCATCTCTTAAAACTCCAATTTCAGGTACACAGCTGAAGAAGACTTTCAAAATGCATATGCAAACTTTGACTTCTTTGGAGATTCGTCGGAGGAGCGATTTTACTTGGGAACGTGCAGAAGCCTTTTGTCAAACAGTAACAGTTTATGAATTAAATTAATTCATTCAAAGCCGGTCCTCCATCTACAAAATGTTGGTGAGGAGTCTCATGATTATGAAATTATTGAAGATGATTTCTTGAAGGTTGAAATTTCATGGAGTTTTGCTTAGTGGTTGTATATAATTCTACTTTTGATTGTCGGGGTTTACACTCTGCCCCACCCATTGTATGTTTTCTCAAGTAATATAATTTGGGCGTGAGGGCCTAGCCTCCCAGCTTCGACTGGGTTCCAGCCCTCTTTAAATATATATTTTTTAAATATATGTTTGTGTATTAAAAAAAGGCACGTTATGAGTCTTTGCAGTGTGCACTAAAAAAACTTAGGACCGGCCTTGACAACACCTTGGAGGGATGGAGCCACCGTAGGCTTACTGGGGGTGGATGCCATTTAAGATTATTTGCCTTTTTATGGCATCTAATACTCCTAATTTGTCCGTGTAAGTTCTTGCAGCAGATAGAAAAGTGTGACCTTTAAATTGTCAAGAGGCCACTAAAGAAATTAAACTCATCCAAATGATGCATGTTGAAATAAATAAAATTCGTAAAATAAAATAAAATAAATAAGTGAACCCGTTCAAATGTGAAGGAATCGGCATTGTGACATTATTTTGTGTACAAAGTAAATCTGAGACCAATATGATCCCTTCTGGATTCTTTTAGTGAGGATCTTGGGAATCCGTAAATTGTATTCGTTCATTGCATATCGTGTGGTCAGTTTTTGTCTAGTACTGTTTGTGTTTAATTTTTTAAATAAAAATATTTAAAATAATTTATAACCGCACAGTGTATGATGAACAGACATGATAGACGAACGCAGTATGAAATGCGATAGTAATCCTGATGTAGATATTCATGTTGAAGTACAAATTAGCTCTTCAAGGGCAGTCGTTGGTGAACCTCTGGATGTTGAATTAATACAAGGGCTTTTTATTGCCAAGGCAAAGTAATTGGGAATCATAACCTACGAATTTCTTCCTCGGTGGATTATGTACCTTATTTCAGGTGTTGTTTTAATAGATTTTCCATCTTCCAGATTTGAGCTTTATTGTTAATTTGAGCCGGCGGTCATCATTTTTCATTCATTTTCATGTTGTTTCTAATGGTTTTGCGACACTTTGTTTACGGTCATCATTTCTCGCTCGTGAACTTTTATTTTTTGTTTCTAATAACTTCATGTTCCTTCCAACTTATTGTACCTTTAATTTTTGTTTATCAATATATTCACAATAATGTCTTCCTATGATAGTAACAACGAAATGAATATGATAGTAATGACGGAATGAATATGATAGTAACGACAGAATGAATTTTAAATTGTTGTACAATAAAAAATAATTTATGTACATTCTTATGGTATCGTATACTCTTAGTACATAAGTTCTAGTAGCAAGATAAAAGTGTGGCCTTTAAATTGTGAAGAGGCGACATAAGAAAGAATTTCCCGCTAAAACAAATGGGGTATCATTAAAACAAATAGGATAAAGTACAAAAAACTACCTTAACTATTGGTGTCAAGACACTTTCATACCTCATCTTTTTAAAATGTCAATGTCATACCTCATCTTACGAATTTGTGTCAATGTCATACCTCCATCAGTTTTTCTGTTAATTTTTCTATTAAGTGCTGACGTGGCTAGATACGGGGACCACTCACTAATCCAACTGGATTAAAATATAATTAAATATATATTTTAATAATTAAATTTTTAAAAATTAAAAAAAAAAACTTATATTAAATCTCTCTCTCCCCCATCTCTCTCGCCTCTCTCTCTGCTCTCCATCCCCAAAACCCCTTCCCACCTGACCCCTTCCCCCGACCCTTTCCCACCGATCCCCCCCAACCTTCCTCCACCACCCTCTCTCTCTCGCCTCTCTCTTCTCTCTCTCTCTGGACACCCACCTACATCCCTCAAATCCTTCGCACTCGTCCCCCCTCAACCTTCCTCCCCCTCACCCTTTCTTCCCCTCGCTCCCCCTCTTCCCCAAACTCAAAACCAGAACCACCCAACCCAGATCCCACCCCACTCCAAACTCAAAACTAGAACCACCCAACCCAGATCCCACCCCGCTCTTGTCTTCTCCTTCTTCCTCGAACGGTTTGGACCACACCCAGATCCGACAATCCGTCACCCCGGTGTACAAGGTCCCGTCGTTCGACACTGCCAACGCATTCACGGCGTCCTCATGTGCCTTGACTAACTCGACGCAGCGGAGATCCAAGTCCCGCCAAATCTTCAGGCTCGACGCAGCGGAGATCCAAAGGCATTTCTCGTGGCCCAATGCGGCATAGAAAAAGTTGTGGTTGACGACGAGGCAGGTGATTGAGAGGGAGGGGCAGCGAGGCGGGAGAGTGGCAAAGCAGAGGTGGGAGACGGAGAGGTCGATGGGCTCTAGATGGGAGAGTTTTTGGAGGAAGAGGTTGCGCAAAGAAGATGGGAGCGGGGGGAAGAAAGGGTGAGGGGGAGGAAGGTTGGGGGGGATGGGTGGGAAGGTTTTGGGGATGCAGGCGCCAGGCGGGTGTCCAAGAGAGAGATAAGAGAGGCGAGAGAGAGAGGGTGGATCCACAATTTTATATAATAAAAAAAATTATTTTTATTTTTTTAATTTTTAATTATTAAAAAATATATTTAATTATATTTTAATCCAGTTGGATTAGTGAGTGGCCCCAGTATCTAGCCACGTCAGCACTTAACAGAAAAATTAACAGAAAAACTGACAGAGGTATGACATTGGCACAAATTCGTAAGGTGAGGTATGACATTGTCATTTTAAAAAGATGAGGTATGAAAGTGTCGTGATACCAATAGTTGAGGTAGTTTTTTGTACTTTACCCAAACAAATATTATAAAATCTATAGACAAATGATAAGGGTAGAAAATATTTTTTTAAATATTCGTCCCTTGACCCGAACTGTATATATTTTACTACAACATTTAAAGATCATCTTTACAAAAAAAATTAGGACAATTCAAAACTACTAATAGTAAAGAAAATGGACGGATATACAAGAAACATTAAATTTAATCAACGGTCATATGATCTCGAATTCTGATGATTTTTTGAAGACATGATCTTTGAGATAAGACATGAAAGATAGATGATTGGAATCCTTGAACTACATTACTGAGAGGACTCCACATAAACATGTGTCAAAATATAGTGTGTCACCGAATCTTAACTCTTACATGTAGATATATAAGAGTAGAAGACATTTGGATAAGGCAACTGGGTGTAATGGTGGGTGTTGTGTTGTACATAATCATTTGAACAAGAATTAAACACGAGATCTCAAATGCATAAATGAATACGATTTAACTATTTTGAGCTACAAGCACTGCTCTAACAATTCATTCTTTTCCAAAATTTTCCCATCAAAAGAAATGAACAAAAAGGAAAATTAATGAAATAATGACTGGCTCTAGACAGTCCCAAAGATTATCCTTTCAATCCGTGTGACACAAGATAAGCCATTTTTCCCATCATCCAATCCAAACAGACCTCATCTTCCTCAAGAACTCAAACAAATGAAACTGATCACTCTTCCTCTTCCACTCCCATCCACCACCACCCTCCTCTCCCCCAAACCCCAACTCCTCCGCTTCAAATTCAAACCCCAATCATCTCTCCAGACAACTATCAACCCCCCAAAATCCCCATTTCCGCGAAACCCCAAGTCCCCTGTTATTATCATCGGCGGAGGACTCGCCGGCCTCGCCGCCGCCACCCACCTCAACTCCCAGAACACCCCTTTCCTCCTCCTCGAAGCCTCCGACGCCGTCGGCGGCCGCGTCCGAACTGACGTCGTCGACGGGTTCCTTCTCGACCGCGGCTTCCAAATCTTCATCACCGCTTACCCCGAAGCCCAGAAACTTCTCGACTACCAATCCCTCGACCTCCAGAAATTCTACTCCGGCGCCCGTATTTACTACGGCGGTAGTTTCCACACCGTCGCCGACCCCCTCCGGGATTTCTGGAACTCTGTCAAGTCCCTCGCCAACCCTATCGGATCCATTCCCGATAAATTGCTCATCGGATTGACGAGATTTCGTGTTCTGACGAAATCCGACGAAGAGATATTCTCCTCCGGCGATGAGGTCTCCACCATGGAGCTGCTGAGGGGAATCGGGTTCTCCGATTCGATCATCGCTCGATTCTTTCAGCCATTTTTCGGCGGCGTTTTCTTCGACAAAGAGCTCGAAACGACTTCCAGATTGTTCAATTTCATCTTCAAGTGTCTCGCCCTCGGCGACAACACTCTCCCATCCAACGGCATTGGTGCCATCCCACAGCAATTGGCCGCGAAATTGCCCTCTGATTCGATCGTTCTCAACTCCCGAGTCGCTTCGATTGATTTCAGCGGCGACGAATCTTCGTCGCCAAGGGTGAGATTGGAGAGCGGAGAGGTTTTGAGAAGCGAGCTTGGAGTGATAGTGGCAGTTGAGCAACCGGAAGCGGATAAGCTTTTGGCGGGAAGGATAAATGGACTGGTCCGGACCAAACCGGCTCGAAGTACTGTTTGTTTGTATTTCACTGCAGACCGGGCCAACATTCCGGTTTCTGATCCGGTTTTGTTTCTTAACGGGTCGGGCAAGGGCATTGTGAATAACATGTTTTTCGCAACCAATGTAGCTCCATCTTACGGCCCACCCGATAAAGCTTTGGTATCGGTATCACTTGTCGGAGGTTTTGAGGATGTGACGAATGATGATCTGACGACTGAAGTTGTTCGTGAGCTCTCTGGCTGGTTTGGGGGATCAATGGTGGGATCTTGGAGACACTTGAGAACGTATCGAATTAAATTTGCACAACCAAACCAATGTCCGCCGCTCGATTCGAAGAGAAACCCTCGGGTCGGGTCGGGTGTGTATGTGTGCGGTGACCATTGGACGACTGCCACATTTGATGGGGCGTTGGTGTCGGGAAAGAGAGCGGCAGAAGCTTTGCTTAGAGATACTGCCTTGACTAGGGTTGTTTAGGTTTCATGTTTTTTTTGTATTTCTTATCATACAATGGCTTGTGTTTGTAAAGGGTTCGTTGAAGCGTTTTTGGTGAAAATATTTTATGAATTAATCCTTAATAAAAATGTAAATAAATTTTGAAAAAGTAAGTGTTTTATACAAGAAGAATTAGTTACATGTTTCTTGCATGAAGCACTTAAAGTGTATTTAGAATCCGAAAACATTTTCGCTAAAAATACTTTCAGTCATTTTAAAAGTATTTCCAAACGAGCCCTAGTTTTTACATAGAGTAAACCATTAATATTGTTGTCTTTTGGGTTACAACATTCAATTGAGGGTACATGTAAAGTTGGAATGTATATCTGGACCCAAAATTTGTATATTCTATTTTTCATAAAATATGGAATTTAAGATTAAATTTTACAAGAAGTCATATATCTTTCTTTTAGTTTGTAGTTTGAATTAGTTTTTCTTGTTGGAAGGAATTGGCTTGAACAACATACATGCATAATACACTCATGTTATTGGAGAAATGTGATCATGTAATTTTAAACGTAAATGTGCAATATGTTTATCATATAAATAGACAATAAGGTTTATAATCCTACCATTATTTTGAAGAGAAATAGAATGGCATTTCTTTAAAGTAATTTATCTTATTCCTTCAAGTTGGATGTAATTTTTTTTGTTTCATTCTTCAACATAACTTTGAATATATTTAATCATCCATTTCAACCAGTTGTAGAGACCAAACAAGATAAATAGATATATGTGGTATCAGTGATGAATCCAAAATTTAAACTTTGGAGTTTAAGTTTTCTAGATAGAAACAAAGTGCAAAGCGAGCAAAAATAATTCAATTTATTTACTGAAGCGTTTCATTGAACACTTGGTAGGGTTTGTTATCGTCTACCGAACCAAGTTTCACACATGTCAAAAGATATTCACATATGCTGAAGCAATCTGATGAGTGCTATTGAGAGAATTTGTCGAGAGTTGTAAATGCAACTTGCAAGAGGCATTTCGTCAAATACCTGGTGAACACCAAAATGACACGTACCAAATATTTAGAAAGTTCTTGAAATACCTTCACATATATATTTCTCGGACTCTAAGTAATTCTGGAACCAACTTGGTCCCAATATGCACCCTCCATCACTGTGTGGTCTAATATAACTTCATTGAGTGACGCTATATAGCGGTGTGAACTATCTGACCTTCATGGATTGAGACAGAAATCGGACATGAATTTTCTTTAAAGAAAGGGATTGTAGTGCCTATGCCACGCTCTCTAATCTCTGTCAGACTATTATCCACCGGCTCTTGTAGCTTTGGAGTATAAGCTAAGTTTGCTTCCTGACCAGTCGTTAGTTTGGTTTTTGCCAGATCAATGGCAGCCATGCATTTCAAAATAAATTAAAGCTCTCGTTTAATTCTTAACCGTTCAATTTTTCCGTTGGTCCCAATTAATTGACCCTTGACATTACATCTGGTCACGGTGCTTTAGCCATTCAATATTTCTGCTAATTAGTCGTATTATATTTAAATCAAATATTTATTAACTTAGTAAACCCTGTCGTTATTGTCACTTAGTATTACAGTATAATGTTATTCTTCTTTACACGAGAGGTGTTATGAGCCAAAGGTAAATTGAATCATATTATTGCTAGTCTATTTTGAAACAAACTCACTCTTTTTCTTTTAATGTATATAATAACAGTTGTTAAATAAAAGAAGAAAAAACTTGTCATTGTTGCCTTTGACGTGAAGAAGGTTTTGTTTCTAATCGTGGCAACTCGTTATTGACATTGGAATATAATATAATATACAAAAATTGTTATTGATCCTTTTAACTTTTTATTTTTTATTTTGAATTTTTATATTTAAAAAAAATATATATATATGCTTTTAAAAAGTGCAAAATGAATTTTTAGAGTGTTAGCAACTTAATAATATATGAAATATAATATAATGGTTAATTGTTGGATAAGCTTGTATTTGAAGTACTAATCGAAGTTAAGCAACCAAAGTGGGTGACATGTCATGATTATCTACTTGGTAAAATCTAGCTAGAAAAAAAAAAAAACTAATGAAAATGGTTTGAAAATTTTGAGTTTTAACGATAAAGACAAAATAAAGGGTAAAGTGAATAATACCATGATTAATTTTTTTATGTAAAAATATAAGCTTTCGTTAAAATAAACAATATCAGGAGTTTTTCGTTAAAATTTAAAAAATGTAAACACTTTCTTAGTGATAGAGGCAGTGACGAAGCCATCGTGGGGCAGGCCTGCTGCTCCAATAACATCTAAAATCCATTCTTTGAAATTTTGTTTGACCCTCCTCTCCTTTTGGTTGCCTTTTATGGCTTTTGACAGTATCTCCTTTTCTATCTGGGTTTCTTGTATTCCCTGTATGCTAAGGTTGTACTTTTCATCTCCCGGCTGGAAGTGGAGCTTTTGCATTTGTAGCTCCTCTGTTTTACTCCTTCTTGTTAACGAAGTCCTGCTTTACCCAAAAAAAAAAAAAAAAGAAAGAAATTTTGTTTGACCCTTATGCTAGTTAAGGCAAATGACATGAGGAGACATTTAATTATTATTTTTGAATTGACACAAATCATAACTGTGTTGTTTGTGTCATGTTTCTCTTAAAAAAAAGTTAAGCACGTTAATTATCAAAAGTTGAAGATTTATTAAACACTCAAATGCCTTTCCATCCGTACTTCATATCTCCTAATTCAAAACTTATTCGGCATTCAAGCTCGGTTAGGCACCTTAAATCGCATTTGGTTGTATCACGAAATCCCAATTGTATGAATATTTTCTTCGTTTTGGGTTTATTGAAATTTTAAGGATTTGTATTGATTGATTGATTTGGAATAAATTGATAATCATAAGTAAAGTATTTTTCTCAACGACTTCTATTTATGACACATACATTGTTTTCATAAACGAAGTCAAAAATCTGTATAGATAGGGCATTCTTAAACAACAAAGTAACAAATTAAAAACAACTTAAGAATTCACTAAACAAAATAGTTACGTATTAATCCATAAGATTTTTCATACAATACATCCACTATCCCTCGACACGTTTTTATGTTTTGAAAGCGTTGCATAACAACT
Source organism: Pyrus x bretschneideri (assembly GCF_019419815.1). Taxonomy (NCBI): domain Eukaryota; kingdom Viridiplantae; phylum Streptophyta; class Magnoliopsida; order Rosales; family Rosaceae; genus Pyrus; species Pyrus x bretschneideri. Next base: position 9,338,260 of record NW_025999787.1, on the reverse strand, counting down.
TCATTACCAACCTCCACACTTAATCATCATTTGATAGATTATCCAACCCCGAGGTACGTAAAAGAAGCTCGATCCAGGGCTTTGCCCGAGTCTTCCCTTTTGCAATCCAACATATGCTTTAATCCTTCTTTTTTATATTTATGGTCTTTCTCGAAGCGCTGCCTACCTAAACGTATGCGGTGGCTCCTAAACTAACTTCTCTCCTACATCTAATTGCAACCAGGTACATCTGGTCCATTGTATACTTCCCTAGCGCTCGAGGCAAGGTAGAAATGTTGGGGCTGAGCAAAGACTTCAAAGTAAACCAATACCATAAAATATATCTTTCTATCAAATATCTATTTTATCATTTATTCATTGATTTTTTATTCAAATTTTTAATCAATTCCGTTAAAATTCCATGATTGAAACTGTTCTTTTAACATTAACATTAGCAAGAAGTAAAAAATAGAGAAGAATTCTCTATTCTCCTATTCTCATCCCCTCATCTCATACATTGCTTTTTGTCTTATTATCTTTATAAAAAAAAATCAATATATGATGTTGACGTAGTTTAATCGTGATCATTTAAATAAAAAGGTATAAAAGAGTAGAGAGATTAGGAGGGTTAAGGACATCCATCCACAGGCCAGGACCGTCCTAGATTGTATCACGGGATATTAATGCATCATGCCACGTAGGGGGACACATATTGTTGTCCTTTACAGATCGATATTCAAAATATGTTGCATCATTTCAAATGGTCTTGTACAGTGGGAAACATGCAACCCAGACGGCCAACACCTAAACCTTCATCCAAGAAGGTTCTCATGCTTTCTACGGTAGAAATTCTACCACATACCGGATAAGATTGTCCTTAAAGTCTGCCTACATGGTCCAGAAAAATTCTAGTGTGTTCCACTCTAACATTATATAATTCAATATTTGACTTGAACCCGTAAATGTATGGTTTTAAAATTTTGGATATTTTTAAAAGCGTATTCGAAAATTTTCGCAATTTTCATCATTAATTTTGAACCCATAAACGTATGGTTTGAAAATTTTGGATAAAATTAAAATTTTAATGGTTTTCAGCTTTTAATCAACTATTTATGTCTTAGGAGAAAGGTGAATGAAAAAGGGTGATGAAGAGAAGGAAGAAATAAAAAGGCTAAATTGTAGCAAAGGTTATTTATACCACGAGTTTAACTTTCGTCTTCAGTCTTCGAATTATGTCATGTGTTGTACTAGTAGTTTTTTCATTAACTCTGTCAACTTTTCTGTTAAGTTGATGGATAAAGTAGAAATTTTATCCACAATATAAAAATAAAAAATAATTTTTTAAAGAGAAAGATGTGGCTCCTCAAAGATTGAGGAAGAACTCCTCTATAAAATACCTCGTTACTTTTTTACAGAATTTTGTGCTTATGATTGGAACTCCTTAAGAATTGACTAAAAGATCTAAGTTTTAATTGATTTTTGTAGAGATGATCTTACATAGTGATTTTTAATATAAATAGTCCTGATTATAAGCACAAGCTTTTCGCTTTTTAAAATAAATTAAATTTTTTTTATGTATAAAAAGACCACTACACTCTTAAATTTGACGGAATGACCACTCATGCAACACAAAGTTAAGTTAGAGAACGGAAGAAATTAATATGAAAGTTTAGGAACAAAAACTAAATATGAGGCAGAGTTCAAAAACCTTTGTTGTCACGCAGTCAAATAAAAATTAAGGAATGAAAATAAAATCGTAAAAAGTATTTGGTGTTTGGCTATCATTTTGTGTGTCTTTCTTTGTATTTTCTTCTAAATTTCTCCCACCATCTTTCATCTAACTTCTTGATCCAACTAACAAAAAAAGTTATCAAACGAGTTGTACAAGTTAATAAAAATACTAACCTAATAGTTTTTCTAATCACATTCATACCCTTTGTTTGCCTGGTTCCCATCACACGAGGACCACAAAAGAAAAACTCGAACCTGGCCCTTCCCTAGTAAGCAACTCGATCGAAACCCTAAAATAATAAAAAAGAAAACTAATGAAAACGATTTGAAAAGTTTGAGTTCTAACAATAATGACAAAATAAAGGGTAAAGTGAATAACACCAAGATTGATTTTTTTAGTGTAAAAATTTGATTTTTAGTCAAAATCAACAGCATCATAAGCTTTTCGTTAAAATTTTCAAAATAAAATGCAAAATGTGTTTATAAGCCTAAAAAAATATACTTCCCCAAAAGCAATAGGTTTCAAGATGAGCTCGAGTTGTTCTCGAATACAAATTAAGCAAACAATAGGTTTGAATACAATTAGAACTACAAGGTCAAATTCACTTCACGTGTAAAACTAAGCGTTGAAATTTTAAAACCCTAAAAAATTGCAAAACGTGTCTCTAAGCCTAAAAAAAATATACTTCCTACAAGCGTCAAAAGAATAATTTACCTTGGAATTACAGTTCCACACGTGTGTAAATATTCTATCTTTCGGCGGGTGGAGAGGTAGCCAAGCAAGTGTTCTTACCGAAGGCACCTTTTTTTTTTTTTTTTCACGTGCACGTTGGAGTTAACGTACTAACGCGGACGGCACGACGTGTCAGTATTCTACAGAACTGCCGTGTTGGGCCCCCAACCTCCCTCTCTCTCCTTCGTCAAGCTATTCACAAAACCTACAACACGTGTACGGCAATCACTTTTCCAGACAAGTCCTGCCTACCACTTATTAAAAAAATATTATTTTGTTTTTCTTAATAAAATAAAACAAATTCAAACAAAAAACCGCCTTTTGCTATTTTTTAATTTTGGTCTCGCAGCAAACCCCGAATAAATAAAAACCGAACAAAATTATTGTTTGGTATAAAAAATAAAATCAGGTTTTTTTTTATTTAAAATAGTTTTTAAAATTCACATAATTTCTTATTTTAATTCATGAGATTTAAATTCAACATAAAGTGTCCTTTTTAAATAAAGTTAATGCGAGAGAAACTAAATACGTAAATAAAAATTTGTAAACTAAATAATATGAAATTAGATGATTAGATTATTATTTTTTTAACAAATAATATTATTTATACTAAAGGGAAGGAGATGAGTTTAGTCTCACAAAGAACTAGGAATAATGTGATTCAAACTCGCATTTGACGAGAATCGAACTTAATACCTCTCACTTATAAGTGAAGAGGAATACCATAAAACCGAAATAATAAATGACATTAGATTATTACTTGAGCGTTGATAAACATGCTCAGTTTTATTAGTGACACGTCATTTATTTTGTAAATTTAATCTCTAAATTTAATCTTCCTATCGTTACCCCAAAAACGTTGAATGGGTGGTTTTTTTTTCAAACTAATAGAGAATTTTCCAGAAGAACCAAAATGTTATCTAATTAATTACAGAAGCAATTTCTATAGATTTTAAATTTATGAGATCACAGTAAATAATTATGACAAGCTGCCTATTTAACTAAAAAACCATAAAATTACTCTCCCGCGTATGGAAAAATATCTCCCTTTAAGTTAAAATGCTTCCACCGAAAGTCTCTCCATATTTTTCTCTCCTCCCACTCCTCCTCGTTCCTCCAATTAAAACTCCCAACGTTCCTCCTCCTGACAAAAATAAAAATCCCCAAATTCTCTCTTCCAAGCTATCAAAACCCACAGCCCTGACCGACACGATTACCCCGGTTCGATCTCATCTCGGCATCCCATGATGCCGGGGAGCGAAGAACGACAGCCGCTGCTGGTGCCTGGGCCGCCGCAGCAGCAGCAGCGTATCCCCGACAATGCCCTGTTCGGGAAGTACGAGCTCGGCAAGCTCCTCGGGTGCGGCGCCTTCGCCAAAGTCTACCACGCCCGCAACGTTCTCACTGGCCAGAGTGTCGCCGTGAAAGTCATCAACAAGAAGAAGCTCACCGGCACCAACCTCATGTCCAACATCAAGCGCGAGATCACCATCATGCGCCGGCTCCGCCACCCCAACATCGTCAAGCTCTACGAGGTTCTCGCCTCCAAGACCAAGATCTACTTCGTCGTGGAGTTCGTCAAAGGCGGTGAGCTTTTTGCCAAGGTGTCGAAGGGGCGGTTCTCGGAGAATCTCAGCCGGAAATACTTTCAGCAGCTCATCTCCGCCGTCGGGTACTGCCACTCCCGCGGGATCTACCACCGCGATTTGAAACCCGAGAATTTGTTGGTTGACGAGAACGGGAATTTGAAGGTCTCTGATTTCGGGCTCAGCGCCGTGGCCGACCAGATCCGACCCGACGGGCTCCTCCACACGCTTTGCGGGACCCCTGCTTACGTGGCGCCGGAGATTTTGACGAAGAAGGGATACGACGGCGCGAAGGTGGATGTGTGGTCGTGCGGTGTGATACTGTACGTTTTGAACACCGGATATTTGCCGTTCAACGACCCCAATCTGATGGCGATGTATAAGAAGATTTACAAGGGCGAGTTCCGGTGCCCGAAATGGATGTCGGCGGATCTGAAGCGGTTTTTGGGTCGGCTCATGGATACCAACCCGGCGACCCGGATTACGATCGACGAGATTTTGAAGGACCCGTGGTTCAGAAAAGGCGGGTACAAGGAGATCAAATTCTACGACGACGATTGTTCGATGGACGACGCCAAAATCGGCGGCGAGGAGGAGCAGAAGGGCGTGACGAGCCTGAACGCGTTCGATTTGATTTCGTTCTCGGCCGGGTTGGACCTGTCCGGGTTGTTCGAGTCGTCGAGCAGCAGCCCTGCGGAGGACGGCGAGCGCTTTATATCGGAGGAGACGGTGGAGAAGGTGATGGAGAGAGTGGCCGAGTTTGCCAAGACGGAGAAGTTGAGGGTGAGGAGGAAGAAGGATTGGGGACTGGAGATGGAAGGGCAGAATGGAAATTTATCAATTGCTGTGGAGGTTTACAGATTGACGGATAATCTGGTGGTGGTGGAGGCCAAGAGGACGGGCGGAGACGCCGCCCCGTTCAAGGAGATGTGGAAGAACAAGCTCAGGCCTTATCTGATCTGCCCAAATGATCAAAGCATCTCATCGTCCATATCAACTCCGTCGTCTTCTTCCTCCTCGCTCCCTTGCCCAGTCAACGAATGCTGATCGTGGGTGTCGAACGACAGGTCGTTTTCTGGAGTGGCAATTAAAATTAATCCAGTAATTAATAAAAAAAAAATGAAAAAAAAAAAATTGGTGATGGTTTTGTTGTGTTTGTACTGGGAAATAAATAAAAACACAGGATTACAAGCCGATTTTGTAATCTGGGGTTAATGCTGGGATTAGTGAGAGGATATATGTGTTATGTACAGATGATGATTTGTAGCCTTTGATAGGCCTCATCAACAGAGGATGAAGGGTTAGATTCAAATCGAATCAAAACCCTGACTCTTTTTGCAATGCATCTTGTATAATTGTATTAATTCATTCTTTTTATGATTTCAATTTCTGTGTTTGTATTTGCCTGTTCATATTAATTTCTTTGCCGTTGGTCTAATGACATGTTTATTTATTTAGAACGTGATCATAAAGTTTTGATTTCTAACTGCTTGTACGAAACTAAAACTAGAAGTGTCTCACAACAAAAACTGAGATTGAACACCGGAAAACTCGTAATGAAAAAGTCTATCAATTAAGGATTTTGATTGGTTAGGGCTGGTTGATTACATACGTTTTCATTTTCTTTCGCGTTCATAACTTTCTCAATTCATGATTTTGTCCATTCCGAATAAATAAACGCGATAGCAAGAAAATCTGAATCCCAGCTCAAATTTGTTAAACGTGATGTTCACATATTGGAATGGCCTACCAAGTTTTAAATTGATTTAAATTGGTAGCCTAGCTGTAAATTGAGGGCAAAATGATTAAAAAATCACATGCGGTAGTCTGACCGGACCAATTATTTGGTCCAGACTGGTTGGAAACTTGGAATATTTGCCAATTTGCTAGATTTTAGGACCCAGTTTCATGTGACACAGTGCTATGCATCATTTTATTATTTATTTTATTCGTTGGAGTGACGTTTTGATGCCTTGTTTTGTGTTAATTGCTTCAATAATTCATCAAGAAAGTGATTAGTTCAGCCAGCAATTATACGCAATGATACCAGAAGGGACATAAACAAAATTATGGGCATCAATGATGAAACAAATAAGTTCAAGGAGAAATGGCAAAGCAATTTTTTTTTTAAATTGCTTTTTCTGTCACCTTACCGTTTAACGTCAATTTTCGCTTCAACATTATAAAATATTGTGCTAAAACCATGAGATGACAGAGAGTGAATGCATAGAATCCCCTTATCATTTCTCTCAATTCAAGTAAAGAATAGAGGGTAATTGGGAGAATAGAGTTGGGAGGAAGCTAGCTCTAGATTCTATGACGAAAGAATGAAGCTTAATCAAAAGAAATTTTTGTGTGGACGTGTATATAGGGTACCGCACTTAATTGAGACCAAATAGAATGAGTCAGGTCTTTTAGTAAGAGATGTCGGACGATTGACGTGGTTTGGAGTGCTGAACCAATAATTTCTCCTTAGTAAAAGAACAAATGCATAGTATAGTATTATCGTTGTCTTACTTTTGTCTTATCTATGTGAATATGTGCATAGTATAGTATTATTGTTGTCTTACTTTTATCTTATCCATGTGAATATGGAGTTGTGTTTGTCTAATAAGAGCTCGAGGAATCACAAGCAAATGAAACCTCTAGTCGCCTATCAAGGAGAAAATTATAGATCTGTCCAGTTTGAGGACCACCCAATTCCAACCTAATTCGTATTCTCAACCATACAAAATATGTATTATTATTATTATTATTTTTTTTGGTCATTGGCTCGTGAATTGAATGATTATGTGGTACCCATTTTTCACGTTTGGTAAAATCAGTAATGAGTTTATCAAACTTGTGATCAGAGGCGGAGCCACAAAGGAGCAAGGATTGTCTTAGGTTTAGTCTGATATTTTTTACGCATAAAAGTGTAGTGTAATACTTATGATTTTCAAGGTTTTTTCATAGACTCAGGGCCCTAATCCGATGTTTTTACTTTAATTACTTTTATCGGATTTGATTTGAGGTTGGTGGCTTCTATTGAGTTTAGGTAATTCGTTGCTTGTGAGTTTTGAGGAAGAGGGAGAGAGGAAGAAACTTAGAGAGGCTTAGGGTTTAGGTTTAACTAAGAGGATGATGAGGATGACACAATACAAATGACGGTGGTAGGTTGTTCACCACATGTCAAAGTAATTTTTGCAAGATTAGGGAAGCATTTCCGATTTACACTTCTAGGCCTCTTTAGGGTTAAAATCGTAGCTCCACCAATGCTTGTGATGGCGGAGAATTTTGTACTCTTGACAACCCTCGTTCATGCAATAGGCAATGATTTCCAATAATTTCTCCTTAGCTATAGGGGCATATGGGAAAAGAACAATTACATAACATGGTACAACTTATATTTGTCCTTGTCTTACTTTTATCAAATCTTATTTTCTTTTAATTTGCACGAGAATATAGAGTCAAGCACGACTCCACATTTTAGGGTAGTTCTTCCTTAGTGTTGTAATGCGTATGAGAATTTCATTCTCAAATGGCCCAATTTGTAAATCCAACGGGCCGTAAACAATGTGAGCAGTCGTCACTCACACTCCTTACTTCTGAATCAGGGTTTAGGGTTTAAGCGTCCATGCCAAACACTCGTTTTACAGAGAGAACTGGCGCTGATTGCTGAAGCACTGCTCCAAATCCCAAGTCCCCAATTAGGTCTTTGCAGCGATTACAGCGCCTTTGAGAGGGTTCAGGCTTGGTCGAAGGAGGAGTCTGGTAAGTCCCAAATGAAATTTCACATTTCAAGTTCCTTGCTTTATCCGAATCCGGCAACTGGGCACATTCGGTATTGAATTACAATCCAAGTGACGGTGTCCAAACGATGGATTCGGCGTGGGAATCTCCCTATTCGAATGCCAAATCCATGGAAACAAACATAGCCTCTGTATTTTTATTTATTTATTGCAAATGGCTTTTATTTCTCTTTGTAGGTGATACTTTGTGCAATTAAATTGTGAAAATTTCTGCTGGAATTTATCGATCAAGTGTAATTTCTGGTCTAAAATGCTACTGGAAATGGGATTTATTGTTTATTTCGTGTATGTTTTGTAGGTCGGATTCATACATCTGCTTGAATTTCAGTATATTCAGGGTGGTGCTCTGAAGTGTGTGCTAAAATAGGAGGTTTGCCTTGTAATTTTGGGATTGGTTTTGGCTACTGAGTAGTTTAAGTTGTTGCTGGGTGGATTCGATTTTTGAGAATTCGGGGTATTTAATTGAGTGCTAGTGGTTAGAGCATGTCTGCAGAGGCTAAATTAAGGTTTAAGCTCAATAAGAAACTCAAAGCATCTATTGGAAGGCCCAAGTTTCACAGTGATGGAAAAAGGGACAGTGACAATGATAATAGGAGGGGGAGCTTTAATAAGAAGGGGATAAAGTTTCACAATTCTGAAGAAGGGAGTCGTGGAGATCTTAATAAAAGGGACGATTCTAAAACCATGAATGGTGATAGGAGAAGGAAGAGAATCTATGGTGACCAAGACACAGATCGGGATTCTCAGTCTTCTAGAAATGGAGAGGCATCTTATCGGAAGCCTTTTTCTAGGAAAGGACCGAACCAAGTAAAGGATGGTTTTGATAGTGAAAGGAACGATACTAGAGCTCCTTTGCGTCCTCGCTCTAGGTGGGGTTCTAATTATTTGGGGAACACTGAATCTGAAACTAAACGTTTTTCTCGTAGGAGTCCCAGAGAGTCCAATAAAACCAAAAGTAAGGATGGTTTTGGTTATGAAAAGAATGGAAGTGAATCTCCTTTGCGTTCTCGCTCTAGGTGGGGTTCTAATAGATTAGAGAATGCTGATTCTGAAACTAAACGTTTTTCTCCTAGGAGTCCCAAAGTTTACAATAAAACCAAAAGTAAGGATGGTTTTGGAAATGAAAAGAACGCAAGTGAATCTCCTGGGCGTCCTCGCTCTATCTGGGTTTCTAATGGATTAGAGAATGCTACTTCTGAAAATAAACGTTTTTCATCTAAGGATAGAGGTGCAAAAGTTTCCAGTAAAACCAAATATAAGGAGGGCGATAAGATGGAATCTGTTACTACCGATGGTGGTCAGGCTAGTGCACTGAAGAAACATAGCAAATTTAAGCCGGATAAGAAAATTTTGAATGAAGAATCAGGGGTGATAGATGATCAACCAAAGAAGAGGAAGCGAATTCGATTAGATCCTCATGATATCTCAAATAAAAGATTTGATGATACTATTGTTATAAATGGTCAGTTTATCAATTACTTCCATTTTTTTGTATAATTTGAATTTGTATCACTACTACTAGTATTTTTTGTGTTTACTTTTTTAACGAAATGTAGAGTTTTTCATTTTCCTGACACCTCGTATTTTTTGTGTTCCCCAGAAAGCAAAAAGGAGAAGGAAAAAGATGAGGAGGAAAAAGCTGAAATCTCAAAAAATGCACAGTTTCGTGCAATACAACCAAGTTCCTCAATCCTATCTTATGTGGAAGATAATGTAATTTGTATGCACAGGTCTTTTGATGTTTGGGATATATGCTTTTCGATTTTATGTTTCTAAGTATGGAGACTCTCTCTATTTTCTAACCGTTCAATTCTTGAAATATAACTCTTGTTTTTTATTTATTTAAAGTTGTTGGGTCGTAGACGCTTGATAGAGTTGAGGAGGGCAGGCTACAACACTGAGCTTTCTGCCCCATTGGATAATATTCCTTTCTCTACCAGCTCAGAAAGGGAGAATATTGAGGAAAATGTATGTTTATACATCTCAATTTTCACATATTTTTCAGAACAAGCTTAAATCAATATAGTGTTAGGATGACCCTCTGTTTACTGTTTTATGGAATCGCATTAATATGAACCTTTACTACTTTTACAGATATTTAGAAATAAATTGACATTTTTTGCCGCTGCGAAAGTTTCATCATCATTTCCACCTCCTGATCTTCCAGAGATTGCATTTGCAGGTGTGTTTTGTTTCCCTCGATGCAATCCAATTAGCTCTACGTTTGTATCCCTTTCTTAGTAGTTTAATTCTGATCTGATTAGTGAGTTCATCATCTAATGTATGTTCAGTGGTTCGATCAGAACTTTTATTGTGATAAGAGACAATGAGTGATGTTGTTGGCTTCCATTTGTTTTTCAGGGAGGTCAAATGTCGGAAAATCATCACTACTTAATGCACTTACTAGACAATGGGGTGTTGTACGAACGTCAGACAAGCCTGGTCTTACTCAGGTTACAAAATAGGCTTTGTTGCTATGATTTCGTTAGCTGTTCAGTTTGTTGATGACAAATGTGCTTTTTCTGCAGACTATTAACTTCTTCAATCTAGGATCAAAGCTCTGCTTGGTTGATCTGCCAGGGTACGGCTTTGCTTATGCTAAAGAAGAAGTTAAGGATGCTTGGGTGGAGCTTGTGAGTAACAACTTTAGTTCTTTGCTTTTCTAGAGTGGAATCAGTCTAACTCTTATATACGCCAATATAATTATTTTCTTGGACGCTTTGAAATTTGTAGGTGAAGGAGTATGTTTCGACAAGAGTTGGTCTAAAACGAGTGTGCTTACTTATTGACACAAAATGGGGAATGAAGCCAAGGGATCATGAACTCATTGACTTGATGGAAAGGTACCAGTGGACACTTCTGTAAAACTACTATTTTAATGACTGTTGGGATTACCACAGTGGAAGCAATCACACCTTTATTATCTTCAAGTTTGGTATTCGTATATATATACGAATGAATGCAGAAATACTTGTTATGTGCATTCTGGAACTATATGGCTCGCTCTCAATTTTTTTTTTTTTATGATGTTTATTACTTGATTTACAGGGCTGAAACTAAATATCAGATTTTATTGACGAAGACGGATACAGTTTTCCCAATTGATGTGGGACGTCGTGCAATGCAAATTGAAGAGGTGAGTGTGGCTTATTTATGCTGACAATATATAGCATATAAGTAGATTTTCTTCGTAAGACTAACATTTTCAATACAACATATTTGATCTTGCAGAGTCTGAAAGCAAATAAATCTTTGGTCCAACCTGCGGTATGCTTTGCTTTGATCAGTTGATAAGCACAAGCAGACTATTTATGTGTATCAATTCATAAAATGATGTAATCACTTCGGATTTGGTTCTTATTTCAGGTGATGGTGAGCTCGAAATCTGGAGCTGGTATTCGAAGTTTAAGAACAGTGCTAGCAAAGATTGCTCGTGTTGCCAAAGTCTAATACGTAGTGTCAGGTAAATTTTGCTTCTAGAACCAAGGGCGGATTCAAGTTCTTTCTTAATAATGTGAAATCATCTATGTTAGGTGGTTATGTACTTCTTGGCTGTGCCGGGCAGCTTGTACGATTGTTCTGGCTTGGAAGCCGAAGGTCCCCAACTCATGGAGATGCCGGATGCACGCAGATTGTTTGCCTCCACAGATTGAGCAGTTAAATGAGAATTAGTTTTGTAGATTCTAGCTTTATTTATTTTTTGAAGTTTTGAAGTTGAAGGTTCTACAGATTATAGGACCATTTGATCGCAGACATTTTAAAGATAATTTTGAAAGGCTTTTTTCGGCTGATTGGTGCAAATGGTGCAAAATGCAGCCATGGATCACGCATTCTCGAATTATGCCTTTAACATACTATCGTCAGTCGCCGGTCATGACGATAGTGCAGCCATTGATGGTCGTGAGTTCCACTGTCATTATCAACGGCTGCGCTATCGGGCGGCTGCACTATCGCTTGATCATTTAAAAAGGATAGTGGGAAACCAGTGCAAATGCAACATGGTGGACTTTATTGGATAATTTACCAAGAGTTGGGAGTTGTAATTGCAAATGTCAAAATAATTTATGCGGTCCTTTTTGTCCAAAGTGGACTTTGGGATTGATTTTACTCTTTATTTTGATTTGTGACAATGAAACTTAATGGAAAATTAGAAGTAGTTTTTGAGTTTGTCCACTGTAAACGTTTTAAGAATAATTTTAACCCATTTGCTTTGCGAGGATATTGACAGATTTTTTACCGAATGACCAAAATAATTTAGACAAATTTATGAAATTTTATTGATTTTCATTGTTTAAGAAGTTATGCAATCTCATAAACAATTTTCACTATAAATCCACCCAAAAAACTCAAATTCTAGTTTTTTTTTTCAAAAAAAAAAAGATTAACTAAGTTGATTAAAAGGGAATTGGATTCGCTCCGGACTTTAATGTCCGAAGCCTAGGAATCAATTCATCTAGGCCGTACAAATTGAATTCAACTATTTCTATTAACTTATTTTCCTGGCCCACCACAAAAAACCAATAGCTCTGATTTCTTTTACACACTAATTAATGATCCAAATAATTTAATCCTTGAACTGTGAACACTAAGGTCCGGAGCAGAATTCTGATTAAAAGCACTCAACCTCGATTCCCCAAGTAATCTTTATCCCTAAAGTCATCTTCAAGCAATTAAAAATAAATAAATTAGAGACATGTGTGTGTGTGTGTGTCAGGTCAAATGCAATTATCGCAATGGATCCAAAGTTCCCAACTTTGAATTAGTTTAATTCATGACCTAACCAAAAAAAAAAATAATTGACCATTCCCTCTCACCATTGGCATTCTTCAACTGCACCCTTCCTACTCCCTCCCTCCCTTTTCATAACCAACACACATTTCTTAATCCTCTCTCTCCTCTCTTTCTCTGTGCATGAGACTGAGAAGGAGAAATGTGTCCCCTCCGACTGATTCTGATATTCCTCTCCGCCACCCTCGCCGGCTTCTTTGTCCTCAGAAACCTCAAATCCGACGACCCCAAATTGGAACCGCCGCAAGATGAACAAGAAACTCACCATTTCCAAAACCCCAACAAATCTCCCGACCGGTTCTCCAAGGTTCCCAATCCATTTTCCCCTTCAATTCTTACCCAATTTCAGCTTTTTTCTTCTGGGTTTCTCTCCGTTTTAACAAATTTTGCTTCTTTTTGTGTGCTTCTGCAGGTTCGCTCCGCCGTGGAATCCGGGTTCTGGACCGTCATGGACATGGCCAGCGGACGCTACCTCTGGAGGCATTTGTCGTCGCCGGCGACAGCGAAGCAGTCGGATTGATGCTGTAATTGATGGGAATAGCACATGAGTCCAGGTTTGTGATTGACTCGTATGAATCTAAGATGTTGTAATTTTGGAAGGATCCAATTGAAAAAAATCTGAAATGTTGTATAATGTTTGCAAATGGTGTGCTGTAGCTGTAATTACTAGTATTCAGAAACAATGTCAATCCAATTTGTATTGTAAAATTGGTATTTTACACTATCTGGTTCTGGTTTCTGTATTATCTAATAAAATGTGGTGTGGAGAAATTTCACTAAGACATTATCCACCTCTATAAAACTAAGGCTTGTGAACTTTGGCAGCTTTCATACATTGTACTTTACCTTGCCAGTGCTATTTATAAAGAGAGCATGTTGTCAGTATATAAGAAAGTCTCCTGCTTTAATCCATTCGAGTTTCATTAATCGATTAGAATAGATACTATACTTGATGTTAATGAAAAGGCTGAGAGAGGATTTTATGAAACACACATTTAGAATGTCGAAGTTTGGTATACACGCTTGTATGCACAAATGTAAGGATCATTTGTCTGTTTATGGTGATGGATTTTCTGTGTTTTTCCGCAGTTAGGGATAATGGAAATTGTTGTTTGCTATGGCTGCTGGTTTATGGTTAATTAAGTTTGCGATTTCAGCGCAATATAGATAATCTTTCTCTTACATGCCCACATGCACATGTGTAACCAATGCTGCTGTCGTATCCTATGAACTAATGTTTGCTGATGAGTGTTAGGGCATCTGGAAGGGAGTGTTGTGATACCATTCATATTACTGCTATTTGATATGTGGATTCTTTGTCTTCTCTTTTGCATGCTTGCTATGTGACTATTTAGGCCAAGATTCTACATTTCTGGTATTCTGGTTGCAGACTGTTGATGCGCTCTGCTTATAATGTGTAATCTTTTTCCGTCAAATGAATTGGAATATGACGCTTTTGTATGGTGGTTTGCTCGTTGATGCTTCTCTCCTTGTATCTTCCCATCTGTGTCTGTGTTGCCGACCTCAAATCTGATAGCTGCTGTTTCCTTAGTTGATGTCGTCTGTGTTGAAAATAGTAATGCCTTTGTTGCAATGAGCTCTTTCAATCTTCAACTCTTCACGAGTATCGGATCATTTGACTTGAGATCATCGGAAAGATGAATGCTTGGATTAGACTTTCATATTTGTGAGTTTATGATGCATTTCTATTAAGTTGGATCGCCATCCTCTTTTCTTTCGCAATCATCATTTCGTCTTCATTACATTACTGTGATGAAATGTTTATCTGAGGATAATGTTAGGAACATGAACCAACTAACCAAGTGTAGATGACAAACTTAAGGATAATGTTAGACCTACTTGAGCTTACTGACAGATAATTGACTTTGTATGTGCAACTTATCACTAGCATGGGCTTGTATTTTCTGTCGAAAAAATGTTTCTTGACGTCTCTACCGCTAAATAGGAGGTTGGCTTGGCAATTTCTATTTGGTATCTTAAGATTTGGATGGCCTGGATTTCTGTTTCTGTAATAGTAGCAGTAAGTAAACTCATTATGTACCTGACTTGGTATTGTACTTTCATTCCTTGATGAGCTGTTGGAGGAGGTCCATCAACGAAAATTCAATGGTTCCCCGGAGCATCCTATACTCTTGGGTTTTTTATCGTTAGATATTTGTTAATATATCGTTGACCAATAATCTAACGGTTAAAAGTCTCGGAGTGTAGAATTCCCCGCATATACCAGAAGGACTCGGCCAACAATCTACATGGAAACGATGGAGTGAATACTCACAGTTGAGGTTGAGTAGCCTAGTTTTTGTGCTTAAATTGTGCTAGGTTTTCTGACTTGGGGATTTGAATATATTGTTTTCTTGTACGTTCGTTATTTCTCCTGATTGGCCAACCTTTTGACAAAATGTTAGGTTGCTATTGGTAACTGATGGGTGAGAACATGACCCGACACATCAAATGTTATAAAATGATTGGCTGATACTAAAAATTATTTTATGACACTTAATTTACTAAATCATATTTTCGGTATACCGAAAACTTTCTCAAAATGGTTGGATGATGCATTCAAGTGAATAGATTGGCTTCTTTTCTTCCTTTTCTTCTTTTTTGGTTGGAAGTGGGTGGATTAGGTAAGAGTGGAATAAATCAATTAATAGACTCATTCCCATGGAGGATGTGACACATTCAAATGATCCATCCATCCACAACTTGATTGATTCAGCTCCCTCTCCCTTGAAAAATTCAGAATAATGATCGTTAGAAACGGTGGTCAACTTTTATCAAGATAAAGTTCACCTGTATCAAAATATGCAGTCAACTTCTGTTATTGCGAGAGATTTGTTATAACATGAGTAAATTGGTTATATTACGTAGTTGTCACAGTAAAAAACTATCTAATTAAAAGAAAATTGCAAATTAAGGGGTTTTTTTTTTCTCTGGTTCCAAATTAGAGAACAAGGTCATTTATAGTTGATTTGGTGTTGTAACTTGTATCAAAGCATTTTATATGATTTTTTAGAGTATAAAACACTTATACACTCAAGTGTTCTAGAATACTTTGGATATTTTAAGTTACTCCGGTTATTTTAACCTTCAAATCTTCGTTTAAAAACACAAAACATAAAAGTTAGTTGTTATAACCTCCTTAAAATTTTTGCTCAACAAATATGGAATACGATATAAAAAAAAGTATTTGAAGTGGCACTAATCAGCTTATTCTTTTTGCGAATAAAGAAACAGCAAGCCACGTGGCAAAAACTTGGTTTCTCTTTCAAGAATTTGGATTCTTGCCGGATCATTTTTGTGAGGATCTCAGAAATTCGTAAATCGTGTTCGTTCATTGTATATCATACGATTAGAAATTATTGTAAATATTTTTATTTAAAATTAAACACAAACAATACTTGATAAAAACTGATTACACAATATACAATTAACTGACACGATTCATGAATCCATGCTATCTTCATCAAAATGATCCGGAGAGGATCCTGTTGGCTCTTTCAGTACCACCGACAGATCACGACCGTCGAATGACGAGGCTTTCAAACAGTCAAATAAGGGTAAAATATTCCAACGGTCGAATCGTATTCATTCCCATTTCAATATACCTCTCAGTGTGACTCTGTCTGCTTGTGAGGGAGAGTGTCTGAGAGATGAGGCGGAAGAAAAAGGCAGGATCAGAAATCCCAGAAACCCTAACGGCGATGGCAGCAGCAGAAGAAGGAGAAGGTCGATTCTTTGCTTGTTATCTGTTGAGCTCTCTCAGCCCTCGCTACAAAGGCCACACTTATATTGGGTAATTTTGCCAATTTCCCCCAATTTCCTTAATTATTTTTTATCAATTTTTAATCTCCAATCGGTTCGGAATAATCATACCATTCTTGATTTGATCATTTTCCATCTGATTTCTTTAAATTTTGAAACTTCCGTTTAGAACTCCGATTAATAATTCAGCCCAATTTCACTGTTTGATTGTTTGTTTATTTGGGACTTTCTTGTTTGAATTTATTTTAAATTTTGAGACTTTCTTCTGCTTTCTTTTATAAATTGGATCAACAAGTGACTCCAATTTGACTGTTTGTTTATCTGGGTGATGCTGAATACAGATTCACAGTGAATCCGCGGCGGCGAATAAGGCAGCACAACGGAGAAATATCGCAAGGAGCTTGGAGAACGAAGCGAAAGCGGCCTTGGGAGATGGTCTTGTGCATCTATGGTTTCCCAACAAACGTTTCTGCTCTCCAGGTCTCTACATTTTTATTTCCCTCCAAATCTAGTTAATTTATCAATTATGATTGACTGGGATCAAGTTAGATGCTAATTTCTTCAGAATTGTATCCTAATTATGTGCCAATTGAGGATGTTTCCAGTTTGATTGGGACCCACATTGAGTTTGTACTAATTCTGGCATCCATTTGGTCCCCATTTTTTTATGGATTTATTGGATTCAAATTTATATGAAGATTTATTAATCGGAATTTGGGACCTTTCAAACTCCAATTTCTTGAGAATTATGTTGTTAATATGTTTCATTTAAGGATATCTCCAGTTTGATTGGAACCCACATTGGGTTGGAACTAATTTTGAAATCAGTTATGTGTTAATAGTTAATACCTGGTTGGGATTATTTTTGTTTGAGGATTTCCGATTTATATCGACTTGATTTGGGAATTGCAGTTTGAATGGGCCTGGCAGAATCCAACTGTATCAAAGGCAGTTAGGCAGGCTGCTGCAAGTTTTAAAACCCTTGGAGGACTTGTCAGCAAGATCAAGCTTGCATACTCAATGCTCACTCTTCTGCCATGGCACAGGTATCGTTTTATTAGTTTTCATGTGAATTGTGAGTGAATGAATACACATATGCTTTTTTTGCTCGTACTAATGGGATGTGAAATTTTGTTTGTTTGGATCACCAGCTTGAACCTCACTGTGAACTTCTTTTCGAGCCAGTACATCAAGCATTCTGTCGGCTGTCCACGCCTGCCGGAGCAGATGAAGGTCAAAGTTTGTTCCATGGATGATCTTCCTTCCTCAACCAAACTGTCTGACGACATTTTCAAAAATGAAGATGATTGGTGCAATGAAAGGGAATGTGATGAAGATATGTGTACCAGTAGTTCACCACAGGAAGACACATTATCGGACATCATGGGTCATAATTCAGCAGGCTATCAGCAAAATGATATCGGCAATAAAGTTGGAAATTATGAGTGCTACAATGAAAAAGAATGCGATGAATTCTTGAGTGACAGCACATTACAGGAAGAAACATTATCCGATTTTATAATTCATAATTCAGAAGATGATCAGCAGGATGATACAGGAATGACAATTAATGACGTATATGGAGACAGTCAAGAAGTAAGAAAAGATTTCAGAGAGCAATTCGGTTTTATAACATCACCGGTGAGAATTCCATCTTCGAATGTGGCTACCAGTACTACATCTTCTGATGACTGTAGCGTTGAATTGAGGCATCCTGTAAGGGAACAATTGACAACTACAGTTACAGACGATGATCAGTCACCGGGCAAAAGTTATCTCAGGCCTTGTGGAGGCGAGATAATAGATTTGACAACTCCAGCTCCCCAATGCAGAGGCGGTTTATGCGGGAAAAAGAGCAGAGTTTCTAGTGCTTATCCTCAGATTATTGACTTGACTATGTCACCAAATTTCATCCAGTTATAGTGCTTGATGATCTTGTGGTTTGGTTGAATAATTTAGAGGAATTATTGTCATCTTTGCCTGATGGCATATTATTGTAATACTTCTGTTCTTACAGTTTTTACTTGAATGAGAGTCTTCTTTTTACCCACTTGCTACTTTTACTGCTTTTTGCTTTGATGGCTTGATGAGAATTGCATTTACTCCCCTGTTTTTGACATTTTATCTTTACAAACTGGTTTGGACTAACTTGCATATCAAGGAAGGATTTCTTTGACTAACTTGCATATAAAGGAAGGATTTCTTTCTTCCTCAGAAGCCTGCTTATGCTTAAACGTTTCGAGTTAATCAAGCTTTGTGTTGTAAAAGTTTATGCTTTGTTTCTGCAGTGCATTTAATTGAGTCGATTTGAAATTTGCTATTCATGTTTTGTAACTAGCTCTGAAGGTGAGGAGGTTAAGACCAAGTTGGATGACAAGAACTCGTTCGCTCGAGAACTGCACCTACAAGATGAGGAACACTGTGAAGGATGAGAAAGAAGATCTCAATTTCATCCATTCATAGAATCTTTGACGCCGTTATAGTTTGGTGCCTGATGGCATATTGTAAGTTCTAAGCGTACTGGTGTGAGCAATCTTTGTTCAAAACCTGCAACTACTGCAAACTGGTTTCAGCTGTCCTACATCTTTGAGTTAGTTTTACTTTCTCCAAAACCTGCTCATTCTTGAACTTCTTGCGGTAATTAAGCTTTGTGCTCGCGCCTAATGAAGTCGGATTTAAATTATAACTAGCTGCAGACAAGAAATTATACATTTTGAACAAATTGAAAAGGAAATCAAGTTGAATTTAAGAAAGCAGTTCTCCATTATTTGGTCATCAAATTTACAAATCATCAGAAGTAAAATTACTGGAAAAACGGAGATAGTTCATTGATAATTTTACATGATCATCCGTAACAAAACACAATAGGCAATTGAAGAACACTACAATTAATAAGAGGAGAAATTAAAGCCGGCGAAAATCGTGTTACAAATCTTCATTCAGTACCAAGTTCTGCTGGTAGTGAAATTAATTACATCAAAATATGTGGCATGAACTGATCTTCCGTAAACGAATAACTATTCAAGTAGCTGCTTCCGAATAATGATTGGTCGACCACATTGTCGAAGGCACTTGGATGATAAGCTTCCTCTACTCCTCCTCCATCAGCAAACATAAAATCCCTGTAGAAACTTGGATTCCGAAGTTCCTCTTCTTGGGTTTCAGAAAGCCAATATTGCTCTAATAAACTTGGATCCCAAGCTTTCTCTTCTACGGTTCCATCTTCAGCAGTCCCAGATGATGCTGGCAAAGGCAGTTCTCGGGTTTCAGGAATAAACTCCGACGTATTAGTATACAAAGCTTGATCTTCCACTCCTCCATCGGCAACGACGGATGAGACCGGCAGTTGCACATCTTTCCTTTCTTTACCCAATAACAATTCCTCTGAGGCAGAAGCTGTTGGAAAAGGCGCTTCTACTGCTCCATCGGTCGGCTCTTTAGCCAACACGTCGTCTAATTCGTCAGCAGTGATGGTGAATCTCGGATCATTATCATCATAACCATAATCAACATAATCACCGACCATAAACTCATTGTTCTCTTGATCAGAAAGCACAAAATTACTAATTAGACAAGAATTGCCTTGTCGTCCTTCCTCGTCAACAACATTGAACGCATGCATGTTTTGTTCGATCTCTTCGTTCGCCCGCTTCTTCTTCATCTTCGGCACTTCATCATCCTGCGAATATGAAGTCGAACACTTCCTCTTGTTAATGCCAGACGTGTTCCTCAACCGACAAAGCACAAAATCGAAGTCGTAACTTGTATGGCTGTTGCGCTTCCTTGGAGATGCAAAGAGACTGTATTCGTCTAGTTTCCACCCGCCGTGGTCCTCGGAGCCTTCATTCTTGTACCAGAAGGTTCTCTTTAGTCCGATACAGGTAGAATTACCCTCGGTCCCTTCAATCCAAGCGGCCACCGACTTGCCTTCCCAAGTACCTCCGAGCCCCATCCTACGATCAACATTGGAACCCTTGGGGGTTTTCTTCTTGAGCTCAGAGAAGAAGTACATGGCGGGTTGATCAGTAGCGCCAAGTTGAAGTGCCGCTCCTCCCCCAAAAGCTTCCCAAATCTGAGAGGGTTGGAATTTGTTGCCGAAGAGGTTGCACTTGTGCATGAAGGTGCTGTGCGGAGGCGGGGGTAGTAGCCGCGGTGTCTTCACCAAAAAGTAGTGGAGAAAGCCACCGACGAGTTCTTGATCGGTGGGTTTGAAGCGCAAACCGGGCCGGGCAAGGGAATGGTTCTCCATTAACACCACAACGCAGAAGAAGATGATTCGAGTCGGGTAGTGAAGTAGGTTTGTGCTGTGGTTGCTGTGGTTTTTGATGTGACGATTAGAGAGGGCGTTGTTTGGGTATTTATAGAATGCAATCTCCTGAAGCTATTAGGATTTACTGAATTTGAATTCAGAATTTTAGAGAGAGATAGAGAGAGGGAGAGGGGGAGTGGCAGTGTAGTTGCTTGGAGGGTAAGTAAGAAATTAGAAACCCTAACTTTAAGTCGTCCTGATTGTATTAGGAAATACAGAAAGAAACCCAATTTTAGTAGGATTCTCTTTATTTATGTTAACCACGTGCTTAATTTATTTTAATTTAAATTTCTTCATATTTTTTCGTTAATTCTTTTAATTCTAAAATATTGTATATGCTCGCTCTGTTTTTTCTTTTATATTATTCGCTCATATATTTTTCTTTTTTCACAAAAGGGAGAGGTTATGGAGAATTTTACTCTGATCGTCGCCACAGTCAAGTAGATTCATCGGCTTGGAGCATTGAACCCGGGGGTCTCTCATTTTTTGTTTATTAGAGAGCCGTAGTCCGCATCCTTACCACTGAACCAGTTGCTGTGGTTTATTATAAAGAAATTTCAATTTTGGTATTTACCAAACTCAAACTCCAACTTTCTTTTTCACCGCGCTCCTCGCCGCGCCAATTTCTCTAGCAACCGGCATTGTGCCATAGGTCCCGCCACAACAATGACTACGGAACTGGAAGTTGGAAAGCCGGGCTGGGTCGGAGATCAGGTTTTAACTTAATCTCCATATGTAATTTGGATTGGGTTCTGACTAGTCAGTTGTATGCATGCAAAATGTTCGATAAAATGCCGTCCTCTCCAACTTAGTGGTTGGTTTGCGTTTGCTTTGTTCTGTTTTGTTTAAATATAGTTTCTTTTAGCCTTCTCACAATTGCTAACTTGCATTGTAAGTTCGTATGCTTACATTGTTGGTCCGTTGTCACGTACATGGCTTGTGAATCGGGCATTGCAGCATTTGCCTCGAGACAAGGTTCAGTTGGCTACAAAATTTGGTCTCGTAAGGTTTGACACTGATGACGTTGTAGTAAATGGCACTACTGACTATGTCCAGTCATGTTGTTGAAGGTAGCCTGAAACGCCTTGGTGTGGACTACATTGATGATTATTATCTGCAAGGCGTAGATACGTCTTCATAGAGGACACTGAAAGTGTTACCCATACTTCCTCGCATTTAGTTGCAATGTTAAAACTTTTGGTTAGTTTTTTTTTCCCAAAATTCCTCGTCGTTTTAGTTGATTATTGAAGCTAGTCCAGATACAATAAGGAGGGACATGCAGTTCATCCCATTGCTCCCAAACAGATAGTGGTTTTGGACTCGCGACATTGAGGAAGAAATCATCTGAATCTAGTCCAGACACAATAATGTGATCATTTTCCCTCCCATTGTTGGCAGGAGAACCATGTAGAGGTGCCTCAACGGTTCCCAAAGAAGTCTAAACTGTTCATCGCTCATGCTGCTGAAAATTGGAATGCTGAGTTTTACTCCAGATTCAATGACGATGTTTATGCAACTGTTGGTCAGTATTATCATTTATTAGACGGGACACGAACGCTTTTCAATTTGCATTTGTATGATAATTGAGTCCAAATTAATTCAGGTATGGTTTCTTTTCAGTCCTTTTTTTGTTTTTCAAAATTTGAAATTGCTGGCAGTGAAAATGGTATTTCTTATATTGAATATAGCTTAGAGTAAATTGTATGATCATATTGTGAATGGCTCTGTCTGGAGATTGCACAATTCACTATTGGCACTTGTGTAGGATATCTGTGTCTCATTCATGTTTTGCAACTAGCTCTGGAACAATGTTTCAAATAAACGGAATCATTGGCACCTTTGGAGTACCAAAATTTGATCTCCTGATGCTGCTTATTGCAATCGTATCTTCTCTCGTGCTAGGGGTTATTTTCCTCTTAGATCAGTGCTAGGACTAATCTCCTGATGCTGCTTTGTAATTGTATCTTTCATGACTCCTATATGCCATTTGATGCAGATTCAATGTGAATCCAAGGCACCAAATGCGAGAGCACAATGGCAAAGCGTCCATGGGAAATCTATGGTTTCACAACTGACGCATTGGTCTCCAGGTTTCTTCATTTCTTTTCTTTCCACGTAAAGTTAGTTCTTTTAATCATGACTGATTGGGATCAAATTAGATGCAAATTAATCTTTGTTCAACCTTTTGAGTTTTTACTGGAACAATCAATCTTTCTACTTGTACTGCCCTGCTTTGATATCTGCGAGTACTGCGACCTGGTTTGAGCTGTCTTACATCTTGAGTTAGTTTTACTTTCTTTCTCCAAATCCTGCTCATTCTTTACCTTCTTGCGGTAATTAAGCTTTGTGTTCGTGCCTAAAGAAGTCGAATTTAAATTATAACTAGCTGCAGAAAAGAAATTATTCTTTCTGTGCAAATTAAAAAGAAAATCAAGTTGAATTTAAGAGAGCATTATTTGGTCGTCAAATTTACAAATCATCAAAAGTAAAATTACTGGAAAAACGAAGCCAGTTCATTGATAATTTTACATGATCATTCGGAACAAAACACAATAGACAACTAAAGAAACACTAAAATTAATAAGAAGAGAAATTAAAGCCGGTGAAAATCGTGTTACAAATCTTCATTCAGTAACAAGTTCTGCAGGTAGTGAAATTAATTACATCAAAATAAGTGGCATGAACTGATCTTCTGTAAACAAATAACTATCCAATTAGCGGCTTCAGAATAATGATTGGTCGACCACATTGTCGAAGGCACTTGGATGATAAGCTTCCTCTACTCCTCCATCGGCAAACATAAAATCCCTGTAGAAACTTGGATTCAGAGGTTCCTCTTCTTGCGTTTCAGCCAGCCAATATTGCTCTAATAAACTTGGATCCCAAGCTTTCTCTTCAACGGTTCCATCTTCAGCAGTCCCAGATGATGCTGGTAAAGGCAGTTCTCGGGTTTCAGGAATTAACTCCTCTAACATATTTGGATTCAATGCTTCATCTTCCACTTCTCCATGGGCAACGACAACAGTGGAAGAAACCGACAGTGGCACTTCTTGTCTTTCTTTACCCAATAACAATTCCTCTGAGGCAGAAGCTGTTAGAAAAAGCGCTTCTACTGATCCATCGGTCGGCTCTTTAGCCAATATTTTGTCTAATTCGGCAACAGTGATGGTCAATCTCAGATCATTATCATCATAACCATAATCAACATAATCACCGACCGCAAATTCATTGTTCTCTTGATAAGAAACCACAGAATTACTAGTTAGACAAGAATAATTGCCTTGTCGTCCTTCCTCCTCAACATTGATCGCATGCATGTTTTGTTCGATCTCTTCGTTAGGACGCTGCTTCTTCATCTTTGGCACTTCATCATCCTGTGAAGATGAAGTCGAACACTTTCTCTTGTTAATGCCAGACGTGTTCCTCAACCGACAGAGCACAAAATCGAAGTCGTAACCTGTATGGCTGTTGCGCTTCCTCGGAGATGCAAAGAGACTGTATTCATCCAGTTTCCACCCACCGTGGTCTTCGGAGCCTTCATTCTTGTACCAGAAGGTTCTCTTTAGTCCGATACAGGTAGAATTACCCTCAGTCCCTTCAACCCAAGCGGGCACCGACTTGCCTTCCCAAGTACCTCCGAGCCCCATCTTTCGATCAACATTGGAACCCTCGGGGGTTATCTTCTTAAGCTCGGAGAAGAAGTACAAGGCGGGTTGATCAGCAGCAGCAAGTTGAAGTGCTGCTGGTCCCCCAAAAGCTTCCCAAATTTGAGAGGGTTGGGATTTATTGCCGAAGAGGTTGCACATGTGCATGAAGGTGTTGTGTGGCGGCGGGGGCAGTAGCCGCGGTGTCTTCAATAAAAAGTAATGGAGAAAGGTACCGATGAGTTCTTGATCGGTGGGTTTGAAGCGGACCCCGGGCGGGAAAAGGGAATGGTTCTCCATTAACACCACAACGCAGAAGAAGTGGAGTAGTGAAGAGTAGGTTTGTGTTGTGGTTGCTGTGGCTTTTGATGTGACGATTAGAGAGGGCGTTGTTTGGGTATTTATAGAATGCAATCTCCTGAACCTATTAGGATTTACCGAATTTGGATTTAGAATTGTAGAGAGAGAGAGAGAGAGAGCGAAAAGTTAGAGGTATATTTAGAGAGAGAGAGAGGGGGGGAGTGGCAGTGTAGTTGCTTGGAGGGTAAGAAATTAGAAACCCTAACTCTAAGTCGTCCTGTTTGTCTTAGGAAATAGAGAGAAACCCACTTTTAGTAGGACTCCGACTCTCTTCATTTTAATTAATCGCGTGCAAATTTCCCCTTATTTTCGTTGGTTCTTTTAATTTCAGATAAAACGGTATATGCTCCCTTCCTTTATGTGATGTTTTCATAGCCGATAAGTCGTTTTAATTACCCACGTATTTAATTTATTTTAATTCAAAAATTTCAACTTTTTTTTTCGTTAATTCTTGTAATTTCAAAAGAAGAAAAAAAATAGTATCTATGCAAATTTATGAAAAAAAATAGTATATGCAAATTAGTTAATACTTAAATATTTTTAATTTCAAGTGATAATATTAATTACATTTGTGAGGCCCAGTTATGTGTCACATGACCATATAACAAAATTTTTGTTGATTTGCAACACCTATTTTTAGGAACTACATTAATTGATTATTAATTTCAGAGACTATCTTGATGTGGTGGGTCAATTTCAGGGACCATTTGTGATAAAAACCCTTCTTTTAATTTGACAACCACAAGGTTAGAAAAGAGTTATAGGCGTGGGAATGGGGGTGTGTGTGTGTGTGTTCTGCTCGGAGGGAGGGAGAGGAAGACAAAGAGAAAGAAAGAGAGAGAGAGAGAGAGTAAGAGGAAATAACAGAAAAGGGAAAGGGAAGGGGACAAAACAGGGGGTGGGCCCCTTGGGCTCACCAATTAAGGCTCAAAAACAATTTTAAAAAGGAAGGTATCCTCAAACTTAGTGAAAATATAAAAATACCAATTTTCTTACGTAAATCCCGGAACGGGTTGTTACAGTTGACCTTGATAAGTTGTTGCTTGTTGTTTTGGCAGCAGCAGTAGTGGAGGTAGAAGTAAGTTTCCTACAGGTGACGAGTAGTGTTGGAGATATGGTGGTGGTGGTAGTCATGATGACGATAAAAAAATTGGAGGATCCAAAACTTCAAAATCACCATTCATACGTAAAAAAAAAAAAAAAAGGTTTTTATTTCTATGAATGCATCTTAGGATTTTTGTCCCAATAGAACATCGAAGAAAGATTAGTGATGGTTAGTGTTTGATTATTTTGGGGGGTGGGAGGGGGTATATTGATAAATTTTACTTTTATAATTAATTTCATCTTGTACATGATAGTAATTATACAATAGGATAATAAAGACATTTCATATTTAAAATTTAAGTTGCGTGTAGAAAGAGGTTAAATGGGTTTAAATAAAATTTCTTGTCTTTTACATGGTTTCATTAAATGGAAGTGTAATGCTTTCAGCAGTATGATAAATAGCCACTTATTGTATGCGATGTTTGTAACAATGTGTAATGCTTTCAGCAGCTTTCAGCAGTACGATAAATAGCCACAAATTTTAGAACATCGATTTGCACCCATTATCGAACATCATTGGTGGTATCGTTTTTTCTTTTCCATGGTATAGGAAATTTGAACTTAAAATCTCTTCTAACAATGTCGATTCCATGACATGAAAAGTTGGCGGTACAGGAGATTGAGAAACACCTATTCCCAATGACAAACTCAGGCTAAGAAAAGGAAGAGGATGAGAGATTGTACAGGAGGCAGAGAGGTACAAAGCTGAAAGTGAGGAGGTTAAGACCAAGTTGAATGCCAAGAACTCGTTCGCTCGAGAACTACACCTACTACATGTGGAACTTCATGAAGGATGAGAATGTTGCTGGGAAATTGGACCCTGCACACATGCCCTTGCTGCTACGGACTAATAGAAAGTTATACCTGTACACCAAGTATTCTGCTGGTTGTCCACACCTGCCGTAATAGATAAAGGTCAAGCTTTGAATGACCGCACCTGCAGGAAGAAACATCAGATTTTATAGTTCGTAATCCAGCAGTTGATCAGCAAAATGATACTGGAAAGATAATAACAATGTATATGGATGCAATCAAGAAGTAAAATGATGATTGCACAAAGCAATTTAGTTTCATCGCATCAGATAGAAGCGTAAATCTGCTGATCACAGTAGTGTTGAACTGGGACAAAGGGATCAATTACCAACTATACCTGCAGATAATGATCAGTCACCCAGCAGAAGCTATCTCAGGCCTTGGACGTGGAGATGAGGTAATGTACTTACAGCTCAGCTCCGCTATGCAGAAACATTTTATTGACTTACTACAAAGGAGAAGCAAACAAGTGCATGATTGTTCTTATTGTTTGGTCAAATAATTTAGAGGAGTCATCGTCATATTTGCCTGACGGCACATTGTAGGAAGCAAGTGTGAAATATTGTTTAAATCTTACAGGCTTCAGAGAAATAATTTTTTTCCCGTTGCCACTCTAATCGCATTGTGTTTGTTGTATATTACATTCCACCCGTTCTACTTATGCAGAGGAATTCTGAAATTTGACAATGGCGGTGTTTCCAATTTTATGGGGTTGAAAGAATTTCAGTACAATTAGCACCTGACTTGGATTCAATTGAAGAATAAATAATTGATTTCCTGCAAATTAACTCTTAACCTGCTTACGCTTAAATTTTTTGTGTTCAAAATGTGAATGCTATGTTTCCTAAACATGATTAATTAAGCCGCCAACAAGAACTTGCAAATTAAAAGGACATCGTGAACATGTAAAGCAAAGGAATGACGACTTAAGACTCAACTTATAGAACGAACAAAGTTAATTCATCATTGAAATTGAAGAAACACAAAACATACTAATAGAGGAAATTAAAGCCGATCAAACTATGGTGGCATGAACTGATCATCCATAAACGAATTATTCCAATAGTTGATGTCGAATAATGATTGGTCGACCACGTTCTCAAAGGTACTTGGATTGCAAGCTTCCTCTAAATAAGGAAACATCCCAGTCATAGTCGGAAAAGGCTCTTGTTGGGTTTCAGCAAGCCAATATTCGTCTAACAAACTTGGATCCCAAGCTTTCTGTCCTACGGCTCCATCTGCAGCAACTACAGCAGCTGCTGGCAGAGGCAGTTCTTGGGTTTCAGGAGTGAACTCCTCCAACATAATTGGATTCAAAGCTTGCTCTTCTACTGCTTCACCAGAAACGATCCCGGAAGCTTCTAGCACAGGCAATAATTCATCGACGGTGAGTGTTTCATCAAGGAGATCATGATCATAAACAACATCATCTGCATCTGTAAACTTATTGATCTCTCTCACGGCCACGATCTCACTACTTAAACAA
Organism: Pyrus x bretschneideri; assembly: GCF_019419815.1. Lineage (NCBI taxonomy): Eukaryota > Viridiplantae > Streptophyta > Magnoliopsida > Rosales > Rosaceae > Pyrus > Pyrus x bretschneideri. Next base: position 9,310,153 of record NW_025999787.1, on the reverse strand, counting down.
GAACTGCCTTGTGGTGCCTCCTCCTCAGCAAGATTAATCACATTGATATTTTGTGATGATGAACCCTTTGACACCACTTGATCATCTTCTTTTTTCATCTTTTTGTTTGTACTGCGCTGCTTCTTCGAATTCGGCAGTTGATCCTTTGATAATGATGAAGTCGAACACTTTCTTTTGTTAATTCTGGACCCTTCCTTCCTCCTCAACCGACAAAGTGCAACATTAAAATCGTAGCTAAAATTACTCTTGTTATTCCTAGGACCAGCAAAATGACTATATTCATCTAACAGCCACCTCTTGTGGTCGTCCGAACCTTCGTTCTTGTACCGAAATGTTCTTTTTAGTCCAATGTCGGTAGGCCTCCCATCAACTATCCCCTCAACCCGTACGGTGGCTGCTTTTCCAGTCCAAGTACCTCCACGTCCCATCTTGCGATCGATGTTGGTACCCTTAGGGTTTAGCCTCTTGAGCTCGGTAAAGAAATACAAGGCTGGTTGATCATCAGCAAGTTGAGTTCCTCCATAGGCTTCCCAAATCTCTGAGGGTTCTGATTTGTTGCCGAAGATGTTGCACCCATGTATAAGGGTGTTATACAGCGGCACTAGCGGTATGTTCTCCAAAAAGTTGTAGAGAAAGTGGCCCACGAGCTCTTGATCGGTGGGTTTGAAGCGGAAGCCGAACGGCACAAGGGAATTATTCTCCATAGCTAAGGTAACACCAGAAGAGACTGAGTCAAGTGAATTAATGTTGTCTGTTTTCTTGTGGTTTCGATCGGACAAGAACCAGCGCAGTTTGTTTCTTCTCCCTGTAGTTGTTTTGGTTTGAGCAAGTGATCGTGAGATTTGTGAGTGGATCGTTACTTGGGTACTTATAGGTTCCGACGAGTACAGGGATATTGGTAAGTTACTTACAGATTAAGGATTTAAAACTCCTGATGCTTGTAGGAATTACTGACAGGATTAGGGTTTTGGTAAGTTGCTTGGAGAGCAGGGAATAGAATCCTAAAGTTACTAGGATTTAGAGGATTAACCGTAACTTTGACGGTACATGAGAGGTCTGAAAAATTAAAAGTTAAATTTGCATAGGTAATTAAGATTCACTCCATTAGGTAATTAGTATAACTATACTACGAATCCCTAACTCAATTGGTAAGCCTTCATTGCTCAATCTTACACGTCAGATAGTGATAGTTTATGCTATGGTTTCGTTTTATTTTCCTTGTTAACTCCATAAAGTTTTAAAACGGAAATTGTATAAACTACGGAAATTTTTGAGAAACGAAGGGAATAAGCTTTGGAAAAATAATTTTTAATTTCTGACTTAACTATAAAAAATAGGGAAATAATATGCTTCCCTAAAGAGAAGAGGTTTATGTGACATTATCAAACAGTAAATAGCATATATAGTAGAAAATTAGGAATCTTCTGAAACATGAGGCTTGTGCAATGGTTAAAAATCTTAATTTATTCAAATTTGTTTATCTTCCACTTAATACATGCTCTATTTTTAGTACAAGAAGTAAAAGTAAAATAGCTCTAGCTGTTTGGAATAATATTCAACATCACTTCATGGATTGCCACTTCCTATATAGGATGACTGATAGGATTCTCTCAAGAATGGTAGAAGAACTTTAGAGAACACTGCTGAAGGTGATTCTAAATTAATTGTTGATTGTATTATGAGAAACAGTTTTTAAGGATCAATGAACGTCTTACAACTCGCATATTTGTTTTCTTAAAAAGAAAACCAGAGTACGCAATAAACCCTGATTTGACATTGAGGTGCTTAAAGAAAAAGTAGGGATGAAAAAAAGCTAGAGTAAAATTTTTTTGTTTGTTAACTCTGCTTATTTTCAAAGTCACTGTTATTTTAAGTTGAAAAGTTGCTGCTTCTCAAAACCAGCTTTTTTTTTTTTTTTTAAGAGGCGGGTGAACAGTAGAATTTAATGAAACTTTCACAATCTAAAAAAATACCCTCCTCCGTTTCTCCTTCTTGCTGAGTTGAAGATCGAATTTTCATAGTTGATATTCTTATTTCACCGAATATGTAGAGGTGGGAGGGGCAACGAGATCCAAGAGGTGGGCGGAGGAATCGAGGCGGGTAACGGGGGCGGCGCACGTCTTAGGACATGGGACAGTGAAGGAAGTCATTAGAGTGTGCGGTGAAGCAAAGCAAAAGCAGAGTGAGCTCCTTGTTTTGATTCCTGCACAGATATGGGAATTGGGAATGGGGAAATGGGGAAATGGGGAGGTGGGATCTGAAGGAGGAATGGGAATGGTGGGGGAGGGATATGTAGAGGAGGGAGGGGCGATGAGATCCAAGAGGTGGGTTTGTTTTGTTGTTTCGGGATTGAGAAATCTGAGAGAGGGGGGAAATAGGGAAAGGACTGATTTTGTCCTGATTCTTGCCGGAGAGCTTAAGGATTTGAGTTCTTAGATTTTCTTATCCCTAGCACCCAAAACACGATTCCTGGAACCCAAACTTGGGGTTAAATTCGTAGAGGTGGAGATGATGATAATTTGGTGGTGAGATGGTTTGAGATCGAAGGTTTGTGTGCAGGGTTGTCTTGGTGGAGGAGTGAGTGTAGAGAGAGAGAAAGAGAGAGCTGACAGTTTTCGAGAGAGTTCAGGAGTGTAGAGGGAAATGAAGACACAAGGATAAGGGAAATGGGGTGTGGGCCTCACGGCCACACAAAATCCTCACATAAAAATAGTAATATTAAATAAAATATCATAATAATAATATAATATTATACCATTTTTTGTCATTTCATTATACCATTTTTGGTCATTTCACATAGTCATAATTGTTTTACATAAAAGTTTACCAAACATTATCATATTGCTTTTTTTTTTTTTTTTCCAAAAGCACTTTTACAAAAAAATTTATCAAACATTCTGCTGCTTTATTTCACAGTTGCTTATTCTCACAGCACAACAAAAACAGCTCTTTTTTTCAAAGCACAGCAATATCAAACCAGCCCGAAGAGGCTTAACCTAAAGCCCAACTCTAATGTGGTTGAAAACAATCTTATTATAATTTTGTTCCTATGTTTCGGATATAAAGTCTCATCCAAAGCATTAGATAAAGTTGATATTGAGATATTGGGCCCTTATGGTATCTCGTATGCATATATAAAGAATTTTATTATATCATATGGGCATTATGTTTTTCGAAAACAGAAGAGGATTCTTTATTTAATATCATTGTTTGTATAGAACTGTGTGTGTAAGAATTAATGTTGTTAACCACTTTTAACTGCACAATCTCCTTTGCTACTAAACTTCCTCGTCTATACAAGATGGTGTTCGTTGCCTTAATGTACAAATTTTCTAACTCACTGTCCTGTAAAACTCTCACAAACTGAAGTGAGCTGGAAAATCTCCAACATCCATAGGCAAGGAAAGAGGCAGAACCCAGTCAGATATGGGCTTAAAATAATAACAAGGGAAAAGCACCCCATTTACCCATTCCTGCAGGCCTTAAAATCAGAAACATAATCTCTTAAAATCTTAATTACTCTCCACGAAATAGGGAGAAAAATCATTTTTATTCTGAAAAAAAAAAAAAAAAAAAAACCCTAACAACCGATTTCTCTGGAACCCTAATTACCCAAATCTCCCAATTCATATTGTATCCCAACTTACCTTTCGTTGTTGTTGGCTCAGTAACCCCACACCGCCCTTTTTCTTTCAGACACTATTAAATCCGAAAGATGCAATCTTCAACCTCTCTCCTTTGATATACCCCAGTTTATGGAGATAAAATCCCAATCCACTCCAACCCAACACCAAATCAATCAATTTATCCTAATCCGACCCGAACCCGTTTCCAAAACCAAACTTTCCGACGACCCATCTCGCCGGCCGCCGCTTTCTCACTCCCCATGGCCACCGACGCCACCGCCAAGTTCCAAAACCCGGACTTTCACCCGGTTTCGAAGCCGCAGGATTACGTCCCAACCCCCACTGTCTCGCCCCACGACGGCCTACACTACTGGCAGTTCATGATCGCCGGTTCGATTGCTGGCATGGTCGAACACATGGCTATGTTCCCGGTCGACACCGTTAAAACCCATATGCAAGCTCTCGGGTCGTGCCCGATTAAGTCCGTCGGGGTCCGGCAGGCCCTCGGGTCAATTTTAAAGTCCGAGGGACCTGCTGCGCTATACCGCGGTATTGGAGCCATGGGCCTCGGCGCGGGACCGGCGCACGCCGTCTACTTCTCGATGTACGAGATGTGCAAGAAGTATTTCTCGGGCGGGAACCCGAACAACCCGGGCGCCCACGCAATTTCCGGCGTGTTTGCAACGGTGGCGAGCGACGCCGTTTTTACCCCGATGGATATGGTGAAGCAAAGGCTGCAGCTGGGGACTAATTTGCACAGCCCGTACAATGGGGTGTGGGATTGTGTGCGGAAGGTGTTCAGGGAAGACGGGGTTAGGGCGTTTTACGCGTCGTACAGAACGACGGTGCTGATGAATGCGCCGTACACGGCGGTGCATTTCGCGACGTATGAGGCGGCAAAGAGGGCTTTGAATGAGATTTCGTCGGAGCATGCGGACGACGAGCGGTTGATTGTTCATGCCACTGCTGGTGCTGCCGCTGGGGGGTTGGCTTCGGTAGTTACTACGCCGCTTGATGTGGTGAAAACTCAATTACAGTGTCAGGTATGGTAATTGTTGGCCTTTCCATATTAAGATTCACTTGTTGGTTTGATTTACATACATTCGGATGCAATTGATAACCTTTTAGTTTCATTATTCAATCAATCACTTTAATTCCCTGCTAGTTTCAAGCCCACGGTACTAGGCTCGGCGATAATTGATAGCCTGTAGTTACTAAGAAAATGTAGACACTGATTACTTAGCCGTGTGATCTTTTCGATTCCCAGCATCCAATAGCGATGTTCCATAGCAATAAGGTGGTAGTTCTGTTTTGTAGGTTTTAGCAAAATTTGTCTACTGATGAAATCCTAGGTTATTGTTATGTGGACTGGATGTTTGTGCTTGCATAGTGTGTTTTTCTCTTTCTCATGTAAAGAGGTAATATGGGGCAGAGAGACCAAATAATCTTGTCAAAAGTCGATTGGTTAAAGCGCTCTCTCATGTTATTCAGTGATTGTATCCTTTTTTATGTATAGTCCTGTTTAAGCGGTCTCTTGAAAGTGGGATTCTGCGTCACAATCACGATTAGTTGGTCTGGTTGGGCAACATACTATTAAGAATTGGAACGAATGACTGATAAATCATAGGCCTTAGTTGTAATGGAATTATGGTAACTGATGATTCATATGCCTGTAGTTGTAATTGAATTACTATATCAGTTGATTCTTCCGATGATTCACGTACCTTTAGTTGTGATGGTATATTACTAGGCGTTGGATGATTTGATTGAAGGTTTAAATACTCGTATGAATGCAAACCTGTCTGAAGCTTTTCTGCTTTTCTTAACATGGATTTTGTTGTACAGGGTATTTGCGGATGTGACAGATTTAAAAGTGGTTCAATAAGTGATGTTTTCAGAACAATAGTGAGAAAGGATGGATACAAAGGGCTGGTGAGGGGGTGGGCTCCGAGAATGCTTTTCCATGCCCCGGCTGCTGCCATCTGCTGGTCTACATATGAAGCCTCAAAAACCTTCTTCCAAGATCTCAATGGTAGTAGTAACAGCGGCACTGTAACCTGAAGAGACCTCTAAAGACAAACGAGATTTTTCCGTTTCATTAGCGATACATCTGTAGCCTGTATAATGGACAATCGGAGTTGCTTCACACAAAGGATGAGTAACAGGGTAAGAAAGTCGATCGGAATTTTTTCATACCTGACTCCAGTCTAGTTAATGGGCAGTGGTAGTCTGGTGAGTTGGATTCATTGGTGTAGGTTAAATTAATTGTACTTCAGCATTGTTGTCTGTTTTAATAATTTTTTTCCCGGTCACAGATTTTGTTTGAATAAACGTAGAAATCAAATATTTTGTTCTTTCATTCCTCAAGAGTTTGTGTTACATGAACGAAACCCTTTGTAGTCTTATTCATCATTGGGTTTCTTGTTGTTGTATGAATCAATCAATCAATCATAAAGTTTTGAGTTATATTCGATCTCTCGAAAATAATTTTGGCGCGTGTTGTTGATTTCTGCTTCATGTTAGGGCCATATCGGTCCTACTTTTCTAGACACTTTCTGTTCAAAAATTCAAGTGCTTCTCGGAAAAGCACTTTGAACACACTAAATAATCCACAAATGCTTTTACATCTTTTTGTCAGGCGTTATTAGAAGTGCTTTGGATTGTTTGAAGCTTCTAGCCATTCGAAAAGCATTTCCAAACAAAACAAATATTGACACAAAAGTCGTGCTAGCACAATTTTAATGTGTAAATGTTTCACTTGCTGTAAGTTTCCGTGGATCTCTCACTGCTACAAGACCATAAAAAAACAGATGAAAATCGACGTGAAATCACGGCTACCCGGAGAAGGGAATGTTTGTATTTGAAGTTCCAATCTCTTGGAGGACACCAAAATGCTTCAGAAGCTAACAACCTGACCAACAATCAGAGTGACAGCATCCGGCTTTCCACCTGCACAACAGAAGACTTAGGTCCGTCATGACATCGAAGATTGAGGTCCTTATCTTTCGTCATTGTATAAGCAATTAGATTTACAAAAATGGCGAATCCAAGACGTTTTGGAAATCTGTTTATTCGTTTGTTGTAGGCTCTATGCAACTATGAAGTAGTGACTGTTTTCATACCAGCACTTGAAATTCGTAGATCCGTTATGTTTCAATGTGGAGAGCAGCCAGAGGAGATATAAAACTCCCTAAGATATTTGTGTATGTGTGTGTGAAGTTGATTCGAATTAGAACGCTGGACTAGAAATGTTGACAGTAATCGTGTACTGTTAGATCGGTGTAAAATACCATCGCATCATGGTACGTTTGGCCAACGATCTCCGAACTAAGTTGGTATGGACAATCGAAATAGTGTTCTTGTGGAGATGTGGAAAAATTAATTTTACCTGCAATTCACATTTGCATGTCATTTGAAGATAAAGCAGTCGAGAGTTGATAAACACTTGTGCACAAGAAAAACATCCGGTGTTACCTTCACGAATAACCCTTAATCCGCAATCCCTGAAATTGGTAATTTTCAGAGTCCCATTCCTATCCAGCACGGCAATAATTCTACTTAGATAAAGGAAAGCTAAAGTAAGAATCTCTTGAACAAATGCGGCAAACTACAGCGAAGATTTCTTGATCGAAATGATGAACTTACACCGTAGCAGAACCTGTCGAGGAGGTACAACTATATAAGCATGTGCCTTTCCTATCAGAATCTGAGGATTGTTGTTCAGCTGCTATGTAGGACATGCATAGTGTTTCTTAGCAAACACGAAATTTGCACAAGCTCGAAAATCTACTTAACAAAGTGAAAGTGGTACTTTGGTTTTGAGAGAAACTACCTCCTCATCTCCCACAAGATTTGAGACGTTGGCCATCAATTCTTTGGGGAACAATGAAGGATCCACATCCTGTTCAGCGCAACTGCCAAGCCAAAAAAATGAGAAGATCTGAACTTCCGAAATCAACAGATGAATTATGTGTCCTTGGAGTTTCTTAAACCAAATTTCCCTGGATTTCTTGTTCTTTTTCGAATCGTAAAACGTCATAGGGTAGATAAGCAAGCCAACATAAGCTCCATACGCAGAAACACCATCAGCAATAGCAAGAACTCCCCCATTGTAGCTGCTCACAAAGAAAGCATCTTCCCCACCTTTTTCAACCTTTTTCAACAGACAAAAAAATATAGAGTATCAAGTATAGTATACACGCAGGTCTTGTTTGGCATCTAGGGTTGAACTGAATTAGATAATTCAAGGTAGAAGATGGATTAGACGTCAATGATCTTATCCCTCCAATCCTCATAAATGGTAGAATTGCAAGGTGTAAGATCCTTCAATTAAAATCCATAAAAACCTCTTCAATTAAAATCCAAAGTGGAAAAGTACTTACCTTTTTCTTGGGATAATACATGTGTCTATCTTTTAGTTGCACGTTATTGTTCACTTTGTTGTAATTAACGTATTTTTGATCGTATAAATATTAGTTACTATCAAAATTATTAATTTATTTCATACATATACATGATTAAATGATACTCATCTGATTTTTTTTCTTCTGCAAATATAATGTTTAAATGTATATTAAGAAAACAATGATGCATGTTGTGATGTTTAGACAGTGAAATATACGTCATGAAAAAAAAAAATTTTGTTGTCATAAACCAACAAAAGTATTTTGTAAAATGATAAATACATATTTTTTTAGCTTCTCACACAATTCTATTTTATTTTGGCCACTGTTTTTATTTGATTTATTCAATCACATAGGAAAAGACAAGGGAGTGTGTAATAGGCTAAAAGGGGAGTGTGAGCATTACCCGAAAGCAATTTAGTGTCTTTTCCTCTAAAGTACCAACAAAGCACCAGTGGTCTAGTGGTAGAATAGTACCCTGCCACGGTACAGACCCGGGTTCGATTCCCGGCTGGTGCATTCTTTTTTTCCTTATTTATTCTTTATATATATATATATATATCGCTTCCAACTTCCGGTTCGCACATATTCCGGTCTGTTTCCCCCAAAACGCTCTCTCTTCTCACATTTTTGGTTCTCTTGACCGCTGGAAGTTGGAACAACGACGATGAACGCCACAGCTCCGCCTGACGTCATCCAAGGTTTCGGATTTCCCACAAACTTCTCCTTTATTTTTTTTTCACTTGTTAATTTTCCCTACTCGTCGATTATTCTTTACAATTATTATTGGTATGTGCATTGTAATTTCAGTCACAGATTACCAGAACGGAAGCGATTCCGACACCAACATCGACGACGACGACGGCGATGCAGCCGGCGCCGAGTTCTACCAGCCAGTCTCCGCCGTCGACTCCGAAGACTCCGAAGACCAGATCGGAAACGACGCCGTCCCGATCCACTCCCAGCTGCACTCCAACGGCGTCACTGTCAATCAGGTCGACGGAGGAATCTCGTCTCTCCAGCTAAACGACGGCGTCGGGCGCAATGATCGCTTGAACAGCAGCAGCGATGACGAAGCGGAAGCAGAAGAAGTGGAGGAGGAGGTCGCTTCCGACTCGGAGATAATTAGGGCTTTCAGAGAAGACGAGAATCGCAGAAACGCGCCGCTTACGGCGGAGAACGCGACGAGGGTCAGGGAGGCCATGCGAGGAATTTCCTTCGCCGGAGCACCTCCGCATTGGGCGGGTCTGATCCCCGAGAACAACTGGATGGACCGCCTTCGCGGGCTCGGGCAATCTTCGTCCCGGAGGTGAAAATGTTTAATCTTTGTATCTCGTTTTCTCCGATTGGAGTGGATTGCAAATTTTCAAATCTGTTGGATTTGCGTGTAATCAGACTTATATGTAAAATGTAATTTCAATAACATTACTATCCAGCAATTCACATAATTCTGGGGCAATCTACAAAAAAAGAGAAAAACCAATTCTTCCAGCTTATTATGCACTACTAATTTTGATTAGTTCTACAAAACTCTAAAACAGTAGTAAATTCGGGCAAAGTTTTGCCGTTGAAGCCGCTTCATCTGCCCCGTTCTCTCCATTTGCCGCCTACAGCCGCCAGGTGCCGCCATTAGCAAACGTATTACATTGTAATCGGATACCCTTGGAGAAGAAGGTGCATTATGGCCTTTCTCAAGCAGCAATGTTCTCAATGTCTGCACTTCTCTCCATTCTCTTCACAATACCAGCTATAACCTGATACATGATCCGTACAACTTTAGCTACGACGAAGATCAACTGAAATTCTATTAGTGTTCTGTGTAGTGTTGTGTACCTTTCCGGGTCCCAATTCATAACTCTTCTTCAGCCCCTTGCCGAGGAGGGTCTTGACGGTTGTTTCCCATTGAACAGGAGAAGTCACCTGTGATTTTGAGTTTAGGTCTTAATCAGTATCTTGGTCGTGAGACGTGATAGGGAGGAGACTGTTCTAGCTAGCTTACCTGACGAGCCAATATCTTCTTAATTGTCTCAGGATCTGAATGTGGCTGTGCGTCAACGTTGGAGATAACTGGTATTCTTGGTGTCCTAATCTGTGTTTCTGCCAACTTAGCTTCCAATCTTGACACGGCTGGTTCCATAAAACTAGTGTGGAAAGCGCCAGCAACAGCTAAACGCACCTGAGCATAATGGAAAAGGGAAGAAGTGCGTTCGTCATCACTAGGTAATAGGAGAAGAATGAAATTGCATCGAAGTAGGAAATGAAGAATGGTACCGTCATTCGGGCCTTGAATGACTTTGCCTTGGCCTCTACTGCTTCTATTCCCTTCACACCACCAGAAACAGCATAATTTCCCTACCGCAACAAAATCATGCCACGGTCAAAATTTTTATTAAAATCGACTAAGATGCAATCAACAAGTCAGGGTTGCGAAGTTGAAGTCCTTACGGTGCATAGATAATTTGCAATTTGAACTTTGTTAGCTTCATCAACTTCTTCATTGGCCGCATCACACAACTGTTGAACCTTGTCTGAGTCCAACCCGATGACACTGACCATGGCACTTTTGGCAGCATCGGCAGCTGCCTGAAGTAAATTGTACAATAGGGAGCATGTTAGTGTACGGAATTATGAACCTATTCCCTCGAGGAGTATGAATCGACACACAACCAAAAATTTACCTGCATGGCTTCTCCTCTCAGTTTGACCAGCTTGAGCCCATCCTCAAAGCTTACATATTGAATCAAGTCAACAAAAAAAATTAGTACAAGAAGGTGGCCAAGTACCACGACTACATTAACATTACTCTTCTTTCCTAAACCAAGCACTAGGTGAACAACGAAAGTGATGCTTCCTCTCCCTCATATTACAAACATGGAAAGGTGGCATAACAGTTAATTTCATGTATAAACTCTTTCATGCTCCTGCCATAACAGAAGTGAGATCACAAAAAGTTAACAAATTTTTTGTTTGGTATGCATCTGTGGATACAGTTGCAATTCCAGCATATGTAGCTCAGTTTGACGACTCACCTGAACGACTCAGCAAATGCGAGAGCAGTATATTCTCCCAAACTCAGGCCACATGTGACATCAACTGAATCAATGATCAGCTGACCTCCTTCACGTGCACGTAGTAACTCAACAGCAGCTAGACTTGTGACGTAAATAGCCGGCTGCAAAGAATTAGCAGATACTTATCAACGACAATCAGAAGAAGAAAAAAAACCTCATTCTCGAACATAGAACATAAATGTTGCATCCTGACCCCAAAAACCATTGACTATAATGTGCACATTCAAAACATATATGGCATAAAACAATCCTGTTTCAGTAGAACTAAACTACCTAACAAGTAACTCAGCACATACCTGGCTTATAACAGTTGAATCTAGCTTCTCTTTCGGTCCATTGATACAAACATCCAAAAGATCAAACCTGCACACAGCTTAGATATTAAATCACTCATGAAAATGACTTCTCGTTAACAGAAAGAAAGTAATTATATCTGATTCAGAGCTAAACTAAAACTATAAAGTTACCCTAAAATATCGTTCGCTTTCTTGTATAACTCTGCAGCAGCAGGAACACTTTGAGCTTCCTTTCCCATTCCAACTGCTTGCGCACCCTGAGTTGCAAAAACAGTACAACATTAACAGAACGAAGCTCAACCCAAAATTCAAAGTCTCTATCTTTATCACCATAACATGATGAAATTCCAAACACATAGGGCTCGTTTGGGAGTGTCCTAAGCTCTTTTGTAAGAAGCGCTTTTATAAATAGCATGTATAAAAAGTTATCAAAAATCCAAGGGCTTACTAGAAGTACTTCTATGTCCCATAAGCGCTTTTGAGTTCTCCGCAAAACGGTGTCAAAAGCGCTTTTGTTTGTTTAGAAGAAGCAAAATTGAACTATTCAATTACAACCCAAATTACAAACTTTTCATGTCAAACCAGCATTCAAATTTAGAATTCAATTCCTAAATCAGAATGACTAAGTTTCATGGTGAATCAGAAGTCTCTATCCCTAGCACCATAGCATGATGACACCCCAAACAAACAAACACGCATGGTCTGTCCGGGGAGGAAGTACTTCTAGCAGAAACATATCAAAGTATATATTAAAACTCCAAGTACGCCTTGGAAAAGCCCTGCACTAAAAGGTATTATGATCCATAACCACTTTTGAGCTTCTGAGTTGTGCAGAAGAAGTAAAATTGAACTATTCAGTTACTAAACCAAATTACAAATTATCCCTAACTACAAACTTTTCATATCAAATTAGCATTCAAATTTTGGATCCAATTCGTAAATTAGACTGGAAATTTGAGCAGTAAAGTAACGACATTGTTCACGTTAAAGAAATTAAATGGCGGCGGAGCAACGAACTCACTTGGCCAGGGAAGAGGAAAGCAGAGGAGGGCTTGTAGTCGGCGAACAAGGCGTCGCTTTGCAGAGTCTGCGATCCAACGGAGGCGGCCATGGAAACTCTAGATTTTCCGAAGTTTCGGACGCCGAGCTGGGCTCCGGCGCCAATCCGGATCCCCGAGAAGGATGAGGAGTTGAGAGAAATGGAGGACGGGAGGGCGATGGAGGCGGCCATGGTGGCGAGTGAGGTGCGAAGGATAAGAGGGTGGTGGGAGGTGTGCATATAAGGAAGGGTAGGCGGATTGAGTGATATAGTGCGCAGAGGGTGTTGAGGTTAGCGGAGTTTACAAAGGTGGACGTTGGAGGCGGCCATCAAAATCAAGAAATACCGTCCAACTGCTTTTTAGTTTTTGTGTCTTGGTTTGGTCATCAGAAATTACTATAAATTTCATCTTTCATAATTAATTAATTAATTAATTATAAAATTCGAAAAAAAATATCTGACATGAGTTTAGCCGAGTTGAATAGAGCATTGGGATCATTCTTGTACACTCAATTTCGAATCTTTTATTTTATTTTTTTTGTTCAAAAAAAGGTCGAATCCTCCCTAAAATCGAGCTATTAGAATATTTATGATGTTCAAACAAATAACAATAACGAGATGATTTAATGAGCTATAGTAGTGTTGAAAAGTATCCATGTCAACAATATCGAGAAGGATTTTCAAGAGAATTCAGGGCCTCTTTTCTGTTTAGTTCATACTCTTTTGGATGACTGCTCACGTATTGCTAGAATTAGACTAATTGTTCTTTAGTGTTTCTTTTCACTTTTTCTTCCCTGTTACCAAAAAAAAATTCAATTTAAACACCAACCCAATGATTAACATTTGCAATTACAATTCCCAACTCTTGTACAGTAAGAAAAGTTTAATTTTACATAATCTTCAACTAAATCTTAAAGTAAACTAATCAAAGATGAAAATTACAATTACAATTAATCAAATTGAATGGCTAGTAAAGCCAAATCAACTTGATTAAAGTAAGAATTCAAGATTCTTGTGGGATTATATATAAATATATGATACAATGGCATCTTTTCTTTCTATTCTTTTGCTATTTTGGTTGAAAATGGGGCAAAAGTTCAAAAGAAAAAGAAAAATTACATAAAAATATCACGAGGTCATGAGACCCCAACTATATCTCCAACTAGCAACTGATGACAAGTAGGAGGAGCTTGCTATAAAAAACTGGACCCAAACTGCATGATAAACCCAAATAAGTCAAATTATCAGCAACAAAATTATTTTCACCGTAAATATGACGAATCTGAGCCAAAAATGGTAAATATTCTTCTCCTACTTTGCTTCTGCTCTTAATATGGTAAAAAAAGGCGTCTCCCTTACCGACGTTGAAGTGACTCTTGTTTCTGTACAAACAATTTGAGTCATGGAAAACAACTTGTTTGCTCGTCTAATCGACAACCATTAATTCACTGGATGGATCCTTCTTGCTTCTAATCGACAAGCATTCAAGAAACTAGCATCTGACAGTAATGCACCGAAGCAGCTGAACTTAAGTTTACCTGGGGTCTTGAATTAAGAACTCCGCTGGACATCCCAACATCAATCCGCCATATGCTACGATCGTACTCACTGCACAGAAGTCCATAATTCAAGAACTGAATCTACAAAAGTACTTTCATTTGGAGCACAAGAACCAAATTGCACAGAAGAACGATTGGCGTCATACCAGTTTGCTCCCGTAGGTTGAGGAGTATGCCCCACAACCATTCCCTTGGCGCCAACTGCTTGTAGCGTCTGTTGAAGAACATAATTTATCTGAAAGATGATTTAAACAAGTCAGTATAAGACAACATTCAGGAGGACAAGAACTCAATCTTGAACCCCAATCTCGTTAGAAGAAGAGGACCGATTTATATGATATCGAAACAACCAAGGATTTCCAAGATATTGTCCAATGCAGTCAATGAAATCTGCTGGCGGTTCTTTTTACTTCTAATCGAGTTATTTTACCCTGAGTATTGAAACAACTGAATATGAAAAGGGAACCAAAACATTGTCATTGACATGCCTGGTTAATCTGATGGTCATCTAAATCTGATGTATCTCTCGAGTACAAGCGGTTCCAAACTACACTGTCATATCCCCTGGTGGCGATGAAAGGGAAGTGTGGGTTGTCATCACTCTCAACAAGGCCTCTCATCCAGTCAGATACTTCCCTGTTCATCCTCTCCACTCCGTATGCAACTGTAGAAGGATCAATACTCCTGTCAGGCGATGCAAACCAGAAATATATAAGCTTCTTCCTTCAAAGATTGAACAGCCATTGACACCAGAAAACCGCTTTGTTCAGATTGTAGTACTATTTTACCATGTTGAGGAACAAGACCACCGTGACAGAAGACCCAGTCATTAACCTTAAGAACAACAGCATGACGTGCTAACTCGCATGCCAGTGGACCTCCTGGCCTTAGAAGGATTGATCTGGCAATCACACCTTTTTGCTTCTGTCCTAATATTCGGAAAACTTTATCAGAAGAAACATTACGAAATAGTGACGGGAAAAGAATAGTAAGTGAAACAGTGGATTTCAGTACCCTCACTAGATTGCATGGATCCCAATAATTTTGGGGCATTTTCCTCTCTTCCTTCATCCTTTTAGAGACACCAACCCAGCCAACAAAAGCTTCTTCCCAGTCATCTCGGTTGTCATCCAAGTAGTCCAGGAAATCAAGACACTCATCAAATCCTCCAGCATCCCTGAATCGGAATTCCCCTTCCATATTGATAGTCTGGTGATTCCCATTGACATCCAACATCACAGAGAACACCGTCAAGATTACTAACTAGGAAACAATCTACATACACAATTCTCAAAATTACATCAAAATATATTTTTATTGAAGACGAAGTTTTTATGATTAATGCCGTATAATGGATTCTCATCTTTCAAACCAATCGATATGAAAACATTGTATCGGAATGGCTAAACTAATTCTTTTACCATCAAATCAGGGTGGAAATTCAGTGTAATTAAACCATCAAATACATTTATCCAATACCAACAATGAAGATATTCTGATTGCTACACAAACCTGAAAAACTGCTCCGCTTTCAGCTTTTGCCTGTATATCCAAGGATCTCAGCAACGACAAAATCGCTATTTCATCTTCACCTCGATCAAGTATATCTCCAAGCTGAATCAATACCTAAATCAAATAAAGAAAACAAAGTTATCCTCACGTTCTTCAAAAGTTGCTAGCTTTCACAACAGAACGACAAAATATGTGCCTGGTGAAGACAATTGCAAGAACCTTAAGTGTTCCGAACTATATCAATGAAAGGTATACCGTTTCTCCACCAGTCCATACGTCTTCACCATCAGGACTCAACACACCAGCCGTCTCAAGTGCACATCTTGTTTGGCCAAGGTCTCCATGAAGATCCCCAACTGTATATACTCAAGGCCATAAAAGAAAACACTAAAGATAGTGCTGATCACACCAAACATGTTAGCAAGAACCTGTTCATAATATCAGATATCCAATTCCAACATTGGCATGTCTTCAGGCCAATACATACCAAATTACAATGGACAGTCAAAGACTTAATACGTGCTAAATTGCAGCCATTACTAAGAGTTTCGACACAGCGAATGTTAGATCCCACATCGTCCAGGGGAGTGAATCTTTTATGCCTTATATGTATATTCCCATCTCTACCTACCACGAGGCCTTTTGGGAGCTCATTGGCTTCGGATTCTATCGGAACTTCGAAGTTAAGCCAGTTCAAGCGAGAGCATTCTTAGGATGGGTGACCCCTGTGAAGTTCTTGTGTGAGTTCCCAGAAACAAAACCATGAGGGCGTGGTCGGGGCCCAAAGCGGATAATATCATGCTATGGCAGAGTCGAGCCCAAGATGTGGTGAGGGCCCGGGCTGGGATGTGACAATTTTGTATCAGAGCCAATCCCTGGCCAAAAGTGTGTCGACGAGGACGTCGGGCCCTTAAGGGGGGTGGATTGTTAGATCCCACATCGCCCAAGGAAGTGGATCTTCTATGCCTTATATGTATATTCTCATCTCTACCTAGCACGAGACCTTTTGGGAGCTCATTGGCTTCAGATTCCATCGAAACTTCAAAGTTAAGCGAGTTCGGGCGAGAGTATTCCCAGGATGGGTGATCCCCTGGGAAGTTCTCATCTGAGTTTCCAGAAACAAAATCGTGAGAGCGTGATCGGGGGCATGATCGAGGCCCAAAGTGGACAATATTGTGCTATGATGAGCTCATTGGCTTTAGATTCCATCGAAACTTTAAAGTTAAGCGAGTTCGGGCGAGAGTATTCCCAAGATGGGTGATCCCCTGGGAAGTTCTCATCTGAGTTCCCAGAAACAAAATCGTGAGAGCATGATTGGGGGCATGATCGGGGCCCAAAGTGGACAATATTGTGCTATGACGGAGTCGAGCCCGGGATGTGGACATAAAAAAGAAACCCAGAATTCCTTCTCTCTCAGCCAGGTATTTGGGAATATTTTTCTGTGATAGTATTCGAGCTCTCGAAAATATGGATTGTCATTGCTTTGTCATGAATGTTCTTTTCGAAAAAGACTAGAAACAAAAGAAAATGAAACTTGTTTCTTTTGCTCTTTTCTTCACTTAATTTTCTAGACTTAAGTTTCGAAATTGAAAATTTCCAAACAAGATAGAAAATCGTAAGTTGAAAATTTCTCATACAAATTTCTAACAAGCTTTTTAACAATTGATCTTTGAAGGTATATACCAAAGATCAAATAAGTTGATCTTTGAAGGTTGAATTTGAGTAAGTAAACAAATTATTTTCTCTATATTTTAAACAGATAATTAATATCAATTGAGGTTTCAATATCATAAACATCTTGGAAACCAAGTTTTGAGATGTTATATATAGGAGGCTAGTGAATGCAAAGTTGCAAACACTTCATCCTCGTTTTCTCTCACAACTCAAAAAAAAGCGTAAGAGTAAAATGCATACTAAAAAATGTCAAATGTCAGACATCCCCCAAGATATGTGCTATCACTTATACGGTACGGATTGTGCTTTGAACCATGCATCTACTCTGGCCAACTGACCATTTCTATAGATAATTTGAATCACGATGATCTACCCTTACTACTAGTGTGAAACGTCGAGTAGTAGTTATGTGGTTTAGATATCACCAACAATCGAAGCATATTTCATGGGTGGGACTTTATATGTATTAGGATTAAAAGAAGATTGGATTAACTAATAATTTTTTTAATAAGAGGTTTTATGTTTAATTCTTGTCAAAGATGAATTTGAACCACATTGTTACTAACCTATTATGAGGCTTAGTCCACTCACCCATTTTCTTAGTGTAGACAATGTCGTTTATTTTATAAAAAAAATCATTTTTTCTTCTGTTGAGAAATTAGATAGAGTACATAGGATTTAGATTAAAAGAATTTCTATATAAAACGGACGGTGGTGGCAAAAGCTTCATGTGGATCGAAAATAGTTGAGTTAGGTTTGGCCCAGTATTGTGTTCTGGACTTAACCCACAGCAAACTAGCTCACCTCCCTTTTATTTTCCAAAAATAAAATAATCCTATTGGGCTCTAACGGGTGAGATTGCCCAAAGCACTAAACCGAATGGCTGCTTTCAAAATTTCACCCAAGTCATATAAATTTGAGTGGGGGCGCACTATCCACAAGTCATTTTTAACTTCGCGCACACTTCTTTCAATTTCTGACCGTCAGACTAAATGAATTAAAGAAAATTAAATAACATAATTTAATAAGGGATGTGTAGAAGTAAAAATAGGTATGTAGATAGCATCATCCATTTGAGAAAAATAATTGGGTGTTCAGAAATTATTGAATTTTCCAATTTAAAATTGGCCTATACACTTTGAGCTTGGTTTAGAATTGGTCTCTAAATTAAAAACTCGTTAATTAGGGTCCTTGTATTTAACAAAACGTGTTTTATTTAATCCAACACTTGATACGAAATTATGAATGCAAGAGTCACTCAATCACACAAACATTCACATGCCAATAAAATAAGAGCTAGCATATCTAAATCGTCCAAACCAATCACATATTGACATTTCTTAAATGGTTAGTAGTATCTCATCATCATTTTGAATAAATTTGAATGGAGGGACAAACGGTGGGCTCCCAAAGACTGCAGGATCATTCACTTTCGAGATTGAGGATAGACGCTTTGCGTTCTAAATTGTTCTACTTTGAAGAGTTAAAATTACTTAATCCTCATTATTTTTAAAAAAAAAATCACATTAGATTGGATGGAACCTTATGCATTTACCCACTAGCCAATCTTTAAATTAGCCATGCAATAGGAATATTTTCGTAGTGCCATTCTCATGTAATTGAAGAAAATATTAATTGACATATTCGGAATCATGTCAAAGTAAACTAGGACAAGTTTCACACGTGGTGAAACTGTTAATCATATGAGATCGCACGATTAAAACTAAGAAAATCTCGTACTTTTGTGAGAAGTAGTCCACAAATGTTATGTAGTTAGACACCGCACACAAATTTTTACTGTAACCCAATATAGTTTACTTTGTACAAAAATATTTTGGTAATTAACTAGTTTTTTTGTTCCTTAATTATGACTGGTAAACATTTTACTGAAATCATCTTCATTTCCATTCCGATTCCAAGTATATATATATATGCTATCCGAGTAGTACACATGTAAAACCTCCAACACTCCAACAAGAAGATGACAATTGAGTTGATGAAAAAGGTGAAACAGCAATGGAAGCCGGAAAAGAGGGCTTCAAAGAAGGGCTGCCACAATGTCTCGAGTCTCTGCAGATCAGGAAAAGGCTAACGAGATATATGCACGTGACGATATTATAAGACTTTAAGCCCTCCCCTGCCTCTCGGCCTACAGCATAACACGGACCAATATATGTCCAGTCACACTCACTCAATTCACGTACGTAACGCATGCATATGCAGAGTCTAGGGTTTCAGAAATTGTTGTCAGGGCCAGTCCCGACATCGATCCAGCTCTATACATAAAGCTGTATTGGATATATTGTGAAGAACCCTAATCGAATCTAGTGGGTTTTTACTAGCATTTATGTATCTCTTTTTTCTTGATTGGATTAGGTTATTATCGTTCCTTAATGCAGCTGAACCGTTGGTTTAATAAACCTAATTAGCAAATATACAAGGTCTATTATAGAGGTACGCACGGTTAGAATAGTGAACCTAGATAAGGTGTGTAAACATGTGTGGTTTATCATGTTTTTTAATTTGAACAAACGATAATATCTACATTAGGGGATGAGAGAGTAGACTAAATCTTACAAGGGGCTTGCCATTGTATAAATCTGGTGTGTGGTTTATAATGTTAATAAACTTGTCATGAAGGGTAGTAAACTTATGGGTAATGTAGCTAATGTTAGGTAGATTAAATTTGCAAACTAATTGATGCGTTACCGATAAGAAACACTTAAGTAATAATTCAATTATCAACTTTTGTGTCAGTTAGTTACAAAATTTAATCTCCCTAGCATCTTTGTAATGTGATAAACGTATCCATATAGTTTCTAACTGTGATAAAGGGTAGTAATCCATTAATTAGGTTCCAAATTTGATAAACCTATCCATGCTAGACATAACCATGCGAAGATGGCTATTCGAATTAGCGCTATCCCATGTTATCATCCTACTTGGTGTAGTATGGTTTAAACTTTTCCTTATTAATTACATGCTACAAAATGTTCAAAAGCACCATAACATCAAGAGTGCACATCAAATAACGGTGCAAGATGTACTAAAAAGGGAGCAAATTAATTGTACTTGAAAAAGTTGTAAACATACACCCTAAAAAATAGGCCGAGTCATCGTTATAAAATAGAACAATTGCTTCGTTAGATCATAAATTAATAAACCTAAAATGATAAGCGAAATCTCCAACACTAATAATTGACTACATAGTTGGTCTTATATCTAATTATCTCACTGTATATTGTTACGGGAAGCTAGCTTTTGCTTGTCGGCTACTAAACATTGTTTATTTTAAATCTTGCTATATTATAAAAGATTAGTCTCTTATTTGTAACAAGGTTTATTGTTAAAGTTTATTGAAATTCTAAATCTATTTTTGAAAATGTGGTCCAAAGATCTTAGTGACAATCCATTTCAAGAAAGACGGCTCTCTAATCATGGGAAAAGTAGTCAAATAATGCCATCAAAAGATATCTTACATATTTCTATTATACTTTGGAATATTGTACAATGATAGGATTATTAAAAAGTTTAATTATTATTATGTGGTACGATTGAGAAAACCAAAAAATAAGGGTATATAGTATATGAATGGGAGTTTGACTATGAGCGTCTTGACTCTTGATATGCATGGGGCACTGCATTAGTCCAGCAAGGCCACAGCCATGAATTTGAGGGCAGAAAAGGGGGGACCCGGTGCCTGATCCAGAGCAGTCGAGTGGGAGAGCAACAAATGTAAAGAGATTGTTGGGGCGGAGTCGAGAGATTTTTTATTGTGATGGGAACACGGATAGTATATTACATATTTTTATGTAAGTGGTGAGAAATTTTATTTTTGAGTTATTAATTTTTTAACATACATATCCCACTATTTATATAATAACACGTAATATACCACATTGTGTAATGATCACACTGAAAAGTTTCTAGACGAAGCCCTCTGCTTGACCTAGTTTATCAAAAGAAGATTTATAAATTTATTTTTAATACATTGTCACTGAAATTGCTTAGCAGTTGAACTTTGTTATATAGAAGCTAGGATAAATTGTTGACAGGATATCATGATGTTTATGTCAAAAATTACACCGTTTTGGTGATTAGGGATAACCATTCTGGACTTAAGCTGTAGGCTTATATTCGCCAAATTCTCCACATGTAAGTTGGATCATACTTATTTAACCATTAAGTTCTTTGACTAAAAAAAAGAATTATTGAGTTGAAACACTCATGCACCTATATAATTTTCTCCAACTTAACGACCTATATATAGATGAGATTTAGGCATGATGGATCTCAAGTATAAGTTAATCTTAAAACTCTTCGCAATTAGTAGTGGACTACCTATAAATTGTAGATAATTGTCGTACTCTACTCTTCATATTTTCCTTAACTTGTATGGAGTAATTGTTCTACTCTAATCTTGTCATTTTTTTTTAGCTTTGTATGGAGTAATTGTTGTACTCTAATCTTGACATTTTTCCTAGCTTGTATCTAGGGGTGGTTTCAATTTCATTCGGTTCATTATTTTGCCAAAACCAAAATTACTTTCAATTCAATTTTCTTCTGTTTTTGTTCAGTTTGGTTTGGCTTTGATTTTTTTTTTTTTACGGTTCGGTTTCATCTAGTTTTTCTAATAAAACCTAAAAATTGGTTTAAAAAAATAAAACACAATAATCTGAAAAATCATAGCAAGGAGGAGCTTAGTGTTGGCATTTAGCTCTCGATTTATTCGAAACCATGTGTACATAATATTATAAAAAAAAATTATTTGAACTCATATAACATCTCTTTACACTTAATTTAAACTTTAAATATGAATTATGTTTTTCACCTTATTGCAAAATCACCATTAAACACACGATGAAATTAACAACAAAACTAAAATTTATCATAAACTCACAATCAATAATCAGACCCTACCATTATGCCATTTTTATCCTACGTCCTATTCAAAATTGATTATCTTGATGTGCTTCATGCCACTGTGACATGTTTCCTATGGCCTTTTTGGGGAGAGGTCAATCGTGTATCTGTCAGTGCTAGTCTATAGAACAATGGTTGTGGGGTTTTGTCTGTCACATCTTGTATTCCGCTATTTCATCATGTATTGTTCTTGTGTCCATTTAGCATTTTATATGCAGTTTCATGGTTCTTCATTCTTGTAGAAGGGATTTCATTGTGTCCTAGGATTTTCTTTTCATTCCTTGATTATTGTTTAATTTGTTTTTGTTTTTTAGAGCTTTCGAAACTGTTCACTTTTAGAGAGAGGCTACAATATGTGAGTGATGAATTAGCCAATTAAGCCATCGAGCCAATTACCTCTTTGAATGATCGTTCACATATTGTTCTCTTCATACCTTGAATGATTTGGAGAACATTGATTTTGGTTGTTTTTTTTCTTTTTAAATGAGTGTAAAGATAAATTTATTTATTAAATTAGGTTTGTATGAGTAGCTTAGGTTATATGGGTTCAAATAATTTTTTTTTAATATTATACAAACCAATAAATACACATGGTTGTATCATACTTCACTAATCTCGAAATTACCAAGTATCGGTTAACTTTATACCTTCAAGGCACATTGAAAGATTCGTGTTAAGAGACCCGTGCCGAAGCACCACAATGAGACACATGTCAATGTTAGAATAAAGCTCATAGGCCTCGTTTGGCAGCTCAAACTGTATTGGCTATTTCTGTCGGATAGGATAAATAGCCACTGGATAGTACTGACTAAATTAGTAGGGCATTTGGTGAAGTATCGGACTAATGACCGTATTATTTATACTGTGTTTAGGCACTGAACCGGATAAGAAAAGGGAGGTTACATCATTGATATAATCTCAATCAGTTTAGTGTAAGTTACATCATTGATAGAAGGCAAGTCATTAGCTGCCAACACAACCTACATAATAAGAGGCAATCATGTGAAAATGCTCAGCAAGGCAACTCATGCACAAAGCATTCATAATAAATTTCATGCCTTTTGTTATTTGGCAGGAAGAAACAAGTTCGAAAAATACATGCTAAATAATCAGATGCATTGAACATAAGAACAAGATTTGACAGTAAACCTGTGTCCCACGCCAGAGTAATTCTCTTCCAAATGGTAAAATACCCAAAATAATACCAGAAATATTTACAGACTTACAGAAATATTTACTATAACTTATCAAATCTAATCCTCCATACGAACCCACTCATCGATTCACCAACCAAAATTAAAATCCCAGATTGAATATTTTCAATGGTAATAAACCAACAGGCTCCTCATCGGAGCCCAGATCCGAATTGCTATCCGCGTCCTCGTCGGAGCCCAGCTCTCTTCCTCGTCAAAACCCAGATCGAAAGGATTCGAATCATCGTCTTCCTCCTTCAACCCATGGAAGGTTTTGTTGTCACTTGTCAGAGATCGAAGGCGAACGGATGAGGTGGGAGGTGTGTGTGTGTGCGTGTGTAAGGAGGAAAGAGGAACAGAGAGAGAAAAGAAGAAGAAGGCGAATATGAACTTAGGATCCAGATAAGAGAGTGCAGGCGATGTGAGAAAGTGGAAGGAGAGTGCTGCGAAAGAAGGAGAGGGACGAAGAAGAGATAGAAAGGGACAGAGTAAGCGAGGAGAATCATTCTACCCAACTAAATTATCCAAAGGTTTTGGTTAGGATAAACAAACGGGCAGGAGGTGTATAAAATAAGTAGGGCCAGATTAAATAATCTGGTGCTTATTTAATACGAAGCTCACCAAACATCTGTTTCGTACTATTAATACTATCCGGTGGTCTTATACGGCTTGCCAAACGAGGCCATAAAGTCCCATAGAGGCTCTTCTCAATTATAAAAGGAGATCATTTTTCTGCACTTAATCTCTAATGTCATTATTGTACTTAAACTCGTCATTAGAACTCACTAATAAAGATTATGCTTGAACATATGTATTGTGTAAACTCTTAACTACTAAATTACTAATAAAATTTTCTCTACACTCGTGGATGTAACCCAACTTAAGGTGAATCACATACATCTTATGTTTTCTTCCCTATCTCTCTACATACTCATCTACACTTAGTGACCAGAACTTGGTCCCCCACGCCATAATCATCCTCGAAATTCAAATCAATCCTGATAACCCGTTCTCATCCTCTTCTGAATCAGTCACAAACCCAACTAGCCTCACACAATCCTGTGTAAGCATCATCATCAGCCTACTTAAACAGAAAGTTTCCTCACCAAATTCAGACCCACAAACCCTCCTCCCTACAAAGAAATCATCGTATTTGGATCATCAATCTCATCGCAATCCAAACAATACCCAAAATCTCGTCGCCACCAATTGCTCTCTTCTTCCTCCGCCACAAGATCACACGCCACCTCACTCGTGAAATCCTATCTCTCTCAAGTATGTGTTTTTATATGAGGGAGGCTTATAAAGGAAGGGATATTTATTTATTTATTTTTTAAATGGGGATTGGTTGTGGTGCTAACACCACATTGAACTTCAATAGTTAGAAACGTCTATTTTTCAAGTTGCACCTTATAGATCCTTGTTGCAAAATATTAGCTAAATCGAAAATATTTAAGACATATAATTGAGACTTACAAAATAGATAATTCGAATTGTTGAAGTTTGATGTGAATTGGATCCACAACTAATCCTTATTTTTTGAAAAAAATGAGAATTTCTTTGGAAGAAGGGCCTGTTGCATGAGAGAGAAAGAGAAAGAAATCGAGAAGTCGTACACAAAAAAAATAAGATGGGAGAAGAGAGAGAAAAGAGAAGTTGTAGAGGAAGAAGATAGGAGGGACGCGGCAGGGGATGAAAAGAGATGATGGAAGATAGGTTAAGGTTTTTAGAATTTTTTAGACTTTTTAAGAGCTTTGGGATTATGTAGGCTTGTGTTGACTTAGAATTGGGCTTGAAAAATGAATACTCATCTTAAATAAATAACTTATATTTTATTCGGTCTGGTTTCTAAATCTCTAAAATTGAAATTGAACCAATAACTTTTGGTTCGATTCTATTTTTTCTAAGTTTAGTTCGGTTTTATTTCGATTTTTTTTCATTGAACAATTTTTTTTTCTTCTTTTTCTGAGCCCAACTCTACTTGTAACATGAAACACCCCGACCCAGAATGTCCACCTGGACTCCGAATATAGCTGTGCTGGTTGACACTAGGAGGATGACGAAGCCGTAAAGTGTAGTGATGTGGAAAATGTGAATAAATGTAAACCTAAAAGTGCCTAATATAAGAGTGCGCTTGCGAGTGGGAATGAACTTATTTCACACGTGATGTCAGAGCATAAGTAAAGTATAGTAAGGTAGGATAAGAATTATACCATCAAAGGTAGCCACCTACACTGAGATTTTCCAAAAATCCTCATTGATACGAAAACTCAGCACTAAAACTTGGAGGGGCAAAAAACAAGGGTGAATGTGCCTGAAAATAAAGCTTTGTAAAAACCTTTTTGAAAACATAATAACCCTTTGCTGTAAAACAAGTATGTTTCCAAAATATACATACTACGCATAGTAAGAAATACTTCCGTAGCCTGCAATATCTCAAAAATTCAATATGGCACAATATTTCGTAAGTAAACACATGACGTCCGTAATTGCATAATCTCGCATAAACAAATATATCATATCAAGTGCTCATCGACACATGCTAACACACAAGTTCATGCAGAGATATTCTAATATGAACATAACTAGGTGTAATAATGATATACGCTATAGTACTACAATCACGTGAAGACATGTTCTATGCGCAGAACATACGAGTCCCAATTGCCTACAACAATCTAGGACAAGACTGGCACCTACAATGGATCTAAAGTGAGCGTACAGTGCGATGTGCACATACATGTGAAAGACTGGCCTTGGCCCGGGGTTGGAACTAACACCAGTGTAGCAAATGATGAGCATATAACATAAACATAGTTATGCCACAGTGATTCGATAACTCTAGTCAATATAACATTATTCATAGCTGCAAATTTAGGTAAAGCATCCCGTAAAATTTATAACGATTTACTAATTCTCATTGTTACGTCATTTACCATAAACGTTAGTTTAATTACAGTAGTCATAAAGAAAATTCATTATTAGATGCATATATGGAAACTAAACATATATATGTATATATCAAAGAAAAGACCCACTCATAGATCATGTCGTCAAGGCGAACCCGCCTTGCGGGCATCAAAGGTCCTTGCGATGCGTTTCACGTAGAAACGAGATCATTTATGTAAATATAGCGTACTAACATAATTACACGTTTTTGTACAAAGTACGGCTAATAAAGGAATTATATTAAAATGGTTAAATTTCAAAAAACGAACTTCAGCACGTCGAGAAACCTAAGGAGGGACCTCGGGTTCTTCCACTTGCCGCTGCACGCACCACCACAACTCGACAACCCGGGAGGCCACGCACTGAGTTGAGTCGCTGGCGCCGCCATGTACGGCGACAAAGCACAGTACCTCCAGGACACGTGCTGATACTTATTAGAAGCCCAGTCGTGGTCCATGTTGGCCGGGAATTTAGTCTGAAAATGGTCGAATGGCCATGGTCCCAAATTTTCCAGAAATCTGGAAAATTATCCCCTTTGTCCAAACAGTTTCTAACCCTAACAAAAAGCATCCAAACCTTGAGATCATTCATTGATGATGAGAAGGGTAAAGGGAAGAGAGGTCCTAACATTTACCTTGGTTGGGATTCATGGAAACTTACCAGGAATCCATATCCAAAAATGAGCTCTACTTGAGCTCCAAGGCTCGATTCCAGTAACCCAAACTTGGGGCTAAGTTTGTAGGGATGAGATGATCTATTATGATGGTGCGATGGTCTGAAGTTTGCCAACATGGCGAAGGGTTTGTGTGGTGGTGGTGTCCCGGTGGTTGAACTTGCATAAAATGAGAGTTGACAAAGGTGAACTCGCTTGGTTTGATGGTAGGTAGTGATGGCTTGAGAACTCGCTGAGGTAGTGCTGATGATGATGGCCCGTGTTCTTGCACCTTCTGTGCAGTGCATATAGCTTAAAGAAGGAAGGTTCATTGGTTTACAGAGAAGAAAGAGTTTGAGATGGAAAGAGAGTGTGTGTGCTCGAGAAAAGAAGAGAGAGTGAGGGTAGTAGATAGGAAACAGAGAAGAAGACACGGGGAGGGAAACACGGGAGAGATGGAAGGAATGGGGCGTGGGCCCCACGTGGTGCATAGCCCAAGAACAAAAGACAAAAACAATTTATCCATGTAAACGTGAGATTACTAAAACGCCCTTTACGAACGTAAGTCCATAAAATCTCCATCGTAGCTCTAAATTCGATTATGCTTGTGCCTATATGTTCGTATCGTCGAGTACTTCAAGAATATGGTAAAATAGCAACTCGTACGCATCCCAAAAAGGCGGTCAACGAAAGTCAACAGTCTCGCCTCTAGGGACTTTTTTGTTAATCCACTCTTTTAAAATTAATAAAATTGTAAAAGTATGGACGGGTTGTCACATAATGAGTCAACTTCTACTAACATAAGAGCATTTCCACTTGGGTTCAAATTGACATATTTGCTATATTTGCCCCCAAACCAACAAAATTGGCTCTAGCAGTGTAAAAAATGGAAGACAGTTGATGCGCTCCACCATGCCTGACTCTTTGCCTGGTGGATCTCAGCCTGACCAACTGCCAACGGACAGTGGTGACGTGGCTTGTTGGATTTCAAATGGTGTTAGTATCCAACAGTTTATATTACCACCTTGTGTACCAGTCACACTAAAAAATCTCTCATGTGGCCTCTTTTTTCTCTCTTTCCTCATGAGACTTCTCTCTCCATGTTTTCTCTCTATCTCCTCTCTTTCTTTCTCTCATTTTTCAAGTGACCTTTTTTTTTCTTGGGAGTTTTAACAAAAAGCCCACGGTACTGTTCACTTTAACGAAAAACCACAATTTTACACTACAAAGTCAATCCCGGTATTATTCACTTTACCCTTTATTTTGTCCTTATTATTAAAAATCAAAATTTTCAAACCATTTTCATTAGTTTTCCTTTTTTTCTTCCCTTATCAAATTTATCTCTCCTCTTTTACCTAGCTTTCTTAATTTCTCTCTCCACTTTCACATGTGAGTCAACTTTATTTTATAAAGCTTGACTAATTCTCAAATGTTAAATATTTTAGATACTAAAACCTCAACTAATATTTTAAAAATAATGATTGTTTTCCAAAAAATATATAGAAATAGTGACTATTTCTCAATAAATATTTAAAAAAATAGTGATTGTCTAACAATAAATATTTTTAAAATAGTGATTATTTCTCAACAAATATAAATATTTTTAAAATAATAATTGTTTCTCAATAAATATTTTTAAAATAGTGATTGTTTCTTAATAAATAAATAAAAAGTTTATGGAATGAAGATAAAAACAAACATACAATATATTGTTGTGTACTTAACATGTAAATTATGTACTTAACATGTAAATAAAGTGAGGGTGATGTGATAAAAGAGAAAATTTTCATCATACATACCCAATTATTTATATAGTGACATGTGGTGTATCATCTCGTGTACTGGTCACACTAAAAAACCTCTCCTCACAATAAGCTAGCAATAATATGGTTTAAATTCGTTTTTGGCGAGAATCAATGTTCATTTTATCTTAACTATTAAATAAAGTTATTCGAATGCTTTAGGTTAAAAATTAAAGTTTTGAAGTTTTTTTTATTAGTTTTTCTTTATTTTTTTATACAACAAGAATCCATCATTTTGTGTGAATAGTGTTTTAATAAATATATTTACACCACTTTTAGGTTGTATTTTATTTTATTATGTATTAAAAAAATATTAGTGACTAATAATTGTCATGGCAATGAAAAATGAGCGAAGTTGCACAAAAGCGATTACTTTTCATAGTGAATAGTAACTAACATTGTTATCTCCTTGCCTGGACAATGGAAAACAGGTGGAAGTGCTGTAATGCACATTATTGGGTACGGAAATTTGGTCCTAACTAATTAGACCAAAAAATTATGGGTAAAAAAAATAGGACTTAAAACTCTCTAATATTTATTACATATAAATTATGTGTTGAATTTTTACATTCTAACGAAACAACTGATGTTGTCCTCATAGAAGATCCTCATTGAACTAGCCACTAAAAATGTGGATGTTGGCCTAGATTCCCAAATCATTATTGTTAGTTTCTTTCTTTCATTCGAAAAGAAGGAACTCAAAATTGTAACCGCTCTTCAACAAAGTATTGTAACAAAATATGACTAATTTAGTAATTATATAATATTAATTCTTTTTCTAAATAATTTTGGTTCAAAATAGTATTGTAATTAAATTAAAAACGATTGCAATTAACAAATTATTGGTTATGAGTCACATCAATCGAAAGTATACACTAGTGGGTGACAAATATAATCAAAGGAAAAAAAGATATTGGTTTCAGCTATAGAGTGGGGTGAGGGCCATATTGGTGGTGATGAATTACCCACACGTGGACTAGTTAATATAGGTGGACAGATTTTTCAGTGTGATTAGCACACAAGATGGTACATCATATGTTATTATACAAATAATAAGATATGTGTATTAAAAAATTAATTACTTAAAAAATAAAATTACTCATAACTTACATAAAAATACATGATTTACTACTTATATTTCTGTCATAATAAAAAATTTATGATATAGCTTAGTTCTTTTGATATTCAAAATACCAGAAATATGCAGAATGGCTAGCTAGCTTTGATGTGACAAACGCAGACAATTACAAATGGGCGGGCTGCCAGGGTCTGCCGACTAAAGTTAGTCAAACCCCTTTTTAAGAATAAAATGCTTTGTTAATCCTTTACACTGCGCATGACGCCCTGCTACGTGTAAAGGTCCAGCCTCCAGCCAGACCTTTCCATATTTGCTGCCGATCTGCACCATGAACGATAGTTCGTCCAATCTTGAATCTAAAGTTGACGATGCTTCCATTTGTAAATAACCAAGATAAACTAATTCATATACACATTGACAACATGTGCCGATGTGGTAAGTGCGTCGTGCCATTTGTCAAAAAAGTGAAGTTTGACAATTATAACAAATTCATTGATAACTATTTCGTCTTTTTTTTTTTTTTTTGGATATTAAGGAGAAATGCATGGATGAAAAGAAGGATATAGAGAGTGCGAGAGTGATCGATTTAAAATGGAGAAGAAATATATAAGGAAATACACACAAAATAAAAAAAAAATAAGAAGAAAAATTATTTTAAATTGTTTTTACTTTCAAAATTTTATTTTTTATTCATTCTTTGTTTATTTCTTCCTCTCTCTCTCGTTTTTCTTTATTTCTCATTTTTTAATATACTTTTCTTATATATTAAGCACACAAAAACTATATAAAAAGACTAAAACATAAAAAAATTATCAAACGAATGTTTAAAAAAATAAGAGATATAATACCAAAATTATTGCTTAAAAGACACCTCAAACCTCAGTAATGCTTGACACTACCCACACAATTTGAAGTTGCTTTCTATAGAAGGTTCTTAAGCCACACTCAAACTATATATTCATGCACTCCGAGCCTGGCCTAAAATTTTAACTTATGTATACCAATCATAAAATAGTGTTCAAAATTTCTAGCACTTGAGAAATAAAGATCTCCATTACAATCAAAATTTCTAGCACACCGAGTAGAAGCCTAGAAGGTAGAGAGACAATTTGCTTCCCCACATGAGAGTAACACGTCAAAATGATTAGTTCAAGATAGTGATGCTCCATGTTTTTATAATCCATTTAGATCCAGAAGCTATGAGATAACTAATATGAGTATATGAAACAAAACCGAGGAATATTGCCGAATTAGAACGAATGTGACCTCTATACACACCCAAATTAAGGAGAATATAATTAGCTAACACATTTGATTTCAATAGGAGCTTTTCAAATTGACGCTATTTAAGTTGTGAGTTAAATTGTCGTGGTGCAGTTGTCATACGTACACCATTTTTTTTTTATTATATACAAGATATATAAAGAAATAAAGAATCAAACACCGAATCTTAAATGCTAGTGCGCGTAAATGCTCTTAATAAACTTGAACTACAAAACATCATTCGTATACCAGGTCTAATTTATAATTAGAATACAATTTCTATTAATGATAATTATGATATAAATTATTGTATGCGGTGAACATCTATAGATGTATATAGGTAAATTCAAATATATGAGTGCAACAACCGGATGTGTATGGCCAAGTGCAACGTCCATGCATAGTGGATCTTGTAGGCGTAGGTGGCGTCGTAGTAGAACTAATTAAACATGACACATTTTATTGCCTCTGCACACATCACACACATCACATGCATGTGAATCTGTCATACTGTTTCATGGGCTCATTAGATTTTATTTTTCCCCGAAATCCCTTTCCCTAGAGTGCTAATAATCGAAAGTTCCAATTTCTGTAAATAATTGTATTTGGCCACTTAAATATGAGATGAGTAGGAATTTTTATTCAATTTTTTATAGCCAATTTATAGAACTTTATATTTATGTTTTATATTAGTCATATTATAAATTACTTTGCGAAGAAAGTTAAGCTTTCATTATTAACCAATTGGCAATATGAGAGAAACTGAACTCATTATAAGCACATGCAAGGCCTCTCGTTTCTCCATTGAGCATATGCAAGGTCGCTCATTTCTCCATTGAGGGATTGATGTTGTCAATACGTTCCCTCAATGTGGTAAATTTTCAGGTTTAGTACGTGGACAACACTAATCGGAGATTGCTATTGTCAATATGCCCCCTCAAGTGTACGTGAACAACACAAATCGAATGACGTGGAACACGTGTGGCCGTTGGCTTCGCATGTGGGCAACATGTTCTGATACTATGAAGAAAGTTAAGGTTCTACCATAAAAACCAATTGGCCATTTGGGGAGTAATCAAACTACTTATAAGCACATGCAGTGTCTCTCATTTTTTTGATGTGGGATTGATACTCTCCACATATTGTAAAGATTATTTTTATAATACATTAATTGAAACTAAGGTCATTTTATCAACCTACTATAACAAATAGATAAATGGTTTGTAATACTATAGTTCACTGCCTAAATGAATCTTTCATTTATTTGCTACAATTAATTGACTAAATAATTTTAATTGTAATTCATTTTTTACGCAAATAATTTTTATATAGTAATAACCTGCATAAAATTTAATTTGTAAATCGACTACAAATAATTTTGAGTAGTAACCTAAGTTGCCAAATATTCTTTTGTGAATGAAAACTGAATCGATCCGCATGCATGAGTGGGGTCATTAAGGTCATTGGCCAATCAGACTGCGCACAATTCGTCGAGGAGGAAAAAGAAGAACCAGAAACAGCTTTATAGTTCTTTACAAGAGAAGAATAAAGAAAACATAAAATTTCAGGTATAATGGAATGGCAATTGATTATGCAGGTCAGAGGGTATTAGGGCCAGTCATGTCCTTTTAGGCAGCAGAGAGCCAAGAAAGTTGAAAGAAATTCACTTTTGAGAAAGAAGCTAAAGCAAAAAAGGCTTGGGTTGATGGGTTCGCGAGCCAAGAGTGTTTAGGGTTTAGAGAATATGGGGGACCTGATTCTGTAACTGTCAAAATTGAGCAAATTAACCTGCAACAGGCACTGAAAAAGAAGAAAAAAGAAAGACAGAGATGAGAGAAGAACAACTAATTATATGATAAGGTACACTGTTATTGTGTCGTTTGATGTTATGTAAGTCATTCTCTAGTAATAGAGGGTTTATTGAGTACTCTTTTCTCTATGGTCTCTATTGAGTCTATTATTTACTCTACAAAATAGCTTAAATGACATAAATACACTGTTAATGACATCTCATGTCAATAAAAAATTTTATGTGTTTTCATTTGATTGCCATGAGTTGTTACCTTAACAAACCCATTAAGTGCTTTTATACTTCCTGACCCAGTGGGGTTCGTGTGGTGTGGTAGGTGTAGTGGTGGTGGCCTTCTGGGTGCAAGTGCCGAGACGTCCCACAGAGCCAGAGATAGCAGATTTACAGAGGCAAAGAATAAACTGGCCCCATTGCAGTATGCACAGCTCTCGTCTTATAATCCAATGTTTACCACAAGACTTGTCACATGGAAGTTTTCCCTCTTTTTTTCCCCTAACCTAAAGACTGTTCTTCCTCATGAGATGGGATGCAGAGCTTAGAATAATTGATTCATTTCCCGGAGGAATTTTCCCCAGCTCTTCAAGAAATATCAAATATAGATTATATACTAAAACAAAGTTAATGGGTAGACATATTATTGAGTAAATTACCTTATGATGGACAGGAGCAGGATGAAATATCTCTGCAAGTCTTTTTTAATAAAAAAATATGGATTGTCGTAGCAAAACCATCCGGCCTTTTATTTTTTTCAAAAAAAAAAAAAAGGAAAAAAAAAAAAGAAGAAAAACATATTGTTGAGGGGGACGAATGCCCCTTTACTTGACCGAAACTAAATTAAGTGAAGACAATCGGTCGACCCGTAACATTTATTTATACATATCTCATGCTCACTCTTATTTAAACACTATTATACTAATAACAATATATGTTAGATAATTAGAAAAACGAACACTATTTAATTGAATTTTTTTAACATGGTAGTGTTACGTTATGAATATATTGTGACATCACGCGAGTTAGAATCACACTAAATTTTTCAAGAGAAATGCTTCCCCCCCCCCTCTCCCCCTCCCCTCTCTCTTCACCCCAAGGATGAAGAGGAATTCATCTTCAAAACATTTTGTGCTCGATTCACATAATTTCGTGTTTATGATTAAAATCGTTTATATTCTAAAACATCATGTAAAGATCATCCTTATAAAAAAAATAATTAAAACTAAGGTTGTTTAGTCAATCAATTATATCAAATAAATAGACAATTCATAATACTTCCAATACTGACTATACTTTTATACAATTCGATGACTAAATGATTTCATTTTTTTACTGCAGGAATAAACTTTACATAATAGTTTATTATATAATGATTCAGATCACAAACGTAAAGTTTAGTGACTTGACTACAAAGTGTTTTGAAGCGAAAGGCTTTTTAGCCAAAATGGTCCATGAGATTTGCATAACTCATCAATGATAAGTTATGCAAATCTCATGGACCATTTTGGCTAAAAAGCCGAAACGAAATTCTTCCTTATCATTAACGAGCCTAACATTTCTCAAATTTGGATCCAACCCAACAGGATCCTCTCTAGATCCTTTTGGTGAGGATCTTAGGAATCCGTGAATCGCGTCCATTTATCGTACATCGTGCAGTCAGTTTTTGTCAAGTATTGTTTATGTTTATTTTTGGAATAAAAATATTTAAAATAATTTCTGACCGCACGGTGTAATATGAAAATACATGATTTACGAATCCACAAAATCCTTACAAAGAAGATCCGGCGAGGATAGAGACTCGTATCCAACTTAATCACCTAACCCTAATGATAAAATCCCTTTTGGGATCCTCTCCCTGATTCTGTGGTGCCATTGTTGCCAGGCTGCCACGCACATACAAAATTAAAGATACAAACCCCCCTACAAAGGGTTCCTCAGTTCCCCTCCAATCACCTAGCTCTTTTAAAAAGTGGAGAAAGTATTATTTCACAAGTTTTATATGCATTATAAATATTATCCTTTCAAGGGGACATGCTCCACCAAATATAGTAATTTTTCTTTTTAGTAGTAAAAAACTTTATGTTATATTTTGTCTCTAAGAGAAATGTGAAAAGAAAAGGAGTAAAGCAGAATCTTAGAATGGTAAAAAGTCCCCTGAGATAATCATATCGATAGATCGCAATTTAAAAACAGAAAAAAATGTCAATAAGGTGTTGAAGCACTTAAACTTGAGGTAATTGCTGGATTTTGAAAACGGGTCTTTCATTTTGGTAGCTCTTAGTGGGATGGAATATTTTTGCTCGTCATCACTGTTAAGTGATGGTGATATTCACTACTTTATATATCATTATTGGATGAGTTTAAATTTCAAGATCTATGTAGTATATAAATACAAATCTCAAAATTTAAACTCATCAAATAATAATAAATAGGGTAATGAACAAATATTCGTCTTTAGTGGGAGTGCAATGCAAGAGAATGACTTTATGTTGCCGACTTAGACTGTAGAGCTAATTGCGATTATTAATTAACTCATGATGATTACGAGTAAGTCGGGGGTTCCAAAAGTATAAATTTTCTCACATGTGATGTTAGGATAGTGAAGTGCAGTCATTTGACCAGTTGATACAATGGTTGAACCCACTCACAAGTTAAATTAATTCTTAAGCTATCAAGTAATCAATCAATACCTCAATAATTCATATTTCTTTTTTATAAAAGTGACAATTGGGAGGGGATATTGAATTTAAGTCCTCGAGTACATAAGTAAAGATTTTCTTAGTCAATTGAGTTATGCACAAGTTCCATGCTAATTTTATTTTCTTATTTACAGCTAAACCTTGTAACAATTCACCTTTCTCAAACTAAACAAAATACCTAATCACAGCAAGTGGTCTAGTGGTAAGGGCATCGACTGCGGCTTCTCAATAACAAAAAAATATGGGAGGTCTCAGGTTTGATGCTCTGATGGTGAGTCTGCTTGACTGTGGCCACTGGCATGGTGAAATTCCTCATAGCTTCTCAAGGCCTGGAAGGGGTGGATAACCCCCATAGCTTCTCAAGGCCTGGAAGTGGTGGATAACCGCGGCTTGCCACCAATTGTCCATTTAAATAAAATAAATACCTAGTGAAATAAGTTAACTAGGAACTAGATTTTGAGTTATAATTTAAGACAAGGTACTCTTAAACATATACTTAGTTAGAAGAATCCTGAGAATCTTTATCCTTGGGGGGAGGTAAGGGTGCTTGTAATGCATGAGTTATAATCCTAGATTTTAGGCCTTGAAGAGTGCTTGTAATATGATATATTTAATTTGTACAAAATTGATTTGAAGGAATAAAACTATTTGTACCCTTGCAAATAATCATGTATATATCATCTCACTAATAGCAACAAGACATATCCACACGAGAGATGCAACTCAATCCGCTACGTAATTTTCAAAATATGTTACTCACTTATATTAGAGATGGAATACTAATGGTCAGTTGAGAGTGTACAAATATTGTATATTCACACACACACACACACACACACATATGGGATGGTACTTGCTAGGTCTTGTCGCATTGCGACCTTCGCCAAGAGAATTGGAGTTTACTTAGGGCAAAGTTGCTAAACAAAGGTTAATTAGTATGTATTGTACCAGAACCTTATAACATGCCAGCATTGAGGATGAGTATAGTAGTCGGCAGCGTATAAAGTAACAACAAATAAAGCACTGTCATGTCAAACCAACAAAATTACACACAAAATAAAAATCATAATTATATATTAAAATAAACCGTCCCTCCACACAAACTCTCTCGTTTTACTTAGTCTAAGCTCTTCGTGTTCCAATAGAAGCAACTCTCAGGTCTCTACCCCTCTTATAAATACACCCTTTTTCCTCACTTTTCTAACCCACCCACCAACAGATGAGCTCTCCCTCTCCATCTCTTGTTCAGATTTTGATGGGATCTGGCCCTTGATTCCACTATAGCCTTGATTAGGGTTTCTTGAAATGAATGGAGGCTTTTAATTTGATGGTAGAATTATTAAAGTAAGGGAGGATCTATAAAGCTCAGGAGGGATAGCGCCAGATGAATTAACCAAGATTCTAAGCAATTAAGCGTTTATTTCGTCATCATCTGGCGCTATCCATCCTGAGTTTCATGGCTTCTTCTTACTAATCTCTATCACTCGTGGCTGCTTTTTACTCACCTCTGCAGAGTACGTATAACTTTCCCTTGGTGTTTATCGTTATCTGTTCTCATTCTCTCTGCCATGGAAGGTTCTAGCTAGCTTTCATCCTTTGATTTTAGACTTGTTTAAGGATAAGGGATTTTGCGATTCTGGGATTTTATCCATCGATCTGAGAAAGAACTATATATATTAGTCGTGATTTTTTGTTTTCATTCTCCATCTTCCCCTCCTCACTTTCTTTCTTTTTTATTGATAATTATTTCTCTTTCTTCTGTTCTTGCTCTAGATTCATAGGTTTATTAGTTTCTTTGATGCTAAATTTCATTAAGTACTATCACTAATATTTCTTTGAACTCTGGGGGTTAGTTCGTCTAACTCTGATGTTCTCAAATCCCATCGAATATTATGATCTTATCATTTATGTTTCTCTGGCAGATTTGACCCGAACCCTAGCCATCTGTAAGAATAAGCTAACCTTTTTTAGATGTGGAACCAATATTGTTTAATTATAATCATTGATGCTTTGATATAAATCACTATGAAGATTGCTCAATTTTCAACACGATTACGCCCTTTGGGGTCTGCCAACTTTTAGTGGTGCGTCTGAAACCCTAGTCTTCTCCAGAAGAAGCCTGGACGCCTTGTGAGTTGTGATGAGAACTAGGGTTTCGTGGTTTGACTGAAACTTTCTGCGAGGCAGCTTTTTCAACAACGGAGAGGTTAGTAAATAATAACTGCGAACGTTGACTCTCAACTTCCTTTGAGCCATTTTTTTTTATTCGAAACACTGCCACGTAATATATATTTATTAAAATACATCATTTGACAAGTTTTCAAGATGTAAACATATATTTCTCGAGAGTCACAATCTCGTCCCTTAACAAAGGGGAGAAAATTAGCAATTCATTGTTGTTGCTATTGCAAACGAGATGATGATGGTGAACTTGACTTCCTTCATACGTAATTCAAATTCTTTTATGTGAATTATTTGTTCCCTGTATTTCTCCTGTTCTATGTGCAATGTTAATCATCTGGTTGGCCATTAATAACCACGTGTACGGACGGGATGGATTGTTTTGGGGTTGCTGAGAAACTTGATATAACTTTAGGGTACAAAGTGTGTCCTGATATTTGGGGACAAAGGAACCAATTTACCAGCCATATTTTGATCTCCAATTGTTATTGCTTTTACAAATGATGACGGGAGATTTTCATCTTCGGAGAAGATAATATGTGATCAAGGATTGTGCTTCAACAGGACCCCCACCACCAGCCTTGTGCTACAGCCTGGCCTGTTTACCTTTTTCTCCTCACCGCTTCGTAAAATATATATAATGGTTAATCAAGTAATTAAAAGATTTAAATGGTTAAAATATCCAGGATGTACCTTTGGTTCTTTAGCTTTACATGGTTAACTGGTGAAACCATCAAACTAGCTAGGGGTTGGTTTATTCAATTGGCCTAAAAATGTGTTTCAATAAAAGATAATCCTTGAAATATACAAGCGATATTACGTGCTACTTTAAGTTAGATTAAAAAGAAATAGGAGATTAGAAAGAGAGAGGATTTGAACTCAAAACCTAATATATTGAAGGGAAAAAAGAACTTATTTACCGAAGCAATCCAGCATTGACCCTTGAGATACGAGGAAGAAGAGAATGAGAAGACGCACTCTAACCGGGAAAATAAAATCCTCCACAACAGCAGCTGCAAAGATAAAAGCGATAGTATTTTTTAAATTTTGTCTAAGGTTAGATTCCCAAATAGTTATATATAATGGAGCCTAATCAAAATTATAAAAGGATGCTTTATGAATTATGAGACTCATCATTAACAAATCAAAGTATATATCTCCTTGCTAATCAGCAAGTCCATGACAAACAACAGCATTAGCTTCTTGCATGTTCAAGAGCAAATGTAAGATATGTAGTACTACTTGGACGAGTGAAGAATTACTTCTTGAGGTTTTAGGTTGTAAATATTTAAAAATGCCCAAACATATAAACAGAAGTAGTTCTAAATTAACCAAACAAACTATATAGCTATGTACTGGTGGTCCAATTTTGAGAGCAGAGTACTGGAACATATATTAATAGTAATTCGATTGATGGGCAGAATTTTTGTTCCTTTAATTTGTACCCTGATAATGCACCAATACACCTGCCATATATTAATAGTTCCTCTTCGGTTTATCAGTTTTCACGTGCAGGATGCAGCGTAGTAACATAAGAGATAAAACAGTGTCATGTAGTATTAATTCCTTCTTTCTGATGAAATCAGACAAAGTTAGCTGGGATAACTTATAGGTATTGTACATAGGTTTCACCGTTTCAGCTGCCCAGCAGCCATGCATATAGGTTATGGGTTGGGCCTCGATTTTGTGGTCGATTGCACTAATGGTTAACGACTTCGAATTAATCTCACCGTACTCGAGCTCGAACCCTCCATTCATATTAATTCCACTGCACTCAGGCTCATACACTCTCACATCACTCAATACAGTTTAGATTAGCATTCGATTTTGAAGTAAAAATAAATAAAATTGAATTCCAAAAGGAATTATATTTTCACGCGTCCAGTAATTCTTTTTGTTCTTGGAATTTAATATTGGGATGACTTCTCTCCTAATCGTTTCCTTCTTATAATGTTACTAAAGCATATAATATTGTCATTGATGAAGATCCTATGGTCATGATTTAGTGTTAGTTTTTTCTTAGCAATTGAAATTAATATTTGTATTAAAAAAAGGTTTCTTTTAAATTAAGCTCTAACGATTTTTAGGGAATTTTAGTTTTAGGTCAATCAAAAATTACAATATTGATCATATTTGTCATAATTAGTATGGGGTAATGTTAGGTAGAACAAATTTGTGAACCAAATTATATGGTTGTTGATGATTGAATTATTATTTAAATGTTGATTAACGTGTTTATTTCATATTGGTGACACATCATTTGATATTAATAAGAGGTCAATGGACTTCTCAAGTTTCCTAATGCACCTCAATTAAACAAAAATTACATATTAATGCCAAGACTTGTACGCAACCCCTTTCTCATATTTTTGATATTTTGAAATAGGTCAACCCGAACTCAGTCATTGTCGTGCAATTTCTATTCTACAATTTTGTAGATTCATAATCTACGTTGCTCTGTTTTATTATAATCAAATTCA
Source organism: Pyrus x bretschneideri (assembly GCF_019419815.1). NCBI lineage: Eukaryota > Viridiplantae > Streptophyta > Magnoliopsida > Rosales > Rosaceae > Pyrus > Pyrus x bretschneideri. Next base: position 9,269,949 of record NW_025999787.1, on the reverse strand, counting down.
TCACATATTATACTTTAATCATTTTGAGAATTTGTACTTTTATGTTTTTTTCTCATTCAGTTGTGTGGGTAGTGCATCACGTTTTACTAGTAACAACTAGAAGATGAGCACACACTCTGTGTATGTGAACAATTTGATGAGCGCAAATTGTATACTTATTTTATCCCGAAAATTACATTTACTTGTCATTTGTATTTTTATGGCTAAAATAACATGATGGAGAAATATGTCATAACTCTTTGATCTTTAAAGCTAGTCAAGTGAGTCTGGTACTTATTTTAAATGGCCATTTATCTAGTGCTCTAATTATTTAACCATTTGTTCATTTGAAATATTAAAAGCCAAGACCACCATGTGCTAATTGATTTCAATGTGAATTGGATGCAAGATGAGAAATATAGAAGAACATGTGGCCACAAAGCTCATGAAAGGTTGCTCTTATCGTTTCATCTACATAGATGAGAGGAAAAAAAAAAACTGCTGCTATCTTATTAATTTCTAAGGAGCAATCAACAACAAGTAAAAGGCACAAGATTATGTATTTCTTCATTGAGAAATAAATCGAGGTGTGTAAATGCACAAAGTGGCCATCTAGGAATTCAATTGCCATCTCTTCCTTTACTGTCAACAATAAATTGATGTTAAGTATACGTTGGTTACGGAGAATGAAAGAAGGAAGTTAAGGGGAAAGACAAAAGAAACCAAAAGGAACAGCTGGAGTTCAATTGACATTAATTTGGAGATAATTAGGGCTGCTCATTATGGAAGAAATGAATGAAAGAGGGAAGAAGAAAAGGAAGAATAAGACATGTAGAAGAAGGAAGCAAAAGTGGGCAAGACAAAGAAGGAAAAAACGGGTGATTAATATAGTTAATTGGTTGGTCGTTGTTCATTAAAGAAAGAGAAAAAGAAGAGGAATTAAAGGGAGGCAAACTGATCATCATTTAGCAAGAAAAGAAAAGGAGAAAAAGGTTGCGGCAGGTAGAGATCGAGGGGAAGAAGGCAGTGGCAAAGCAAGAGATTTTCAAGCTTTTCTAAACTTAATTTTCTTTTAATTTTATGAACTCAATAATATTTCCGATTATGTTCCGGAACTAATTTCTTTTCGCTAGGGCTACAATGTAGCCTAACTATGAATTCTTAATTTCTTAGTTTAATTATTTATGAAGTTTCATGCACTTTGAGTATCATTTTACTGTGCTTATGAGCTTGATTTTAATCTTGGCAATTGGCCACCACTTTGGTTTGAGTTGAGTGTATTTGATGCGAGTCAACACAGATGTCATGTTGTTAATTCGGTTTTAGCGTCTTGCAAATGGTACCATGAATTCCTTGATGTGTATGCCATACACTAGGTTTCATGTCTCTTAAGTAGTTCTCAAATCGTTAATGAACTCGTGTGTGTTTAGTAATCTAGATGTCATAGATTGTTAGCACATATGAGTATACATAGTGTGACATCCCACATCGCCCAGGGAAGTGATCCTTAAATGTATATTCCCATCCCTACCTAGCACGAGGCCTTTTGGGAGCTCACTGGCTTCGGGTTCCATGGGAACTTCGAAGTTAAGCGAGTAGCGCACGAGAGCACTCCCAGGATGGGTGACCCATCGGGAAGTTCTCGTGTGAGTTCCCAGAAACAAAACCGTGAGGGCGTGGTTGGGGCCCAAAACGGACAATATCGTGCTACGGTGGTGGAGCGGGCCCGGGAAGTGGTGCCACCCGGGTCGGGATGTGACATATCTAGATGCTATGGATACTATATGAATTAGAAGAACTAGACCGTCAATTTGGATGATTACTCATTAATAATTAACTGTAGGAATTGACTTGGATTGGTTATGGTAAATCAGATGCTCTACTGTCTTTCGCAATTGATTTATAATTTGATTTCTTTGTTGTTCTTGTCATTTATTTAAGCTCATTTGATTTTTGTTTACGTTTATAATTTCAAAGTTCTTTCTCAAATCATCAATTTTTCCATTTCAATCTTAGTTGGAACAATCTTGTGCTTACCTACTATACTACTTAACGATTCGTACACTTGCGAGCATTAAAATTTGGACTTGATTGGGTTGATTTCGGTTAATCTAATTTTGGCAACAAGTTTTTGGCGCCGTTGTTGGGGATTGAATTAATTCTATTTCTAACTTATTTTTATTGTTATTTGTGTTGATTTTAATTTTTGTTTTTGCTTTCTTTTCTTTTCAGGTACTTTTTGAAGTTTATGCACGGTCACCATTCTCGAAGTTTAGAGCTTGTACCGTACGATTCAGAAATTGAGAGAACCTTTCGACACCTACGGAGAGCGCACACAATGCCACAAGGACCAATTGCGGAAATAGCTCTCCCTAATCTAAATGAGAACCAAATGTTGATATGCAAATTAGGATCTACGGTGACAACCTCTCTTTCATGCATAGTTCGTCCGCAAATTGCTACCAACAATTTTGAGTTGAAGCCATCATTTATTCAAATGATGCCGTCATTTTATGGCTTGTCAACCGAAGATCCTAATTTGCATATCAATGAGTTTCTAGAGATTTGTGACACTCTTAACATCCATAATGTGATGGATGAAGTCATTAGATTGCGTTTGTTCCCATTCTCACTGAAAGACAAGGCGAAGACTTGGCTCCAATCCCTTCCATCCAACTCGATCATAACTTGGAATGACTTGGCAAGAAAATTTTTGCAAAAATTCTTCCCTCATTCCAAGATTGCTAAGTTGAGGAATGACATTATGACTTTTGCTCAATTCCATGGTGAGCCATTTTATGAGAGTTGGGAACAATTTAGAGATTTGTTGTTGAAGTGCCCACACCATGGTCTACCGGAATGGCTGCAATTTCAGAATTTCTATCAAGGTTTAAGCACTGATAACAAGAGGATGATTGATGCTGCTAGTGGGGGTGCTCTAATGACAAAGACCGTTGATGAAGCTTCTGCACTATTCAATACGTTGACGGCTAATTCTCAAAAGTTGGGGTACCGATAGAGAATTATCGAAGAAGGCCGGAGTACATGAGATTGACACCATGTCGGCTAAAAAGTTTGATAATTTGATGACTATTAAATTTGTGAAATCATTTGATGTTGTTTGTGAAATTTGTGCAGGTATACATTCAAGTATCATGTGTCCCATAAGCAATTATTTTCCAGAGTTTATTCAAGAACAAGCCAATCAAGTGAACAACTTCAATCGCCAACAATTTGATCCATTTTCAGACAAATATAATCCTGGTTGGCGTCATCATCCAAATTTTGCTTGGAAGAACAATCAACAGAATCAAATGAACCCACCTATGCCATTCCAGAACAATGAAGCCAAAAAGATTTCCATGGAAGATATGATGGCTCAATTGGCTCAAACTACCAACACTCTTACTCAGAACACCGACAATTTCATGCAAGCAACTCAAACTTCTCTACAAAATCAACAAGCATCCATACACCAGCTAGAGAAGCAAGTTGGTCAAATTGCCAATGTGATGGTTGAAAGAGAGAGAAGGGCAAATTTCCAAGTCAAACTGAGATCAATCCCAAAAACCAAGAGCAAGTCAAGGCCATCACACTCTGGAGTGGGAAAATTGTAGAGAAAAAGAGTGAAGGAAAAATGGACTCGGTTGAAAAGTTGGTAACTGGCATCACTGAACCGCAAGAGGAAGAACGAGTACATGAGAAATTTTTTTCTCCACCTATTCTGTATCCTCAACGGTTACAAAAGGCTAAGAAAGATTAACACTTTTCTGATATATTTGATTTGTTTAAAAAAGTGAATATTAACATTCCCTTGCTTGATGCAGTGAAACAAATCTCGAGCTATGCAAAATTTTTGAAGGACGTATGCACCAAGAAGAGGAGATTCGCTAAACATGAGACGGTGATGTTATTTGAAGAATGTAATGCGGTGCTACAAAAGAAATTGCCACCTAAGTTGAAAGATCCAAAGAGTTTCACTATTCCTTGCACAATTGGAAATACTTATTTTGATAAATCTTTGTGTGATTTGGGTGCAAGTATTAATCTAATGCATTTCTCTATCTTTAAACAATTAGGTTTGGGAGAGATGAAACCAACATCAGTTTGTTTGCAACTTGCGGATCAATCTGTCACATACCCAAGAAGAATTATTGAAGATGTGTTGGTTCGAGTTGACAAGTTAATTCTCCCTGTAGATTTTGTGGTTCTTGATATGGAAGAAGATTGTGAAATCCCGATTATCCTAGGCAGGCCATTCTTGGCCACTGTGGATACTGTAATTGAAGATCGAAAGGGCCTAGTCACATTGCGAGTACAAGGAGAACATGTGGTGTTTAAAGTTTTTAAAGCTATTAAGTGCTCGAATGAGGCGGAGTGTTTTGAAGTCGATGTTTTGAACACGGAGGTGAATGTGGATGTCAAATCCGATGCTACCAATTATGCACCTCTTCTCACTGATCTTGCTTAAACTGTTCTGCAGTCCGGTTGAAGACTATAAATTTAGCGCTTTTTGGAGGCAACCCAAATTTTCTTTTTTTTTATTTTTCCTTTGTTTCCTTTTATTTTTTGTCATTTTATTTAGCTTTGAATTTTGTTTCTCTCTTGCTCGGCTACTGATCATTTCCTTTTACCCTTTGTTTTTGTGGGTTCATGTTGTTGCCATTCAACACAAGTTAGAACTCTGAAACATCGAAGTTTGGGGGTGATGATTTCTTTGGAAATTGCATGTACGAGTTGGAACACAATGACTGCCATGTGGGGCATAAACTAGGGAAGTGTCTTACTCCTAATGCTTTTCCTCGTTCATGTCATTTTTTTTTTATTATTATTTCATGTGTTGAAAGACATTAGGGACAATGTCTAGTTAAAGTTGGAGGGATAGCTTGTGATGCAAAGTTCATATTTTCCAATCGAAATTGAGATGGGATGCTACTGTTTTTGGCTTGCTCTAATGTATACTTTCTCAAAATTTTTGAATTCCATATCCTTTCTTTTAATAGCCAATAACCCTTATCCCCATTACAACCTGACAAAAGACCTTTTGACCCAAGGAATTACTTGAAATTGACACCGAACTAGGTTGATAAGCAAGCATATAGCGGCATGTTTAATGAGATCATTAGAGTGAAATACATAACCCAGATATATGTTTGAATGAGTGTATGCCCTATGAGAAGGTCACTTGTTTGCATATGATGATTTTAATAAGCTTGGAATTGCATTGGCATGGCTATTACACACACTACACTACAAGGATGATTGAAAGGTTTCGGCTAACACTTGGAATATGGTTGATTCACTTGCTTTGTGCTTACGAAAATTCTTGATTATTATGAACTCTTGATTGAGATTCTTTAAGATCATAGGAGGAAGCTAACATTTTCCATGCTATTACTTTTCATGTTTTTCATTCTTTTGCTTAGGGACTAGCAAAATGTAAGTTTGGGATTATTTGATGAGCGCAAATTGTATACTTATTTTATCCTGAATTACATTTACTTGTGATATATTGAATTTAAATGTAAGGAATTACATGTCATTTGTATTTTTATGGCTAAAATAACATGATGGAGAAATATATCATAACTCTTTTATCTTTAAAGCTAGTCAAGTGAGTTTGGTACGTATTTTAAATGGCCATTTATCTAGTGCTCTAACTATTTAACCATTTGTTCTTTTGAAATATTAAAAGCCGAGACCACCATGTGCTAATTGATTTCAATATGATTGGATGCAGGATGAGAAATATAGAAGAACATGTGGCCACAAAGCTCATGAAAGGTTGTTCTTATCATTTCATCTGCATAGAAGAGAGAAAAAGAAAGAAAAAAAACTGATGCTATCTTATTAATTTCTAAGGAGCAATCATGTAATATCCCGAAAATATTAAGTGGATTTTGGTCCATTATGATCTTTTACTTGAGACCAACCTTTGGAAGAAAAAAAATTATATAACAGAACTTCCATTTCGTCTAGTTTCCCAAGTAATAAAATAATTTTTAAAGGATTGTGCCAATGTTTGTCGGATTAGGTAGATTTTCGTATCCTAAGAACATGTGGTGTATCCATAGAAAAAAAAAAAAGAAAAAAGAAAAAAGGGATGCTTACGTGGGTAAGAAAGGATAAAAGGGGAATGAGGTTTCTAGAGAACTCTCTCTCATCTTGCTCTTCTCCAGCTGAAGGAGATGAAGTGATTCATCTCTTTTAGCTCTTAATTTACCAAAAAGAAAATTTGAGGAGGAATTAGTTTTCTTTTTCTTTATTTGTGAAGATTAGGCCAAGTGAGGATCCTTCTTTTGTCTTTATTAGAGGTATCTATTTTTTACCTTAGAAATCTATTTGATATTTGGTTTGATAACCCATGAATTAGTTTGGGTGGGAGTAGGAAACATGAAAGTATCATATTGCATGTTATAGTTTTATAGATGAGCACCAAGTGCTTGATTAAAGTCCCCAATTAACCTTGAATTAGGGTATGTTGTCTAGTATTTTGTATGAACAGTGTGTGATGATTTTTCTTACTTATAGATAAGGAAGAGAAGAACAAGGTGACTACTGAACAAGTCGACGAACACCATGGGAGTTGAATATCAATAAATTGTGTTGAGGTAGGGGAATTTTTAACCATAAAAATATTTAGATTTTCCATTCTTACTTGATAAAGAATTGTTGGCATTTGAGCACTATTTCAACCTTACTTTAATGTTTTCCATTATTGATTATGTGAAAGAAGTGAAACAAATGTTTTTCTATGGGTTGATTTCTAATGATTTTAATTTTCTTCCTACAACTTTGGGGAAGTTTAAAATGATTTGAAGGGCTATCAAGATTTCGTTATTAACGTGCATGCCTTTTATGTTACTCATTATGAGATTCTAATTAAAGCATGTTGAGATGAATGTTTGATTTTGAAAGTAGATGGAAAGTAGTATAATACCTGTGCTGTTTAGAATGTTGAGAAATGTATGAATGGGCACAATGACCCGTGAAATTGTTAGATTATGAGCACAATGACCCAATGTTCCCCGGAGAAAGCTCCATGTGTGGGCTGTAAGAATGAGTTATCAATGTGACAAATATGTGTGGTATATATGTTGGCTAGGTATATTACGATTCTTTCCAATCTGCTAATCACTTGTTTGGGATAAAAGAGAAATTTTGTGATCAGTTGTGCTATTGTTTCTTTTAATGACAATGGCTCTATTGTCTTTATGATGAAAGAAGTGTTTTTGAACTATGTGTTGTACCGTGTTGTTATCAAAGCTGTTTATACTTTGAAACTTTGGTTTTCCTACCGTCTGTTACTTCCAAGCATTTTAGAGTATAATTCCATTGTCGGATTACGTAGTGGTGGATATAAACTGCTTCGAATCACTGTTATCATTTTTCAGCATGCACTAGAAATTTTAAATGACTACGGACTTACCGAAAAACCCCTACTGGGCATTTTATGCGCACCCGTTTTTCTAAAAATGTATTTTTCAGGTGGTGTAGGGTTGACTAGCTAGGTTTCGAGTTGCAGCTCTATTCTAGACTAGTAGAAGGGAGTCCGGACGTATCTTTTGGGTGAGCTGCCAAAGTATTTGTATAGTTAATCTTACACTGTAAATGATCTTTTTGTTGCGTTGTAGACTAAGAAGGGGTAGGCCAAAATGGGTTAGTGTCTCTACTTACCTGGGCAATGAAAACCATGTGTATATATAATTACCTATCTTTTGGCTTGTATAAATTATGCTCATGTACATTTTCATCAAATGACTTGAACACGTTTTTCTTGTATGAAACCTTGAAGGTCTTTTCTGAACTTATTATAGTCTGTAAGGCTTAATGAATTGCCTTTGGAGAATCACTATGAACTGGGTTATGTTTAAAACTGTGGGTGATTATCTACTATCTGGGTGACATTCTGAACATTTCAGATTTGTACCCTTTGGAACATATTCAGCTTTATTTCCAAAGTGACTTGGTGCTGCTAAAACTGTTTTTAGAAAAACAACAGCATGCCTGTTTTAGATTTAACTTTTTCCTAGACTTCCCCAACTCAAAAATCAATGAAATTTTAAAACAACTTAGTTTTATGTGTCTATTTTGGATCTGGAAATTTTCACACTTTTTTGTTGAACGAGTTATTTTTGGTGAATTTTAAGGTTCAGATCGTCTTTGCAATTTGTATTACCACAAGAAGTCTTTAACTCTATTTCTTTAAGTTAGCTTTGTAGTTTTGGATTAATGTATTTGTTGAGTTTAAATTTTCATTGACAAAATCTTAAGCTAATATTGTTTTACACCCTTAAACAACCACTTTGTCCTATTTATTTCTCTTAATCTCACACCTCAAGTTTTGGGGTGTGACAAATCAATAGCAAGTAAAAGGCACGAGATTATGTATTTCTTCATTGAGAAATAAATGGAGGTGTGTAAATCCACAAAGTGGCCATCAAGGAATTCAATTGTCATCTCTTCTTTTACTATCAACAATAAATCGATGTTAAGTATTCGTCGGTTATGGAGAATGAAAGAAGGAAGTTAAGGGGAAAGACAAAAGAAACCAAAAGGAATAGATGGAGTTCAATTGGCATTAATTTGGAGATAATTGGGGCTGTTCATTATGGAAGAAATGAATGAAAGAGGGAAGAAGAAAAGGAAGAATAAGACAAGCAGAAGAAGGAAGCAAAAGTGGGCAAGACAAAGAAGGAAAAAATTGCGGATTAATATAGTTAATTGGCTGGTCATTGTTCATTAAGGAAAGCGAAAAAGAAGAGGCATTAAAGGGAGGCAAACTGAACATCATTCAACAAGAAAAGAAAAGGAGAAAAATTTTGCGGCAGTTAGAGATCAAGGGGAAGAAGGCAGCAGCAAAGCAAGAGATTTTCAAGCTTTTCTAAACTTAATTTTCTTTTAATTTTATGAATTCAATAATATTTCCGATTATGTTTCGGAACTGATTTCTTTTTGCTAGGGCTACGATGTAGCCTAACTATAAATTCTTAATTTCTCAGTTTAACTATTTATGAAGTTTCATTCACTTTGAGTATTATTTTGCTGTGCTTATGAGCTTGATTTTAATTTTGGTGATTGGTCACCACTTTGGTTTGAGTTGAGTGTATTTGATGCGAGTTAACATAGATGTCATGTTGTTAATTTGGTTTTATCATATTGCAAATGGTACCATGAATTCCTTGATGTAAATGTCATACACTAGGTTTCATGTGGTCTCTTAAGTAGTTCTCAAATTGTTAATGAACTCGTGTGTGTTTAGTAATCTAGATGCCATAGATTGTTAGCACATATGAGTATACATAGTAATCTAGATGTCATGGATACTATATGAATTAGAGGAACTAGACCATCAATTTGGATGATTACTCATTAATAATTAACTGTAGAAATTGAGTTGGATTGGTTATGGTAAATCGGATGCTCTACTGTCTTTCGCAATTGATTTATAATTTGATTTCTTTGTTGTTCTTGTCATTTATTTAAGCTCATTTGATTTTTGTTTACGTTTACAATTTCAAATTTCTTTCTCAAATCATCAATTTTTCCATTTCAATTCAAGTGCAATACAAATTAAGTTAGATAATTAGAATTATTTCAATCTTGGTTGGAACAATCTTGCGCTTGTCTACTATACTACTTAACGATTCGTACACTTGCAAGCATTAAAATTTGGACTTAATTGGGTTGATTTCGGTTAATCTAATTTTGGCAACACAATTTCATTTATTTTTTTTGTTTTTGATTAAGGAGTGTGATTAGTTTTTAATTTTTTTAAAAAGAGTGTGGGACAATGATGATGAGGCGGTTTCTCTTAATAAGGGCATATTTTTTTCTTAATATAGGGTAGAATAGGGATATGATTGTTATTTTCTCAAAAGGTACATAATTACTATTTTGTCCTCCTTATGTAAACGTTGTGTATCAAATGTGACGATAAAATAGGAAAAATAGAGATATGATTGCCATTTTCTCAAAAGGTTGACAAAGAGAATTTTCTTAATAATAAAAAATAATTAATGTTTTGTCTTATGAGGGTAAAATAGAAATATGATTGTCATTTAAAAAAAAAAAGGATAAAATAGAAAAAATAGGGATATGATTGTCATTTTCTCAAAAGATAAAAAATTACTGTTTTGCCATCCTAATGTCAATATTGTGTATCAAAAGTAAGGGCAAAATAGAAACAAATGGGATAAAAATTTGACAAGGGAGGTTCTCTTAATAGAATATATAAGAACAAACAATTGCCAAGAATGACAAATACTTTAAAAATAAAATAATCAATAAAAGTTATCCAACTTACCAAGCTAATAAGAACAAGAAGAAACAAATTCAATTTTCAATTTTTCATTAAACCAAATGTTCCATAAAAATTCATTCTATAATTCTATCAAATGACTAATTAACCATGGAACTGCACTGCAGATTCTACATTGGAAAATGGATACTGCAATGTAGAACGCATAAATTACAACAAAAGATTACTCCTGAACTGAGTGGGAGCCTAGCGGCTAGCAAGGACAACTTTAAAGCCACCCTCAACTCAAATCTGGGGTTGTCTCGCATACTTGAGAGAGAGAGAGAGAGAGAGAACCAAGCCGTCCCATCTCTCTCTCTCTTTCAGTTTTCTTCTACTCCAAATTTTCAAGTGGCAATTTCCAAATGCCCAATTCCAAGTTTCTTTACTAGTTTGAAAAACACAATCTTTCTTTCATATTGAAAATTCAATGACCAATTTACACCGATTAACACCAACCCACAAAACCAAAACAAAAAGAAATCAAACTTTCTTGGGCATTGGTTCGCAAAATTTCCTAAAGAAAAAAAAAGTCAAATGGAAGCTGAAGACCGGCAGATACATACAGTAGGGAAGGTACGTGGGGGTCAGTGAGTGAAGAATGTTTTTATTATTGGAAATCCTTTTCTTGAAGATCATAGGAATCACATGATCGTAACTGATCATCGTACATCGTACGATAAAAAATTATTTCAAAATTTAAAATTTAAAATTAAATATAAATAGTACCTAACGAAAACTAACTACACGATGTACGATAAACGGTCATGATCACGGGATCTCTAGAATCCCTAGGAAAATGATCCTGCGAGAATCCTTTTCCTTTATTATTATTAAGAGGAGGGGAGGATTCGAAACTATTACAATAATTTAGTAGAGGGTGAGTTTCGAACCTGTGATGCATGATTGGAAACCAACATCATATTGATTATGATATTGAACCACATGTGGCTGAAGAGTACGTAAACCTATGAAGCGCCGATACTTTAGTTTGGTCACGTATCCTGTATCCTATACTCTATCAAATAGATACTTGTTAAATTCTCACCGGATACATATTATGGTTAACAAGTACAATTTTGACTCCACTTTTGGGATACAAGTATATGGCTTTTAGCTAGGATCCTTTTTCAGATGAGCAACTAAGAGGAGAAAGTAATATAAAACAGAGATTTAATTGAAAGTTGATTAATCGAAGAGCGTGCCTCTATTTGAAACAATGAATATAACTCGCAATTCTTCTTTTGTAGGTAAGGAAGTTTAGATTTCCAACTTTTCTTCTTCAACAAATCAAATGAACTAGAATTTGGATATTTTCATGTTAAAATATGTTTTAATTTATATATTTTTATTGTTGTATCCGTGGCATATCGTATCCTTTAGAGATTTTTATAGTACCGTGTTGTGTCATATCGTATCACCATCCATGCTTCATAGATGTGAATCATCACTTGGAGACGCCAAGTGTGGGGTTCCATCCAGAGCTTGAAACCCTAGAAAAGCTTCAGAAAATTGAAGATGCCCCGCAAAGCTTTCTGGAACAACCGTTTCGATAAGCAGCCCAACTCTGACATACATGGATGGAAAACAGGTACCTTGAGGCTTGGCCAAAAGCCTAATCTGAAACGTTAGGGGTGAAAAATCAAGAAATGTGCAATTGGTTATGGTGTACCGCTTTTAGATTAGGAGAGGCAAGTAAGGGCCTGAAAATATTTTGTTGATTAAAAAGAACTAAAATATGTTTTGACATATGCCTAATTATTAAAGTTTTTATTGATTTTTATGCTGAAAAATCGTAAAATGATTTTGTGATTGAAACAATTTTAGATATTAGGATTATTATTTTTTTGTTTGTTAAAATAAAATTACATAAAAAGGATTCTATTCTTTGCTCCGCTCATGTTTAAATGGTTTATTTCAACATTTTTATATCAATTTTTAAATAGAATTGTAGAGGTAACATTTGAACTAGTAAGGAAATGGATAATATTGTGTTCCCACAGGGAATGCACAAACTATCGACAACCTCACAACTATATGTTTTTTGTTGGCAACCTCTCAAACTCATGAACTTCTATCCCTTATTAACGCATGTCCACACCCCTCTTTGCCTTTCCTCTCTCTCTCTCTCTCTCTCAACATTTGCATGGTTAGGGTTTCCAGTCACTTCTTTTCATGGTTAGGGAATTCCCACTTTACCATCTCCCAACCCCTTGGGATGGAAGTTCAAACAGATTTCAGGCGTCCTTGAAAGCTCAGTCCGACAATGGATCCATAAATCTCAACAATGTTTACCCTTCAATTATTATTTCATGTGGAAAGGCCCGAGAGGCAGGCTCCTTCAGCTTACTTTATGGTCAAAATCCATTGAAAAATTCATTCACACTTTTGTTGTTAGAGTTTGCATTGGTCATCATCCTCACTCGTATCCTCCGTGTTCTTCTCAAGCCATTCAAACAACCCAGAATTGTCTCAGAAGTCATTGTACGTTCCTCTTCTCCCTAAGAGATCTTGCATATTAATTTGTTACTACATATATGCATATACAAAAATGTTCATGCACGCACTCTCTGAGCATTCAAAGCTTTGATTCGAATGCCCAAGAGTCATCTGCAGTCTAACCTTCATGTATGTGTGCATATATACATATATATCATTCTAAAGTTCATATATTCTTAGCTAGGTTTGTATGGAATTCACCATTTTGGTATTACAATTGACTTGATTAAGTTTGTTTAGGGTGGTATATTCATTGGACCGTCAATTTTAGGCCGCAGCGAAAAATTTACCTCAATTATGTTCCCCAAAAATTCACAATTCATAGTGAAAAATATTGGAGCAATTGGATTCACTTACTATTTTTTCTTGTCCGGAGTGAAAATGGACATTTCCCTAGTGAAAAAGGCAAATAAGAAACAATTGTACATAGCATTTGCTGGAGTGCTCCTCCCTTTCATACTTATATCAATTGTTGCATTCACTTTGCGCAAGTCCATGGACAAAGAACTAGCTAGAATTTCTTCACTCGGATTCATTTCCTCCGGCTTGGCCCTACCATTGTTTCCAATCATCCACTCCATCCTCAAAGAGCTCAACCTTCTGAGCTCGGAGATCGGACGACTGGCATTGTCGATATCGGTTATAAGCGATGCAATGGGAGTTGGTGTAATGATTGTATTTGAAGCAGCTAAGCAAGGTGAGGGCAACCACCTGGCTGTGTTATGGTACTTGATTTCTTTGGTTGTTTATCTGGCCTTCATTGTGTTTGTGATAAGAAGAAGTTTGGTGAGAATTGCTGAGACCACCCCAGAGGGGCAGCCAGTGAACCAAGGGTATGTGGTGATGATTTTTTTGGGGGTTTTAGTGATGGGGGGTTTGGCTGACATAACCGGGATCGCGATCGCAAACGGTGCATTCTGGTTGGGTTTGGCGATCCCGGATGGCCCTCCGCTTGGATCAACAATTGTGGAGAGGAGTGAGATGGTTATAGTGGATGTTTTGATGCCATTTTCTTTTGCATTGGTTGGTCTTTCTGTGGATGTGAATGCCATGAGCTCTGCTGGTTGGTCAAGCTTGAGTCCCATGTTTGCCATCACTCTGACTGCCTATGTGGCTAAGTTGCTTGGAACCCTAATCACTTCTGCCTTCTTTGAGTTGCCACTCAGAGATGGTGTTACGCTCAGCTTCATGATGATCCTAAAAGGTCAAGTGGAGATAGTGGTTTTTCTCCATTGGATGGACAAAAAGGTAAACGTCATTGGCATGCATATGAAAGAAATGTTTAATGGACTTACAGAAAGTATGAGGATCATGTTACATGGCAGTTAATTTGTACTTCTTGCAGTATACGACATTGTTAATAAACACAGTAACTGCTATAGTAGACGGTAAAAAAAATGACTCTGATCTTCCATTAATTGCATAAAGTTTCTTAGATTTGTTGCCAAGACATTTTATACCTAATAAGTACGTGTGTGTAGTCTCTTGACAACTGTTAATGTTATTGAGAGACACTTCAAAAGAATCAAACTAGAGAAAACTTCTTACGTATCATTTTGGTGTTTTTAACTATAATCGAGTTTTGATGAGCTTATTTGTGAAGCGCCTACTATTTCTTCATGTACCGGCTTGTGCTTATATCTAAACTACGTTGCTTTTGAATTTAGGGTGTAGCATTTTTACTTTTCCTAGAAATCATAAATGAAACATATTTCTCCTCATCCGAACTCACTTGCTAGCTGTTTTGTGTGTGTATATGCACAGATAATGGGGATTCCAGGGTTTACAATGATGGTGCTATCCCTCACTACAATGACTGCAATATCCACACCCTTGATCAGCATCCTCTATGATCCAACGAGGCCATACATGGTCCATAAACGGAGAACCATCCAGCACACTCCTCAGGCAGACGCAGAACTTCGCATAGTCCTATGTATATATGATGAAGATAGCACAGGTTCCCTCATCAACCTTCTTGAGATTTCCAATCCAACTCTAAGCACCCGGTTCGTAATCTTTTCTCTCCGTCTCATCGATCTTGTTGGCCGGGCTTCTCCTGTGCTTATAGACCACGAAAAGCAAGAAGAGCATGATTCAAAATATGCAGTTTGTCACACAATCCACAATGTCTTGCAGCAATACCAAGAAACCAAAGGTGAGTGTGTTAGGCTCCATCCCTTCACAGCTATAGTGCCAAATAGAACAATGTACCAAGACATTTGTGACCTAGCTCTTGTGAAAAATGCCACAATCATAATTTTGCCTTTTCACAAGGAGTGTTTGGATACTGTTGGACAACAATTAACAGGAATTGTGAGGCATGGGGTTGGATCTGTCAATTCAAATGTGTTGGCCCATGCACCTTGCTCAGTTGGAGTTCTGGTTGACAAGGTTCGTGTTAGACATAACCAACTGGCAGTTAGGAACAGGGAGCTACATTTTGCCGTGCTATTTTTGGGCGGAGCGGATTCTAGGGAGGCATTGTGTTATGCAGATAGGATGGCCGGGAACTTAAACGTGTCGCTGACTGTGATTCGGTTTCTTTCGCATAATTTTGTAGGTGATGATGAGATGGAGAAGAAGTTGGACGATGGCGCTGTGACGTGGTTTTGGGTGAAGAATGAGAGGAATGAGAGGGTGAGTTATAGAGAAATGACGGTTAGGAATGGGGAAGAGACAATCTCAGCCATTCAATCAGTGAATGATGATACTGAAAATAATTATGACCTTTGGATTGTGGGAAGGAAACAAGGGATCAATCCTGTGCTTGTATCTGGGCTCTCATATTGGAGGGAAAATGATGAGTTGGGAATAATTGGGGACTATATTTCCTCTCTTGATTTTTGTTGTACTGCTTCTGTGTTAGTGGTACAGCAGCAGATTTTGAGAGGGCAAGGGTCAGATAGTACAAGTGGAAGGTTTGCATGTAGCCCTAGCCCTACTCAAAAGGTGAAGGATTTGTTGATTTCATGGTGTAGTTAACTAGAGTTTGGTATTTCTTAAACCAGTGTATGTATTGCTAGCTAGGTTAAGGCTTTGAAAAATGGCATTTGAAGAGAAATAGGGAATTGCAATGAGCTGAGGTAGAATTAATAGAGTTTAGGGGATTGAATAAAATTGGTACGACGGTGCCCACATGATGCTGCATGTTTGAATCGTATAAAATATGTAGAAAATTCTAAATATATATACATATATAGGTAATACCATTTACATACATGTGATTCATGTAAAAGCTTAAAATTATGTCATATAAACTTCCATAAAAAATAAGAGACTTGTTATTGGCACTCCAAAATTCTCATCGTGCACACCAAAATTTCTATATTTAAAAAAAGAAAGTACACTTGTAAGAAGTACAAAATGAATTTTTGAAAAGCCAATAACAATTCTAAACTTGTAAGAGCAAATTAACTCCACATATTCAAAAGAAATTTGATAAACCCTGTGGACTAACAGCAGTAAAATGAAACTTAATTTTGTTGCATCAAGATGAGTGGACTCATGAATTATATTCTTCATCGTCAGAATATATATATGATTAAACAAAGTGCCCTGTTGGATAATTAGTAGAGCCATTCAAAGAAAAAAGCAATTAACTTCTTTGGTCCTAATTACAAATCTATTAGCATATGTAGGCTTTGATTAAAAGGTTAATAGTTACCCAAATGTTCCAGTTGCCATATATAATAATACATGGAATATCTACGAAGTTTCTAAAAAATCCAAAGTTCGTTTCTTTCTCTTCCTACGTTTTCCTGCCCAAACACAGAAAAACGATAATCTTAATTAAACTCACGATCTCAAGAGGTCGAAACCATGTTGAGTAACAGTTTCAAAAAGAAAGGATTTAGACGTAAATACTGATAGGAATAACAAAAGGATTAAGACGCAAATTTGCTATCGAGAAGAGAGAACGACAACTCAGGAAACGCAATACTAGGTGACCCCACGAGTCTCAAAGGGGCATTTTTGTCTTTGTGTGAGCTGAAAAAAATAAGGGATAAGACCAGTAAAAATGGGGACAAAATTGTGAAAACACTATGTTTATGAACAATAACTCTTTGATTGGGTTTTGTATAGAATGTGAAAAATTGAAAGCGCATAAAGAGAGAGAGAGAAAACACAATTGACGGTAAAGTTAGGAAACTTACGAGAGGGATTTCAAAAGAGGTGCAAAGAGGAAGAAATCTGTGTGGCGGATTGAAGCTCGAAGCTTGGTTCGTGTGCTGTTTTTTCTCAAGTCGAGGGCGTAGTGAAAGAGAAAGTTTGCACGTGAAAAAAGTAGAGGAACAAAGAGGCTGATAAACAAATTTGATGTCGAGAAGAGAGAATGAAAGCTCAAGAAACGCAATACTAGATGACCCTACAAGTCTCAAGGGGGTATTTTCGTCAATTCAATGTGTGAGTTGAAAAAAAAATTTGACGGAGAAGAACAAGAAAAATGGGGGCAAAATCATCAAAACACTGTGTTTATGAACAGTAACTCTTCGATTGGGTTTTAGTATGTATATAATTTGCATGTATACATAGTGATGTAACATACGCTATTACATGTACAGATACTTCATATCATGTACTCATTTTATATTCTGCTTCAACTCAAAACATAAACATAATTAAGCATCTATTCTCGACTCTCTGACAAAGTTAATCATCTTCACTACAAAAGAAATTCTTATTAGCACTTCATAAAAGTCATATCTTATGTTCATTTCTAATGTTTCCATAGGGGAAGGACTACACTTTAACAACTGCGCCATAAATTTTTCAAAGTACCAATAATTGTTTGTACAATTAAAAAGAGATCCAAATGAAAATATGAACTTTATGATGGAAGTCATCTTGCATTTTGTTTATTTTGCACCTACGTTGGGGATTAATGCTGGTAACCTCTTAAGCTATAACTACCTTGTAATGTCAAAAAGAAATTTTGATTCTGAGTGTGCTAATCAAATCTTTGGGTGAATAATCACTTGGATTTGCAAAATTGGGCTCATCATGCCAATTCCAAGGTCCACTTACAAATGCAAACAAAGAAATTACTTTCTATTGGAGTCCAAGCCCAAATCTCTCACTTCCTTCCACGCCCCTCTCCTCCTCCAGGACCCTTCACTCGCTGCAAGTTCCTCCATTGTTGTGCTGTAACTCTCTCTCTCTCTCTCTCTCTCTCTCATATTCTAGCTGATACAATTGTCTCTGTTTTATCTGATATGTTTCGCTAATTGAGCGACTACCCAAATCTTAATTTCATAAAAGACGACGACTTTTAGCTGAACCACTCGCAGTGAGCTCCAGATTAATCCGACCCAGAAAGGTTTTTCTCATTCCAACCTTGCTTTCTTGATCGAAAGCCATCGCTGTCGATTTTTCAGCACCAGAATTTTCGTAAAGAAAACTCCTTTCAACTTGTTCCTGCAGCAATGGACGACGATGGGTCCAACCCATTGCGCCGAATGTCGAGTCGAACTCGAAAGGTTGCTTCGAAAATGACTGCTGCCCTCCAGAGCAGTGACAACCGCACGCAGGTAACGTATATGTATTTTATAATATTTTGGTGATTTTTTTCTGTGAATTTGCATAAGTTTATTAGTGTTGATGGGTTATGCTGGTTGGTTTTAGGCTGCCCTTGCTCGGCTTGAAGCTTTGGAAAATGATAATGCTGGTTTGGAGACGGTAGAAGTTAACGACGATGATGAAGCTTCTCTTGACGATGATGATGGTAATTTTTTTTATGCAACTTCTCTTTAACCTCTCTGTTCTTGGTGGTTTTTTTCATTTTCCTATTTGTTTTCGAAAAGAAGTTGTTATCTTGTAATCGGCAGTGGGATTTAGACTCTCTTGAATGATTTTGCATCTGAAACCGAAGTGCATTGTGATTTCAATGTATGCATTTTAAGATTATTGTGGTTGGGAAATGCTTGTTAAGTAATTAGTTATGGTGTATAAGTATGGCCATCAAATGTTATGTAAGGACGGAAGATATTCGTGATCAACCGCTCTCCCCCTCTCTCTCATCACTTGAAGTTATTTCAGTAAGTGGTCTATCAAAGGCAATTGTAGGTTAGGTAGTCTTACTGGGTTTTTGTTGTTCTGTTCCAGTCGAATTTGGTTAAGGTAATAAGTTAATAACTAAACGTTTAGGAAATTCCTTCTGCAATTATTGATGGAATGAAGGATAAGTAACAATTTGAACTGCTGCTGCAGTGTTTATAACAAAGAAGCAGTCTAAGGGTACCAAACGTAAAACCCGGCAGGCAAAAGCTCTTGAGGCCAAGAAGGCCCCAAGAACATTCCTTGAGCTTCTGCATGAGGTAACAGGGATTTTGCTACACGTATTCTTTTAGGATTTGAATTTCCTTGATGTGTCTTTCGTTACAAAATTTTTCTCATGGATACAGGCAAATCTCGACTCCTTGCCTCCTCATGTTCCTTCCTATCTGAAGGCAGCAGTGGGACCACCAAGCTCTACCTCCCGCCGCCATTTCTGCACTGTTTGTGGTTCTGCTGCCACCTACACATGTGTGAGGTGTGGGGTGCGCTTCTGCTCGGGTCGTTGCCAGAATATACACAATGATACTCGATGTTTGAAGTTTGTTGCCTGATTGGTGAGTGGTTTTAACCAACACATGCAGCTTTAGTGAACTGGATGCTGATTCATGTTGATAATCCATAACTATCGTTTCTATGTTGTTAGTAGTTACCGTAATCTTGTTTGCATTGACGTTTTGGTTTTAGTCTCCCTGAGAAGTAGGTGTACCATTGTTTACGCTAACATTTTGTTCTAAGGCAAGCGGTTCTGAAAAGAAAAAAAAGAAAGAAAAAACTATATTTATCCAGTTGTGGTTAATTGAATTTTTTCTCTTGCAATCGAAGAAATTGCATCTCCTCACTAAATACCATATGCTTCGCATATCATGTGTCTTTCCTGCTTTTTTCTGTTTATTGTTTGATAATAGATTATGGAGGATTGGTCAACTTGGTTATGATCTTCATGTTAGGAGTTGAGTTTGCTGTAAGAGTTGCAGTAGTTTATTTCTATAACGGTTTTATGTAGACTGGAAGGTGCACCCTTTGGGGAAGTTGGCACCATCTCACAACATATAAGCTAGGTTTATCTCAAGTCATGTTTCCTTTATATGTTGAGCTATCAACTCATCATCTGAAAGCCGGTGTTGAGAGCATGAATCCCGCATCGGGAAAAGAAGGGACCTTGCATGTGCTTATAAGTAATTGGGCTACTCCCCATACTATCTTTTAGTTTTATGGTGGAACCTCAACTTCTTCAGCCGGACTGAATAAGATATGTATTCTAAACTGTTCAAATCTAATATTCCTTTACTTGAATTTGGGAACAAATCATAACATGACAACGTAGCTGCTTGTTGGAGCACTGTCCAACTCTTGACTCGATACTGGAAAAGAAATCACAATGGGACTCATTGACAAATTCAACCTAATAAAACAACAACAACAAAGCCTTATCCCAGTAAGTGAGGTCGGCTGTATAAATCCTAGAACATTATTGCGCTTGGTTTTGCGCCAAATTCGACCTAATACTTAATAATCTAAGAATGCAAGAGAACAACAAATCTTTGAATTTCAATAGTGAAATCCAACTACTAGTGTGATCTTCTGCTGATAATTTAGCATCGTGGTAGATCTGCTGGAGGAGGAATTACAGACTGTAGTGGTCCGTTTCCGTTCTCGACTAGAAAAGCCATTGCCAAACCCAGGAAGAGATGTGCATCTAAGTGACAATGCATCAACCAGACACCTATTTGGATTAAGAAGTGAAAAAAACATCAAAATAGTGTACAAAAATAAGTTAGAAGAAAGCTTATGATACGAGATTAGCATCTTACCTGGATTATCAGCCTTAAATCGAATAGCTACCCATCCTCCTGGAGGCGTTCCAATGGTATTCCTCTGTGGCGGGTCAACGAGGTTGAATTTCGCTGGATCTGTTCTGGGGTTGTAGTTTCCAAATCCTGATCCAATCACGTAGAAATGGTACCCATGAAGATGCATAGGGTGGTCCTCAGTTGTCACAATACTGGTGTCCTGAAGCACTATTTGTACATTAGCATCATACTTCAATTTGTAGAGCTTAGTTCCACGACGAGGTGACCATAGTCCCCGGGGCACATTTCCGGTATAGTTGAATTGCACAGGAGGAACAGGTGGAAAGTCTGTGGTGAAGACACCAGGTACACCACTGTAGGCGGCTTGCATTAAGGAGGTGCTTCTTGGGAATACAAAGGAAACATTGTTCATGCTAGCTGCAAAGCGGGTGTTATTTGGTCCTTGACACCGAGGGCTGTTAGGAACTGTGCAATTATTCAGTCCTAAACCCACAATGAAATACAGGTTCTCGTCAATCTGCATGGGGACTTTGACCTGGGATGGGCTCTTTAGCTGAGCAGTGAATGCAGTAGAAGTTGCTGTGTCGTTGTAAGCTAGCAATCTAGGCAATAGTGGTGCTAAAGGTTTGCCATTCTTTGAACAAGCAGCATTCTTGTACTCAAGGATAGCAGTGGTGGTGGTATTGTCGAAGGGTGCATTCTGGGCAGTCTGATAGGCACGAGCAGCCACGTAGTAGCGAGCTGGGGGCTGATCAGCAGTAACCAGAACATCGGTTGTTTGGCCAGGCCCTAGCATGATAACTCTGGTTGTGAAAGGTTTTGTGTAAGCTGCGTCAGCGCTCACAACAGTCAGTTGGTGGTTGGCAACAGTAAAGAAGAGTTCTTGATTGAGTGCAGAGTTGACGACTCTCAGGAGAAGTGACTCGCCCGATTCAACTGGAATTCGAATGGTTTCTGCATTGCCATGTTTCCTTATGTCAACACATTGTACATCATTTTATTTTTGCGTATTTAAGCAAAGTGGATTTTAGCAAACCTTGTTTGGAACATCTGTAAAGATCACCAGGCTGGCCATTAATGGTGTATGCATCAGAGACATTAGGTGCTCCTCCTGTGAAAGCCGCAAGCCTTTGGACATCAAGGGGGTTTCGATCAAACCATTCCCCAAGAAGAAGGGGAACTTCTTGTTTCGGCATTGAGAAGGGGTAGGGAGAACCCAATCTAGGGTAGATGATGAGGGCTCCGTAGACAGTGGCTCTAAGCCATCTGCTGTGAGCATGCCACCACAAAGTGCCCTCTTGGTCTGTGATTGTGAACCTGTATGTATAAGTAGCTCCTGGCTGGATAGGGCACTGTGTGACGTATTCAGGACCATCAGCCCATGGATTTCTCTGCTGCTTCAGTCCATGCCTGAAAGATATAGAACAATAAGCATTGTAAAAACTTGGGGCGAACACTAGACAGACATACAGACATCAAGCAGTGTATAAACCACGGTTTAGTGCCCTGTCTTGATACGATATTGATCGTTAGAGCATTGTTCTCCTGAGTTCTCTAAAACGCGCCAAACTCTCTTTGTTTGTCAGATATAGGTTGGACCAGAGCCTCATTAGCAGCGGAAAATTCAAAAGAATCGTAAACTATGATGAAAGAATACCAGTGGATGGTGATATTGTATTTTGCTCTGTTGGTAACTTGGACGGCAACGGAATCTCCATTTCTGACTTCCAAAGTTGGTCCCGGGAACTGACCATTCACTGTGATTGTGGTGTGGGTTCTGCACAGCCTCCTCACCGGCTTTGCTTCAACCTATTTCGAAATTTCCACACACAAATCGAAGGCGTTATGAATACGAATATACAAATACGAAGATGATTGTGTATACGAATGAATGAATACGTACTATGAATTCATGGAAGTGATCTTCTGCAGCAGAGAAAGAAGCTAAGAAAGTGAGGAAGGCAAGAAGGCCAAGCAGAAGGGTAAATGTGGAAGCCTCCATTGCTTTGTGAATTAACTTGTAGTAGCAGCAGTGGTGATGGTGTGAGCTTAGACTTGTGAGGGAGGACCTATTTATATATTTCTGGATTTAGCGGGAAAGGGAAGAACAAATTATCAATATAACTTTTTTTTAATTTTATATTTGGAGGGATTGCCCATGTAAATTAGGTTTGTAGGTCAAATTGGACACTTAAGATCTTTGGGACATATTAGTCCAACCATAAAGGGAATTGGTTCACCCACTATGCCCTCTTCAACCAAGTTTGAAACAAATGGAGACTCTATGCTTTGAGCATGTCAATTCCTTGTGACTCTCAAGGGATAGAGAGTTATGCTTTACTTGATGTGAACAATCGAAAAGCTCGATGGTCGGAAAATGTTAACTATTGATCGTCAAGTGTACTTTTATGCCATACCTTAAATTTAGACCATTTCTTTAGACTAACGGAAACAAACAACATAATATGCTAGCTTGTATGTAATATGAGAAATGATCATTGTCGTTCCTGTTTCATCATCTCCATGCATGGAGAGTGAATCACACTACCACTTGTCCATCATCTATCTTGCCTTGTGGACCAAGACACTTTCAAGCATTCTAAATTTTCTCATTCACCCAATTTTTTGTATTTTTCTTGTATTGTTCAAACCTATAAATTATATAGGGAGAGTTAAAGGGAGGGGTTGAATTTTGGGTTGATTTGGTAGGGAGGAAGAAGAAGAAAGGAATAATTTTTGTTGCATTAGTTGACTAATTTTTTCAGTTATGAAATTCATGCAACAAAAATCCACCTTTGGAATTCCATCCATGGACATAACAAGTTTCTTACCCTTATCACCTCCACCATCTTCGCTCAATAATTTCAATCCTCCTGCTTAATTATTCGAACCCATATTTCTTTTTTATTTTTAAATTATTATTATTAAGGAGAGTCAGTTGAGATGGTTTGGACACATGAATCGAAGACATACAGATGCTCCAGTTAGAAGATGCAGTTGTGAGAGTGAGACAAAGGCTCATGACAAAAGGGATCGATGAAGTCCTAGGAAGACATTGAATGACACTTTTAAGAAAAGATATAGAGTACTTGGAGCTAATGGAAGACATCACAAAACCGAGCGCAACAACGTTCTATGATTTATAGACCCGACCTCACTTAATAGGATAAAGTTTGGTTGTTCTTGTTGTAAGGGAGGGAGGAGGATTCGAAATTACTGCAATAATTTACGGAATAGGGAGGTTTCGAATCCGAGATACATAAGTGGAAACCCAACACCCTATCTATTAAGATATTGGACCACATGTGATTCGAATCCATATTTCGTATCTCCATAAAATTTCCCAAAATGTATTCTATGGATGATTACCGTACAAAACAAAAGGGTTGAACAAGATACCTCGAAGTGTCACTCATTAGCTGAAAACCTTAGTTCTTCTTGAGTAAACCATTGATTAGTGTGGCTAATCCCATGTTTATTAAAACTAAGATTTGTTAGTTAACCCACAAGGATTAAAAGTAATAAGTTCCGAAAGCAAAGTAGGATCACAGTAACACCCTTGAACAGCTTCACGAAGTTTGGATATTTCTTTGCTGATTTCTCTTTCAAAGTGTTTAGTGTTTGTTTAAACATTATTCAATGCACTAATTAGCTTGATGAGTAGTTAATCTTGTGTATTTCTTAATGATTTGAAATGAAGTAGGTTCTCTCCGGAGTTTATTGTAGCAGAGAGGATCTCCGTCTTGGATGCTCCCAGCCAATTAGAAAAATTTAGAAGAGATATATTAGGTAGCCTGCCAACTGACTTTGGAGCAATCAAATCATCTATGATTTTTCGGTTCCTAATCCTAATTTTAGAAACTTAGACTATGACAAATAATACATTTACTCATGTTGCTATTCATTGTCGTTCATGAGATTTGAACTCACAGCCTCCAAAGTTTAAATCGGAATGCCGTTAGACTGAAGACATGTTTGAAAATGTTTTTATAATGGGAATTTTTATTAGCATATCAAAAATTTCGTTAGACAATTCAAACTTTCTATAATTAGAAAGAAAAATACACTTGTGAGGAGTGTAGACTGAAATTTTTGGAGTGTTAATAACAATTCCCTTTATAATAACTAAAAACGCTTTCAGATCTTCAAAACGCTTCTAACCATGTTTGGCGTAAAAAGTTAAAAGTGCTTATGGGTTCAATAAAGCACTTGACAAGCACTCGAACTGGAAGCACCTACTATGCCTTAAAAGTGCTTTTTCAAGAAGCGCTTGCACTTATATTAAAAATTGCAATATACTTTTAATGGAAGCACTTTTACAGAAGTACGTCAAAGAATAAGTGCTTTTATAAAATAAAAAAATAAATAAATAAAAAAACAGTTCCAAACGAGCCCTAATCACATGGGGCAACATGAACCAAAGAACTAATACTTTGATCAAATCCATTTAACAAAAAAATTGACTAATTATGAGAGAAAAAATACCAGACAACAAAAATTGGAAGATACATTGTCCAAAATTTTGTGCCCAAAAAAATATTACTGAAGTTACAAGCCTGTGCCAACTCTCAAACACACTGAGGAACAAGTAAAGAAAAAACTGTTGTTGTACACTGCCCAACAAGAAAATAACGGCACAACTGCTAACAGAACCACCGCTGGCGTAAACAGCTAAAAAAAAATATAAAAAAAAAACAGTATAAAAGTTTTACTGACAAGGGAAACGCCAGTCTCCTTCGATCTCTTGCCTTGCTGGATCACGAAAAATTGGACAGCACATGAAACATCATAGTAACTTTGACAATCGTTCTTCAGACTTGAGCTATCTGCTGTTTCAATGTCTGCAACACCTTTAGTTTGGAGCCACAGATCCTTAGAAACTCAGACAGCACCGTACATTTCCCAGTTATTAGCTTCCGTGCAACATCAGGAGGACTCCAAGACTTCAATGCTCGGGAAATTCTATCACCGACCTCTGTGTCATCTACGGATGAGATATAAGTTTCTAGGATATGGAAAACCTGCCCAGGGCCTTCATTCTGTCCTTTATTCTGCAAAGGGGAGAGTAGAGTGTCCAAACTTTCATCCTCTGGCCTGTTGATCTGTTCTCTTAACCATTTCATAACTTTTTCCAGAGTATTACACAGAGACTGGACAGAATCCCGCATATGGGACAGACTAGAATGATCCACAACTCCAGTTTTCTTCTTCTTCTTTCCAGACGGATGAGATGACCGAGTACAAGATTGAATTACAAGAGCGTGCCAGGCCAAAGGTTCTGTAACCAACTGAACCAGAAGTGGAACATCAACCCAGGGAGAGCTAATTAGAGTCTCCATCGAGCTAACTTTCTCCGAAACATACTTCTCCAACAGCGAATCCACACAGTGCCATGCTCGAGACAGACCTGCATCACCATTTGCTTGCCCAATTTCATGGGAACTCAAGTTCCATGCATTCAGAAACACAGAAAAATTTATCCAGTCAATCAAGTCCGCACCAAAGACCTGCAATAAAAGTTAATTTATCGAGTCAATCAATGTCGTCTGATACATTGTTAACATATGGGTGCTCTCACCATTATGCATGTGGGTGTAAATCTTCGCAGGAAGAAGAACATAATGCCAAAATGAGTATAGAATAAAATTGGTGTCGCAATACTACCTCAAATGACTTTAGGCCACTAGAGACCCCCAAAACCGCTTCTATAGCATCATTTAGTGTGAATCCCAACATTTTTGCATAGCGCTCAAGCAAACACTTAAGTTCTGAGGGGACTTTAGAGCCAGATGTTGTTCCATTGGCCTCGAGATTTTCTTTGAGTGAAGTTGAAGCATTCTGTATGGACAAATAAATCATCCGAGGGAGAAGAGACTTCCTCTCGATAACTCTCCTTACATTTGCTTCCCTTTCTTTCACCTAAATTTGGTACAATCAGAAAAAAAGAGAAGAAAAAAAAAATTGTATTATAGAAGGCAAAGAAAAAACTCAAAAAAAAAAGTAAGGTGTCATTGACACAGGGTAACTTCATGGAATCAACTTCTCCAAATCACATAAAATCCATTGTACAAGAAAGAATTTCATACCGAGTTCTCTTTTGGACAATAGGATACTCCTTCAAAAGGACCTGAGACCATTGATAAATCTCAAGTCAGTTCTAGAAACTATTATCAGAGGCAAAGACAAGACCAAAAACAAGACCATAGTATCAAGAGCATGAACATATATACGATAGATACTAATGCTCTACTCTTCAAAAATTGAACAAGAATCAGGCAATACAATTAAGATTGGCGAAATAAAAATTGCCCTTAGTTCTGTGAATCCAACACTTAATACATTCCAGTTATGCAATGTATCAACAGGCCAACAATTGTTGCTCATATTTTTTTTTGTAGCAAATTTGTAATGACTAATAAATAAAGCTGGAGACATGGCCCATGTGATACTGACCTAAAAGATAGTTTCTTTCTGCAGTTGGTGTCCACCATGGACGGGACTGCAAATCTTCATTGAAGGTCAATGATTTGGATCCAATCTCATTAGAGAGTTCAACAAAGTGAACACCGCATTTCAAGCTCTCAAGAACAGTCTACAAAAAATGAACACAAACATGTTAGCTATCATATGAAAGTACATGCATCCAATGAAAAATTGCAAACAAAAGTTACCTCTTCATCATCAATTTTATCTGCATTCTGCTTTAACTGTAGAATGGGTCCTTCAACCTTTGCCACTAGATACTGATTGGATTGTTGTAGTCTTTCTTTAAACTGGATAAATTCAATTACCTGGAATGAAAAATAGTTTATCATAATCAAAAGTCTAAATTTTGATAAGGCAGTATCTATAGAGAGAGAGAGAGAGAGAGAGAGAGAGAGAGAGACGTGTATCATGTGTTATTAAGAACAAGGTAGTGAAATAAAGAAATGCATAATGATAAATACATTACGTACTTTTGAGTAATTTCTATGACGATAGGCAAGAAATGTAAGGTCTGCTGATTCTCTTAAGTGGTCATCCATAAACTTGAGATAATCCTTTAGCAGATTATTTAGATCTGCCCATAGGGGAGACACCAACATCTGGGGTAAAATATGGTGTGAAACAGTTTCCATCAAGATATTTTTCACATCCAATGATCGGAACCTAAACAAGAACAAAACAGAAGGAGGCACTGACACAAATTTAGTAAATGTAACATAAACAATAAAGCCCAGTCATAGCCACTAATCAGCAAGTGATTGGCATGGCATAACTGGACCAACAACAACAATCTTAGGCATAATAAGTTCAAGGTTACAAGATTAATTGTTATTTACCACTCATAAGCTAACGAAAGGGCACCTAAGTGGGAATATAAGTGCAGCAACAATATCTTGTACTCCCATACATATCTGCAAAACAAACCAAATTAATAATGTTACATAAGCACATAGAAGAAAGATTTCTATGGATACAATAATGCAAAATATTCTCCACGGATACAAAACCATGCACAATTCAATTAACAAGGTAATAAGATCTAAAGCAAATTATCGTGTTGATTAAGCACATTAAGCCATAAAGCTAAGAAAATGCATTAAGACTCCGTTTGCTCAACTGGAAACAAAATCTTGTACTGACATACACATTGGTACCATAGTGATTACGATGCTATATGTGACAGAAGATCAAGAAAAGAAGAAAATAAAAATTCGACTTGATGCCATGGTGCACAACATCAAGTTAAAATAAATAATACCCATAATAATGATACTAAAAATAACAGGGGACCCTCACTTCCGAATGGTCAAGCCGAATTCCAATACCATAATTGCTTCAAAATAGTAGCCGAAATTCCTTGTACGCCAAAATAACTATACCAAAACCAGAATGGGTGTGAGACCAGCCTCAATAAGAGTATATTAATAATAAAAAAACTTACAAACTGAAAATTGGCTTTAGTAAAACAAGCCAAGAAATGCGTCAAGTCACTACAGAAGAATACGTTTGTAGATGTATGACATACCTGAATCAACGCATTGCATGCCATTGAGAGCAGCTCCTCACCATGCATACTCTCTTGTGAATCCAAGTCCTTCGAAAGTGGAAGGTTTTGACAATACATCTCCACCATCTGCAAAGCAGATCCCTCAAGTTCTGAAGAAAAATGGCCAAAATTAATATTGTATGACTCAAAGGACAGCTTAATAACATGTTTTTATTGTTACACTCATGGTAGACGCAACAAGTATACAAAAACTAAAGAAAAAAAGGACACCAAGCCAACATTCAAGAAGAGCTACATTTGACTAGGCACCACCAACCAACTGAAAACTAAATGATGTGCACACAGCCTGTGAAGATTAACACTTACTGAAAGCCTCCCACAAACTGCATCCCACTAAGGAAATAAACAACACTTAAGGGCTTAAGAATACCCTGTGGAAAGCCAACACTCTTGCCTCCTCTAAATTAACATCAAACATACAACTGCAACTAATCACCCATCCTGTCCTATCTACTACTTTTCATCTGTTACTGCTCACAGAAAAATAAGACCATGGAATGTGACAAATGGACTTGGTCATATAATATGCAAGCCCTACATCCATGCTATTTGCAATCTGGAAAAAGTTTGTGAAAAGAACACTCTACGAAGACTCCCCACATCATAAATCATCGCAAAACTTGGTCTAAGGCCCATAACCATCATAAATCATCGCAAAACTTGGTCTAAGGCCCATAAATCATCACAAATGGACTTGGTCATATAATATGCAAGCCCTACATCCATGCTATTTGCAATCTGGAAAAAGTTTGTGAAAAGAACACTCTACGAAGACTCCCCACATCATAAATCATCGCAAAACTTGGTCTAAGGCCCATAACCAATCTCATCGAACATCAACTTAGAGAAATAATACCACCACTTTCAGATACGACTTATAAGAGGTATTCCTTAGGCACGTCATAAAATGAAGTTGAAGAAAATCAACAGATACAAGATTAAGAGTCGCACCACCCACAGGAAGTTTGAATGTGTTCCCTATCAATTCTTGAAATTTAAAGAGTGTTATTGACTGCCCAAGAACTTTTGTTGGAACAGCTGAAATGGAGTGAGAGCTTTCCTTTAACTTCCCCAGCAATTGTGCCTTCTTATCAGGCGTTAAAACTTCAAGAAACATCTCGACATCATAAGTGAAGCAGGCCAAGTGACCACACCTGAGGTTGAAAGTAAATTAAACAACCAATTTGAAACTGTAGTTTTATAAATTTGGTTACAATGAAGTACATATCATTATCAGCAAGCCTACATTTGTAAACAAAATGACTGCAGCTTTATAAATTTTGCCAGGTCATTAAAGTTAATAAATTTTTCAGAAGTGAACAAACTTCATCCTTCTAACCACATAATGAACAACACAAGGAATACATAAATAGCACACTCAAAAGTGAAAACTGTAGAGAAGATGGGAAATTCGTAATATACCTTAGAAAGTACTGGACTAGAGACTCCATTAACTTCTCAGCATCCCCTTTGCCATGTAAGTGCCTCCTCCTTTCAATTTCAATATTTGCCAAGTATGGAGACCTTAGAAAATTATCACCGATGTTTTCTAGTAACTTCTGTACAAAATCCGATGCATTTGACATGCGAGAATCAAACTGCAATCCAATAAGCAAAAATCAAATTATAAAGAAAACATTGGCTCTGCTAGAAATATGGAACAGACAAAATATAACACAGAAATAGAAAGTCAAATTAACTAAGGACAAACATGAACCACTCAACTCTCTAATAGCAAAAAAAATAAGTTTGTACCACTTCATCTCCCAAGTTTAAAATCTTGCACTCAATGAATTTTGGAGGATGAAATGGATCTGTGTTGGCCATATTGCACCAATTTCTGTCATCCTCCAGCAAACAACCGAGGTAATGTAGGAAACAATCCCAATCATCAGGACTGCCAGATGAAAGAAACAATACTAATAGTCAAAATCTCTGTAATGAAAATAAAGTGAACCGAAAGACAGAAAAGGCACATCAAAGGCCCTGGATAAAAACAGGCAATCAATACTTGAATAACTTATCCTTCAGGATACTTAAGTTCACTGTGCAGATAATGTGCCAAATATCAATAAATACTACTGTGAAATATATATGGAAAAGGCTTTCTTAAAAGAAAATATGGACAGGGTACTGATCCAGAAGGCATAAAAATCAGAACAAATAAAAGGGAAGGGGTATTGCCTAGCATGTCTTGGATGCTGCTAAGAAACATCACTAACTTGAATGGAGGGCATCAAAACCCCCTCAATTACTTGAAATAAAGACAACATCAATATGAAATTATGAACATATCCCATATAGACCATACGATTAAAGGCAGTCAAGAACAAACTAGTCTTGCTAATACTTGAAGATTATTTTCATAATGAAAAAAGTTGTCACAAGCATACCATAATTCTAGGATTTTTTGAAATATGCTGGCAGCAGCAGTGTAGTCACCTGCCCGAGCATGAAGCCTTCCCTGTCAACTTAAAGTCAAAGTGGACAAGTTGATAAGAAAAGCAAACAAGTGGCAAAGAACCATTCAAGCTAGTAAATACAGGAGTTAAAAGTTTTGACCCAACAAAAGAGACTCAAACAAAGTAAAATAATTATATGCAGTCGTATATCCTATATCGAGGCTTTCATTTGTATGCAAATGAGTTATTTCTTTAGATAAAACTAATTTATTCATCTATTCATAACTAACCTTATTAAACTAATTCCTAGGGAAAGCAAAACTTGTTTAGCAGTTTAATTTTCACAAGCATTATATATTATTTCAAAGCAATGTTATCCGTCTGTCTTCCTTGAAAAGAAACAAAGGACAAAGGGAAACAAAATGTGTTTTCCATAGAAGCTTCAATATCAACAAACAATAAGCTGATGAATTGCAAATCTCAGTACTGAAAAACAGCAAAAATAAACTCTAATCCAATCTAATCAGAATAAGATGACTGATACCATTGCAACAAACCAAAAGGATGCTTTTGGACGACTTTTTCCAGCACAACTTCTTATTCAAATTGAGTTTGATATCTTTTTGTATTTGCACGGAACATATCTTGTTTCAAGATTCATCCACTATAATTCTAATTTATTGGATAAATTGAATTCAATAATAGACGCAAGTTGGCAAACAGGCACACCGGTTCATCTTTGTTACCAATTTGATATGTGATCTCAACCTCTGAATTCTCAATGCGTTTTTCTAATCATTTTCAAATTGAGTCGTTTTACTTTTTTTTTATTTCTTTTTCTAGTTAAAACTCTTCGTAAATAAAAGAAAAAAAAACTGACAAAGACACGTGGAAACATCTGTGAGTACATAACATAGACATTTAGATTCAAATCCGAGCAGTAGATTACTAATGGCAGAGCCTCAAGAAATGAAAGCTTTAGAAAGTACCTGTATGCGTAGCTTATCAACTTCAATCATCAAAAGCGATCCTAACTTTCCAGAGAGAATTTCCAGAGCATCCCCATATTTGGCTTGTTGTTCCAATATGGAAACATAGACCATAAGAGCTGAAGCCAAGTACAAACTTTTAGCACATGAATTTGAGTTGTCCACCAACATAAAATTACGATTCAACATAGACCATGACAAGTAGTGAAAAAAAAATGTATACCTTCAGGCTCATGCAAGCTGTGGGAGGCAACGTGTTTCTTAATCAAACCTTCGGCTAAAGCTAATAGCTTCTCACTCCCATTGCCACAAAAAACCTAACAAAAATTCAAGCCCATAACATAAGCAAATGCATAACGAATTTTTCTTTCATGTTTTCCCATTTGGTCAACGAGAATCAAATTTGTATACATGTAATGAGAATTCGAGTAGAAAGATCGTAGTTTTAATAGGAAACAAAACAAATTATGCTCCGTGCTTGAAAAGGTTTGTCACACTGATAATCCTTTCTACAATACACAAAAAATGGCGCAAAGAAAGCCGGTGTTACCTGTAACTGGATGCTACACACTGCCCATAGCAAAAACCTCTCCTCCCCAACAAGCTTGTACATTTTTATAGCTGTCTGATACAAACATATATAATGATAAATTACACGAAAACAAAAGATACAACGACGAGGGTAAGTAGAGAAAAAGAAACCTGTTGCTGCTTTACAAACGAGTATTCGCGAACATAGCAGTTGAAGAGGCCCATCATGAGCTCCAAATTGTTGGAAATTTTTCCGCAAGCGTATTCGTAACAGCTCGTAGCCATTTCCACTGGTTTTACAAACAAAACAGATAAGAAATTCGGCAATGTGTGCATTCTGTGTTGCCACAAGAGATTCAAGAAAGGTAAAATGTATATATATATACTGACAGTGATCGAGCCGTTGGAAGACGATTTGCAAGGTGCTGAGAGTGAGATCGTCCATCAAAACGGAGTCGTTTGAGTGCAGAAGCTCCTTGGCGTTCAGGCAGACCGACAATGCCTCGTCGGATTTCCCCATCCTATCCAAGACGAGAGCTTTAAGCGCCTGCGAAGTGAAAAAGCCGCCGAGAAAGTTAGCGGATTTACGAAAATACAAAGAGCAAAACGACGTCGGATAAGAAGAGGGGGGAGCGAGAAATTACCAGGCAGTAGGGCGAATTGGGGTACTTGGAGAGGAGGCCGGTGACAAGCTTGAGAGCGGTCTTGAATTGGCGAGAATCGATGGCGTCCCAAATGGGTCGGACCCGGCGCTCCGGTATGCCTCCGGCCAACCCGAACTTGGACGCCATTGGAGGTCTGGCTTTTTGGGGTTAGTGAGATTGGATTGAAGAGAGGGAGAGAGAGAGAGAGAGTTTGGACACTTGTGCGCGCTACTTTGAAGCTTTGGAAACGCCCAACGAGTAAGACGCGAAGTATAGAAAGTAAACGAAAACCTAATCTGAGTGTTTGGATGCGGTGTTAGTGGAGTCAAAGGTCATAAAATTATCCGAATCGGATCCATCCTGCTTAGGATCCGAGTACTGTTCTCCCGTTTCGATGTTTTATTCTTAGTTAAATTATATTTTCATACATCAGGTTTTGATTTTATTTCAATTCCTTATAACATCTTTAAAATATTTCACTTTCATACCTTAAGTATTATTTTATTTCAAAATAATACCTCTATTACATTTTTCATCCATTAATCCGTTAAATACTGACGTGGATGCCACATATATGTCAAGTAGCTGCCAAATGTCTGTCACGTGGCAAAAATAATAATTTTTAAATTTTAAAAAAAAAAAAAACCTGAATTTTTACAAAAAAAAAAAAAAAAAAAAAATTGAAACACTAGCGACCCACATCTGCAAGAAGAAGAAGAGGGAGGAAGAAAGATAGAAAAAACCCCCAAAATCCCACCCGAGCCATCTCTCCCAAAAATCCCCCATCACCCACCCCCGAAAATCTCACACAAGATTAGGCGGATCTACTACAAAACTAGTACAAAAATCATCTCAAAGTCAAAGTATTTTCAAAATTCAGCCGCACTGAAAATCACTAGATCGCAGAGGAAGGAGAGTCGCCCAGGGAGAGGGCCCGGGGGGGGGGGTTGGGTTTTTTTTTTTAGGAAAACTAATGAAAATGACTTGAAAACTTTGAGTTTTAATGATAAGAACAAAATAAAGGATAAAGTGAATAATACCATGCTTGACTTTTTAGTGTAAAAATATGATTTTTCGTTAAAGTGAATAGTACCGCGAGCTTTTTGTTAAAACTCCTTTTTTTTTCCCCTTCTTCTGCTTCTTCTTCTTTTTTTAAGGGGGGGGGGGGTCGCTAGGGTATTGGTTTTTTATTTTTTGTGTGTAAAAATTCAGGTATTTTTAAAAAAAAAATTTTTTTTTTTTTTTGCGGCGTGGCAGACATTTGGCAATCACGTCAACATTTAACGGATCAATGGATGTAAAATGTAACGGAGGTATTATTTTGAAATAAAATAGTATTTAAGGTATGAAAGTGAAATGTTTTAAAGATGTTTTAAGAAATTGAAATAGAGCCCAAACCTAAGGTATGAAAGTGTAATTTACCCTTTATTCTTTACTGGGCAAAATCCCTTTTTGATGTTTGGGTTCTGATAAAAGGAATTGGATCCGCTCAGGATCTTATTGTTTGGAACTTAAGGATCAATTCATCTAGACCACACAAATTTAATCCAACGGTCTCTATTAACTCATTTTTCTAATCACCCTACAAATTCAACAACTCTAATTTCTTTTATACACCAATTAGCGGTCTAGATGATTTGATCCCTAGGCTTAGGACACTAAAGTCTGGAGCAGATACAATTCCCTGATAAAAGGAAGATTTTATTGTAACCTCAAATTAGTTGTCATTTAGTACTACGGTTTAGTGGTATTTCTTTTTACTTGTAAGTAAGAGATTTAGGTTCGATTATCAGCAAAAACTAATTTGAACCACATATTGGTAGCCCATTGTAAGGCTAAGTCCACCCCCCTCTCTTAATGTAGATACTATTGTTTGTTCAAAAAAAAAAAAAAAAAAACATCTAGTCATTTGATGTAGTTAGTTTTTTTTTTCTTCATAAAAAATGGATTAGTGTTGCGAAAATTAGATAACCAAAATTAACCTTATTAAGTCTCAAATTTTAGTGCTCGCAAGTATACGAATCAAATGATAGTATAGCTTTGAAGCACGAATATCGTCCCACAGAGGTCAAATTGATTCTAAAAATCTTACTAACTAAATTGAAACAAATTATAATGGAGATTAACCGGCACAAATAAAACTTGTTAGTTTAATTATAATGAATATGCAATTGTGGAACGTGTTCATAACATACAACTAATATGAGATACTAAAAATGAATAATATAAAATTGAATGAACAAGGAGGTGAGATTGTACGCCGAGAGGACTCGAAGATGCCGATGCGGGAATGTCTTGACGTCAGGATTGTACATTTTAATTCTAAGTCCTGAGAGAGCGCAAAATAAAATATAAGTGGACCAAGTTGATGTATATATAAGTAATACTAAAACAGATAATCTTTAACGTACTAACCTCAGGTTTAGAAAACTCGTATAACATAATATGTAATAGGTTTTTCGAAAACTCCAGTATGCCATAAAATTTCATTAAACTATATCGTATATAATGTGCTTAATAATAGCACAAAAGTATGCCAGCACGTGCCTATCTTGGTGTTTGAAGAATATTACGTGTCAAGCCACCTCTGCCAAATTCCAGTCAAGTTTCCCACTTCTTCAACTCCCCAAAATGCCGCTCAAATATAAGACTAATTACTTCCTCCTCCAACTCCTTGCTTTTCTCCTGTTGGTTTGGTTCTGGTGAAAGGAAGGAGATGATGGGCTCTGAGAACCGGGGCTCCGACGAAGCCCACCTCCACGCGCCGAAAGAAGAAATGGAAAATCTCGTCCTAGACGATCAATCGAACGGCAATAAATCGTACTTGAATTATCGCAGCGCCATGTCGTCGCTCTCCGATACGATACACCCTCTCTCGTCGTCGCCGTCCTCCTCCCAGATCGTATCCGAAGTCCCCGCCACCACCGCCAATACAACGCCACCTGCCGACGCCGATCCCCTGTTCGTTCCCGCACCGTACCGCGACCTCCGAAACCCTAGCTCGACCCCGGACAACACCACTTACATCGACCCGCCTTCTTACGCCGACGTGATCTACAGCCCCTACGATGCCGAAACCGCCGCCGAAATCCATGGCATCGAGAGTCCTGGTAAGAGCTCCGACAACTCGAGCTCGTACTCTCTCTCGCGATCTCCGTCTTCCACATCCGAGTACATCAAAATCACGGTCTCGAATCCGCAGAAGGAGCCGGAAAGCGGGAATTCGATCGTTCCGGGAGCTAACAATTACGTCACGTACCTGATCACGACTCGGACGAACATTCCGGATTTCGGCGGATCGGAATTCGGAGTCCGGCGGCGGTTTCGGGACGTGGTAACGTTATCAGACCGGTTGGCGGAGTCGTACAGAGGGTTCTTTATACCGCCGAGGCCAGACAAGAGCGTGGTGGAGAGTCAGGTGATGCAGAAACAGGAGTTTGTGGAGCAGAGAAGAGTGGCATTGGAGAAGTACTTGAGGCGATTGGCTTCGCACCCGGTGATCAAGAGAAGCGACGAATTGAAGGTGTTTTTGCAGGTGCAGGGGAAGCTACCCCTGACATTGACCATTGATGTGGCGTCTAGGATGCTCGATGGGGCCGTGAAGCTTCCGAATCAGTTGTTTGGGGAGAGTGCTCCGCCACTGGCGCTTCACGAGGTGGTTCAGCCTGCGAAAGGGGGCAGGGATTTGTTGAGGTTGTTCAAGGAGTTGAAGCAGTCTGTGGCTAATGATTGGGGAGCTTCGAGGCCGCTGGTGGGGGAGGAGGATAAGGAGTTTTTAGAAAAGAAAGAGAAGATGAATGAGCTGGAGCAACATCTCATTCATGCATCTCAGCAGGTAATGTGTACTGAAGTGATCATATCTGTGTGGTTTGTGAGTGTATGTTTCACTTTAGAGTGATTAATTGCTTTGATTTATAGGCCGAATCACTCGTTAAAGCTCAACAGGACATGGGAGAGACGATGGGAGAGTTAGGACTAGCGTTTATTAAGCTGACCAAGTTTGAGAACGAGGAGGCCTTGTTCAACTCTCAGAGACTGCGGGCTGCCGACATGAAGAATGTGGCAACTGCTGCAGTCAAAGCCAGCAGATTCTATCGGGAGTTAAATGCTCAAACCGTCAAGCATTTCGTAATTTTGTCACCCTTTTGTTTTTCATTGCATTTTGAGCTATAAGATTGGTTTGGTTAGTAATGTTTATGTATGTAGTACGTTTTCTTCAGCTGTTTTTCATTGTTACTTTAGAAGGAAACCCATCAATTGTATTAATGATTGTTCATACTATGCGTATTGCAGGATACATTTCATGAATATCTTGGGCTAATGTTAGCTGTCAACGGTGCATTCTCGGATAGGTCAAGTGCTCTATTGACAGTGCAGACTCTTCTATCAGAACTGGGTTCACTGCAATCACGGGCTGAAAAACTTGAAGTTCAATCCAATAAAATTTTTGGTGGTGACAAATCAAGGAATCGAAAACTAGACGAGTTAAATGAAACCATAAGAGCCACCGAGGATGCTAAAAATGTAGCAATCAGAGAATATGAGCGGATCAAGGTACCATTGTACTTTTGAAATTATTTTTAATATACTACTGACATCAGTAATCTTTCCAATTCACGGTAATTAAATATGTTAGTAGTTAAGAAATCTCGTAAACTTTGTATGAACTTTTATGTGAAGGGATTTGCATCCCAAATGCTCGAGTGTTTGGTCTTGTGGCTCCTGCCCGTGTTTTAGATCCACACGGAGTCATTTCTTTTGTTAAATCACAGGTTTCATGTCTGTTTCCCTGTTTTTCTTCCATGTTATGTGTAGCTGTCCCTTTTTTATGCTTTGCGTTAGTGACCTTAAAATGTGTCTAGCCTCACTCCTTTCAAGGAATTTACTCACTCTGATTGTAAATGTGATAATCTCGCAGCATTCAAGCTCACAACATTTTTTATGTGCATGATTCACTTAGTGTTTGATGATCATGGTATTTGGCCATTTCGTTCACTAATTGAGATGGGTTATAAAAAGCTGCGGGAGTGGAGTGTTCCTTATTCGTTTGTGGACTAATATTATGGCTGTCGAAATTGCATTTACGTAACTTTTAAATCCTTGCATCTCTTGGCTTGTCTCTCTGGTCTTGTAATGTGAGGTCTAGCCAGAGCTTTGCACCTATATGAGGGCTTAGTTAATCTTGTGTGCCAATTCCATCAAAGCTTGCAAGTTGTGGCAGCCAAACTGGGTGTTTGAGGTGAACATTGATGTTAAGTAGTTTAGGTCTCGGATGTTATTCGTTGTTGCATGTACAGGAAGAACTACATGCTTATAGAAGCCTGAGTTTCTCTCTTTGAAAACCATGTTTTGGGAACATGAAACTGATCTTTGTGTTATTACACCATGTCATGATGTGTGTATATTTCAGTTTTCTATCATGAATTTTTGCATCTTTTTTCGCCCTTAAAATTGCCGTTTTCCCGTCTATGATAAAGGCTATTCAAAATTTCTCTTGTTTTGAATTCTCTCTTCTAGTGAAACTTGAAATTGTAAACTTGTTTCCCTGGCCAGCTAAAATAACTCTGCCCAGTTGTTAGTATCCTCACGAGAACTTAGAATAATTTGATTTTGATGAATGCAGGAAAATAACAGGAGTGAACTTGAAAGACTTGACAACGAGAGGCATGCTGACTTCTTAAACATGTTGAAGGGATTTGTGCATAATCAGGTACTTACTGCTTGCGTTCTTGTTCACCTAGGATCGTTATAGCTCTCTAGAAGAGTCTTCATGTAAACTAATTTCGTTCTTAGGTTGAGTTCATCTGGGTGTTATGAGATGGATAATCTGAAAAATGTTAGACATAATTGCGTCTACTAATGGCTTGTCATATGCAAGTCTTCGGTGTAACACATTGTTCTGTATCATGAACAGGTAGGATACGCTGAAAAGATAGCAAATGTGTGGTCGACTGTTGCAGAGGAGACCCGTTCGTATGCAAAAGAGAGCCCTTGAACCGTGTGTTTGTAAATGAAATTTTCACTTTCTTTCTTTCTTTACATTTTAATTGATACCCGCTTCAAAGTAAATTGCATTGCATTCATAAGAATAAAAAAAAATGGAGCACCGGGTAATTTACAAATTTAACTTTCCGAAAGTTGTATGTATTAGATAGATAATCGCACGATTTTAGAGTTGATGCTGTAAATTGCTTGCTACTTGTTTGATGTGTGGAGCTTTTTAATCCATGAGTTTCTGAATGCGAGTCGGTATTCTGCTCTCAACGGTTGTGGGTTCAATTGTTTGTGTGCTCATTTGCTAATTCCTTAGACGTGACGTAAGATAATTTTGTGATATGAAACCTAACAAACGATGTACTCTTTAAGCGGAGGATGTTTATATATCTTGGTTTTTGCTTTTGGATTGATGTTTGAGCCTAAGCTCAAGGATGTGCCCTTTGGATGATTGGGTTTGCTTGGATTCTTTTTTATGTACTTTTCCATCTAAAACTAGGTGTACAAGTCTGGCTCTGTGCATGACGTCTTGCTTTTAGCGTTTTTAAAACCGCACTTGTATTCCCTCCCCTCCCTTCTAGCTTGGAAAAAAATGGGAGAGGAGAGAATCTAGATCCGGAGAGATGCATCACTTTAGGTTTTAAGTGCTTAAAACCTAAAATCGATGCTCGAATTGATTGACCCTTTACTTTCTTTCGTGAAATTTGTTTCAAATGTTGAATTATAGTTAAGCAAAATAAGTAATCAAATTTCTGGCTCATGGAATTAAAAGGAAAAATTCAAATACAAATTGCCAACAAACAAACAAATTAAATTGCAAATATCTCAAGTAATGAATAATATTCCTTATGTAACAAAAAATTCTCTTTCTTCTTCTTCTTCTACTAAGCAAACCCGACCCGAGGGAGAGCGATACTGTGTAGCTACGCGGTATGAACGCCTACGGACTTGCACCTACATGCTAGACACGTGACATCATGCTGGCACCCGCCGACGCAAACGAAGGGGCCCCGCCACCGAAAATCGAAGCGATGCCAGAACCCAACGGCTGCGTTTCGTCCAGGAACAGATCCTCAGGATCTCTGAATGCGCCGTGAACACACACGATCCCAACTCCCACCATCACCGCCGTTAGCAGCAGCGACAGCACGCTCGTCACCAATATCGCGATCAGCGTCGCCACGCCCAGACCGAACAGCGCCTGGGTGTCGGAGAACGTGCGGCCGAGGATCACGAGCGGCTGCTCCGACGATCGGCGCGAGTAGAGGAAGATCCACGCTCCGGCGAGGGCGACGAGGGTGAGGAGGGAGAAGGGGTGGGAGATGAGGGAGTAGGCGAGTACGACTGCGAGTACGATGAGGTAGTTGACGCGGAAGTAGGCGGCGTTCTTGCGGATCCGGGAGGCGGCATCGGTGAGCGAGGTGGGTCTGGTGAAGGCAGTGCGGTCGATGAGCTCGGTCCAGGGGCGGCTGTTGGAGAGCGCGTGGCGGGATGCGGCGGAGATGCGCGTGAGGAAGGGGCGGAGGAATGGGAGTGGGTTGGTGCCGGACGGTTGGGATTGCTGGTGAGAGGACTGTTGGGACGAAACTGGGATCGGGGAAGGCGAGGACATTGGTGTAAATACGATGGAAGTTCGGGGTAATATTGGAAATTCGGAAGAACGGAGAGGACTGAAAAAAGACTGTTACGACTTTTCTTTCTCAGAAGAGATATGAAGAAGGGAGGGCAGGTTTTTTGGGTGGATTTTGGTAAAAGGGTTGGTTTTATAGGATTTGGGGCGAAGAATCTTTGGCCGTTGATTTAGGGATCGACGGTGGTTATTATATTGGATGGATGATTTGTGTGTTTTTGGCATGTGGCTTGCTTTGCTTGCTCAATCCGTTAAGGGAAGCAATCCAATAGGATACAACCACGTGGACAGACTAGGCCTTTGATCATGAGCACATTGAGTGGTGCATCATCCGAGCAATAAAATACTATCACAGTGACGTTTTCGTAAGTTAGTTACCAAATGTGGCTAAATTAAATTTGACATTTTGCGTCGTGTATAGGGTACAATGGTCCTTTCAATCCATTTTATTGGTTTCTGAGCGTACATCCAATATTGGTTTAAACTAAATGTTACCCTAATTCTAAATTTACTAGCTCAAAGACTCGTAGCACTGAAGCATTTCTTAAAAAAACTCTCGAAAACTTTAAAAAGTTACTACATATAAAACAAAAACAGACTAAATTTGATTAAGCCAGAATTTGGAAGTGCTTTTAGTTTTTGTTATTTTTAAACTGTAAACGTGATTCCTATGAACGCAAAGGGTTTAGGAGGGCACACAATAAAAGCAAAACCCCATTTTTTTTCTTTCCAGAGTCTGAAGTGGGATTCCACATCTTTTCTTTCACGGTACCAGCCGTCTCATTTATGCTTTTGACCAAAGCGGAAACCTCTTTTGTGGGCTTTTACTTTACTTCATTGTCCAAAACTAAATAAAGTCCATTCCTCCAAAAACCCATTCAACCTTCTCCTCTTTCTTATCCATTCTAT
Organism: Pyrus x bretschneideri; assembly: GCF_019419815.1. Lineage (NCBI taxonomy): Eukaryota > Viridiplantae > Streptophyta > Magnoliopsida > Rosales > Rosaceae > Pyrus > Pyrus x bretschneideri. The sequence goes on along the minus strand of NW_025999787.1, from coordinate 9,228,151 downwards.
TTAACCAATTTAAATTTTGCGCTCGGACGTGAGTTGAGTCAGTATTTAAGTACAATGGTATTATTAGTAAACTAGATAGTTTGATATTATTAGCAAGTTAGACGGTTAATTGTTAAGAAAAAGAGAAGTTAGTGAGAATTCGCATTATTGTGCAAAAAATGCATAATTATTATCCACCATTGCAATAAAAAGTCATCTACGTGAATTAGGTTAGTAGATCAAACTTGTTTTTTTTCCAAATGTTTAAGCTTGAATTGCAATCCAATTATTCAAAATTAGAATGATTGTGATGATAATAAAGCTCAACTCCCACTACACGAAATTAGAATAATTCAGAAATACTACTTTGTAGGGAATGAAAAATAAGAAAAAGTTTGCAGTTCCAAAATTTAGACAAACGAAAAATGGGTAATCCTGAACAGATTAAATAGGTAGACTAAATTTAATAAAATTAATGATGAAAATTAATAATTAAATTATTATTTAAATCATAATTAACATGCTTATTTTTTATTAATTTAATCCAATTAGCATTATCCTCAAATATGGTTCAAAAAGTCTAAAGGCAAAAACTGCCTGACTCTTTCCCGTCTTCGGTCTTCATCCGTTCCCCACACGAACCGCGTTCTTCCAGTCACCTTCCACGAACCCCCAAATAATATTATTCAACTGCTTCTGCTTTTAGCTTTTGGATTTTGGCTTACTGCTTATTACCCAAATCGAAATTCTGAAATCCAAAAAATTAAAACCAATTTTCGTCTCAATTTCACAACCCTAAAAGTTTGTCTTCACTGAAGCACAAAATCAAGCACTTGGAGGGCACTCTCTGAGACTGCAGTACAATGGCTGAGAACGGCGAAGAGAAATTGTTAGCTATGGCGCGCCACATAGCCAAGACTTTGGGCCACAACGATAACATGGCCGACGATATTTTGCAGATTTTTTCCAACTTCGACGGCAGGTTCTCTCGCGAGAAATTGGCTTCCGACGACGAACGCACTCGCAGCTGCGCCGCCCTCGAGCTCTCGCTGAAGTCGCTGGACCGTCGGATCTCGCAGTATGTTGCTGCTGACCACCCAATCTGGTCCTACTCGGCCGATTCCGCGGCGTTTCTTGACTTGATCGACGACCTCATCGCCACCATCCGGGACTGGACTCCCATGGCCGACGACCAGTCCGTCGGGGTTTGCCTCGCGCGTGCTGAGTATCTTATGCGGCAGGCCATGTTCCGGCTCGAGGATGAGTTCAGATCCTTGGTCGAACGCGGCGGCGAGTCACGAAAACTCAATCGCGCGTTTCGTGGCGAGTCAAATGGCGCGTTGTCGTTTGACTCGGGAGACGACGAAGAAGAAGGGGAGGAGGAGGTAATCGGGGACGGTGAGGAGCACCAGATCCCTACTGCTCAGCCGATCGGCGACTACGACATCGTGATCGATGCGCTGCCTTCTGGAACCATCAACGACCTCCATGAGATTGCCAAGCGGATGGTGGCGGCGGGGTTCGGAAAGCAGTGCTCGCACGTGTACAGCAGCTGCCGGAGAGAGTTCCTGGAAGAGAGCATGTCGAGGCTAGGCTTGCAGAAGCTGAGCATCGAAGAGGTTCAGAAGACGCCATGGCAGGACCTCGAGGACGAAATCGAGCGGTGGATCAAATCCGCAAACGTCGCGCTTCGGATTCTGTTCCCGAGCGAGCGTAGACTCTGCGATCGCATCTTCTACGGCCTCTCCTCCGCCGCAGACCTCTCGTTCATGGAGGTTTGCCGGGGCTCGACGATTCAGATACTGAACTTCGCCGACGCGGTAGCGATCGGAAGCCGATCGCCGGAGCGATTGTTCAGGATTCTGGATGTGTTCGAGACTCTGCGGGATTTGATGCCTGAATTCGAGTTAGTGTTTTCGGATCATTACTGTTTGTTTCTCAGGAACGAAGCGAATACGATTTGGAAAAGGTTAGGGGAAGCGATCAGAGGCATTTTCATGGAGTTGGAGAATCTGATCAGTCGCGACCCTCCGAAAACTCCAGTTCCTGGCGGCGGGTTGCATCCGATCACTCGATATGTGATGAATTATCTCCGTGCAGCATGCCGATCGCGCCAGACCCTCGAGCAGGTTTTCGAGGACAGTGCTGCAGTCTCTCATCAGCCCAAGGTTGATGATCGAGCTTCGTCTTCACCCATGTCGGTGCAAATGGCGTGGATTATGGAGCTTCTGGAGAGCAATTTGGAAACCAAGTCGAAGATTTATGGGGACTCTGCGTTGTGCTGTGTTTTCATGATGAACAATGGGAGGTACATTATGCAGAAAGTGAAGGACAGTGAGTTGGGATCGCTTTTGGGCGATGATTGGATCCGAAAACACACTGCAAAAATCCGACAGTACCTTGTGAATTACCAGAGAAGCTCATGGAACAAGGTGCTTGGAGTGTTGAAGCCCGAGAGTGGCTCATTGTCGCCAAGTGCTGCTGTGAAGTCCATGAAAGAGAAGCTCAAGTTGTTCAACATCTACTTCGACGAGATCTGTAAAACGCAGTCCAATTGGGTAGTTTTCGACGATCAACTCAGAGATGATTTGAGAATTTCGCTTGTCAAAATCTTGTTGCCAGCGTATCAGAGCTTCATCGGGAGGTTTCGGAATGTTCCCGAAATCGGGCGGCATGACAAGTACATTAAGTATACTAGTGAGGACATTCATGCTAAGATCAATGGCTTGTTCCGCGGCGGTAGAGGATCCGCCGGCGCTGGTGGTGGCCGGAAGTGAAGAAGCTAAAGCTGCTCGGGATGATTTGCCTTGTATGTGTAGTCGAAAAGAAGTTCACAGAAAGTTTTGTTTATGAATTGAAAGCTTTGTAATGTAGGTGTTTGTTTCTGTTTAGTACAGTGTTATTTTTTGTTCCCTCTTTTTTTAGCTTTTGTGAATGGAAGCCATGTTTTAGTACTTTGATTGGAAACCATCTCTGGTAACTCGACGTCGAAGCCGAGATGTCGATCTGGAACCACTTTTTCCTGTTCGAAAATCTTCCCAAGCTAACAAGGCTTCGTGCTTTGCGAGGGTTAGGAGGAGGAACGTCAATAGTACGCAGTTTTAATTTTGCTTAGCAAAGAGATTGTTTTCATGATTCTAGCTCGTTTGACAAACAAATGAACCACCTTTCCTAGATAATTACATATAAATCAAGTGGAAGACCTTACAATGTATGTGGAAACTGAAATCATGAAGGTATATGGAAGTGGAACTTCTTTACCAGTATCGATCATCTGCCCGATAGGGATGGTCGGACCGAGTAATCAACGGCTGCGATTGATTACGATAAGCAAGCTTGGGAAGCACATTCTTGTCCAGGTACTTCGAGAGGTACTGGTAAGTTGCTTCCACAAACCCAGTACCACGGCAACCTCTTTTTTGTTTCCACAAAACCTTACAAGAAAGAAAATAAATAAATTTAATATCGATGTTAGCCGCATGTGTAGTCACATTGGTCAGAGCATACATTCTAATCTATGGGAAATGTGATTCAAACTTGGGTGCACACGGGTGAGCACATTGCCATGACTAACTGGACATACCCATGTCCGCAATATCAATGTAATTCTAGACTAAGAATTTTCGATGGCTCATAGACATCTGCATACGCAAACTTGCTCCCTGGAAGCAGTGACTAGATTTTGGGCAATAGTTTTGCAAGCTTTTGGTTGTATATCTGGGAATCTGAATTCTCATCATCTACACATCTTCTCTTATTTGTATTCCCAAATTTTACAGTTACTTGTATGGGAAGGCAAGGTAAGGATGCGTACGATAGACGTTTACTCTGATCCTCGTAAAGCGGAGAGACTTGTTGGTTTGAGGTCGCTCGTTTTTGTATGGAAGGCAACCAATAGGAGGAAGCACTGCTATTACCATTTTTCTGCATCCAAGCTCATACAATTCCTACAACATATAGATCTACAAACACTTGAAGAAAGCATTCACTTGGAAGAAGTCATTCACTAAACAAACAAATCGTAGTTTGACATGTGTGCACAAATTGGTATTTTTCGTGATTTTGATGACTTATTTACGCATACATGTCAACTATGATTTTCTACGAGGAATGACTACGCGAAGCTACCGCAAACTGGTGTTCTTGTGAATATATGCTCCACATGTTTAAGATTTTTCTGAAAGCTCCAAACTGAAGCTATGAAAAAAATACAGAATCCATGTGACAGGGATTGGAATTTACGTCAATAAATATATGCAGCTTATTCAGCAGAAAAATCTTGGTACCTGCACTTACTACAACCAATGAACTACTAATCAACTTCTTTGCCTCCTTTTCCCCTTTAATCCCTCAACTCTCACTACATATTTCTTGGACAACACAATCTGCTTCGAAAATGTTATGATCCCGGCTCCAGCAGCGGTTATATCATCGTACCCAGATCCAGCAGACGCCGTTGATGGGGTGGTTATCCGAAAGGTTGGGATCTAGAAAAGCAGGAACAGCTTGGTTGATGATTAAAGTGGATGCCAAAAAGTTAGGAACTAGTTTTCCACTAGAGAATCTGCCTGTGGGAATTTGGCCAGGAAAGTCTTTGCCATAAGGATAACGGTTGCCTTTGAACAATGTTTCGAGGTAATTGTTGTTGCCAGTGCGACTGTTGAATCACCAAATGTTAGAATTGCTGGGAATTTTGGTGCAGGTTTTGTGGCATTGCATGTGTTGGAATTGGAAATCTGCACTAGTAGAAGAAGAAAAGACGACGAAATATGTTGTATAAGAATGCAAAAATGCTACTGAGAGTACTTCCTACTCAAGAACTGCTCAAAGTTAAGTGTGCGACTCCGTATGACGACCTCCTTCCCTTCTGCTCATACGGTTCTCAAAGCAGATGAGGAAGGGTGGGCAGCAGGCACCACGAGCCCTCTGTCTCACATATCTATCCAAAAGCAAGTGTAGTTCAACGGTTCCATCGAATGCTCATTTCTCTAAGCAAAGATCATGTGAGTGTGCAGTTATGCTTTGGATGAAGAAAAACATTATGAGACTTAATTTGTTTAACTTTTAGTACAAATTTAATTTCCAAATTAACTAGGCGACGAGCATCGCCATAATATTTCATTTTAAAAAATTCATTTCATTACTCTCTCGTCAATGCGCTCATTCTATATAAGATTTTTTTTTTACCAGTCACTTACCACCAATGAAATCAAAGAATCACATTTGAGACCTTGCCACCATTCCCTACTAAATTCATTGAAACTCGGTTTTTCGAAACCTAGAACTTAAATTGTTATCCACAAGATGTGTAGCTTTAAACGGCAAGGTAGTCCTAGGGTTGGTTGAGGCCTGACCTTTGCTAACCTAATTCAACTCAAATGTTGGGTTGGACTTATGGAACAAGTCACCTCACGAACTTGGGCTCTATTGGGTTAGAATTGTGTACTCTTTAAAGATCAACTATATCAAAGATCAAGAAGAATATAAATAGTTCTGTAATTTTATTAGTTATCGAATAAATAAATAAACCATGTAATTCATTTAAACATTAAAATTTTGATAATATTAACAATATGATTAAGCGGTTTTCAATTTAGTTCATTTTTTGTATAATTGATCTTTAAAAGGTGAATTAAAATGTAAACGATTTTCATCGTCAACATTGTAAAGTGTAATTGAGAGTCAAAAAGATAGAACGAGAAAGTCCTATTGAAAAAGGTCGGTATTCAGGAGCATCTCATATGAGGGGCTTATTTGGTTTTCTTGTAGCAAAGTAGTTGAACTAATTAAGGTGTAGTGGTATGCAATATTAAGGTGTAGTTGAACTAATTCAAGAGCAATATAAGTAGTTGAACTAATTAAGGTGTAGTGGTATGCAATATTAAGGTGTAGTTGAACTAATTCAGGAGCAATATAAGTAGTTGAACTAATTATTGCTAATACCATTTATTTTTTTTAGAATTGTTATTAGTACTTCCAAAATTTCATTTGGCACTTCTCACAAGTGTATTTTTCTTTCTAATTATATAAAGTTTGGAATGCTAAATAAGATTTTTAGAGTGCTAGTAATAATTCCTTTTTTTTTTCTCAAAAAAGAGATAGGCTAGGAGCCAACGTTATAGGAATCCACATTTAGATATTACTGTCACGTATCGTTACTAATTTACATTTCATTAGGAGTGTATGATTAATACTATTTTTGTAACATTGTATAATGATGTGACGGTTGCACCAAACTTATCATGTTGAAAAACATCTGAAGCCCCAATTATCGCAAAAGTTAACCCTAACCATAAGTGCGGAGACAAGTGTACTACTAACAGACAATTTAGGTTTCTGAGAAGAAAAGAAAAAAAAAAGAAGCCTTACAGAAACTGGAAAATGTTCACCTGCCCATTTCCAAGTTTCATTTTTAATCTTCGTATAGCATTTGCTCTCAATCCTTGAAGATCTTGTATATGGGAATTGCTGCCGGGCACCATATTATTGCAGGTCAATTCGCATCTCTGCTACTTAATTTTATGCTCAATAGTCAATATGTGAATCGTTTATGCGCTGTCCGGAAACATGAAGCATAGCTTACAACATATTTTAAAACTGGTAGTTGCAGTGACATGTTTCAATTCAAACTCAATAAAATTTCAGCATACATGCATCACGATACCGTGCATATATATATATGTACACACACACACACACTATTTCACATGCACGGGATATACTGGCCTACTGCGGATTCATCAGGGATCAAAAGGTTTTATAACGATTTAATCTGCTGACAAAATCTTCAGTATCTAAAAACTATACTTCTTAAGCAGTATGCATTGCTGATCTTGATGAAGTAAACAACTTCCTGTGGAGATATTTGAACTAACAGATATTCGCCAGATCAAAAAATTTTGGTTGGTTCAGACAAAAAACAAAAGTTCTGGTTGGTGAGACAAAATCTCAAGGTGAGAGAATTTTCAATGTGATCGGCACATGAGATGGTACATCATGTGTCATTATACAAATGGTGAGATTTGTGTATTGAAAAGTTAATAACTTAAAAAATAAAATTTCCCACCACTTACATAAAAACACATGATGTACCACCCGTATTCTCGTCACAATAAAAACTTTCTCCTCAAGGTGTATGCCTAAAAGATCGAGCAGCCTTTTTCTAATTAGAAGGAAAAGGACAGCAGCTTATAGAGCACATCACTTTGGAAATTGGACTATGTAAGGATATTTTTTATTTACAAAATAATGTTCTTCCAGGATTTAGGATAAGCTTGAGTTTAGGGTTTATGTTAAAAACATGAACAACGATATATATATATATATATATATATATATATATATATAAGTCTAAATAGTGTGAAAATAAGCCATTCCAAAGTTAAACCACTTTGTCATTCTAAAAAATTTCGGTTCTATATAGCAATTATGCATCTCACGTACATAGAAATCTTTTAGCGTTAATGTAATATGAATGTACATAAATCAATAGTCAGAAATTATTCCGCCGCAACCGTAGCACAATTCAACAATTATTTATCAAAGTCATTGCACACTTATGACCCCGATAAAAGAAAAGGCCAAAGAAGATACATTTTGGTGTCAGTTGGTCATATGGTGTTTCTTAAGGTCTCCGTGGGTCTTCCATTACCACTTTCTCTAAGGCAGTCCCTTATCAACTCCTGTACAGCCTTTATGGATTGGCCTTTGCATTTAGAGGTTGCATCTTGTTTTAACTCTTGTTTTTTATGTTTTGGGTTGATATATCTTGATTAACTTTCATGTCCCTATCAACTGCAAAGTCTGCAATCTCTCTCATCTATTATGTTTTCGTAGTGCTTAATTAGAGCTGTGTTTGGTGTGCTTTACTGTTACACTATCACAAACTAGTGACCCCTCATGTCCATGTACCATGGCTTCCATTTCTTCCTGGCCCTCTCTGAGCTCTCTCCAATAATATCATGTAGTTCGATTGGAACAGTGCTTCATATGGCATTTTGTACACTATTTGACAAAGTGATTTAATGAGAAGTGGACAGGTCCTTGAGTTTTTGAGTGCTGCAGTTTGAGAGGTGCATGTTAAGAGATATTTGAAACTAAAATCAAACTAAAAATTTAAACGTCACACTGACTAGCTAGTTGTTTAGTAGGTCTCTGATATATTTGAATTTTTTCTCTATCAATTAAAAACCCTAACCAAACCCCCCCGTATCTAAAAGTTAGCCTTTTCTTTTCCCATCTTCTATTTAGGGTTACTAATTCTCTATGAGAACTCAAAATACAAATTGTTGAAATTAAACCTCAAGTTCCTGCTACGAGCCTCAGACCACAAATGTTGATGGGTCATTAAGAAATATAAGGCATGCATGATGAAGATCTTAACAATCCTTCATGATTTAGACAGTTCCAATAATCGAGCATTTACCTAATTCTCCTTAGAAATCATGTACATGACATGACTTGACATAACATGACATATATCCACCAAAAGCTATTCACGTAAGTTAATTTCCTAGATAGTGTGACACATTTTATTTGTGTGAAAATATAAACATCGACTAAAATTCAAACAAAAGCCTGTATTATCAAGGATTCATATGTACATATTCAGCTATCAAATGTACAAAACTAGGTTTTAAACTTTGATTGAACTGCCAGACACTAGCAATTGATGGATTAGGTTTGACAATTAGATCAAATGTACGCACTTAATTTACATATAGGAAAATACAGAAATTAGGGTGTGTAATAGTGGCAAAAAGAACAAACAAGAAAAAAAATCAGCTAGTTCCACCCTTGTATAAGAATGTCCCATAAGATATTATTTCCTAGTTATTCGTCTTGTAAACATAAGTACACCAACTTTATACGTAAATATGTGTGCCGCTCTCTATGTATATTAGAGTATAAAAATTCATTTAGGCTATACTTTCGGTTACCAAAATTATGAATCTTGGCCTTTGCAATACGTTGTATATAAAATCCAAAATATTTCAATAAGATTAATCTTAATTATTCCATGAACAGCAATAAAAGGAACTGAAGAATCACTTTTTAGATTCTTGGCACTTCTGATTGGTCGATCGAGACTTGGATGCACTGAACTGAACTTGAATTCTACCCATCCCTAAGATTTGTATGTGCATCAAATATTGTAGCTTTTGAGCAACAATCCCACAACAATGCCAGCTATCAAATGCGTGCCTAGAGATAATAACCACTAATTAACTAAAATTATATTAATGAAGCATTAGTTATATAAGTTTTTGGATATGTCTTGGAGGTGGTGGGAGCAAGTACAAATGAAAAAATTTTCAATGTGTCCTGGAACACGGTTTGATACATTAAGTGTTAAAATATAATTGGTTAATTTTATTTTTTTTTAAAGTGTTTAACCAATTATATTATTACACTTGATATACTGAATCATGTTTTCAACGTATTGAATGATCTCTCAGTACAAAGAAAAGTTTAGGGTAGTAAAGTACTACGGTATCTGTTAGGAGCAGAGGCTTCAATGATACTCCAAAACCAATGATGATCATTTAACAACTATGTATTAAGTCGTGTTCTCGACACACTGAATAATTTCTCGATAAAAAAAGAAGTTTAGGATAGTAATTAAAGTACTACGGTATCTGTTAGGAGCAGAGGCTTCAATCGTACTCCAAAACCAATGATGATCATTTAGCAACTATGCATTAATATATCAAACGATTAGTAACCCTTGAATTATATATAAAACAAGTCTTTGATTATATAAATTGGACTTCCACGTTGGCTTCAGTGTAAGGACAGACTTGCCTCACGTTGTTCAATTATGAATAGCCATTTAATTTCAGTACTATTTGTGTACATGTTGATCAAATTAGATTCAATCGGGACTGGAATTTCATGCCTCGTGCGTCCCTTATTTGCAAACCATTATTATTGTAAATTTTGATTAAGTTAAGGTCGGTGCCTAAATAAGACCTCAGTGCCATGAAGCTTCCTAGTCCAAGCTGTTTCAAGTGGCAGATAGAAAATGCCAATATATAAAAAAGACACAAAATTACAAATTATCCACACGAGCAAAGACAAATACTCTAATCAGTTGTCTTGTCATATATTTGGCTAGGGTTTAAGTACCTTACTGACTAGAATATATGGTCTTGTACTTACATATTGATCTGCAGCCACCAACAAAATATTTGATGGATTTGAGATCGCATTCTACGGGTGAGTCCATTTTGGCAATTGAACGATAAAAAAAATTGATGGATTTGGCATATAATGTAGGAGTATTTTTAATGTGAGAAATATTATAAACGTCAACATGAAAAAAGTGCGCATAATTTTTTTGGATCAAAACTCAATCGAAAAGCTAAAATTATAAGAAAAATGGCGGAGCTGTTCATAGATTGGATGATGCCTTGGACCTGTTCTTATTCTTCAATTGCTTTAGAACATATAGAGTATAACCATATAATTTTAAACTCGGGGCAAAGATATAAATCCTACCTCTGCCATTGAGAAGAAACAAACATAGATGATGGGAGAGCGAGTAAAAATATGTGAAATATAACTATAGCTAGTAAAAATAGAAACCCATTTAGATTTTTTAATTATCATTATTTGAGATTTAGACCCAAAAAACATGCAGTTTGTTTGCATTAGTAGTTGATTTAATATTTAATTGTAACATACCATGGATTTTGCAGTGTTCAAATATATTAAATTACTGTGAGTCACTCGAGGTGGACTTGCACTAATTGACAAAGAAAAAATTAACATTGATCTTCGATGCTATAAATATTCCAAGATTGTGTTGATTGTATGAATGTGTGTTAAGCCTCCTATGAATTATGCATTTAATCATTCTTAATTAGTCATATAAACAAATGTATAGAACCTAGTTAATTAGGTTTTAGGCATCCCGCAACCCCATTGTGATAACTTAATGGGCGATTATCAACATACGAGTTTTTGTTATGGTCGGTTTCTTATATTCAATCCAAATTATCAAAAACGTAAAACCCAATTAAATTTGAAAGGATTGAAAGGATAGGTTGTCTTGCTTTGTTATTTCAACTTGTTCAATAATCCTTATTTGTGTAGTTTTTCTTATTAAAAAGTTGATGGAACAAGCTGTATGTGTTGCTGAGCTTAAACAAGATTTCAACCGAGCTTAAGACTCCACGTTAGTATTTGCTCAACGATGAAACAATCTTTGCAGATTAGGTCGTAATTTCACTAGAGATAATTCTCCACTAGAGCGGGAGTGATGTTCTTTTGGGTGAGCATACGCAAAAGTTAGCTAGTCCTAGTTCTGTCCCTAACCCTGGTTGTGACTAGTTTGATGTAGATTGAGTAGTCGATTGACCTATTTAAGTAAAGAGAATAAGCATAACCCTAATGCCTAGGTCATGGACATAGTATTTAAGATGCTAGAATGGCATACATCTTATATATAAAGCCAACACAAAAGTTGAACAATGCATTTTGTGTTACCAAGCTTCAACAACCTACACAAAAGGTGAATAGTGATTGTTGTGTCTTCAAGCTTCAACAAAAATATTTAGACAAAAATGCCCCCAAGACAAAAACTTCAAAGGTATCCCAAAATAATGCATTAAATAAGGCAAAAGCATTTTTGTCATTTTAACAGTGTTTTTTTTAATAATTAATTTTGGGCCACACACCCTATTTTACTTCTCACACACCTTTTTAATTTTCGACCGTCGGATCAAATGAATTGAAGAAGATCAACGGACATAAATTATTAAAATGTGTGTGAGAAGTAAAATGGGGTGTGTGGATAGCACACCCCTTAATTTTTTGGTACTGTCACAGCCCGACCCATGAATAAAGACTATTCACAAGCTAGGGTGTGAGCCATATCTTAGCTATAGAAATAAATTCTACAACCAAGATATGGTGGAAAATAAAATAAAATTATTACAATTACACCATCCGTGAACAAAATCTTACATAAAAATTTATTGAATGCTCAGCGGAATAACTATGGTGCACAAATTAATTCACAACAAAATGTACCAATAAAATAATAATTAAATTGTAACAATTCTTTCAAATACATGAAATATATGCAAATGAGATGGATGAATGTACTCACTCCCTTCTAATCCCGTCAACACATACCTAAGGCACCCAAGCATGCACATCCCATACCATGCTTATACCGCCTGGCTTTGGATACGTTAGAGTATGAGTTAACTCCTGTTCATCCCTTAAACCCAATTTTTTAAATTAAACTCTCAGTTTCCACTTTATTATACAGGCACTTCCTGTCACATTCCGGGCCGGTCCCTCACCATATCCCGAGCCCGACTCCACTGTAGCACTATATTGTCTGTTTTGGGCCCCTACCACACCTTCATGGTTTTGTTTCTAGGAACTCACATGAGAACTTCCCAGTGGTAGAGACGTTGGAACACCGAGGAAGGAGAATTAAAGTTCAACCATTTTAGGATTCCGGCGGGTTTAAGTTAAATTGGAGTCCAAATTGGACTTGGTCACAGGTATAAAATTTTCTCTACTCTTTGAGATCTTCATTTCTATAAAATTTGAGAATTTTTAGAGATAGTTAAATTTTCCGGCGAATCGGGGTGGCCGACCGCCATGTGCGGCGGCGCGTGAGCCGAGTCACCCTTAACCTTTCTAAGCTAAGTTTGACACCCCAATTCCATAGGTGAAGTCCGATTGATGAAATCTCATCGTTTGAGCATAGTTTTGATAAATACCACTACTTGAACATTATATGAATTGACGATCCGACCGTTGGATCGTCACCAAACTTTAATACATTATAGTATGTAATATGTGAGGATATTAGAAATTACAGATTGGGAATTTGAGATACGGATCTTCTCGAATTGGATTTGTAAGTGCGTAAAATAAAACATTGACCGCCATTTGAATTGGCAATTGGCGGAGATCCAACCGTTGGATCGTAATGAAACTTTAGTATGATGTTTTAGAAGAAAATTGTGGATTTTTGGAAGTTACGGATCGGAAGTCCAGGTGCGGATCTTTCTGATTGAGTTACGTAGGGTTGCGGACCCTATCGTTGATCTTTGACTGACAGTTGACTTTTGGTCAATGAGTCTCAAATCATTCTAGAACGTCATTAGGAAGTGTTTTATGTTATGTGTTCTATTGATAAGATTTCTGCGACATGACTGAATAATTGTTCTAGGTGAGGATTGTTCATGACGTCTCGATATTCGTGCTAAGGAGTCGTAGCGCGGACCTTAGGTGAGTGGGTCTTTTCCTTTTATCGTATGTATATCATTGATAGTTCCACAAAATACTTTTAAATTGATTTATGCATTTTATGCCATGTCATATATATATATATATATATTTTTGTATATTCTAAAATACTATGATATGATTGAGTTTTAGATTGCATTATGGTATAACCATATGCATATTTACCTACATATAATTGTTGTGAATGCCTTGAAGTGCTATGGTGAACGCGGGACGTACAGGTAAGTTCAAGTGAGTTTACAATATTATTTGAAATGATTGAGTTAGGACATGACTATATTAGTGTTTTGTGCAACTCCGACACTGTCGTACAGATTGATTTATGAGTTGTACAAGTTGCGTTAGGCAACTTCGACTCATGGGTTATCATGGATTGATTTATGAGTCGTACAGGTTGCGTTAGGTAACTCCGACTCGTGGGTTACCATAGACTGATGAACACTTGATTTATATTGTTGTTGCCGATATGTAATGATTTCGAATATTCTTGGATTTACTATTGATTTACATTTGATTTCATACTTATATGTAGTATGATTTCCTGGAACCTATACAGGTATTACAACGAGGGGTTATATCGTTTAAAAGGTATTTATTAAAGCTTTATATTCAGGCCCACTCACTTTTGTTTTTTTATCCCTCCAGGTTCTAGTAGCAAAGTTTTCGTATCGACGAGGATTTGTGGCAAGTCTTAGTATTGAAGATTACCTTCGATGGTATGATTTTCAATCCACTATACTGTACTTTACTTATGCTCTGACGTCACGTGTGAAATGATGTCATTCCCGCTCACAATGCACTCTCGTGTTTAGACACTTTTAGGTTTAAATTTATTCACGTATTCCACATCACCACACTTTATGGTTTCGTCACTTTCCAGGTATCAGCCAGCACATCTCAATTTGGGGTCCTAGTGGACAATCCAGGTCGAGATATGTCACTTCCCCCGATGCCTAATTGTATACTCAAGCCTTGCACCCTACGCCTGACATATACAAGGTTCAATATTTTATATTCAAGGCAAACTTTAGCCCTTGAATATCCTCACAACTCAAACACTTTACAAAGCTCAACACAACTGAACTCTCTTTCTTGCTTTGCATGAATGTTTATGTATGTACCATGTAACAAGGATATCAATAATCACATGCTCTATAATATATGCAACACTAATCAAATTGTTAGTAGCCAAAATTATATTATCAATAATATATAGTACGAATAACACACAACAATCTAATTGAGAAATATTACTTTACCATTTTACTCCATCTCTCTAGGTGATATTGATGCATAAATCCATTTGAGTTCCATAGAGCAATTTTGTTGGGTAAGCTCTCATGCATTTTCTGGAATTTGTCTCTCCTCCCCCCCTCCTTATTTTACAACATTCTCAAGGGAAGTAAATGGATATTTTCGATGGTTTAGTGGAGTGCTTCTCATGGCAATGATCTCAAAATGTAAATGCATAAACAACACAAGATTTAAGTGGTTCGCCAAATCGATTACATCCACTGAGGTTTGCTTTCATTGTATTTCACTATATATGAGGGACTTACAAATACAATGAAAGATGGCTTAAAGCCCTTACATAATGTAAAGTAAATGGGAAAAACGAGAAAAGTGATCTGGGAAGGAGATAGGGTTTTTTTATTCTTGTTTCCCCGTGTGTTGTTCTCCTCCCCCGTTCCTCTCCTCCCTCTGCTTTTATAGATGAAGAAATGGAATCCTCCATTAAGCCTTAAGGACACGTTTCACTTTGTTTTGCAACACTTGGACATCTTGTAATTGGAAGCAATCATTCCCATGCATGTGGATAAATACTCAAAAGTCACGTTTAAAGTCTAAGGGATATGAATCCCACCTCTTCAAATTTTGGAGGGATGAATCATCACCAAACATTTAACTCTTAGATTCCTAATCAATACAAACTTGTCAACTCACCCTTAAGTAGACTTCCACCTTCACATTTAGAGTGGTGAGTAATCACCAAACCATTAACTCCTAATGTTACAAACTCTCCACCTCATCTTTGAGAGAAAATATCAAGACAAAATTACTCATTTAGTCAAACCTCAAACTCTCAGCCCTTTGTGGGGAAAATCAAACCAAACTCATTTAATCTCCCTTCTCTAATTCAAACTAAAATATCTCTAATTACATATGAACATGAAATAGCTAGTTTTTGAAAAGGATTTTACATTGAGACTATTTTACATATCGAAAGTAGGTTCTTGCACATAAAAACAATTACACACACACACACACACACACACACACACACACACACACACACATATAACCATTTTTTTTTTAAATATGGGGTATTACAGGTACATTTTTAAAAAAAATTTAATTTTTTAATTTAGTGTCTCACAATAGGCTGACAATAATCTAATTCAATTTCTCTATTTTTAAATACGTTCAAAACATCTTAAGAGGTGTGTAATGTTGGTTATAAAAAAAAGGTCTTTCACACGGGGATAATAATGTGATTAAATTAATTGTCAAATGATTTTTTTTTTTTTAACCAAATGATCTTATCTACACTAAGGGGGAGGGGGGGTGGGCTTAGCCTCACAATGTGCTAGCAATAATATGATTCAATCAATTGTTTATTAAATATTATTTTCTTTATTCTTAATGTAAATTTTATATAGACCTATTTTATTATGTGAATCCAGCTGCTTTAATTGGTTTATGAGGGGTTTATTCTAGTATAATCTAAAATTATTCATTTACTTCAAATATTTGACTTTCCTTTTGTCAATTTACGTATATAAATACATTTAAAGCGTGTAAGTCGTGTATAGCACGCCATGATTCAAAAAATACCTAATGCACGAGCGTGAACGCGTGCATGAAGGCTAGTGAAGCATAATATAACCGTAAACGGAAAGATTAACCACAAACATGACTTTTATCTAATTTACTTCAGGTAGTGTTATGTAAACATTCAATTCATATGATCGAACAATAAAAAAATTTAAAAAATATGTGAAAGCTAAAAAAAGTGTGTAACTAAAAAGACACATGTTCTTGAAGACAGCTAGATTCTCTGGACTTTGTTAGCATAAGGTCTGAGTCTGAGTCTGAGATGCAATAAGTTCCTAACCAGCGTGCTGTTAACAATGTCACTGACCAATAAAATCTCAGCGATTCCAAAGCACATCGAGGCAAAGAAGTATGCTGCTTTCGGCTGAGGCCAACTGGACCAATGATTTGTCGCTGTGAGCTTGTGAAATTGCTCACCCGAGGGGAAGATTACCATTTTCTCATAAAATAAAAAGCTTGGTACTCTGCGATTTTCATTCCGTACCTAATCGCTTATAATTTCAGCATAAGCCAAAAGCCATTATTTAAATCTGTCGTTTCCAGTACTAATGCCTATATTCGCGATGGACTCGTCATGTTGTGGGAGCCACATCCAACTTCTCTTTGTATTTTTACAATTCTAAATATGCCCTCGAATGTATTTTATACGGTTTTGCTCGACGGTATACAGTGGTTTATAGGAAAAGTAGAAGAGTGGGAACCAAGCATGTCCTTGTGTGTTTTATCTCGGTGTCAAAATGTTAGAATTAGTTCTAGTACCACTCATTAATTTGTCCCAAATAGTATGAAAAATCAATAGTCAGAATTAAATTATAAATCTCATTAAGTACCCTAAATACTAGTAACTTAAGAGTTTTGTTTACTTGTCAACATAATGAATAAAAAGTGAGACCACTAGTAATCCGGACTATTAAAGATTTATGACAATATTTAATTATAAACCTCACTAAGTACCCTAAATACCAGTAACTTCAGAGTTTTGACATAACTATTAATTACTCATATCATAATCATATGGATTTATACTACAAAAACAGTAACAATACACCCAAATTATTGATTAACTTTGGCGTCCCCCTTGAAACAAAGAAACCCTAGCTATCTTAAGCATTCCCCAAAAGGCTCATTATCTCATAAGCACTTCCAAAAAAAACATATATGCAAGTAACCCCCCATCACTAATTGTTTAGAAGGCGGCTTAAGTTAATTAGCTCATGGAAGCAAGACCCACACACACAAGATCATACCAAAACAGAAAAAAAAAAAACCAAATAAATAAAAACAAATCAAAAGTCACCAACAAAGGACAATTTGGTCATTTCAAAACCAATCAATGCATACAATAATATCATGCACCTCTGTTATGTTCTTATGAGTACCAATTATTCCTATTTATATAACACACAGCTAGTCCAAACCTTCCATAGCATTCAAGCCTTCAACCCCAAGACCCCAAAGACGCACAAAAGAAAACCAAAAAACAAATCAAAATCCACCGGGAGAGCTCAAAAACCAGAGATGGGCAACAGTCTAAGGTGCTGTTTGGCTTGCGTACTACCGTGTGGAGCCCTAGACTTGATACGGATCGTCCATTTGAATGGCTACGTAGAAGAAATCTCACATCCTGTCACCGCTGGCGAGATCTTGGAAGCAAACCCTAATCACGTTCTCAGCAAACCCAGCTCCCAAGGCGTCGTACGCAAAATTTTGATACTCTCGCCGGAGTCGGAGCTCAAGCGAGGCAGCATCTATTTCTTGATTCCGTCTTCTTCTGTGCCGGAGAAGAGGAAAAAGAGTAAGAGCAACGGCATTAAGAAACCCTCAAAAAAGAGCAGCAAGAGCCAAAGCGATAGTACTGACCGTTACTTGACGGAGATTGTGACGGAAAAAAAGTTTACGTCTCGCCGGGATCGGAGGGCTGGCCGTGTCGCAGTATGGCGGCCTAATCTCGAAAGCATCACCGAAGACTAATATTTTATTTTTCCGGTGATGGGGACTTTTTTTGGGAGGGGTACATGGGTTCGTATTGCTTCTTGTGGATATTTTTGTTTTTTGTTCTTTTTTTTTTTCAGGTCTGCGTAGTATAACGGCAGATTCTGAGTTAAATTCAGTATTCATGAGGTCATGATCTGTTTGGTTCTCAAGAAAATCAAAGAAAGAAAATCATGGCTATATTGACAGAGCGAGAGAGAAAAAGGAAATGTTCGTAGAAATACAATTGTATTTACACCAAGTTTGTAAGTAAATATGCTGCTTCTTTTATTCTCTCTTTGTGATCTCATGATTAGTGTGGAAAAAAATAACTGGGCAGCCTATCTAGTGCCCAAAAGTGGGAAAAAAATTCCATCAGTTGAAGTGGTGTGTTTAATTTCAGCAATTTTGAGATTTGAAATAAATTAGAGTTTTTGAAATAGATAAGAGATCATGTCTTAACATATATAGTCGAATTTCATGTAGTCCATATAATTCCATATACTTTCTTTAAAAGTCAGCACAAGATGGAACTGCTTTCCATGATTGTCCAAATGAAAATTTTTTATTTTTTAAACAAACGATATTATTTACAGTAAAGAGTGGAGGAGTGAGTTAGCTATGTCTCCCAGTGGACTAGTAATAATATGGTTCAAATTCATCTTTGACGAGAATTGAACCTAAGATCTTACAAATAAAAAAATATACCACTAAATCATCGTACTAATTGGCTATCCAAATGAGCAAGTAACTTGCTCAATAACATTAAAGGCCTGGTGTACACTTATTATTAAGAAAAGAGAATGCTAGAAACGTCATTTTTTAATTAGGTCATTTTCTAAAATAGTAATTTTACATATTAAAATTATGAAAGTTTTACACATTTCTCTCCATATGCATAGCATGTGTGAGATTGCTAGTTGCCCTTTATATTAAGAGAAATACTAAACACACACCCATGTTTAATACTAAACACACGCCCATGCTCTTTATTCAATCCGTTTTAATTTTCAACTTTTTAAGGTTTTTTTTTTTTTTCATGGAGAGGAAAAGAAAGAATAACTAGTTATAGCTTGCCATGATACCATACTTCTAAGAGCATCTCAACCTGTTAGTAGAAGGCAAGGGAAAGGGCAAGGACAAGTGCATGTAAGTTGTCTTTGTTATTTACTCTGAATAGTACTTGCCTTTGGCCTTGCCCTTTCAAAATGGGTAGAGTTGCACAAAGACAATTACTATTCAGAGTGAATAGCAAGGGCAACTTACATGCCCTTGCCCTTACTTTTGTCTTCCACCAACTAGTGAAGATGCTTTTAGATTTAGAATTTAGGGCATACCATAACAAAGTCCATTGTCAATTAGTTTATGGAAGCACTGCCATATAAGTCATTATATATTATTGTAACAGTTGGCATACTAGTTCATCTACGCGGTATTGTAGTGCAGCTATATATACATACATTACTATATACTATATGCAATAATTGACATGTAGTCTTGCTGAATTTAGAAAAATGTTTTAATCCTTACCTAATAAGGTTAAGAGACGTGCATGCTAGCTTATGAGAGCGTTTAATTGGCCAACGAATGGAGGGAATATCGGGTAACAACTTTTGTAATACATATGAAATTCAATAGATTATACATTTTCTTTAAGTATAATGATTGTGAACACTACATTTATTGTTAAACCAAGCTAATGGATTGGCTTTCAAAAACCCTTAAATTAATCACAATAATAAGTCATGCAACATCTTCTTCTTATTCCCAACTTATAACATGGTGCTTGCCTCTTATGGGAGGCCTCCATTCTCAGTTGACAAAATTAGAACTCCTAATAGGCAATGGTAGAAACTTCATTAGTCGTGTAAATAAAAAATGATGTGTGAAAATTATCTGAAATGCATACACATGAGAGAGAGACGGGGGCCTTGGTGTTTGATGAAGGACATGAGCTCCAGCCCATATATTATTAATGGCATATTATCTTATTAGCATAAAGCCAAAAGTTTTGAAGGGCTCCATCTTGAAGCTACATATTTATAAATGCAAAACAACCTGGCAAATCTTCTTTGCTAAACCTATTTCGTATAACTCAGTCCTCACATGGATTCCCTCTTCCCATCTCTCCCATATAATATTATTCTTATTACACATCCATTTCTCAAACTCCATCCCATGATATATGTTTATATTAATGTTCTGGACCACAAACTTGTAGATCAAAGATTTCAGTTTAACCAGTTAAATTTGGAATATTTTTTGGGAAATTTCATGGGGAAGCATGTGAGTTGTGGGTTTGGACCAAAGAGAGAATGCCGTGCATTTAATCAAACACATTATATGGATTTGATTATTAACTGATGAATTCTAGTAGAAAAATGGGGAGATCCCAAGGAACATAGGCCCTTCGATTAATTGTAGCATTGGTTAAGACAAAAAGGATATGAGTTCACGGGTCTAGTCGCCAGTTCCCGGAGGAGAACTTGGGTGAATCCCTCTGGATGGGAGACATCGAAGTAAAATACTGTAATGGCTTTCTCTATGTATGTGGGGGTGAGTTTCAATATCATTAGTCAATGGAAAGTCAATTTTGCATTGTCCCAAACCTTAGTTTTTCATGTTTTGAACTGTAAGAATCTCAAATTAATTGACCAATATGAATGATATTGACCAATTTAAACTGCTAGATTCCCCAATATGAATGTTATTGATCGGGAGGTACTCCGTCTCTATATTTTTTGTGCTAAGTTGTTTTGGACTGCCTTTCTGAGCTTTCCCTAATTTACCTTGTATTAGATTTTGTTTTTCTTTAATGAATGTTATTCGGATTGACCAAAAACAAACTAAAACTTCTGTTCTTGGTATTGATGGCAGTATCTTATTGTTTAAAAATTTAGAATAAATGAAAGTAAATAGACTTAAATATCAACATGAAATAAAAGTGATTAGGGATCCCAAATTTTGAACTTGTTTTTGTTGTGGAACATAACTCAATTTTACGCGGTTTTGGGGAATCTAGCACATCCTATCTGTCCTGTCCCCATGAGTTGTTAAGGCCTCGACATCAAAATGTTCATGGGCCAATGGTATCAAGTGAAGCCAGTGGTTTATTTGCTTATTGCTTGCTTGTCCCTATTTTCTTATGTATTACCCCATAATGTTATCAGTTATTGTTTTGTCATGAATGATATATATTCGAGTTTTCTATGTCACCTTTTCTTTTCTTTTCTTCTTGTGGGTAGCAATATTCCATTTATTTGCTTGTTTGGTGGTGGCTGTATGAATATGTGGGATCCTGGTTCTCAACTCGTGCTTGCATTGCACTACATATAATTTGACAATCATCTTTCAATTGGCATTTTGCTCGATCTTGTCTTTGGGATAAAGTTTCTGTAGTCCATCTTTGCACACAGCCAAAGGGGTAAGATCACAATTTTAGACTTTATTTTATATATATTTTGACAAGTATTTTGACACTTTATTTATACCTATATTTAGTTTCAAGGTTTTGTCTCAACTTTGTGGATGTGGTTTCTTAGAATAAGTATGGAAAATTCGATGTTTATGAAGACAACAAATACACCAACTAGCAATTGTGTGTATTAGTTGTGCAGCATGCATGTCCTACAGAACATCGATTTGTACATGTTGTGTAAACGATTACTGAAACAACGGGATGAATGATAGAAGGATTACATACGTCAAATTCGTGAATATGAATTGAAAATTCAGGATTGGCTACGATACTTACATGTATTTAGTATAATCACCATTTGACGGTCATATATAATTCATGTAAAAATATGTATTTAATACAATCACCATCTGATCGTCAAGATGGTGATTGTATTATTTAGATACATGTACATATTGCAACCAAATGGAATCATTAATTCAAAATTTACCAGAAATTAGATTAAACTGTAAAGTTTCAACAATAATATGAATAAAATTAACTGATAAATTCTTTAAACCCATTTTAATTATGGGTTGCAAAATGACATACCAGACCAAAGTCATGTTAACTTGTGTTTGGGCTATAAATAAAAATAAGACATGCTATGAGGCCAATATATTTTCATATATGCAAAACTGCACGACTTTGACCCACCAAATTCTAAGCCCAATCCAGGTTCCTATCCTATGGCTCAGACGACTAACGCACATCACTCCACAGCCATCCAAGGTCTTGACTGAACGTCGCATCATTTATTTTATTTTATTGCATTTGAATAACTTATTTTTTGGTTTACATCAGTCTCTTCCACCTGTAAAGAAATAGACCTCGGGTTAATATTGAAAAGAACTAAAGTTGACGTGAATCTTGATGAATAAATAAATTCTTCAATAAAAAAACCAATATTCTTGATATGCAATTGGAATCACTGAGAAACTAATACCATACAACAAAAAATTAGAACATGCAATTTGATAATCTAGCCTCTTATTGGTTGCATCTTCTTGCACTCGAAGTTTACTAGATTGATTAACTATCGTCTTTAATTTCTCCCTCCTTATTTGAGGGTCTTCCAAATTGGCTTGACTCCCAATAGTAATTTCAGTCACCATACTATTGTAGCTACTTCAGTACTTAAAAGCATGTTGTCATCTTAGTATCTACAAAAATTGATATAATTTACAAAGTTTATACAATTTAAGAAATAGAAAAAATAAATATAGTTTACAAGAAAATGGTCTCTATCTAGCTCATATTCACCAACCCTGCATAAGCAGAATTCGTGTACAAAGCTATTCTAATTAAGCAAAAGTGAGAAATTAGTAAACAAAGAAATTTCTCTACTGTGTTTGTTTTGCTAATAACGAAGTGGGTGCACTCTATCATCACGAGGCATATCCACGACAGAAAATGAGGGGGTTCCATAGGACTTAAAGCTGTTGTGGTCAACCATCTGTTGATCATTTCCAAGCATTTGTTGCTGCACCACCAACACCGAGACCTCACAATTGGAATCTGAAGATGCCAACATATCTCCAATGAACCCAAGTTCCGGAAACTCATTCCATTCTTTGAGTCCC
This sequence comes from Pyrus x bretschneideri, assembly GCF_019419815.1. Taxonomy (NCBI): domain Eukaryota; kingdom Viridiplantae; phylum Streptophyta; class Magnoliopsida; order Rosales; family Rosaceae; genus Pyrus; species Pyrus x bretschneideri. The sequence goes on along the minus strand of NW_025999787.1, from coordinate 9,205,051 downwards.
ATGAACAATGGTGAATCACAATCATGGCGTCTCCCCACCCGAATTAGGTCATAAAATTTTTGCATGGACCTAATCACATTGATCATGTCCACGCTATCTTTAACACGTTCCCCCTTGTAAACATGTTGTTTTCTCCCAGCAATTGCTATCTTACACTTGCTGAGTAGCTCCGAATCATGTTCTTTATGCACATTAAATTTCCTATTGTCCACCAATCTAACGACCGTGATGCTGACATTTGGGTGCTCTGTCATGCGCATTGCATATGCTAATGCCTCACGGTCATCAGGTCCTACAAAGATAATCCCAATACTGTACACAATTTTGCATGATAGAGATGTGTTGGTGTTCAAGGTACCACGATCTAGGAGAATCCCAACTGAGCATGGGGAATTTCGAAGAATGTTTCGATTCACATACCTTATAGGTTTGGATAATTCCTCCATGCAACTTAGTGAATTGATTGCTTGTGAAATGGGATTAGGACCATGGAAGTCCTTTTTTCCAATGCTAATGTGCAAACATCATCATGCATTGTGGCATAGGGTGAAATGGCTGTGAATGCATTCATTATAAAGCCACCGGAGCTATGTTCTTCGTATAATCTGAAGCCATTGACTATCTGATCTGAGTCACCGGAATGAAATGTCCTAGCACTCTTTTTTCCGAGTCGATGTGTTATGAAGACTGGGGCAGTTCTGCCTGATAGACTCACGAGGTGGACAACAGAAAAGCATACTGGTGTTTGGGGGGTTGGATTGGTGACCTCAAGAAGGTTGATGATGGAAGGGGTGCTGTCTTCTTGGTATATGCATGCAAGAATGCGAAGCTCGGCATTGGGCAAGGCATGCTCAATTGTCCTTCTTCTCTTGGTGGACATGTATCTCTTGGATGGATTGTACAGATATTTCAATATGGGGGTGATTATTGCAGTTAAGACGAATGCTGCCAGAACCATAATGCTATAGGCTTCTTCGTCAATCAGCTGGAATAGATAAGCACAAGTGAACAAAATTTAGAGGACACATAATATTTTATACAGAGAACTAGATCATAAGAAAAATTCACTTAAAAGTTTACACCAATATTAATTACCAAATTGTTGTAAATAAGAGAATGAGAGTATGAAAGTATCTCATCTGTTCGAAACAAACAAGGTTAAGAGTGTATGTGCTTATCTATGAACAAATGATACACAAAATCTGTTTTGGTGTTCTGCATTCCCCCGATTAAAAAGATCAATTTTCAGTTTTTCTTTTTATATAAAATATCATGCAATAGGAATGGGTAAGCATAGTGCAGAAGTAATAATAAAAAAGATGCGAGTGGAGATAATTACGAAGAGCAACAATTCATGATTCAAAGTTAGAACGTCCATGGTGCCTTAAGCACTCATGATAAGCCCTAGTGAAAATGAATCGACAGGAGACATTTTGCAATAGAGAGAAGGCACCATAGTTCCCATAAGTTTACCACAAAAGCTACTCATAACCAAGAGCTCCAAAATCCAGAGTCTTCATCTTTATCATAGAGAAATTAATCCTTGCATCAGTGACCACAAAGTAGCTAGGCAACAGAATCAATGAGAAGTAGGAGTCTAGTTTCTCAACCAAAGCTGATCCCAGTGGTGGGCCATCTGGCACTGCCAACCATAAAATCATGGCCCCAGTATACAATGCTGGCCCATAACCTCACCAAGAAGAGAACGCATCATGATCATGATAAATATTGAAAAAAGGGTTAAATTCTGTTTATTACCCTCATGTTTCGTGGTTTTTACCATTTAGTATATCAAATTTTTTTCATTCCAGAGTCATACCTGAAGTGTTAATTTTGGGACAGTCTCATACATTCGTTAGTCAGACTGTTAATTCTTCCGTTAAGTAATGACGTGGCGCCCAGATGGACAATCTCTGGGCGCCACGTGTCATTAAAAATATTAAATTAATTAATAAAATAAAAGTTAGAAAGAAAAACCCATCCCTTCTCCCCCCCCTAATGCAGAAGAAGAAGAACAACAACAACAACAACAAGAAACCAGAAGAAGAAGAAGAAGAAGAAGAAGAAGGAAAAAGAAAAAAAAAAAAATCCAGTCCCGCCCCCAACCCAAAAGAAGAAAAAGAAGAACCTAGAAGAAGAAGAAGAAGAAGAAAAAAAAAATTCCAATTCGTTATTTCCACATTAATGGAGATCTACCACAAAACCAGTTCAAAAATCATTTCAAACTCAAACTCCCCATCTCAAAGTATTTTCGAAATTCACCCACATTGAAAATCCCAAAAATACGGCGTTCATGGTCTGGGTTCGCGTTCGCAGTTGCGGGGTGGGGGGGGGACGAACTGGGTTTGGGCTGCTGTTTTTTTTTTTTTTTTTTTTTCTTCTTCTTCCTCCTTCTTCTGGGTTGCAGATTTGATTTTTTTTTTCTTTCTTCTTCTTCTTCTTCCTTCTTTTGGGTTGCAGATTCGATTTTCTTCTTCTTCTTCTTCTTCCTCATTCTTCTAGGTTGCATATTCGATTTTTTCCTCCTTCTTCTTCTTCTCCTCCTTCTGGGTTGCAGATTCGATTTTTTTTTCTTTTCTTCTTCTTCTTCCTCCTTCTGGATTGCAGATTCGGTTTTTTTTCTTCTTCTTCTGGGTTGCTGATTCGGTTTTTTTTTTCTTCTTCTTCTGGGTTGCGTTAGGGCCCCGGGGGGGAAGGAATGGGGTTTTTTTTTTCAAAAACTTTTATTTAATTAATTATTTTAATATTTTAATGACATGTGGCGCCCAGTCATTGTCTATGTGGGCGCCATGTCATCACTTAACGGGAGAATTAACAATTTGACTAACGAATGTATGAGACTATCCCAAAATTAACACTTTAGGTATGACTTTGGGACGAAAAAAAACTTGATATACTAAATGTTAAAAACCACGAAACATGAGGGTGGTAAACAGAGTTTAACCCTTGAAAAAATGTAGCTCTCTTTCACCGATTTTTCTTTATCCGTAAGTTGTGCAACCATCCATAACATTATAGGCCTCAAAATGTAGACTATGAGGATGAACATGCAAAATAAGCTCAACCCCATAAAGGGTAGACTAAGATCCTTTTTTGAAATCTTGCTTTGCCTTATTGTAAAGGCCAAACCGACCCAAATCAAGGATAGCACCCCACTGACTATTGAGGAAGACACAGCCAATCTCCCAATCTCCGAGTTGAGGAGGTTCAAATCAGCCAAAGGCACGCGAAGACGTGGAACGAGCTTAAGCATTGAAACACTGCGATGATGATGATCGACTTGTGTAGGCTTGCTTCCATCGCCGCCGTCTTCCGTAGGACTAAAGCGAAGCCAATGTTGAGGATCAAAGGGACGAAGAAAGCCGAGAGGCCTATGACCACGGCTTTCCTTCCTGACTGTTTGACCAAACTTATGTTCATTTTCACTCCGACTAGGAAGACAAACAGCATGACACCAAATAACGCATAGGTTTCGCTGATGTAAAAGCTTTTCAGTGGGAAAACTATATCTGCAAAGGCATTGCCTGATCCTAATACTGATGGCCCCAATATAATACCCACCTCATGCATAACATGCAAATTACGTTGATAGAAAAAGAGTGCTTAATGGTTACTAATTTACAATATTCGGTGCTTTATCAATATCGTGTTGATATGCATATACACACACAATATACAATGTACCAAGCACTGTAATCAATTGGTACAGGTCGCTTTTACATTTTTAAGCTAACAAAATCAAAACAGAGAAAAAAGGGAAACGCGTGTTTTTCCCACCCTCAATTTGTCATCATGCACTATTTTGTGAGATCAAAATAGTGTTTTTGAAGTGGGAATAGCGGCTCCCAGAAAATGGAAAAAAAAAAAAGGAAAAAGAGAGACAAAAAGCGTAGGCAGAAACGTACAAGCATTTGTGATATGAAAGCAGTCTGGCCAAGAGGGTTGAGAATTAATTGGAAGAAAGCGGTGAGTAGGGCAGATATGGAAAGCTGTACGTGAAGGATGGGAGTAGGCCTGGCAATTTATGACACGACCCGATTACCCGACCCGACACGACACGAAATTAACAGGTGTTTGAGTCGACACGATAACGAATCGGGTCTTATCGGGTAACCCGATAAGCACCTGTTAAGATAACGGGTTGGTTCAGGTATACACGTGGGTAACACGAAACACGATAAGCAAAATATTATTTTTATAATTTTATAACCCTAAAAAAATACTGTAATAATTATATACATTAATTTTACAATTTTATACCCCTAAAAATTATAATAAATATATATATAAATAATTAACTATAAAATTTATAATAATTATATATACTATAATAATTATACCCCCAAAATATTAAGTCCATCTATAATAATTATATATATATATTAAATTTTATAAAAACTGTAATAATTATTAATTAATAATTTAATATGCATGATCATGCATTGCATATTTGCATGATTTTGCATCCATTGAAATTTGATGCGTTAGACTCAGATGTGATTTGTTTCCATTCAAATTTCAATAATCAATTTTTTGCCATTGCCATTTGCCAACTTTGCTGCCCTTTTTGAAAAAAAAAATTGAGGGAAAATGAAAATGTTAAGAAAAGTTGAAAATAAAACAAAAAAGTGAGGGAATTTGGGAAAGATGTTGAAGGAAAAAGTGAAAATGATAAGAAAAAGTTGAAAAGGTAACAAAAAAGAGAGGGAAAAATGAAAATTAATAGAAGTGGTGAGAAATTTTTTTTTTTTTTAAGTTATTAACTATCGTTTTACGAAAAGTGAGGGAATTAGTCAATCTATCGTTTTACAAATTCTTCAAAACTAATTTCAACGATCCAAACCGTCAAAATTGTTTGTATATGCTTGGAGATCACTTCACCAAAAAATCACAAAAAAAAAATATTCAGAGATCAAGTAACGGGACAAAGCTTTTCAACGGTTATAAACGAAAAATCACGATTTAACGGTTATTTTAACTCCGATTTTGATGATTTTTTATAACTACACTCATTGACCCTATATGAATACAATGAATGAATTTGATCTTCAATTTAAAATATTTACACAAGTGGATACCACAAAATCTTATGTTATACTTAATGAAAGTATAAATAAACTCTAAGTGTTAGTCAATCTATCGTTTTACGAATTCTCCAAAACTAATTTCAACGATCCAAACCGTCAAAATTGTTTGTATATGCTTGGAGATCACTTCACCAAAAAATCACAAGAAAAAAACATTCAGAGATCAAGTAACGGGACAAAGCTTTTCAACGGTTATAAACGAAAAATCACGATTTAACGGTTATTTTAACTCCGATTTTGATGATTTTTTATAACTACACTCATTGACCCTATATGAATACAATGAATGAATTCGATCTTCAATTTAAAATATTTACACAAGTGGATACCACAAAATCTTATGTTATACTTAATGAAAGTATAAATAAACTCTAAGTGTTAGTCAATCTATCGTTTTACGAATTCTCCAAAACTAATTTCAACGATCCAAACCGTCAAAATTGTTTGTATATGCTTGGAGATCACTTCACCAAAAAATCACAAAAAAAAAACATTCAGAGATCAAGTAACGGGACAAAGCTTTTCAACGGTTATAAACGAAAAATCACGATTTAACGGTTATTTTAACTCCGATTTTGATGATTTTTTATAACTACACTCATTGACCTTATATGAATACAATGAATGAATTCGATCTTCAATTTAAAATATTTACACAAGTGGATACCACAAAATCTTATGTTATACTCGATGAAAGTATAAATAAACTCTAAGTGTTAGTCAATCTATCGTTTTACGAATTCTCCAAAACTAATTTCAGCGATCCAAACCGTCAAAATTGTTTGTATATGCTTGGAGATCACTTCACCAAAAAATCACAAAAAAAAAAACATTCAGAGATCAAGTAACGGGACAAAGCTTTTCAACGGTTATAAACGAAAAATCACGATTTAACGGTTATTTTAACTCCGATTTTGATGATTTTTTATAACTACACTCATTGACCCTATATGAATACAATGAATGAATTCGATCTTCAATTTAAAATATTTACACAAGTGCATACCACAAAATCTTATGTTATACTTAATGAAAGTATAAATAAACTCTAAGTGTTAGTCAATCTATCGTTTTACGAATTCTCCAAAACTAATTTCAACGATCCAAACCGTCAAAATTGTTTGTATATGCTTGGAGATCACTTCAACAAAAAATCACAAAAAAAAAACATTCAGAGATCAAGTAACGGGACAAAGCTTTTCAATGGTTATAAACGAAAAATCACGATTTAACGGTTATTTTAACTCCGATTTTGATGATTTTTTATAACTACACTCATTGACCCTATATGAATACAATGAATGAATTCGATCTTCAATTTAAAATATTTACACACGTGGATACCACAAAATCTTATGTTATACTTAATGAAAGTATAAATAAACTCTAAGTGTTAGTCAATCTATCGTTTTACGAATTATCCAAAACTAATTTCAACGATCCAAACCGTCAAAATTGTTTGTATATGCTTGGAGATCACTTCACCAAAAAATCATAAAAAAAAAACATTTAGAGATCAAGTAACGGGACAAAGCTTTTCAACGGTTATAAACGAAAAATCACGATTTAACGGTTATTTTAACTCCGATTTTGATGATTTTTTATAACTACACTCATTGACCCTATATGAATACAATGAATGAATTCGATCTTCAATTTAAAATATTTACACAAGTGCATACCACAAAATCTTATGTTATACTTAATGAAAGTATAAATAAACTCTAAGTGTTAGTCAATCTATCGTTTTACGAATTCTCCAAAACTAATTTCAACGATCCAAACCGTCAAAATTGTTTGTATATGCTTGGAGATCACTTCACCAAAAAATCACAAAAAAAAAAAAACATTCAGAGATCAAGTAACGGGACAAAGCTTTTCAACGGTTATAAACGAAAAATCACGATTTAACGGTTATTTTAACTCCGATTTTGATGATTTTTTATAACTGCACTCATTGACCCTATATGAATACAATGAATGAATTCGATCTTCAATTTAAAATATTTACACAAGTGGATACCACAAAATCTTATGTTATACTTAATGAAAGTATAAATAAACTCTAAGTGTTAGTCAATCTATCGTTTTACGAATTCTCCAAAACTAATTTCAACGATCCAAACCGTCAAAATTGTTTGTATATGCTTGGAGATCACTTCACCAAAAATCACAAAAAAAAAAACATTCAGAGATCAAGTAACGGGACAAAGCTTTTCAACGGTTATAAACGAAAAATCACGATTTAACGGTTATTTTAACTCCGATTTTGATGATTTTTTATAACTACACTCCTTGACACTATATGAATACAATGAATAAATTTGATCTTCAATTTAAAATATTTACACAGGTGGATACCACAAAATCTTATGTTATACTTAATGAAATTATAAATAAACTCTAAGTGTTAGTCAATCTATCGTTTTACGAATTCTCCAAAACTAATTTCAACGATCCAAACCATCAAAATTGTTTGTATATGCTTGGAGATCACTTCACCAAAAAATCACAAAAAAAAAAAAAAAAACATTCAGAGATCAAGTAACGGGACAAAGCTTTTCAACGGTTATAAACGAAAAATCACGATTTAACGGTTATTTTAACTCCGATTTTGATGATTTTTTATAACTACACTCATTGACCCTATATGAATACAATGAATGAATTAGATCTTCAATTTAAAATATTTACACAAGTGGATACCACAAAATCTTATGTTATACTTAATGAAATTATAAATAAACTCTAAGTGTTAGTCAATCTATCGTTTTACGAATTCTCCAAAACTAATTTCAACGATCCAAACCGTCAAAATTGTTTGTATATGCTTGGAGATCACTTCACCAAAAAATCACAAAAAAACAACATTCAGAGATCAAGTAACGGGACAAAGCTTTTCAACGGTTATAAACGAAAAATCACGATTTAACGGTTATTTTAACTCCGATTTTGATGATTTTTTATAACTACACTCCTTGACCCTATATGAATACAATGAATGAATTCGATCTTCAATTTAAAATATTTACACTAGTGGATGTGGATATCACAAAATCTTATGTTATAATTTATATACTTAATAAAAGTATGAATCAACTATAATATTAATAATTATATACATTAATTTAATAATTTTATATCCCCTAAAAAGTAAAAACTATAATAATTATATATATTAAATTAAATTTAAAAATTGATGACCATTGGATCGGCTGAGATTAAATCTCAGCCGTCCATTTCATAATTATATATATATATATTTTATTAAATTTGAAAAATTGATAACCATTGGATCGGCTGAGATTTAATCTCAGCCGTCCATTGTGTAGGTAATCAACACTCTCATTAACTCATCTTCAACATTACTCTTGAAGGCAATAAATCAAGCCAAAGTTCTAATACAATTTCATGATGATCGATGTAAATTGAAGATTTTGTAAATGAAGGTGTAAACTTTTGAGAAAGACTTACAATCTTAAAAACAAAAACTCTTTATCCTTGCACATTTAATATTTGTAATAGATTAGTAGTGTATGTATTATTTTTTTATTAGGCTTTTATTTTTGAGTGTAGACATAGTACTTGAACGAGAAATGTTTTAATGTTTTGAAGTAATATTTACGTGGCAATGTGTGGTATGTGCAAATTTAAAAAATATATATTTTTTTCTTAACGGGTCATAACGGGTCATAACGGGTCGGGTCACTTTACCCGTTGGGTAAAGTGACACGACCTGTTAAGGACCCGTTAAGATAACAGGTGTGACACGACACGACCCGTTAAGATAACAGGTGTTACACGAAAACGACACGAACACGATAGACACGACCCGTTTGCCAGGCCTAGATGGGAGTAGGAAAGTTTAAAGGGATATCACCGAAAGAGTAGCCTTTTGGTCTTGATGATTTCTGATCCTGGCATACCCAAGTCTGATTACTGAATGCATTTACCTTACGCATTCCGACGAATCACCCAGAAGCTCAGGCTTGCAGCCTCACCAAAATGTTGTACTGAGAGAGAGAGAGAGAGATGCACGTAGGGTTGCATGCCTGCATGGATGGGAGACACGGAGCAAAAGCTTGGAGGAAGCAAGTATGGAGGTGACGGATAGGAGGATGATGCGGGTTGGTCAAACCTTTAAGCTGGCTCTTTATTGAGCGTTGGCCTTTATTTGAAGGCCATATTTCATATTGACTGTTCACCACAAAATTTGGCAAGCACAACATTGGGCTATAGAGGTGGGAAACATTCCAATATATTAGGTGTAACACCAACTGCATATGATTGGTTTTATATCAGATATTGCAGATTACATATTATAACAAAATTAATGTTCAAAAGTTTTGATCAAATTGATGTGCGTGGAGTCTTCTCTAGGTTTTAGGTAGGTTGGAGCATATTTTCAAGCCATATGTTTGTGGTGTTTCGTATAAATTTGGTTTTTTATTTTTATGTCTTTTTTGGGATATTGATTGAGTTGTGTAAATCTCTTTCTATTGGTTCAGTTCTTCCGCATGCTTCTTTTTATCTTTGGGCCAAAGTAAATAAGGATGGGCTGACTAAGGGTTAGCTACAACACGTGATCAGAGTTTTTCGAGACTTTCACAATAAGAAAGTTGAGATTCTACTATAATTAATTAACAATATAAGAAGTAGTCTAACTATTTATAATATAATGTAAGTTTCCTTCTTCTTTTAATGTGGAATTCATTCTCAACACGCCCCTCTCGTGTGACAAATTTTCAAGCTTAACACGTGACCAACACAAATCGGGTGGTGTGAAACACATGTGATGATAGATTGAACAAGAAAGTTATCCATCAAAATAATTCAACACTTGCTAACACTATATTCTTTTAATCTACAACTATGGTTCTTTTTTTTTTTCCTTATTTTGACCCTTAAAATGAGTATATATTAAGGCTCTGCATACTTATCTTATTAGGCCTCTTATAGTAGTTTGAGTGAGTGTAATACGTATACATAAGAATCAGGTAGCCTAAGTATGATATCTTTAACATTATTGCTACACTAGTGTTAGTTCAATTAATAAATGTGAGAGTCATACTTTTTTACAAATTAGATTATGCATAATTTCTATTATGTGGTGTTAAATCATATTTTTATTGGTTTACTATGCATGAAAATTATATCATTGAATTCATTTTAATAAGATCTTTAATATAGTCCAGATTATCTTTACCCAGTTTTATTTTAGTCCTTAAGGGAAACCACAAGCATGAACCATATCAATACACGACGAAAAAGCTAAAAAAGTTGCATTGATCTGACTAATTAATTTAGGCTGCCCATTTGACTTAAAAAATTGATCCCTTAACAAGTTGAAAGAGTGAATCATTGGATTCTTGAAAAACATAACAAAAAAACAGCGGGTCTCAGTTACTTTCATCTTTTGTTTGACATCATCTCTTTTTTCTCCTTCTCTCTCAATGACAGAACTACTAAAGGCCCTAAAAGGCCCCTGGCTCCCCCAAAAATTTCCAACTCCCTGTTTTACTTTGCCACTATCCAGCCCACTTACCCTAACAATTTACATAAATAAGAAGCCAAATAAATAGTAGAAAAAACATGCTAAACCTTTTTTTGTTGGAGTAATTCAAAATTATAATAATATTGATAATTTTTTAGGGGCACTTTGATTTAGGCCAAAAATTTGAGCCGTTATTAGATTTAGTCCAATGTCCTATTTTTCTACTTTAATAATATATCTCCTTAATTGAATTTCTTGATTTATACATTTTTAATTTGAATATTTAAGTATGAAGATCTAACTACTTTCCTTGAAAAAAGTTAAAAGAAACTTTATGATACCTACACCGCATATTGATTAAATACATCCAACATATGATGGAGGAAGAATATAGAAAAATAAATAAAACTTAATCTATCTATCATTCATGAAAATAGTTTAAAGAAATGTCATCTTCATACACATCAGCTTATTTGGTACACTTTGTTGAAACGGGGATCCCTCTCCTTAGTTCAAAGAAATTTCCTTCATTAAAAGAAATCAGACGATTGCCCTAATTATCCGCATCTTTTGGCTGAAATGAGGATCCCTCCCCTTAAAGAGCATGTATATGTATATAGTACCTATAACATAAATTAGTTAACATAATTAATCTATGATAAAAGTAGAAAAACATTAAGATACGAATTTGGAGCAGGAAGAAGAAGAAAGAATATTTAATTTTTATATTTAATATTAAAATTAAGTAAAAAATAATCTAATAAATAATATATAACATATATCACAATTTAATTAAAGGATAATAAAAATAAGCTGACGTGAATAATTAGCGAATGAACCTGACCCAACAAAGTGTAATAAACCCAATATCGATTTACAAAATTGGACTTATATCTAGTTTACTTTTTTATTTTTTATTTTTTTTATCCTTGTGTTTAATATTTTGCCCTCACCACCACACCATCACCCCCCCCCCCACCCCTAAAAAAAAAAAAAAAAGGGTTAAACTTTGTTTACTACCCTGAAGTTTTGTGGTTTTCAATGTGACATCCCACATCGCTCAGGGGAGTGATCCTTAAATGTATATTCACATCCCTACCTAACACGAGGCCTTTTGGGAGCTCGCTGGCTTCGGGTTCCGTAGGAACTCCGAAGTTAAGCGAGAAGGGGGCTAGAGCAATCCCATGATGGGTGACCCACTGGGAAGTTGCTCGTGAGTTCCCAGAAACAAAACCGTGAGGGCGTAGTCGGGGCCCAAAGCGGACAATATCGTGCAACGGTGGTGGAGTGGGCCCGGGATGTGGTCCGCCCCGGGTTGGGATGTGACATTCAACATTTAGTACATCAAGTTTTTTTCGTTCCAGAGTCATACCTAAAGTGTAAATTTTGGGACAGTCTCATACATCCGTTAACTCTTCAGTTAACTGATGACGTGGCGCCCATTTGGACAATGATTGGGAGCCACGTGTCATTAAGGGTCCACGTGGAAATTAAAAATTCAAAAAAAATTTAAAAATAAAATAAAAACCTAAAGGATTCCTGTATTCTACCTCCCCTATTTCTTTACTCTGCAACGCCAACCACCACCACCACCCCCCTCCGGCGGCGCACCCTCTCCATTCCTCATCCCCCCGCACCCTCTCCCTCCCTTTTCTATTCTGCAACCCACACCTTTTCCCTTCCTTCTCTCCTCCATCCTCTTCTGCAATCCGTCCTCCAAGTCTCCTTCCCGCCGTCGTGACCTCAGTTCCCCTTTCTTCTCAGGTAATTGTTGTCTGGGTTCTCTTTTCTTTCCCCAATTCTAGAAGTGGTTCTATTTGTTCCTGATAAAAAATCTGAAATTCTCAACAGGTTTGGTTTTCGATCTCCGATCTTTTTCTTTTTTTTTTCCTTCTTCTTCTTCTTCTTCTTCTAGGTTGGGGATGGAATTGGTTTTGGGTTGGGGGGGGGGGGGGGAAGGGGAGGACGAACTGGGTTTGTGTTTTTTTTTTTTCCTTCTTCTTCTTCTGGGTTGGCTGTGGGACTGGGTTTTTTTTTTTTTTTTTTTTTTACTTCCTTCCTCTTCTTCTTGGTTGGGGGTGAGACTGGGGTTTTTTTGTTTTTTTTTTCCTCCTTCTTCTTCTTCTTCTTCTAGGTTGGGGGCATGGTGAAGGAATATTTGTAAAAAAACATGTTCATTTAAGCAACATCAATAGCATGCAATTAACAATTAAAGGCGGAATCATGCTTGTATGCACTTAAAAACAAAACATTTACCCATGAAATTCAAAGCCTAGTAGATAGGTGAACCAAGACTCAACTCAAAACAAAGTGAATTGAGAAATCAATACCTTTGTAGATTCCTCTTTGCATAAGCAAAGGCTAATCACCCAAAGAGAGGGCCTTCATTCCTTGCATCTTAGATCCATGGATTTGGATGGATGAAAAGGTTTCTCCAAGTTCCCAAAATTGAGAACCTCTAATTATTCATCACCAAGGCATAATGAAGAAGAAATGAGTGACCTTGGAAGAGTTTGATTGCTAGATGATCCCTCCAAGGTGGCCTAAATTTTAGAGAGAAATGAGAGCTTGTGTTCTCATCCTTTCCCCAAAAATTACCATTTTTAAATTTTAGGCTATAAAGTCCTTTATATAGTCCCTTCAAATAAGTGACCTAATGGACCAAAAGCCCTATTCTTCTAACATGGCAAGCCTATAGGGTTTATTGGGCTTTCAAGCCCTTTGTTTATTCAAGTTGTCATACAACTTGAGTTAATGGGCTTGACATTCAAATCCCATTAGGCCTTGCGGCCCAAAACTAACCCGAGGTCTTTAACGAACTTATTCGTTTGATTAATTAACATATTAATTAATCCTAGCCTTAGATAAACAATTAAACCATTTAATTATTCTTACTCATCTCCGTTGTTTCTTCAAACTCTACCTTACTCGGTGAACGATCCATTAGGTTCCTTTTAGCGAGGCAGTGGGGGGTTTAAAACTCTTTCTAATCGATTGTGAATTGAAACTTACTTTCAATTCTCCCGTTAGTGATAATACACTTTTAGGGCTTCCACAAACCATGGTTGACGCCTAGCAGCATGTCATGGTTACCCAAGCTAATCAGAAGAGGTGGAGAACCTATTCAGTTTTAGGATTACAAATGCAATACGGTCTTTCTCTAATACAATACTCTTGACCACATTGTTTGGTTTGATAGTTTATTCATGTCTACTATCCAATGTGAGTCTTGTGCTTATATGATTACCTTGAATGTGATTTGGAACACATTCCTAAATCTCATTCATACTTTGGCCAAAGATTCTTAATCATATCATAGAGTATTCTCCCTCAAACAGTTTGAAGGTTAGAGATCCCTTGTTGCGCATTCACTTGCCTCCATGGCTAAGTGGCTTAACCCCAACGATGCCATGGACACCCTCCTGATGGAGTGACTTTGACATAATCAAAGATTAAGGACCTAACCACAAGACAACTGTGATGCCTCAGGTCAAAAGACTAATTTGCATTATCCCAACCATGAGTTCTCATGTGACATGAATATGAGAACTCTTCGTTGATCGTGTTCAGTGAACTCATTCTCTATTGAGCACCTACGTACTTGTCTTGATGTCACACACACCAATGACTCGAGACTAGTTACTCTCCCTGAGAGAAGACATAGCACGTACTGATCTTAACGGACTGTCAATGCCCAATTGACAATCCTATGATCAGGAACGTTTAGGATGTGTCAACGAAAGAATGGTCTCATGAATCTAACTTCTTTAAATCGCATTCTTCCAATCACATATTCCTTGGACTTATCGTTTAAGCATATAACATTTATATGAGACGGCTCAAACAATAATGTTTGCCCTTAATATTAAACTAGATTAGTTTAACATGTGAAATGTCCATAAAGTATCATCATATGATTGGTTTTAGGGCACATTTCCAACACATGGGGTGAAGGGATGGGTTTTTTTTTTTTTTTTTTTTTTTTTTTTTTTTTTTTATAACTTCTATTTAATTAATTATTTTAATATTTTTTTAATGACAAGTAACGCCCAGTCATTGTCTACATGGGCGCCACATCATCACTTAACGGGAGAATTAACAGTTTGACTAACAGATGTATGAAACTGTCCCAAAATTTACACTTTAGGAATGACTCTGGGACGAAAAAAAACTTGATGTACTAAATGTTGAAAACCACGAAACATGATGGTAGGAAACAGTCTTTTGCCCAAAAAAAACAACAATTTCTGGCTCTGCCCCTACTTTCACTTGTAGAACTCACTAGTTTATAGGTTATTAGACTCATGAGTTCAATATATTTTTCTCACACTTAATTTTTTTTTGTACTATTGTATGATTGTAATTCGTATATGAGTTCAATATATTTTCAAAAGAAGATTAACAAATTGAACAGTTTCAACTATAGAATTTATATGGTGAAGAGATAGTATTCTCAAGGGGGATAATTCCCATAGGGGATGAAAGTATTCTCTATTATTTATTGACTTAGCCAAATTTCTCAAGGAAAATACTTGTGTACAGCCCAAGGGAAACCTACTTGTCCACTCACTTGTGATTAATAATATGTATCTTCACTATACAATCAATTCATTCTCTTTACCACCACCTAAATATTATCTCCACAAAAATTCTTAAATTTGGAGTTTGCTTAGCTATTCATATAAATCAAATAAATAAACGATTCATCATATGGATGCTATTTGTTATGAAATTCTTTGATTTGTTTGACACATATAGATGGCTAAATGATTTCCTAAGTGAATGATTTTTTTTTCCATACATGATAATAAAGAGACTCAACGATTGCAATTATGGTATTTGTATGGTCAAAATACATTATTCGCAGTGACTGGACAAGTAGGCTCCGACAGGGTGGACACTAGTATAATTTATTTTGTAATATCATATATTTTCAAAGTTTGAACTCTCTCTCTCTCTCTCTCTCTCTCTCTCACTCTTTTGTTTTTTTTTTTTTACCACAATCAATATTGTAAACTAAATTTATCTAAAATATGGGGGAAGGATTCATACTTGGGTGTAGGGAAAGTATACGGCTCTTGTTAACTTGACAAAGCCCAAGTTTGCGTGGATACATTTTTTTCTAATTCTTATTAATACTTATCTTGTACAAATATTCAAAGCACGATCTTTTTATTAAGCACAAGCATATGCCTCCACTCTTTGTGTGTATGAACATTATTTATTTATTTATTTTTTAAATGAGAAGGGCACAAGTCTGCCTCTGCCTGAATACCTTTTTTTCTAACTCTTATTAGTACTTATCTTGTACAAATATTGAAAGCACGAGCTTTTTATTAAGCACAAGCATATGTCTCCATTTTTTGTGTGTATGAACACTTTTTATTTATTTATTTTCAAATGGGAAGGAGAGGGAGAGAGGGGGAGAGAGGGAGAGACGGAATGTAGGTGGGAGTGGGAGTGGGAGGTTTTCGTCTTTTTTTTTGTTTGTTTAATATTAAATGTATCTTAACATCACTTGTAGTTGAGGCTTCAATAAAAATAGTAAAATTTAGATATGAGAAATTACATTTATTGCCCATCATTTTTTATTTTTATTTTTTGTAATAGAAGACTAGATAGTCTTTTCATACTCTTTGTGTGTATGAACACTTTTTTTATTTTTTATTTTTTTATAATGGGAACGGCCCAAGTTTGCTTGAATACCTTTTTTTCTAATTCTTATTAAAACTTATCATGTACAAATATTCAAGGCACGATCTTTTTATTAAGCACAAGCATATGCCTCCATTCTTTGTGTGTATGAATGCTTTTTATTTATTTATTTTGGGTTAATTTTAGTTTACTACCTGAAGTTTTTGGGTTTTCAACATTTGATACATCATGTTTTTTTTCGTCCCAGAGTGGTACCTAAAGTCATAATTTTGAAACACTTTCATACATTCGTTAAATTTTCTGTTAAAATCTCTGTTAACTGATGACATGATGCTTACATGGACAATGACTAGGTGCCATGTGGATATTAAAAAAACTCTGGTACCTAAAGTCATAATTCTAAGACACTTTCATACATTCGTTAAATTTTCTGTTAAAATCTCCATTAACTGATGACATGATGCTCACATGGACAATGATTAGGTGCCATGTGGATATTAAAAAAAATTAAAACATTAAAAATAAAAAATGAAAAAATGAAAAAATGAAAAAATAAAAAAATAAAAAATAATAAATATGGGCCTATCCTTACCAACCCACGCACCCACCTAGCCATCCTTCCCTTCTCTGTTCTCTCTTCTGCGCCCACCCACCTAAACCTTCCTCATCTCTCTTTCTATGTCCGCTACCCACCCCACTTAAGCATCACCCACCAGCTTCTCAAAACTATCACCTCGATTTCCAACCGTCCTGATTCACACCCAAACCCATATCCGAATTCACCACATCCGCCTCCGCCATTGTCATCACTCCCTGCCTCGCTTTCAGCCTCACCTCCTCCATCGCCGGTAGTTTGTTCCATTCTAGTTTCCATGTGCACGA
Organism: Pyrus x bretschneideri; assembly: GCF_019419815.1. Classification (NCBI taxonomy): domain Eukaryota; kingdom Viridiplantae; phylum Streptophyta; class Magnoliopsida; order Rosales; family Rosaceae; genus Pyrus; species Pyrus x bretschneideri. The sequence goes on along the minus strand of NW_025999787.1, from coordinate 9,187,933 downwards.
CAACACGATCTATCTCAGTCATCCCGTATCCGTGACCCACCACAAACTCTGGGTTTCATCTCTGCAAAGTATATACCTTGTTTTCTACAAAAAAAAATTGGGGAAGAAGCATATCTTTGTCCAACTGTTTTAGGAATCGAAATGGAAAAAACAAATTGAATTTGTATAAAATTGAAGAAATCGTATTGGGATTTTGGATTAGTGGGAGCAGAATCGGGCGAATGTGTGGTTGCCTTCGATGAGGACTGGTGGTTTTAAGAGGGAGTTGCAGATCTGGGAGTTTGAGGCGAGGGATAGCCAAGAAGGAAGCTTTTATTTGATATGACTGAGTTTGGGTTGGGCGCAGAGGAGAGAAGAGAGAAGGGTGGGAAGGCTGGGTGGGAGTGGGGTTCGTTAGAATAATCCTCAGATTTTTTTTTAAATTTTAATTTTTTTAAAATTTTTAATATCTACGTGGTGCTTAGTCATTGTCCATGTGGATGTCACGTCATCAGTTAACAAAAATTTTAACAGAAAATTTAACGGATGTACGAAATTGTCCCAAAATTATGACTTTAGGTATCATTCTGACACGAAAAAAACATGATGTATTAAATGTTGAAAGCCAAAATACTTCAGGATAGTAAATTGAGATTAACCCATTTATTTTAAATGGGAAGGGGAGGGGAAGAGAGGGAGAGACAAAACGTGGATGGGAATGGGAGTGGGTGGTTTTTGTCTTTATTTTTTATTTTTTTTTAATTTAGACATATCTTAACATCACTTGTAACTGATGTTTCAATAAAAAATAATAAAATTTAGATCTGAGAAATTATATTATTGCCTATCATTTTTTATTTTGTGATAAAAGACTAAATAATCTTTTCATCCTTTTTTGGTTGACAAAGAGTGTTATATTAGGTAGTTTAAATAAGGTCTTCCACAATTTGCCAAAAAAAGTGATTATGATACCAATATATTGAACTTATATAAGAATTACACTCCTACAGTGTTCCGGAAAAAATGAGTGTGATGTCAAGATCATCTCCACACACACACACACACACAAAACATTCAAATATGAGATTTCACCCTAATATCATTGAGACATTTTATGATAAAACTCGACGCTTAGGAATAGGTAATCAATTAAGTTTAGACAATACAAATAATATTGGTCGTGAATTATGTTGGGCTTAAAAAGTTTATCAGTACTTTTCCAATAAGAAAGGCAAGTATTCTAAACAAATTTCATATTTCGGATAGGTCAATAATCATTTTTTTTTTTTTAGTATAAGTCAATTCAAACAACTCTCTTCCCTAGTTAAATTAACAAAAACAATTTTTTTGGTCAGTACTGACACAGCGAATGTTATAAGAAAATGGATTACGAACAATCACCCTTGAGTAAAATCTGGAACACCACAAGCGTGATAGAATTATTGACACAAATATCAAAAGTCCCCCAAACAGAACACCAAGAAGGTGTATTTATAGTCCAACAATAAACCAAACCCGTCTAAAGAGGAAAAGAAAACAAAAAACAAAAGTATCAAAATGGTCCTTTAAACTTAAACTGTTGTTTTGTGACGCTCCAGTTACTTTTCTATCCTTTCTGCTAGCTGCTCTCTACATCAAATACCCCTCTCTAATATTTCTCTTACTTGACTTCTCCTTAATCGTCAAAATATTGATTGACCTCAAACAAAATATTGATGGATGTGAACACTAAACTTACGAAAAACAAAATTGAATATAATCTTTCTTTTCCAATAATGAAATTGTATTTGAGTGCTGAATAATGAATTTTTTAATCAAAATATATTTTATATCAAATTCATCTAAACTACGAAGAGGAAAATTTAAACTTGAATGCATAAGAAAAGTACATTGTACCAATCAACTTGACTAAATCCAAATTTGCAATTATGAAAAATATTGCGTTCAACATTTATATGTGCATTTTGTTCACCCAAAAAAAAAAAAAAAAAAACATTTATATGTGCATAACTCTTCCGCTTGGCCAACCAGGGGAAGGCGTCATGTCATCATCCTTTGCTGCTGTACCACCAGAATTGAAGCTCTACAATTGATGTCCGGTGATGCAAGCAAGTCCCCTATGGTCCCTAGCTCCGGAAATTCACTCCATTCCGAAAGCCCCGCAGTCTGCTGGGACTGCTCCATATGCCTTCTCCCAACTATAATTAGGTCATACTCATCTACCATAGACCGAAGCACTAAAGCCGTCTGAGGGCCATCTTTCACAACCTCCTCCAAGTATATCACAAAACCCTCACCCACATCGTTATATCTAAAACCCTTCATTTCCTCGGCATCAAGTACACTATCCCAATCCGTACAGGCTTCAGAGTTTGCGGCAACAAGTCGGATCACGGTCAGGCTTATTGTGGAGTCGTTTGCCATTCTCTTGGCAAATGACAATGCTTCCCTATCGTCCTTCCCTCCCAAGAAGATTATAGCCACGGAGAAGGATGACTCGGGTGCTACAGCGGAGGTGGACCGTCCTAAATGGCCGTGGTCTACCAGGATTCCAACCGAACATGGGGCTCTTTCTAGGACACTGCAATTTAGGTTCCTTACGCTATTGTCTTCTGATTCCACCGACCCGTCCATCGACCATCTTCGGTGAAATGGGAGCACAATTAGGGAACAGAGTTTGTCCAATGCTAGGGTGCATATGTCTTCATGCATGTATTTTGGTGGAGAGATTGCTGTGAAGATGCTTAAAGATACAGCACCAAGATTTTCTCTAACAAAGTGGTTGAAGTAAAGAATGACATTGTCTGAGTATGAAGTACTGGAAGTAGATTTTTTCTGCATTTGGTGGGAGATGAAAAGAGGAGAGGCTCTGCCCACTAATTCAATAAGGTGAAGAACATGAACAGCAATCGGGTTGTCTCTAGATGGACATGCTGCATCGAGTAGATTGATGAGTGCAGGCATGTTAGCTGACCTATGAATGCAAGCAAGTATTCTGAGCTCAGAATTGGGTTTCAAATGCATCATATTCCTTCTTTGGTAACCGGCATATTTTCTAGAAGGATCATACAGGCAATTCACCAGGATTGGCATAAGAGTTGCAGTCACGATGACGCTAGTCATCGCCAAAGCGAATGCTGATTCACTGATGGTCTGCACATAAAGAAAATGAGAGACAATTGTTCACAATGGCAGAGCGAGAAAAAAAAAGTATCGGAGTTGCATATATATTTTTAGGCCTATTTTTTACTGCATTAGCTCATCACATGATATGATGAGTACATTATTTCATTTGACACTCATCGCATCAATTATCGTGTCTAATTATTAACAGATATAGCAATTGAATGTCACGATATCATGTGGTTAGATAATGTGATAATATGTCGCTCTTACTTTCAACTTAAGAGACAAAAGGGTCTGGGTAGAGAGAGAGACGGGCTACGTACCTGACTGTCTCTTAAGTCCGTATAGGAGGCAAGATTGACAATGCCTTTGCAGCACAAAATGAAAGCAATTGATAAGGCATCGACGAAGGGCATGTTGCAATACAAGGGAACAATCAGACTGGCTATAAATTTGGTCACAAGAGCGACAAGGATGAGGATTCCATTGATTTGTGCAAAAGAGTCAGTTAAGATATGTTCCAGGGACCAGAAATTTGTCCTCATTGCACTTGTAGTCACAAAGATGGGAAGCATCACATCAGAAACGAATATGTTGAGCTTTTCTTCAATAGCTGATCCTAGTGGTGGTCCGGCTGGGACAGCCAAACCAAATATAAATGGGCCGAAATAAAAACCCTGACCGTAAAGATGCGAAAGCAGGCCGGATAGTAGCACAAGGATGATGGTCATATTGACATAGCCTTTCTTGACAGGCCTATTTTCCGGGGTCTGCCTGATAATCCGCAACATTACCGGTCGAATTATGATAATCACAACCATAATATAGCCAACGGCTGCTGCTAGTGCTTTTATCATACCCCTTGTATCATGAGTCTCATTTCCCATTCTAGGAATTTGCCCCACTAATTGAAGGAACACACTGATTATGTCACTGACTAATGCGGCAGACATGCCTAATCGACCAATCTCCGAATTCAGAATTTTCAGCTCCTCAAGAAGGCAAGCCACAACCGGAAATGGAGTCATTGAATGTAACAGAGTCATGAATGGAAGTTCAAATTGTTCGTGTTTGGTTAGGCTGAACATTTTAGCGTTGAGCGTGGCTTGGACAGCCATAGTGACTACTAAAGGAGCCACGACGCATGCAACACCAGTGTACAAGCCTTTTTTACCTGTCCTTTTTATCATTCCCAAATCCATTTTCACTCCAATTAGAAACATGAAGAGCCCATAACCCAACTCAGACAGAAGACCGAGTGACTCTTGGCTGTTTACATTAAACAAGAAGTTCTTGTAGAATTCGTAGTGCCCAAGGAGTGTAGGGCTGAGGATTATGCCGGTCTACTTCACAAGAAACCATCTTAAGGGATCAGTAACAATTAAAGTAAACTTCGAGAGTACTAAATCTCCTCATATATTAGAGCACAAAAGAATATTCATACCAAGCAATGTTCTCTTGCCGTTCTATTTGGCCATACTGTGAATCTGAATTAATAATTAGTTTGGATTTGTTTGATTGTGTAATCAAGATTTACAGTTTGTCAACAAAACATTTGTATATGACAAAATAAATATAGCCAAAAGAATTTTACTCTGTTATATATTATACAGTCCCTTTCCGTTAAGGTATCCCTCGAATAAGCTTATTTGAGAGATCATTTATAGGGCCCACTCCACAAAGTATTTAAACGATTGACCGTCCATCTTTTAAGTTTTCACTCAGAGTATTCCAACCAAAAAATCACCACAATCCAAAACCATTTGATCGTTCCATTAAATGGTAGTCATAATAGTATTTCTTTGGATTTGTCTAATTTTTTGTCAGGATAATTTATGAATGATATACTTAAATATAGATGGTTTGGTTAATTAAAAAAGTTACGTAATGAGCACTAGAATGTGTCCCTCAAATAAAATTATTTGAGCGATCCTTCAACTAAAGATGAAATGTGTACATATATCACCACAATCCAAAACTATTTGATCGTTCCATTAAATGTAGACATAATAGTGTTTCTTTGAAAAAACTGTATCGTTTATTTTCTTCACTACAATTGGATGTTTTAATAATTTTGGGTTTGTCCAATTTTTTGTAAGGATGATATCTACTTAAATATAGATGATTTGGATTGTCCAAAAAAATTACAAAATAAGCATCACAATGTGTCTCTCAAATAAAATTATTTTAGAGATCCCTCAACGGAAGATGATCTGTGTACATATATATATATATATATATATATATATATATATCTTTTTTTTATTCAATAATTTTCATGCGTAATTTTAAACTTAAAATATTCTTCAGCAGAGTGAAAACTAGGTTTACTAAACCAAATCATCATTGGCTTAAATATATACATGAATACATGCTACAAGAGTAAAACCATATGCATGTGCATTGCTATCCATTCTCACATATACGTGGAATCCCTACCTTTATTTTTTTTGGGATAGAGAATCCCTACCTAATGATTAAAGCAATGTGATATAAATAGTTATATCAAAATAAGAGAGGTAAGAAAACACTTACTATAATTTGGCACGTGAACCTTGGAACTCCAAAATAGCGAAAAACGAAATAGAAGGCTTGTGTGATGATAAAAATTAAAACCATCTGTATCTCCAGATTTGGAAGGGTATACAGCTGATCATCACTATCTGTGTAGTTTCTCGAGTACAGGCCAGGTGAATGCACGTTAGGAGGGAACTCGGTACACTCAGTAACTCTCGTTTCCGAACTGGTTAGGTTGGCCGCCGTGTGAGTCGCCATTGTTTCGTGGCTTGAAGCCTCCCTCGTGTTCTCTCTTTTTTGATCAGAAAGGCAAGGGAAGGAAAGAAAGTTTGGGTTTCCCTTCTGCAAAGTTTAAGATCGATACTATTGTTATATATAATACTAGGGATATGTAACAGTAATGAAACTAATTAACCTTCCAGCATAGACTCTGAATGTCTAGAAGCCAAAGTTGTTTAAATTCAAAGCTATTGGATGGACAGATGAATAGAAGAACGAATTCCAAGGCAACAAAAGTCAGTTATATGCAGGCTTGATATTAGGGTTTATTCGCAAGTTAGTCAATAATAATAAAAAAGAAGATTACATTCACACACCCCAAATTACTTATCTCACACTTTTTTAATTTTTTAATATTTTTCTATCAAGAGTTAATGATGTGTAGAAAATATTAAAAATTTAAAAGAGGGTGGACGAAATAATTTGAGGTGTGTGAATATAATATCTCCAATAAAAACCACTAGCGGTGGATATTGGCACTACAAGAAAAATGACCTATGGATACAAAATTGAGGACACAATTATTTATTTTGTGGGTAACTAACCAATTTTACACACAAAAAAATTGTATCTGTTTCCTTTGTATAAAGGCACTAATTAATGTGCCCATTCTTCTACAAATTTGGCACAAATATTTTTTCAAGACATCATTATAAAAATAATGGACTCAAATTATCATTTGTGCCAACATTTTACTTCTAAAGACACAATTATTTATTTTTTATTATTTTTCAAATACTTAAGGCCCACTTTCTCTGCCCACTTTCTCTGCCTTTCTGTCTCTCTCAGTTAACCCACCCACACCCCACTTTCTCTGCCTTTCTGTCTCTCTCAGTTAACCCACCCACACCCCACTTTCCTCCTTAACCCACCCACACGCCACACCCCACTTCCCTCTCTCTCCCTTTAACCCCTCCCTCTGTCTCTCTACCCAATTTCTTTCTATCTCAGCCAAACAAAATCTATGCATCTCTCTCTACCACTCTTACTTCTCTCAGATCTGAGATTTTCTTTCGTTTTTTTCTTGGAAAAACACCTGTGCATCAGATTTGAGAAACACCAACGCCTCCGCATCTCTCTCAATCTCAATCGATCCGTCTCTCCCTCTCGTAGCATCTCACGCTCAGATCCCAACTGTCTGTCGTTTGAGAAAGAACTTGAAGAAATGCAAGAGAAGCTTCAGGCAACGAGGCTTTAGAAGGAGAAACCGAGAAGCTCCTTAAGAAGGAGGAGATCTTGAAGTTCAAGAAGGAAGAGCTCCAAACAAAGGGCCAAGAGCAAGACAAGCTTCAGATGGAGTTGAAGAAGCTGCAGGACTTCAAACTCGTCGAGTCGGTTAAGTCTGAGATCGGATCTAAGATTTTGAGGAAGCACCATCGTCTTCACTATTCCTCAGATCAATGCCATAAGGAGGTAGTTGTTTTATATTTTTCCTAATTCGCAATCAAGTTTTCCTTTTTTTTGTTTACTTTTTCAAATTTATCGTAATTTTTTTGGGATTCTACAGTATTTGGAGGCAAAGGGGTTTAGATGGTTTAGGGGTTCGTTTTTGACCTTTGATACCTTGTGATCGATCAACTGGAATTTCAAAATTGGATAGTCTGTATTTTTGTTAGCTAGCTGTAGAGTTGTATGATAAGCTTGGAGGTATTTGAGCTCATCTCAGTTAAATTTATACAATTATGTCCTATAATTTTTTAAGTTTTGAAAACCTGAGAGAAACAGAGTTCATTACCCTGTGGTTTTTCACGTGGGATATAATCCTACCTCTATACTTCTACAATTTTAAAACATTATCTTATATATGACTTTAAAGTTTTTGTTAATTAATTCTTTTTAATCAAATAGTATCTGCATTAGTTTCCTTTCCATATTTCTAGTGTTCTAGAATTTTTAGTTTGTGTGTAATGTTTGAATTGATTGTATTAAAATTGGTTGTGATTTTTTCTTTCTTTTGTATTACAGTAGAACAAAGACATAATCTAATCTATAAAGTTGTTTGTTTACATTCTTTGATCAGGAGCTGCTAATCAGTTATTAACACAACTTTATATTGTTGGGTATTTAAGGACTTATCATTGTCGTGATCATCAGTACCTATATGGCTATCTAGCTTGTGGTTGTGCTGGTCTCTCTATCGGTATGGCTATCAGCATTGTTGATGATGTCGGTGTTAGGTAATATCTCTCTTTCTCTTGGAAAGGATTGGCCTTACTCTTGCTAAGGGTGTAGATATCATATCTCTTTAATTGTTTCTTAATTTATTTTTTGCACTTGCTCCTTTGATCAATTATTTAGCTACATATATTAGAGTCATGATATGATGTGCATTTTCAGGTGAACATTTTCAGTATTATTTTAGATAGTATACAATACCAAATAATGTATTGAAATTTAATATTCTGAACTGAATTCGTCAAATTGTAAATCAGCATGAAGCTACAAGTAGCAACATTGTCAGGCACAAGGAGTTTAGTCTTCAAACACTTGGAATTGGTGGCTTAGGTGCTGAGTTTGCAGATATATTTCGAAGAGCTTTTGTATCCCATGTTTTCCCTCCTCACATGACAAATAAGTAAGATAACTGATTCTTCTAGTTGCGCTGATATCTTTTTGGTATAACTTTATACCACACTCCTTTTTGGAAAGACATTGACCCATGTCGAATCATGATTTAGCACATCATTTTGATGCTAGTACATTATTTTAACAAAGCTATTTGAGCATGTCTGAATGATTTTGGATATGCAACTTATCCTTAGATATAAGTTAGCTATTATCTGCATTGGTGATTGATGAGATTTCTGTTTTTGTGAACTGTGCTAGATTGTTAATGGCCCTGAAGTTTTGAGCAAGTTGGTGAAACTAAGAAAAATGTTAGGAATCTATATGCTGATGCTGAGAATGATCAAAGGGCTCGTGGTAAGGGAAATATATACATGTCAAGTGCACTTAGGCTGGTTTTTCAATAATTTCTAATCTCATTATGCCCTTAATTCCCCTGGAGACCAGAGTGGTTTGCATGCGATAATCTTTGATGAAATGGATGCTATTTGTAAGGTATAAATATTTCCTAGTCTATGCTTTTTACTAAGATTCTTATTCAACTATGATTTATTTTCAATTCAGAAAAAGTTGTGGGACTCTCAGTTTAAGCGAGAAGAGAATGTGGTTTAAGTGAGCTTCATTGCACTAAGAACTTGGGTCCATCGGCTGTAGTGTTGTGGGGGAGGATAGGATTCTGAAGGACTTGGTTGTAAATAACTGAAATACATGTATATTGTGGGATTTGTTGTAAATAACTAAAGTATGTGTATATTATGGGATTTGTTGATTTAAAAGAAAATTCAAATTTTCTACATTAATAATTTTTTTTTTTAAATAGAACCTATTGGGCACGATTTGAAAATTGTGCGTGTATGATCCTGTCACCTGCAATCTGACATGGTTGTCAGAATTAAGACACAAATAGGCTGTTATTTGTGCTGAACTCTTTGAGCACAAATAGCGATATTGTGTGCTATTAGCAATGGTGACGCCCATAGAGGGCACAGACTTAAAGATAGTAGCTGCACTGTTGCTATTGGTCTATGAGCACAATTGTTGGTGCTTTTTGATCTCAAAGGGCACAGATAATTTATTGTGTGCAGTGCTCATTTTTTTTGTAGTGTGGTGGTTAAGTAGTTGACAATTTGTGTTTAATTTTTTGTATTTATATTTTGTGGGGCTTTAGTAAGACCGAATCTGTGACGTCGGATTCTTCATCAAGGTTGCTAACATGTTAGTTTGACTGGCATTGACTTTTCTATAGAAAGTGGGTCATACAGAATGTATGAGTTGGCTAAGAAAGATAGATCATCATTTAAGGAAAGAAGCATATTTCTATAATTATACAAGAGACACCTTGTAAAACCATATAAAACCTTACTTAGTACAAGAGTTGAGATAAAATTGATTGTGCAAATAACACCTTTGACTTTATTAAGTTCATGCAAATTGAAATTGTTGGTGCCAAAACTCGATGGCGCTTGGCACGAGGTTCAACAGGTATATATTTCGGGTGTTGCTGTCCCTTGGTGTCACGGGATGACTTGAGAGAAAGAGAGAATAAGAGTGTCACTGTTGGAGGCTGCCAATAAACAATGTTTGAATGTGTGTAAATTTGCGCGTAAATTTAACTTCTTAACAAAATGATTGTGCACCAAGTTCTTTTTTTGTGCCTCGAGCCAACGAGGATTTCAAATTTAGTGTAACTTTGTGTATGCTTGGCTAAAAATTAAATAAAAGCAAAATAGAAACTAAAGTGAGAAACATAATGTAATCATTTCATGATGGAGTCATGACTACAAACCTTCGCATAAGTAAAATCTAAGCAGATGTGCCGAGCTACATAACTTGAAATGTAAATTGAGCGAAAATGTAAAGAAACCAATAAAACTTTAGCAAGATTCAATCCATGAAGGGCAAGATAATGATAGAGGAGTCCACTAAGATCAATGGTGTTAGATTGGACTTAGTACAAAACATGCACTTCATAGAGGAAATCAGAGTGGTTGGAATTGCACATCAACTGAATCATACTACGGGTGACAAAGTTGTAAGAGTTTTAGATCCTAGGGTTTGCAATTGCACATAAACCGAATCACACATCTTCGCCGCCTCAGAGTCTGAGGTTGTCAGGGAAGAAGCAGAAGTTGTTGTTATAGCCGTAGGATTCGACGGCGAGCGTGATGATGCAGGCGGATCGGAGGGCGAGGATTATGATGCCGAAGGTGAGGAGGCGTACCAGGATGTTCCGTAGAGGGGTGTGTTTCGGTGCAGGCGACTCCATGGAGAATTTTTACGCCAGCGAATTAAGAAATCAAAAGTGACAAGCTTGAAGACTATTTTAGGGTTTTGAAAAAGGGAAGGAGGTGGGTTTTGAAAACAGGGAGGGAAAGGCAATTTATGGAAAGTAACGATGGTGTACACTTGTCGAGTTATTATTGGCTGGTCCTTTCGAACGAGGCAGTGGGCATCGTTGTTAGGGTTATAAATTTTGTCCACACATTTAATCTCCTTAACATTACCCTAGGGTGTTTGCCGGCTTTCTTTTGAGGCTGAGTGCAAATAAAACGATTTATTATTTTTTTCCTACTCAAGTATATTTTCTGCTTTGAACTAACTCTTCTAGAATATGCATTAAGCTTCCCCTAATTATGTCTGATTTATGTAATTCTTTTAGTGTTTTGGTTACATTTCCTTGGAGTGTTGTACTTACACTAGCTAGCTTAAACTGCATAACAATAGTGTTTTTTTTCAAATAGATAGGGTTACATATATATTTTACAATTTCATCACTTAGAGTTTGCTAGCGAGTTCTATAAATATTCTAGTATACAACAAATCCAAAATACAATACTATAGGATCAATAAAAATAGAAATGTTCTTTGAACACTCGGGGAAATCTTGCATGTGAGAGAATGAAGAATTGATTTCAGTATCTAAAATTTCAAATTTAATAGACCATTCTCATGTAACAAGTACAGCGATCTTAAGAACATTGATCAATGCGAGTGAGTAACTGTCAATCGTTAATACAAGTGAATAAGGCAATGCATCAACAATTGATAATCACTTTGCACACATTATTAAGTCAACCGTTGTCAACACCCGGGAGATGGAGAGGGGGGTGGAACGCAAATGGAGCTCCTAAGTCCTAACCTTCCTCTAGTGTTATGATTTGTCAACCTATATAGCTCGGAGAGGCTGGGGAGTGAGATGGAGGCTAGAGCGCATGGAGGATTTGGAGACGTAGCTTATGCCGAGAAAGCATGGAAAATCCAGCTCAGCCGAAGTCTCTTAACCCTAAACATCAGAATTCCCATGCCGGCACCGACGAAGTGCAGGAGGCTCGTAAAGAACTGGTGGTGATATATGTTACTTGTAGATTGCAAAAAGTGCACTATTAATTCCCAATGATACTACATATGTTTGATAATGCTTAGATTATGATAAATGTTAAGGAAATTTTCTCAAAGTGATATTCTCTATGAATTTTCTGTCATCTCACAATTTAACGTCAATTTTTATACCAACATTATAAAACATTACGCAAAAAATATAATGTTGCAGAAAGTCCATAAAAAATCCTACTTTTAAAAGAATCTCCTAGCATTTCTCTGTTAATAAACTCCATGTATTTATTTCTGGGATACCTTTGTTCCCGTCTATCCAACATTTTCACCTACAAGTAATACCAACTTGTCTGGTTTTCCACATGCAATTCATGTCAAAAATCTAAGCAGATGTGCCGAGCTACATAACTTGAAATGTAAATTGAGCGAAAATGTAAAGAAACCAATAAAACTTTAGCAAGATTCAATCCATGAAGGGCAAGATAATGATAGAGGAGTCCACTAAGATCAATGGTGTTAGATTGGACTTAGTACAAAACATGCACTTCATAGAGGAAATCAGAGTGGTTGGAATTGCACATCAACTGAATCATACTACGGGTGACAAAGTTGTAAGAGTTTTAGATCCTAGGGTTTGCAATTGCACATAAACCGAATCACACATCTTCGCCGCCTCAGAGTCTGAGGTTGTCAGGGAAGAAGCAGAAGTTGTTGTTATAGCCGTAGGATTCGACGGCGAGCGTGATGATGCAGGCGGATCGGAGGGCGAGGATTATGATGCCGAAGGTGAGGAGGCGTACCAGGATGTTCCGTAGAGGGGTGTGTTTCGGTGCGGGCGACTCCATGGAGAATTTTTACGCCAGAGAATTAAGAAATCAAAAGTGACAAGCTTGAAGACTATTTTAGGGTTTTGAAAAGGGGAAGGAGGTGGGTTTTGAAAATAGGGAGGGAAAGGCAATTTATGGAAAGTAACGATGGTGTACACTTGTCGAGTTATTATTGGCTGGTCCCTTCGAACGAGGCAGTGGGCATCGTTGTTAGGGTTATAAATTTTGTCTACACATTTAATCTCCTTAACATTACCCTAGGGTGTTTGCCGGCTTTCTTTTGAGGCTAAGTGCAAATAAAACGATTTATTATTTTTTTCCTACTCAAGTATATTTTCTGCTTTGAACTAACTCTTCTAGAATATGCATTAAGCTTCCCCTAATTATGTCTGATTTATGTAATTCTTTTAGTGTTTTGGTTACATTTCCTTGGAGTGTTGTACTTACACTACCTAGATTAAACTGCATAACAATAGTGTTTTTTTTCAAATAGATAGGGTTACATATATATTTTACAATTTCATCACTTAGAGTTTGCTAGCGAGTTCTATAAATATTCTAGTATACAACAAATCCAAAATACAATACTATAGGATCAATAAAAATAGAAATGTTCTTTGAACACTCGGGGAAATCTTGCATGTGAGAGAATGAAGAATTGATTTCAGTATCTAAAATTTCAAATTTAATAGACCATTCTCATGTAACAAGTACAGCGATCTTAAGAACATTGATCAATGCGAGTGAGTAACTGTCAATCGTTAATACAAGTGAATAAGGCAATGCATCAACAATTGATAATCACTTTGCACACATTATTAAGTCAACCGTTGTCAACACCCGGGAGATGGAGAGGGGGGTGGAACGCAAACGGAGCTCCTAAGTCCTAACCTTCCTCTAGTGTTATGATTTGTCAACCTATATAGCTCGGAGAGGCTGGGGAGTGAGATGGAGGCTAGAGCGCATGGAGGATTTGGAGACGTAGCTTATGCCGAGAAAGCATGGAAAATCCAGCTCAGCCTAAGTCTCTTAACCCTAAACATCAGAATTCCCATGCCGGCACCGACGAAGTGCAGGAGGCTCGTAAAGAACTGGTGGTGATATATGTTACTTGTAGATTGCAAAAAGTGCACTATTAATTCCCAATGATACTACATATGTTTGATAATGCTTAGATTATGATAAATGTTAAGGAAATTTTCTCAAAGTGATATTCTCTATGAATTTTCTGTCATCTCACAATTTAACGTCAATTTTTATACCAACATTATAAAACATTACGCAAAAAATATAATGTTGCAGAAAGTCCATAAAAAATCCTACTTTTAAAAGAATCTCCTAGCATTTCTCTGTTAATAAACTCCATGTATTTATTTCTGGGATACCTTTGTTCCCGTCTATCCAACATTTTCACCTACAAGTAATACCAACTTGTCTGGTTTTCCACATGCAATTCATGTCAAAAATCGAACACCATTTAAGGATAACCCACACTCCCATGTATCGTACACGTAAACAACAAACATCGGATGCGTGAGCTGCTTGTACTCTTAACGGATCATGGAACCCTAAAAAGAACCCTAACTTTTGGCGCCATCTACAACTCACCAAACGACAAGTTGACAATCGCGGCATAAAACCGGGTTCACCAATAGATAAAGAGGATTAAGGAATAATTAAAAGGGAACAAAGATCAGTAAAATGAATTAATATAAAAATGGATTAAGGAATACAACCCATCTAATTAGATAAGCTATTTGCTTGGTCGGTCGGTGGGTGTGTGTGAACACTGATCGGACAGGCCTCAGCATCCCATTGGGTGTGTGGACGCACCGTGTGGCTCACGCAAGTGTCCTGTTCTTATGATCTGATCGCATCCCACCCACTAAGGATAACTTTTTTTTATTTATTTCTTGGGGAATTACAAATTTTCCACTCAAACTTTCGGTTTTCCCACTTTGGTTTCTAAATTTTTCTTTCATCTCAATTAGTCCCTGGATTTAGAATTGTTTTGTGGTGTGTTTTCTATTCTTTTGTACTCTCTTCTCTTTACCACACGATAGGTCAATAAAGTGCGAGTGGGTACGGAGAAGAAAACGACAAAAACTCATAAAGAGGCAAAACACCAATGCCCAAATAAAACTACAAAATAGCACAAGACTTAAAAGCACATAGTAAATGGTCATCTAAAAATTCTTAATACAATCAGGAAGGTCACAAAAGACAATAAGTCCCAACCCAAGATTGCTTTTTCAGATTATCAAGAAATTTAGACTTGTCGTCATTTGTTATTTTTTATTGCGAACGATACTATTATTTCAAGGTACATTAAAAAAATAAGGGGTTTTAACTAAAAAAAGTCATAGGTTAAACACCCTTAACAACCAGGACAATTCCTTACAAAGTCTATCATTTGTTCTCAATAAACACACTCGAAATGAGATATTCCCACAATTCAGAGGGCTTATTTGTAATAAACAAATAGTTAGAAAATAGACCATTCATGACTACTACAATTCATGACCCAATACTATGAATGCGGCTTAATATGAGCTGGACCCACCAAAGGGACCAATCCAGAAATGTCCATGTGGGAAAGTAACAAATAAAAGGAAATATACAAAATAGACCTTGACCAACTTGTGCACTAAGTAATGCAAAATCTACAGCTCAACATATTTGACCAATTCAAACCTCAGCTTAAGATGTAACTGATGACGATTGCAAATCTGACTACCGGTTGTGTTATTTGTACTCACTTTTACTTTGACATATATCTCAATTCTCAGCAATCAGATAAAATAGTTCTAGATGATCGAAAGGTAAAAATTAACAAACAAAGACGTATGAGAAGTAAAAAGACGTGGATGAATAACATCACTCCTAATTAAAAAGCATCATCTTATGAGTTCCACATCTTCTAGATGTTGTTGGCTTATAGAGAACAAAAGCGTATGTAACTTAAGTAATTAAGAGCCATTTATTTTTATATAAAGATTTTGAGTTTCAGTCGGATCATTTGAAACTGCATGTGAATTTTTCAACATTTTTCAAGTTAATGAGGGGGAAAAGAAACCACATTTCAAATGGTATAATATTGAACTAAAATAAACATATGTGGGATACAAAAAAAAAAAATTGATTCGAGGCTCTTTAGCTGAGATAGCAAAGAAAACCCTCAAAACAAAAAAGAAAAAAAAAATGAAAAGCCATTGACAAACTTTCTTCCTACGTGCCCATACAATTATGAATATACATAAAACAATCCCTGTAATTGTAAAAAAAAATATACACAACACAATAAACGAACAATAAAAGAAACGAATGGAAAGAACCCGACTGTGTGTGTGTGTGAATATCCTATCGGTTTAATCCCTTTCCCGAAATATGAGACTTCAAAAAAAACCCTATCAGCACAGCAATGATTCAAAAAATGCATCATCCCTTGGCTCTTCCTTGGCTTTAGAAAATATGTCACTAAGCTGTGTTTGGTTCATGTATGATCCCAAGGAGTTTCCGTCGAACCCCACGAATCCGTAACTTCCCGGGCTCTGCAACATCTCTAGGCTAAAGGGAGCTTGCCCTTCTGATGTTGGTTGCCTCAAGTTTTGAAGAGAGTTGGTATTAGCAGAATTGTTAGTGTGGTGAGTTATAGGCCTCATTGCTGAAGCTACATTGTTGTTGTTGTTTGGTATAGGCCTATTGACAGCAGCATGGCTGCCGCTGCCACGAGCGGCAGGGACGTCGTGGTTGTGCTTCCCTTCATAGGTTGTGATCACTGCTCTAAGATCGTGAGAAGCTCTCTCAACATGCTTTCTCACTGGACATCCTGGATTTGTGCACTTGTAGTAGCTCCTGCAATTTCACAAAAAAAAATAAACCTTTTGCCAAAAAAAAAAAATACAAAAATACATGCATTCCCATCAAAAGCAATTCATATTTCAAAAGTTTGAAAAAGTAAATATCAAAATCGTGATTACGGGGGAGGGTTTTAACTTTTTACCTTGGATTTGGGTTGCCTTTTACCACTTTCTGACCGTACTTCCTCCATCTGTATCCATCATCTAGAATATCAATGTCACTAGTTGTCTGAACTACAACTCTAGGCTCTCTCACTGTTCTACTCCCAGGTGCTGAAATTTCTTCATTACGATCAGCTTCATTTTTCCTGTACAGTCATGGGAAAAAGAAAAGTCCAATTACTCTCACAAATAATGGCACCAAACACACAAATAATGTACACATAAATCAAGGCTATAAATTTTAACACTTCTCCGGATAATCGATGTAAAATTATAAAATAATCAATTTGTAGCGCAGATGGTTAAAACTAGTGTCAAAACCGATACCCTTAAGTAATCAAACTTACCATCTTTTTGCATTAGGTTCATCTTCATCAAACTCCTCCCCTCCTCCTGACTTGCTCCTCTGAGAGCTCTGCTCAAAATCATCGTCCCCGATCGATATCGATGAATGCTCAGGAGTTCCAATGGAATCCATTTGTGAATTGCCATGATTAGCATAAGTTTGATCTGGGATTTCATTGGTGTTGGTGGGATTGAAAGCATGAATTGCATGAGAATTTGATGATGATCTTCTAGGGTTCTGTGGCTTGGGATGGTTGTGATTGCCCTTGTAAACAATCTCAGTGATTTGTCCATCCAATGACCTCTCTACTTTTTTTTTAGTTGGGCAATTAGGGTAAGTGCACTTGTAATAGCTTCTGGGATTTTCACTTCCCTTCACTTGTTTTTGACCATATTTTCTCCAATTGAAACCATCATCCGACTTCCTGCTCAAGGTCTGAGATTGCTGGTTGAAACCGCCATTCGCCGGAGCATTACTTTGGAGAGTTTTGGTGGTCAATTCAGATGACAAGGTCTGAACAGAACCAGATTCTTGCTTTGGGAGTTCTTGAGAGTTCCATGCCTGCTCTTGTGTCTGAAAGATAGAAATAGTAATCAATTAGTTGCTAAACAAGCAATCGTGTCGATAAATGAGATCAAATTTGAAGAAAATTGAGTTCTTGGTTTTAATAAAGACAGGACGCCCTGCCCAGAGACGGACCGTGTGACATAATACGACATTAAGGAAGTGAAAAAACAGATTACGTACAGTTTGAATTGAGGTGTTTGAGGATTGAAACATTGACGATGATGAAGAAATGGGAGGTCTTGCTTGGGTTTGGAAAGAGAAGTCTGAGTGGTTCTTGCTCTCCTGTTTTACGTTCTGTTGGTTGTTCTTCCAATTGAAGGCCCCACGAGCTGCAAAGCTTCCAGTAGTTGGAGATGGAAGAATCTAGTAAAAAATAACACAGAACAAGAGAGACACAATTAGTAAAATTATCAAAACCAAACAGTATTGCAACTAACAAAACATTACCCAATAATTAAACAGCAAAATTAACATACCCCAGAAAAGTAAAGTTCAGAAAATCAGAAGACTTTGACTTCAGAAATGAAAAATATCACACAAATATCCTCTTTTTCAATTATTATTTTTTAATATATCTTAATCTCTTCATAATCCTAACTGGGAAAACTGCAGAACCCAAGAAAACAGAAATCCAAAATATACAAACATAATATATATACATATACATACGTTTGAAGCGTTTAAGAGAACAGGAGAGTCAAGAAGCTCAGCTGGGCTCAATCCAGGTGGGATAGCAAAGTAGGAAGATGGAGATATAGAGGGAGGAGAAATGGGCAGTGAGGGCGGCGGTAGGGACTTGAATTTGGGTACGCCGGACCCAGTACGCTCTGCAATTCGATCCGATAGCCCGCCCTGGCCGATGTATCTAGGTGGGTTCGAGTACTCATCTGTGCCGGCTTCTAAGAGGTCGGAGAAGGAGTTGGTCATGAATGGGTGCGTTGAGAAAGTGAAGGCTGCTGGGTGTGAGTTTGCTGAGGTTTCTAAGCTCCCTGAAGAGGAGGCCATCAATCAAGAGAGAGAAAAACAGAGAAGAGAGAGAGAGAGAGAGAGAGAGATCAGTTTTGAGTCAAAAAATGGAAACGGACTTTAAGAGATTACTGTGGAAGAAGAGAAGAGGATGGTCACGTATTGCACACGGTTCTCTGTTCTTTCTTCTCTATGTCTTTTAGGGAGGTTTCTGAGAAACTCAGGGGATGTTTGACCGTTGAATAATTTTTTGTAACTTTTTTCGTTACCAAAAAAAAAAATAATAATAATAATCGTTTTTATTTGGAATTTTTTTGTGGTCAAAGATCGTGGGTTTGACTGGTTGGCGGCCTTAAGCTCTACTAGTTGTATTTGTATATTTATTTTAAGAAATATCAATTTTGGAGATTTAATTTGTAAACAAAAATAACTAATATTAACTGAATAAAATACATTATGAATAATGTATCTGATCTAACGGTTCAAATTCAAATCATCAACTAATACATACTGATCTCATTCTCTTAATATTTTTCATTTTCTCTTATTCGTTACCAATTATATAAATCTGAATTTGATATGGGTAATTAACTTATTAGAATATACTTATATTGTAAGTCTGTTGTTGGAACTTTTTGTAATTATTCAGTATTACGATTCACATTATTCATAATTTTTCATTAACGAGTAAAGTCCAATAATTTAGTTTAAGATAGTTTTGTATGTTTTTTTTTTTTTTTATAACAAACGATAAACTTTGTAGTAGTTTTTAGCACAATTATTATTATTTTTTTATGTTTATATTATAAAGAAATTATTAGGAGCCAATCTATGATAGGTTGTTTTGACTCCCTAAAGATTTATGAAAGAAAATTGAGGTTTCATTCTTAAACGAACTATAGTAATATAAAGAGTGATCCAACTCTCTATAAGCCTTTAATAAAAAATAAAAAATAAAAAAATAAAAAAACTCTATAAGTCTATGAGATTATCTAATTTCCAACGTGAGATTCACACTTTCAATAAGATACATCCACCTGCGCTTGAGTTGGTATCTACCATACCAAACCTTGAGTAATGAAGACATAATCATGTTTAGTCTAGTGATTTTTCGATTCAAACCATCACGTGAAACATTAAAAATATACTTTTGGGTGCCTTTCTTGCTTCCTTTTAGTTTCTTCTTAATTATAGTCTTCGAATTTATCTAAAAGCATGTATTCTCCAATTACTTTTACCCTTTTCATAGCATTTTTTCTTTACATTTTCTTCTTCATGTAATATTGAACTATGTGTTCAAAAAGAACTCTTCTTAATCTCCAGGCCATGATTGCTTTTCGACGTTTACGAAAAATCAAAGATGTTAAGAGAAGAGTTAGATAAGCTACATTAAGCTAATGCTAAAATAATATTTGAAATCCATTAATTTGAAACTTGTATGATACTCTAAAAGGAAATGAGGGGATTTCAGTTAGAAGTTGAAAGTAAGATGACCGTTGGATATTAAAATTAAGGAAAAACCAATGTGATTTGTGGATTAGCACAACCAATTAGCTAAGATGGTGCTTTTTGGTTATTAGATGCACCTAATATGAACTGTTTAATTCCAAATTGAAAAGGCTAAAATGGACTATTAGCTATTAACAAACATGTGTGATTATCATAAGGTTGACTACATTTCACATCCTTTCAGTTTGGGATGATTTTTAAGATACACCACAAAATTTCAATTTTCTCATATCGCGAATCCTGAGATATTGAAATGATAACTCATTAAAATTGACGATGTGATGATTTTGAGACCCTTACATAAGCTAATGTGTAAGCCAAAATTAAATTTAAGCTGTAAATTGAGCTAGTTTGTGGTGCCTCACTCGAGCTGTATCTTTCAAGCTGGCAAGTGGCAAGGATCCTACGTGAGATATTTCCAAAAGTCGTGCAATCTAGAAGATGCATGACATATATATCTCCTACCGTGTCAAAAGGGGCATTATCCACTGGCCATGCAATCTAGAAGTAAAGCATCTCAAATCTCTGTGAAAAAAGAAAAAGCTAGGATAGAACTTATAACGACACCACCTAGTTTATTCTCTTTTTACGAATGAAAATTATTATTGGTAATTTAAAATTTTTATTTTATACTCTAAATTTTTTATATTTAGAAAGAAAAATATATTTATAAAAAATGTAGAAAGAGATTTTTGAAATGTTAATAACAATTTCTTTACGAAAAATCTTTAGTAATTATGTATAATTGCATTCTACAAAAATCAAACAGCCTGTATTGATGAATGTTGAATCTAACGGTTGACAAAAATTCTGAAGTTGCAAGGGCCACTTGGTTTAACTCATCAATAAAAAAAGATTAGTTAGCCCACCAACTTTCATTATTCTCCTCAGTCCTCTCTCTCTTTCTCTCTCTCTTTACTTTCTCTTTGCTTCTCTGATTCCCTCTTTGAAGACGAGTCAAAAACCACCACCATCAGCCCTGCTCCGACATTGTTTTCATGTCGCAAACCACCACCGCCGCCTCAAACCCAGACCAATAGCATAGTTTAACACCACGACGACCCAATGAAGCATATTCGATGCCACCTCACCACCACAGGCACCCATATCAAACGGAACCCCCATCACCACCCAAGCGAATTACTAATTTCTCCGTCTAAAGCAACCACTTGGGAATATTTTTTGGAGTATTCTAAACTCAAATATTTTTAATATTCATTAGATTTTTGATTAAAAAATTAATGATCGAAATATTACATTTGAAAACTTAAAAGCATAAAATATTCCGGAGGACCTTAAAATTTTCATCTTCCAGAAAGCGTCATATATGCTTTGATCACATAAAGGCTTCTTTGTTGGTTTGGCCTTTTTATTAGTAAGATACATCATATGATTCTACTAAGTGGGTACACTAAGATTTTTAAGTCATTTTGTGCAAAGACAAAAACAAGAGAGTACTTTCAAATACAGTAATCCACCTCGTGGGTTTTCATATGCAAGGTTTTTAAGGATTACTTTTCTTATTTACACAATTCTACTTTCTTCATCTTTGACCCTCTATTCCTCTTCAAACCATATGAAAATGTGAAGTTCTGAGTTCAACCGAATCAGATGAAGTCTTCAGTCTTGTATCTCATGATTATTGATTCCTTCGATAGTGTTTTTTTGGTTAATTATTCGTTTGATACAGTACAATCTCTTTAAAATAATATTTTATAATTAGAATAATTTCCTTAAAATTATAAAAAAAATATATCTCAACTTGAGACCAGTTACTTATAAAAATAAAATCCCCATGTAATAATTGTTTTTTTTTTTCCAACACATGTAACAATTGTTAATGAGTACAAAATATGCAATGTCACGTACAAAAGTTTGTGAATTAAAATATTTCTTTGAAGTTGTTTAGGACAATGCATTAATTTTTAGAGTTGATGTCAAGTCATTCAACTTGGGTTACATAATGCTTCGTAATATGAACACCTTCTTCTTAAAGCCAAAATATTTATAACTTCTCAAGCATATTTATAGCTTCTTGGCATAAAACTTTTGGTATTCCCATATGACATCCCCATGAATTCTACTTAATAAGTCAATAAATAACACCTTTTTACCTACACTTTTATAAAGTAATAATCACTTTAAAATTATAAAATTGATTTGGTCTCAACTTTATAACGTTATAAAAGTTTTAATATTATACTTTTTGACAAAACAAAACAAATCAAATCAAAAAGATGAAAAAATAAAAACAAATAAAATTATATATAGTCAAAGCATAATTTTTGCATGGACTGATTGTCCATCACTAATTTAGAGCTGTCTCTGACATTTTGTGGGCCCTGTATGAATTAAAAAAAAATGCCCTCCTTATTTAAAAACATAATAATGTTGTTGGACAATTTATTCTTAGAAATTTCAATAATCAATATTCTAACTTAATGAAATCAGCATCTCACTTTTACGAATTGAGTAATGTCCAATTGCCATGAATCATGATTTAGGGTTCATTCATGAATAATGTCCAAAATGTATGGAAGAAGATGGCGGTAAACAATGTGAGGTGACGACTGTCGCCATACCAGCAGTGGTTCAGGTGCGGCGGGAGCAACTTGCACATGAAACCTGTGTGGACTGTGAGTCCTTTTTAGATTTCTCATGTGTTTTGCTCCACTCGTATAGGTTTTTGGTAAGTTGTTGCATTCTCCTTCTTTTGCAAATCATGAAGTTTTGCCGCAGTTGTGAAAAATGATAATGCATATACATCCTGATGCTGGTTTATCTTCACCAAATCTCCTTTTGCAAATCATGACGTTTTACCGCAGAGACATCTCATTCTCTAACATAAGTCAATTAAATAGTTCTCTTTTTCAATAACTTAGGTCAAAAATAATTTTTCTCAACAATTCCTCAAAAATGAAAAATTTCCTCGCCAACTTAAGGTTAACCTTCTTCATCAATCTGTCCTAAAAAGCACAAAATGTTGATTGACAAAATTCTAATAGTAATAAACATTTTATGAGTTCACATAAATTACTTTTTTTTTTTGTTCTTTGGTTCGAAATGATTTTTGGTACAGGGCTAGGCTAGTGGGCTAGATGTTGTTGAGAATGAGTCCCACATTGATGGGATGAGGGACCTTGCATGAGCTTATAAGAGGTTGAGCGACCTCCCATATTGCCAATTGGTTTTATGGTGGAACCTCAACTTTCTTCATGGTATCAGGGCAGATTGTCTTACTTGTGAAGCCAAACGGCCACATGTGCTCCAAGTCACCCCGTTGCGTTGTCCACGTGTTAGGCTCGAAAATTCGCCACACGTGAGGGGGGTGTTAACAATAAGTCCCAGATTGATGGGAGGAGAGACATTGCATGGGCTTATAAGAGGTTAAGCTACTCTTCATATTGTCAATTGATTTTATGGTGAAACCTCAACTTTCTTTACTAGGTTGCATGGATACTCCATAACACTCCAACAAGGTACTTTTCTCTTTGTTTATGAGACCCTCTCTGCCCGTCTGTGAGAATCATTCTCACCTTTGTGTGAGTGCAACCAGTCTTTGAAGATTCACGTCGCTGCCATCTCTAGCTGTGGCTAGGGTCGATGGCAGTCTCATGGCTCTCCTTTGTTTCTTTCTTTTCCTTTTCTTCCTGTTGTTTGCTTACTTATCTTCCATGTTTCCATCCAGTTCTTTTCCTCCTGCCATCATCACTATGTTGCCCTATTTTCCTTTTGATCCTACCATCTGTAACCCCATTTCCACATAACCCGTTTCCTCCACATCCCTTTCCATCATTTTCATTAATGGGTTCCATCATCTTTCCAACCATCTAAAATTTCGATCCACTGCCGTCTATTTTGTTCATGATTTGTCGCGAAATCTTGGGAGGGTGTGTAGAGCTTAAGCTCTGGTGTTTACACCACCACCTTGGGTGACCCTTGTTGGTCGTTCCACCTGTTCGCCCTCGTTGGCAATGTTGGCTGTGAGATTTGTCTTCCTGCAGTCTTCCTTTAGCTACAAAGACTGTAGCTTCTTTAATAAGTGGTGGCGATTGTTTTTGGGGTGGTCTCGGAAGGATGATGCAACCTTTCTCTTAATCGGATTTAGGGTTTGTGTTGGTGTTGGTGTGATTGTAGGCAATTGAAGGGGCAACTAATCGGGTTGCTCATGGCATGGAGCGAGAAGTATACAGCAGTAGCAACGGCTACAAGGACTGTAGCTCTATTAGGGTTTTTCTGTTTGCATTTTTCTGTTTTATGGTCCATCTTCTTTCTATACTTATTTTCTATTTGGACCTTTTGTTTGTAATTATTGTTGTTGGTAATAAATTTATCCTTTGTCAAAAAAAACACTCTAACAAGCCAACACACCTCGGACATAGGTTAGACATGGTCAATGACTTGGGCACAGTCAAGATACGACTTGGGCACGGTTAAGACACAACTTGGACACAGTTAAGACATGGCTTGGACATAGTCAAGAACGACAGGGGCCATTTTGTAATTAAAAAAAACATTTTGGGGCATTTTTGGAAATATCGAAACTAAAACCTAAAAGAGCCACATACCTCAACCTAACTTCAGTCCTCTCTCTCTCTAATCTGTGCCTCCCTTTTCAGTTCCTTAACTACTTGGTTCCACATTCTATGTGCATCATCATCTAGCGACTAGTTGATTAGGCATTGCAATAGAGCAGGACATGACTCCTCCTGGACTCCAAAATTTAGAGATAATAGATGTTGATTAATTTGATTGGGTGTGCATAATTTGAATTTGTTGCTTAATTTTGTTTAGGAAAAATGAGTAGTACTTTGTTATATTATGAATTCGAAGCTTTGTTTTTAATATATGTAATATTTTTATATTTTAATCCCAATGTCCTAGCCATGTCACATTTCTTTATTTTTAATTTGAGATTTGTTGTGTCGCCATATTCGTGTCTGTGTTTATGCAACATAAGCTATATGAGATAACTGCACCCAGGTTATTTTTTAGGCTTATACTTTGAGAGGATTCGGGGCCACCTTAGCCACACCCCGTATTTGTAATGATGCGTTGGGTTATCTATTTGGGAAAAATAGAGGGCACAAAAGCTAAAATAAGAGGCGGGAAATAGAAATTAGATTGAGGAAGAGATGAGTGGAGGAGGTGACTGAAATAGGAGGCTAGATTTACTCAAAAAAAGAACGAAGAGAAAATTGAAGATGGATGGGAAAAGAACCACCACATAGGGTGGAATATCCATCACTACTACGGATGGAAGAGCCGTAAAAAACGATGGAACAAAGAAGAAATAATAGGCAGTGCCCTACGGGGAGAAAAAGAAGGAGGCAGATTCTCTGCCCTTCCACTTCCCGTGCCCTCCTGTTTGTGTGGTCACGGTTAAGCCACGTCAACATTTTATATTACTATTCATTTTTGTCTTATTATCTCTATGAAAAAAACAATATAAAATGTTGACGTGGTTTAACCGTGATCACACAAAACAGGAAGACACGAAAGAGCACGGAGTGGGAGGGTAGAGAATCTACCTCCGAAAAAGAAACCAGAGTAAGTTTTAGCGCTTTTTAAAAGGAGAGCTTTTTCATTTTGCATTTTAGCCTATGGCATGAGGAACCAAAACTCTTACCATTGCCCACCTTCCATGTATGCAAAATTAGACTAATGGATTATGAGGATATGCAAACTTCAACATTTTGAGCCCTTCACAAGCCCAAAAAGGCAATAGCCAATTAAAAAAAACAACAAGAGGATATTTAACAAGCTCCACTTCCTATTGGACTCACTCAGCTAGAAAGCCCAATAGAAGGCAAACCAATATTTAACAATTTCTAAAATAATAAGAAAATTATAGACTTGGGTGTACTCAAGTTGATTAGAGCAACACGCTTTAGTGTTTGCATCCAGGTTTGAACCTCCCTCTACGTAGTTTTGATTAATATAGTGTAATTATTCTATCATTTTAAAAAATACAAAAATTATAATAAATCATCTGAAACATATCTAAATTCTTAAAAGAGAACAACTCAAACCAAGCCAAACCTGTGCAAAATGTGAACCACAAGAAGGAATGCTTAAACTTAGCACCAACAATCGTGGTTAACAAACATATTAACGAGGCTGTTCTCAGATACCAGTTTTTGAAGAAGAAAAATATTATGGAGACCATCTTTTTAGATCACATTTTATAAACTACATGATGTGACAACAAAGTAAGATTTCATGATTTAAAAAACAATTTAAAAAAAAAAAAAACTGACAACAATCATATCGTGTGACTTAAAAAGGCAATCTCTCGAGCATTATCCTTTAAACAATGATCTCTACGTTAGCTACAATATCTATCATGATGAACCTCCAAGATACTAGCAATTTGGCTATCATAATTAATGAACCTCCTGTTGGTTTACATCAACCCCAAAATAACTTATATGTTCATCTATCTATAATAAACACATTATATGCAATAGACTTCCTTTTATCTAAATTATCTAGCTAATAATTCTAAGATATTTATACAGTGGAAAACGAACAAAGCTTTAGAACTTTCAACTCGAGTTTGAACTTTCACGGATTCACTCATTAAGGGCAGCAACTCTGCTTTGGTATATTGTTTCACCCGAAGTCCAAAATTAAGTACATTGTCACCTCTTGTATTACCACTGCATGGGAAGAGAGATTAGTCCACCCAATGGGTTGTAGAATACCTCCTAATTTAGAAAAAAAAAAAAACGGATATAACCAAAATCGACATAGACATTTCAATGTCAGAATTAACACTCCAAAACAAACATCTCTACAATGAAGATACCTCAATATTTGCCCATGTTATTTACCAGAATTATGCATATAACGACTCACCGAACCAACATCATCATGAGAAATATATGGTCTAGAGCATAGTATTGCATACATTAAACACCACCCAAATTAGCACATGACATATTTTCCATATGCGGCCCCTCTTCACTAGTTTTAGGATATAATAAAGAACTAAATTTAAAATGATGAGCTAAAGAGGTACTTACCAGTTTGGTTGAATCATTAACTCTTAATTTCAACATAAATTTTACAGGTATTGCTTATGATGAGTCAAGGACACCATACCCTTTCCTCTCTCTCAATTGATCTCCATGCCAAGGATCTTCTTTGCTTCACCAAGATCTTTCATCTCACACTCATTCTTCATTTTGACATTTCATAAAGTCATCCAATCTCAAATACAATTGTCTCGGAGATAATTTAAGCCATAAAGATATTTCTTCAAATTGCATACCAAATTCTCTTTCCACTTCACCTTATATCCATCTGGTTGAGACATGTATATCTCTTCATCTAAATCACTACGTAGAAAAGACGTCTTAACATCGTGTTGGAGAAGCTCAAGTTCAAACTGTCGCAAAAGTTAACATAACACAAACCAATGAGTACCAGAAGTGAAAAATATTTAATGCCCTCTTGTCGTGCATACCCTTTAGCAACTAATCTTACTTTAAATCATACATTATTTTTCCCATCAACACTTTCCTTCTTGGTATATATCCTAGTTGCAACCAATAGCTCTCTTAAGTACCCTTGTGCAATTGAGCTAACTCCCCACTTCTCCTTTTATTCACTCTCCATGGCTTTCTAGAATTTAGATGAAATTTGAACGGTGATCATAGAAATAGAAAAGGCGATATATGTTGGATAGTGGCCAACTTGCAAATGTTTTCGGCTAGACAAAAATCCAAACAACTTTTGGCTATAAAAAATTATAAAGAAAGAAGGTGAACAACACCTTTCCTTGTTTTGGGGAGGAAAAAAAGGAAAAGAATTTTTGTTCTCTTCAACACCCATGGGTGTTGGTTTAAGAAAGGAAAAGGTTTTGCCTTTGCAGTCGAATATAGAGAAGAAAAAAAGGCTCAATGCTCTGCTGAGAAAGAGGAGCTGCAAAGAGAGAAGAGAAGCTGCTGCTTCATTCGGTTAGTAATTATCTACCAAAGTAGTTGTTGTTGTAATAGCTTTGAGCTATATGTATAGAGAAGAAATTATTCATTATATTTCTTCCTCTATTTGTTTCTTTGGTGTGTGAGAGCTTTTGGATGTATTGGGTTATTTGGGCTGTGAGATTACCAACACTTTGTAAACTCCCATTTGGTTGATAGTGGATTATTGGGTGAGCTCCTACTGCTCCGAGGACGTACTCCAGTTACACTGACTGTGGAGGAACCTCGTTAAAATCTTTGTGTCTTTTATATTTTGTTCTTGCATTTTTATTTGATAAATTTCCTGTAGGCTAGTTTGAGTTGGTTCCATTTAGTTTGGTGCTATCCTAGCACAACAATTGGTATCAAAGCACTGGTTGCTCTTGGGTACTGTATAATTGCCAAAAATGTCAGACGGGCAAGATGAGAATCCTTTTGGAAGTAGCTCCGGATTTGCAAGAACTACGGTGCAAAATGCAAAGTTCGAAGTTGAAAAGTTTGATGGCACAAACAACTTTGGGATGTGGCAATGTGAGGTCAAAGATGTGTTGGCTCAACAAGATCTACTTGCCGCTTTGGAAGAGAAGCCGGAACCTATGTCGAAGCCGAAATGGGAGAAATTAAATTTGTGGGCTTGCTCTTCAATTCGGTTGTGCCTTGCAAAAACTCAGAAGTATTTTGTGATGCGGGAGACATTGGCAAGTGTGTTGTGGCAAAAATTGGAAGACAAGTATATGACGAAGAGTGCAGAGTGTGACATCCCACATCGCCCAGGGGAGTGATCCTTAAATGTATATTCTCATCCCTACCTAGCACGAGGCCTTTTGGGAGCTCACTGGCTTCGGGTTTCGTAGGAACTCCGAAGTTAAGCGAGAAGGGGGCCAGAGCAATCCCATGATGGGTGACCCACTGGGAAGTTGCTCGTGAGTTCCCAAAAACAAAACCGTGAGGGAATGGTAAGCCCAAAGCGAACAATATCGTGCTACGGTGGTAGAGCGGACCCGGGAAGTGGTCCCACCCGGGCTGGGATGTGACATTGGTATCAGAGCCTAACCCTGGCCGCGTGTGTGCCGACGAGGACGTCGGGCCCCTAAGGGGGGTGGATTGTGACATCCCACATCGCCCAGGGGTGATCCTTAAATGTATATTCCCATCCCTACCTAGTACGAGGCCTTTTGGGAGCTCACTGGCTTCGGGTTCCTTTGGAACTCTGAAGTTAAGCGAGTAGCGCGCGAGAGCATTCCCAGGATGGGTGACCCATCGGGAAGTTCTCGTGTGAGTTCCCAGAAACAAAACCGTGAGGGCGTGGTCGGGGCCCAAAGCGGACAATATCGTGCTACGGTGGTGGAGCGGGCCCGGGAAGTGATCCGGCCCGGGCCGGGATGTGACAATTGGTATCAGAGCCTAACCCTGGTCGCGAGTGTGCCGACGAGGACGTCGGGCCCCTAAGGGGGGGGGATTGTGACATCCCACATCGCCCAGGGGAGTGATCCTTAAATGTATATTCTCATCCCTACCTAGCACGAGGCCTTTTGGGAGCTCACTGGCTTCTGGTTTCGTAGGAACTCCGAAGTTAAGCGAGAAGGGGGCCAGAGCAATCCCATGATGGGTGACCCACTGGGAAGTTGCTCATGAGTTCCCAAAAACAAAACCGTGAGGGAATGGTAAGCCCAAAGCGGACAATATCGTGCTACGGTGGTAGAGCGGACCCGGGAAGTGATTCGCCCCGGGCCGGGATGTGACACAGAGAACCGGCTACACTTAAAGAAAAAGCTCTACCGCTTCCAATACAAAGAAGGTACAAAAATGATTAGACACCTTGATGCTTTTAATAAGTTGATTGCCGACTTGTTAAATTTAGATGAGGATATTAAGGATGAAGATAAGGCCTTAATATTGTTGAATTCCTTGCCGGACTCTTATGAGCATTTTGTTACCACTATTATGCATGGTAAAGAAATTGTGAAATTTGAAGATGTGTCAAATGCCTTGATGAATTATGAAATGAGGCATAGAGATAAAAATCATGATAGTACCTCGAAAGCTTTATTTGTTAGAGGTAGATCATCGGAGAGAAGATCATCTTCTAGTAGGAAAAAATCACAGTCTCGACCTAGAGGAAACTCTAAAGGTAGAAAACCTTTGGAAAGGGATGAATGTGCCTTTTGTCGTAATAAGGGCCATTGGAAGAAAGATTGTCCTAAATTGAAGACCAAAGGTAAAGAAAGTTCTGAAGCTAATGTTGCTGAAGTTGAAACAGATTTTCCTAATTTTGCTTTAACCACTTCCTCATCATTTGATTGTGCTACTAAGTGGGTGTTGGATATGGGTTGTACTCATCATATGACTCCTCACAAGGATTGGTTTTCAAGCTTGAAAGAGTTTGATGGCGGTGTTGTGTTCATGGGAGATGACAATCCTTGCACAACAAAAGGGATTGGTACAGTTCGTTTGAAGTTGCATGATGGCATGGTTAAAGAGTTGATAGGTGTTCGGTATGTACCGAATTTGAAGAAAAATCTTATTTCTTTGGGAACTTTGGAAGCCAAGGGCTTCAGGTTTCATTCAGATGGGCAGACATTGAAAGTGACTTATGGTGCACTTGTTGTGATGAAAGCTCCTCGATGTGGCCATTTGTATTTATTGCAAGGAAGCACTGTGACAGGTGAAGCATCTGTAGTCTCAGAAAATATGGGCACATCCGATTCTGATACTACTAGATTGTGGCATATGAGATTAGGCCATGCCGGTGAGAAAGCTCTACAAGGGCTTGTGAAATAAGGTCTTCTAAAAGGTGCCACGACTTGTAAACTTGATTTCTGTGAGCATTGTGTCTTGGGGAAGCAAACTAGAGTGAAGTTTGGTACTGCTGTACATCAGACGAAGGGCATTCTTGATTATGTGCATTCGGATGTTTGGGGTCCTACAAAGACTCCCTCTTTGAGTGGTAGACATTGGTTCGTGACCTTTGTTGATGATTATTTAAGAAGGTCTTGGGTCTACACTATGAAGCACAAGAGTGAGGTGTTGAGCATTTTCTTGGGTTGGAAGAAAATGGTTGAGAACCAGACTGGGAGAAAGATTAAGATTTTGAGATCGGATAATGGTGGTGAATACACATCCGACCCTTTCTTTAAAGTTTGCAAAGAGGAAGGGATTGTGAGACATTTTAGTGTCCGGGGAACTCCACAACAAAATGGAGTTGCAGAAAGATTGAATCGAACCTTGCTTGAGAAGGTTAGATGCATGTTGTCTTAGTCGGGTTTGAGCAAGTCGTTTTGGGCAGAGGCAGTTACTTATACATGTCACATCATCAACCGATTACCCTCAGCTGCTGTTCAGGGTAAGACGCCAATGGAGGTATGGACTGGAAAACCTTCTACTGATTATGATTATATTCGTATTTTTGGTTCACCTGCTTATTTTCATGTAATTGAAAATAAACTTGATCCTAGAGCCAAAAAGGCTATCTTTCTTGGTTTTAGTAGTGGTGTCAAAGGTTACAGGTTATGGTGCCCGGAGATGAAGAAACTTGTAATCAGCAGAGATGTGACATTTGATGAAGAAAATATGTTCAGAGACTCTGAAAAGAATGTGAAAGATGTCCAACAGGTGGAGCTTGAGAAAGATGCCTCTAGTACTTCAAATCCTATTTCCGCTGATGTCGAAGCCACTACAAATGAAGAAGTGGGAGACCATGAGGATGTTGAAGTAGTTGAACTTGAAGATTCTATTTAAGTTGAAGAGCAAGTTTCACCTCAAGAGTCTATTGCCAAGAACAGAGGAAAAAGACAAATTACCAAGCCAGCTCGGTATAGTGACTATGTTGCTTTTGCTCTTCCTATTATCACTGATGAGATTCCATCCAATTTTGAGGAAGCCATTGAGAGTGAGGAAAAGGAGAAGTGGTGCAATGCCATGGGTGATGAGATGAATTCTCTCTTGAAGAACAAGACTTGGGAGTTAGCTAAATTGCCTAAGGGTAAGAAAGCTATTGGTTGCAAATGGGTGTATGTCAAGAAGGAAGATGTTGCTGAGAAAAGCAATGTCAGATTCAAAGCAAGATTGGTTGCTAAAGGGTATGCAAAAAAAGAGGGCATTGACTACAATGAAATCTTTTCTCCAGTTGTGAAGCACTCCTCAATTCGCATTATGTTAGCTCTTGTTGCACAATATGATCTTGAACTTGTGCAACTTGATGTGAAGACGGCTTTCCTACATGGTGATTTGAATGAAGATATTTATATGTGTCAACCGGATGGGTATAAAGTGAAAGGGAAAGAAAATTTGTTTTGCAAGTTGAAGAAATCACTTTATGGCTTGAAGCAATCTCCAAGACAATGGTATTTGAGGTTTGATAAATTTATGAGAGGCCAAAATTATTCTAGAAGTCAATATGATCATTGTGTGTACTTCAAGAAGTTGCAAGATGGGTCTTTCATTTATTTGTTGATATATGTTGATGATATGTTGATTGCATCAAAGAATCTCGAAGAGATTGAGAAATTGAAGATGCAAATGAAAAATGAGTTCGAGATGAAGGATCTTGGTGAAGCAAAGAAGATCCTTGGCATGGAGATCACTAGAGACAGAGAGAAGGGTTTGGTTTGTTTGAATCAAAGACAATACCTTGAGAAGTTGATTCGAAAGTTTGGAGTTCATGATTCAACCAAACCGGTTAGTACCCCTTTGGCTCCTCATTTTAAATTGAGTTCTCTACAGTGTCCTAAAGCTGATAAGGAAAAGCTGCAAATGAAAAATATACCATATGCAAATTTGGTTGGTAGTTTGATGTATGCAATGGTATGCTCTAGACCGGATATTGCTCATGCAGTTGGCATGGTGAGTCGATATATGCATAATCCTGGAAAAGAGCACTGGCAAGCAGCTAAGTGGATATTGAGGTATCTCCATGGTACTTAAGATGTTGGTTTATGCTTTGAGAGGAATGACTCTGGTATTGGTCATTTTGCAGTTGGTTATGTTGATTCAGATTATGCAGGTGATCTGGATGGAAGGAAGTCTACTACAGGCTATGTGTTTACTATGGCTAAAGGGCCAGTTTGTTGGAGGTCCATTTTGCAGTCGTCTGTTGCCTTGTCTACTACAGAGGCTAAATATATGGCAGTTGCTGAAGCTATAAAGGAGGCCATTTGGATACATGGACTGATTAGAGATTTGGGGGTTGATCAGAAGCAGGTGGAGGTGCATTGTGATAGTCAGAGTGCCATTTATTTGGCTAAGTATCAGGTTCATCATGCGATGACCAAGCACATAGATGTGCGTTATCACTTTGTTCGTGAAGTTGTTGGTGAAGGAGAAATCATTCTCCAGAAGATTCCAACTAAAGACAACCCCGCTGATATGTTGACTAAGGTTGTTGGTGTAGCCAAGTTTATTCATTGCTTGAACTTGGCTCACATTTTGCCTATATAAAGAAGGCGATGAGCAGTAGGAGTTTTGGAGCAATTGGCTCGGCATGAGTTGTTCTCTTGCTAGTGTTTAGGAGTGATGTTGTGTATCAATTGTGTTGATTGGCTTGTCATGACGTTTTTCGGAATTTGGCCAAGGTGGAGATTGTTGGATAGTGGCCAACTTGCAAATGCTTTCGGCTAGACAAAAATCCAAACAACTTTTGGCTATAAAAAATTATAAAGAAAGAAGGTGGACAACACCTTTCCTTGTTTTGGGGAGGAAAAAAAGGAAAAGAATTTTTGTTCTCTTCAACACCCGTGGGTGTTGGTTTAAGAAAGGAAAAGGTTTTGCCTTTGTAGCCGAATATAAAGAAGAAAAAAAGGCTCAATGCTCTGCTGAGAAAGAGGAGCTGCAAAGAGAGAAGAGAAGCTGCTGCTTCATTCGGTTAGTAATCATCTACCAAAGTAGTTGTTGTTGTAATAGCTTTGAGCTATATGTATAGAGAAGAAATTATTCATTATATTTCTTCCTCTATTTGTTTCTTTGGTGTGTGAGAGTTTTTGGGTGTATTGGGTTATTTGGGCTGTGAGATTGCCAACACTTTGTAAACTCCCATTTGGTTGATAGTGGATTATTGGGTGAGCTCCTACTGCTCCGAGGACGTACTCCAGTTACACTGACTGTGGAGGAACCTCGTTAAAATCTTTGTGTCTTTTATATTTTGTTCTTGCATTTTCATTTGATAAATTTCCTGTGGGCTAGTTTGAGTTGGTTCTATATAGTTTGGTGCTATCCTAGCACAACAATATAGTCACTGCACCTAGTTGGCTTGATTATATTCCTCATAAATCTGTTCTTTCAAATAGATTCTTTGAGACAAAGCTTGTTCTTCATCTTCTAGAGAATTCTCAAGTTCAACTTCGTCATCATCTTTTGCTTCTTCTTCACTTATAACGAGGAAAGTCGGAATTTGATATGAGGGTTAGTGGAACAATTTCTGGAATCATGACTGGTGTTATTTTGGCTTCCATTGTTCTTATGTACTTAAAGGAAAGAAAAAGGACATGGTGGGGGGAATATAAATGAGGGCAGTCGATGAAATTTATGGACCTCATATATAATTACTAAAGTATTATAGCTTAACAGGATTGAGCTACAATATTAGAACAGAAATAATTAAAATACCTGGAATGCTTTGTCCCTCCAGTGAAACACACTATCACGGGCTTCCATGCACTCAACAATATATTTCGGAAGTAATGGTTTCAAGAATGTGTGAAGCTTGACTTTGTCACCCCTTCACATGCCAATAAGGCAGCAGCACAAGGCCATTTCGTTAAGTACTGGCAAGAGATAGCTTATCTGTAACTGAACAATAGCAACAACAAGAACCGAAACCCTGGTATTTACGGCCTCAAATACTGACGTCTTTCATTAAAGGAAACTTTTTGGATGTAGTGAGTAATAGCTCTCGTCATTCATTATTCAAGAATTCTTGTATTTTAGGTATTTCATACCATTCATTCATAATGTTTTGATATAAGATTTCAATTCTTCCATGTAGTGGTGGCACTGATTTTGATACGGAGCAGGACAAATGTGCTGACTATGAAATGCTGGAAATAGTCCCATTTTTATCACCCTTCATTTTTATAAGCAAATGCAACGTCTTTCCTCGCATAATATGGATTCCAAAAGTAGCCCAGAACTTCTAGTTGCCGACATGCCCTAGCTACTAATGGCTGAAAAACACCAATGTTGAGACACAAGGCATCCTCGAATTTCAAGTATCGTTACCTAACACTGAAAATGATATGAATAAAGAATTTGATGATGGTGGTGGAAAAAAGTAAAGTCTTCACCTTCAGAACCAGCCCCTCTTTCCCGGTTGTTTCACAACCTCTTACATCTGCAAACTTCGATTTGAAATCCTGGATAACAAGCACTTCCGCAAGCAATTTTTTTCAATGCAGGCATCTGATATTCCTAAGGATCTAATTAAAGGAAGAAAATAGGAGAAGAAAGGACCCCGATAAGATTACCATCAGAAGAAAAATTTATGACAGTTGCATAAAATTTGACGTAGCAATATTGTTGTACAGCGACTGAGTTCATCTGCAAACAAAATATCCTTTCCTGCTTTAGCTTCAGAAAGTCACAAATAAACTTTTTTGTTTAGTATCTGTTTCTATATGAAACCATTTGATTACTACTAACACATTTCTGCACAATAGTAGATCATCGACTCCGTATCAATCATGATATTTCTGAACATCATATATGCATGGATTTGCATGTATCTCATGAAATGACTCAGATATAGAAAACCCTAAGAGAATGATATAAATATATATAGTACGTGATCATAGACCGAGCTATTGGACTAGAAAAAACATAGAGAAGTGAAGAGTGTATAATTCTCCTGCATTTGCTAAATTGTGAGAGAGGAGATACAACCCTATATATCATCACACACACACACACTAAGATTAACTATATAAATAAAAATTATCAACCCAGCTAATGACTTTACTGCATGCCAGCAGCAAATTGCGGTGAGCGCTACATTGATTGTGTAGAGACAGAGAGGTTTGAAGAGCCGCACCACATGTAAGCTAGTGATGTGAAACGATCGATGATTGTGATTAGCTTTAACGAAGTGAATGCTTGGACATGTGAGATCAATAATATGTATTTTGAAATCCGATCTGAAGCATCCCCGTTCTTAAGTAGAGAAAGATATCACGAGTCACATACGGACACATTTTATCAGATGTCATTTAGTCGTGTTAGTAATTTCCATTATATAGTGTTTTCAAAGTTCAATGAAAATAGTTATTTAGTACTACAGTCTAATAGTATTTCTCTTCACTTTTAAGTGAGAGGTCTTAGGTTCGATTTTTGCCAAAGACGATTTCGAACCATATTATTACTAGCTCATTGTAAGGCTTAACCCACTCTCTACCTCTCTTGGTATAAATAATATCGTTTGTTCAAAAAAAAAAAAAAAAGTGCAATGAAAATAAGTTAAAAGACTGCTGGAAATTATGCAGTGGGAATTTTACAAGCCCATGGATATACTGTCCTCGAATTTGTCTTTGTCCAATGTTTTCTTTTAATAATTTGATACCGAAAGGACCCTATAAAAATATTACCCTAAAACAAGTGACCTATTACCAAAGTGGTGGAAATGTGTTGAGTCATTGCATGACTACGTCGAACCTCATTCATGACTAATCTAACAAAATCTATCATTTGACCCAAAAAAAAAAACTATCCTAAAATGTCAAGAGACCGGAACCAAAAGTACCCCAAAAAAAATGTGTATCAATTGGCTGATGTAGGGTAATTTATTGTTTTAAAACCGTCGTTGCCCCTTAGTACAGTAGGGTGACGATTTCTAGTCTCTATAATTTGACAACTTACTCTTAGAAAAGAAAAGAAAAGAAAAAAAAAAACTCTCAATATTTAGTTGACTCAAACTTGTTAAAAATAAATCTCACATTAATAGGAAGATAGGCTTTATATGGACTTATAAGTAAGTTCGGTTATTTTCTATATTGCCAATTGATTTTATAGTAGAATCTCAACTTATTCATAGTATTAAAACAAATTGTCCCACGTGTGAAGTCAAACGGCTACATGGGCTCTACGTCACCCCGTTATGTTGTTCACGTGTTATGCTTAAAATTCGACATATGTGAGGGGCGTGTTAAGAATGAAGCTCACATTAATAGGAGGAATGACCTTGTATGGGCTTATAAATAAGTTGGACTATTTATTATATTGCCAATTGGTTTTATGCTGTAACCTTAACTTTTTCAAAACTTTACTACGCACAAATAAGTATGTGGAGGATTAAGAGAAAGATAAATAATATAAAAGAACCATTTTCAACTTGTATACGAACATGCATATACCAGTAGAATTTGAGCGTTGCATGACTTTCATATGGGCCATTATAGTGTCACGGGTACGCTATGATTATTGGCCTCGTGTGTCTCGGGCTGCATTATATATGATTCTTCGCTACTTGAATCTGGGAAAATTTAAAGATATATAGTAAGGAAAAAAAGGAGGGAATATCAGTGGAGTTATTGCTATCATAAATTTTGCAAACCGTCTGTGGTACTAACCATTCTAATCAGATTATTAGTTGAAGTTTCTAAACCAGTCAGTAAAATTAACATATTCCCTTCTACTACTGTCAGTAAATTTGGTCAGTTTTGACACATTGTGGGTGTATCTGTGAAGCTTTAATTAATACTTGAGCTAGACAATGTGTGCTGTTGAAGTGAATCCAAGCGGTTAGATTGTTTGGCAACATTGGTCTAGTGGGGTTTGGTTACATTAATAGGACGACTACCTATATATGTGAATCTTGATTTAATTATTGCATAAGTTGTGTGGACAATCTGTATGACATGCATTGGCCTTCTTCTCTGGTTTACACTGACTTAGGAGTTGCTTGAGGGCGCGGAGTAGAATATAATAAGTTATACTTGATTCAAAAACAGTTATATTAAATTTGATGAATGGTGAGTCAATGAACCTAGTATATATTTAGTTCATCATTTCATTCTCCCATATGTTTCACGAGCCACAATAATGTGAATGAGTGGATTTGTTATCATGATTTTGAAGAAAATGATTTTCGTTTTTCTCTTTTCGGTTCGCCATAAATTAAATCAGCTCTCCCAGATAATTGTTTCTTAGGGCACGATGAATGTACTTACCAGTTTAATTCCACACCACATAAAGGAAAGAAACATATGGGAGCTGCATGTATATTTTTAGTTATATCCAATTAAGCAATGTGCAGTTCCTGCTCATTTTCGTAGCAGTGAACAATATTTAATCACATCCGTACCCATGAAACATATGGGAACCGACCGAAAAGCAAAGCAAAGATATGGGGAGCAGAAGAGGAAAAATGTGAAACATATGGGAAGCATATTTTTGCAGCACGTAGTTGTATGCATAACATGTATAAAAGCATGCTGGCGATGCACGAACAACACGTTGCAGCAGTTTCTGAACATGAAAAATCAGTTTTGTTCAATTTCTGAAATATGGCAAGGTAGTTGGATATTATTTTACAAGGCAGGAACTGCAGCCGGGCACTTGGCATATCCATATATCTGCAGCTAGGAGACGGAGGAGAACGAAGAAGATGGGACAGAACGTGCAACAAATTATCATACCAATCATACCCTTTTTATATTGTATTAAAAAGGAAAAATATTCAACGTATATAATTGATTTTTTCTCGTAAAATATATAAAGAGTCTTAGTATAATACAATAATATACTGGAAGAGTCTATAAAACCTATTTAAACATGTGTTACTGGAA
Source organism: Pyrus x bretschneideri (assembly GCF_019419815.1). Classification (NCBI taxonomy): domain Eukaryota; kingdom Viridiplantae; phylum Streptophyta; class Magnoliopsida; order Rosales; family Rosaceae; genus Pyrus; species Pyrus x bretschneideri. The sequence continues at coordinate 9,149,161 of NW_025999787.1, read as the reverse complement.
ATCATTGCCGTGTTAATTACAAGTTACGAACAAAATAGCAATAGGATTAGTCAGAAAAAAAAAATAGCAAAAGGTTAGGATCAAGATAAAAGGTTGCGTGAAAGAAAGTGTCCACCGAAAGTAAAAAAAAAAAAAAAAAACACAAAAGAGCTCAATTATGTTAACTTTTTTAATTCTTAACTTTAAACTTTTAAACTTTTATTATATTTAGTTATTTTATAAGATGTAGATGATTGGCATCCCACATGTATAACTTTTTTTATTTAAGAAACCAATACAAAAGTGTATCTTATGCTGACAAAGCGGCTCTCCTTAAAATATGTCTTACTAGTGTTTTCTTTGTAATAGTTTATTTAAATTTTATAGCTCAATTGGTTCATAGTGTTGTCTGAAATCTTAAATTCAAATCTTCTGATGTATCAAAAGGAAAAATTGCAAATATTCAGTTCAATATAAATATTTAGGTCAGATGATTTGAGTGAAAGCACGCGAAATCTTAAACAAGCAAGATACAATCTTCGCGTTGCGTCCGGTTAACATTTCCACTTTTCGTATCACCAAGGGGTACAAAACTGCGGTTATGGTGCCCTTTGGAGAACAATGGAAGAAAATGAGGAAGGTGATCACAAGTGAATTGCTTTCTCCAATGAGGCACAAGTAGGGTTGAAGAGGCCGATCACATCGTCAAGTATGTGTACAACCAGTGCAATAACAATGAAGGTGGTGGCATTGTAAATTTGAGACTTGCCACTCAACATTATTGTGCAAATGTGATTAAGAAAGTGGTTCTCAACAAGAGGTACTTTGGGGAGGAAATGGAGGTTGGTGGGCCTGGTTTGGAGGAACAAAAGTATTTAGAAAATGTATTTACAATGCTTAACTACATCTATTCACTTTCTCCATCCGATTACATCCCATGCTTGAGAGGGCTTGATTTGGATGGCCATGAGAAGATTATCAAGGATGCCATAAAAAATACAAGGAAACACCAAGACCCATTAATTGAAGAGAGGTTTCGTCAATATCAGAAACTTGGCGGTAACAAGGAATTACAAGACTTGCTTGACATTCTTATTTCTCTGAAAGACAAGAATGGTGAACCCTTGCTTTCATTAGAAGAAATCAAAGCTCAAGTAAATGTAAGTCTCTCTCTGTGTTTTTACATGTGACTTAGGTATATATCATGTACAAATGCAAAAGTAAGGTGTTATTGAGACATACAAAATTAATACATTTTCAGTAAAGTAAAATTCACATATTATTAATAGCAGGATCATCACAATTAATAATGTATTAACAAGTATTTTATTTTTGCGTGTTCAAATAATTTTATTGGTTTACATATATATTAAGAGTTGATGCGAAGGAATCTCGATACTATTGACAACTGTAAGAAGAGCAAAAAAATTAGGGTTTTGAGCAATTTTATTTGGACATGCAAATCATTCTTCCCGTTCTTCAAAAATTTATTTATGAATAAACCGAGTCACGTGACATTTTGGGCAATTTCGTACCAATATTTTAGAGCTAGTACCAATAAGTCGCATCAGTAGTTTGTACAATTTCCTTTTTCAAAGATATCCAAATATTCTAAGGATCCCGGTTTTACAACAAGATCATCGGAAAAGTATCCTCTCTTGATTCATTTTGTGGAGATCTTAAGGATTTTCACATCTTAATCGTTCATCGTATATTGTGCGATTAATTTTCATCAGGTAATATTTGTGTTTAATTTTAAATAAAAAAAATCAAATGATTTCTAACCGCACAATGTATGATAAATGATTAAGATGTGAATATCTCAAAGATTCCCACAATTTAAATCCGGATGGGATCCAAATCTGAAATCATCTCCTCATATTGTCATACATTTTGATCGTGCTAGTGACTGAGAGCAACTGCATTATATACTAATTGATCAAGAAATTAACGTGTATATTTGTTGTGTGGATATAGGAACTAATAATGGCAGCAGTGGATAATCCCTCAAATGCTACTGAATGGGCAATTGCAGAGATGATAAATCAACCCGAACTCTTTGAGAAAGCAACTCAAGAACTTGATGCTGTGGTCGGAAGGAACAGACAAGTTCAAGAGTCGGATTTGTCGCAGCTCAACTTCGTAAAGGCCTGCGCCAGAGAAGCCTTCCGCCTCCACCCAGTGGCACCGTTCAATGTGCCCCACGTATCCATGGCCGACACCACCGTCGGAGATTACTTCATCCCCAAGGGTAGCCACGTGATTCACAGCCGAGTCGGACTTGGCCGTAACCCTAAAGTTTGAGACGAGCCCTTCCAGTTCAAGCCCGAGCGGCACCTCAAGGACGACGGGTCCGGGGTGGTGCTCACCGAATCGGAGCTGCGGTTCATTTCGTTCAGCACGGGGATGCGAGGCTGCGTAGCGAGTAAACTCGGCACTGCCATGACCGTCATGCTGTTTGCTAGGCTTCTTCATGGGTTTACATGGCACGTGCCGCCAACTGAGTCGAGGATCGAACTCACCGAGTCAAATAACGATCTCTTACTCGCGAAGCCACTGCTTGCATACGCAAAGCCACGTTTGCCTGCTCATGTTTACCAAACAAAATGAGTTGAATCGGGTCAGGAGAATCTGTCTTCTTCGGCTGCAAGATATATTTTTTTTTCCTAAATTCGGCATGCATGATTTGATTAGGCTTAAATAAGTGGAAGAAATCTTATAACATCTTGTATTAAACTAAATAATGTTCAGTATATATGTAATGAGCGAGTTTGCACAATTACCCACCAAAGTACTTATAGGGGTGTGCAAATTTACCGCTCAGTTTTTCTTTTTCAAATGTGTCACATAGACTATTCTCCATGTAGTAATGTGGCATATTCCTCTTTGTGTTAAAATTAGTCACGTGTGCATTTTTTTAAAGGATATTATGCTCCTTCTATCATTGCCATAAAAAAGGATATTATATATGCTCCTTTCAACCTATCTTTCTCTCATAAAGTGTTCAAGAAAATCACCGAAATGTTCCAAATTGTAAGTTATCATTTCATAAATGTGGAGACGAGTTTAAGAATTTGAAAGGCCTGCTGCCGTTTAGAGACTTCGATTAAGTTTGCTCGTCTCAACATATATAGCTGAGGCCATGTTAAAGTCCAGCTTTTTTGAGTTCAGACATGTTGAATTGATGCAACAGAGAGATGCATGGCTCCCAAAGAATAAGTGAGAAACAGAGAAAGTGAGAGATAGAGAGAAGTGAGAGGAGAGGTAATTCATATATGTTCAACTGACACTTTATTTATAGATATCAAGACTCGTATATCTATATTACCTATGTATGTATTTTAGTAGTATTTCTCTTCATTTGTAAGTGCTCGATTTTCGTCAAAGATGATTTCAGACCACATTGTTATGGCTAGCTCATTGTGAGATGTAGTCCACTCTTTTACCCCTTAGTATAGATAATATCCTTTGTTTAACAATAAAACCTTAAAAAAAATAAAAATCAATTTGTTCTACATAAATAACATTAATTAAAATAGGCATGTAAAACAAAATGACAAATGAGAATCATAGCTATTAATTATCCTCATCAGCTGACTATGGTAAGTTTTTAACATATAAAGACGGTAAAAATTTGAATGACTTTGCCTACAAGGATAATATTTGTGCTAGCTCCTCTGATGAGGGAATGAACATATCCCACTCCTTCGAATAACATATTTTCATCGTATAAACTTCATAATTCGAATCATTCATATTTTTAATCTTCATTTGAAAATTATTTTAAAAAAATTATTCTAATTGGAGATTATTTAGTCATCCAAATGTATCAAATAAACGGATAATTCATATGAATATATTACTTGGTGATGCGAGATTTATACGCACACAAATTAAACCCTCTTTTTGTCAATTGTAGTAAGTACGTAAGTAGGGATCGTTCTGGACCGGGGATTAGGAGGGATTGTTAACCACTTGGATTTGACTTCAAAAACGTAAAAACAAGTTTAAAACACTATAATAAACTCAAAGAATGCAAAACTAAAAGTAAGAAAGATTAAGACTAAAACTTAAACAAAATAAGGGGGGATTGGATTTGGACGACTTTAAACTAAAAATGGAAACTTGGAAACAAAACAAATTGTAAATATGGAATTGACGGAAATGAATGGATGGGAAGCTAGCTAAGGGGTTCATCTCCACATATGTTATACTTGCATACAAAACGATGTCTAATTGCTTTTCAATAAACCATGAATTCTCAACGCCCCGGGTTAATTAGGTCCGCTTAAATTAACCGTCAAGTTTTCCTTAAGTTAATGAATTGGATGATTGCATACGACAATCCAAAGCATTCATCACAAGTTCCCTACATGAATTGCATAATAGAGATACAAGCAAGAATCATTAAGCATCATGAAAACTATAAGTGTTGACGAGGCATTCGTTACTATGATTGCATGAAACTTATGCCAAGAATATGTTTAACACGATTGTTTATAAGCAACCTCCACTACTTGTGAATATAAGTTCATAACTATTACGTGAAACTCACTTATATTCTAGCGTCAAATTCATGCATGAAAATTAAGTGTTCATTCTTAATAAACATACATAAATAGGTTATCAATCAAACAGTTAAACAAATTGAATTCACAACTTATGAAACGTAATTAAAAGTAATCAAATCATATTACAAACATAAACATAGTTTCGAATCACCCCCTAGCTAAAGGGGGTTTAGTTCCTCATAACTTTGAAATCAAAGAAACACCTAAACATTCCAACAACTCAAAACTTTGAATTGTATGAACATTTAAGCACTCTTTTCTTCCATTTCTCATACGTACAAAACAAAGAGAATTAAAATGAAACTTTGAAATCAAAGAAACACCTAAACATTCCAACAACTCAAAACTTGAATTGTATGAACGTTTAGGCACTCTTCTCTTCCTCGTTGTTGTAGCACAAGGTTTAAGGATAGGTTGGTTGGGGGGATGGAAGTGTTAGGGAATTATGGAAATGGATGAGGATTGGTGGAAATGGAAGATGGTTTTTGGATTCTAAGGGAGAAAGGAATGTGTTTGTGGTGTGTTGTTGTGTTGTGAATGAGATGATATTTGAATGAATGAATGCAAGGGTATTTATAGGAGGAGTGGAGATGTATATGGCTATTTGTTTAAGGTGTTTGTGGTTGCAATGATGAAGAATTGCATGTGGAAATAAAAGGGAAAATGTGGTGAAATGATGAAGTAGGAAGGTGGAAATGCATGTGAGATGTTGGAAAGGAAATGGGAATATGAGTAGGCCATGGCATGGGAGTTGTTTTGTTGGTGTAAATGTGCCATGGTTGCAATGATGAAGAATAAAGGGTGCATGTGGGGTGGAATTGAATGAATGCAAAGTGAATGAATAATGAAATGAGTTAAAGAGGGAGAATGTGGTGAAATGATGAAGTAGGAAGGTGGAAATGCATGTGACTTGTTTGTGGAATAAAGAATGAATGGTGGAAATGTGAGTGAATGATGTGCATGTGTGTGAATGCATGTGTTGATTTAAAGAATAGGTATGCATGTGAATTAGTTTGGAAAGAGGTGGGTGTGCATGTGAGATGAAATGCATATGTTTGAAATGTGTAGATGATTATGAGTATGATAAGTGATAAATGAATGATATGTGGTGAGTGATAAGTGAATGGAAATGATAAGTGATAAGTGAATGGAAGTGATAAGTGAAAGGTTTGATAAGTGATAAATGAATGATATGTGGTGATAAATGAATGATATGTGGTGAGTGATAAGTGAATGGAAGTGATAAGTGATAAATGGACTAGTTTAAAGGGCTAGGGTTAAAGTACATAGAATGGGCCTAAAATAGGTTGGTTTGCATGGCATAATATGTTTGATTGGGCTAGAGGTTTTCCATGGCTCAAAGGATTTGTTTGATTGGGCTAGGCCCTTTGTTTGATGTCCCCAAAGAGCATACAAGGCTTCAATTTCGTCTATCCTCTTTGCTCCATGATTAAGCTATCCAATCCATGCCCAAAAGTGCCCCAAATAGCCTCAAAATGCACTTTCTTGCTCCCTAAGCCCTTAGAACCTGAAAACACACAAAAGAAGCATAAAGGACTAAACTAACTATGAATTACCAACATAGATGCACGAAAACAAGCTAAGTAAGTCGCCTAAATATGCTCCTATCACTTGGTACTTACAATGTCGGTTTGTTCTATACATTTGAATGACTAAACAATCTATGATTTAAATGATTTTTTTGTAAGGATGATCTTCAAATGAACATTAAGAAATTGAGTGGTTCCGATTAAAGATTAAGAAATGCGCATTCCTTATATATTCTTCCTAAGATATTCTCATGCTATTTTATTTTTTTGTCAAATGATAGATTTGTTAGATTAAATGTTAGTTTAGAGAGCTAACGGAGTTCGAATCCACGCCATGGTGTAAGAGCAACACTTCTCTTCACCATTGTGGTAGAGAGTCACTTGCATTCTCAAGCTATCGGGTTGATATAAACTTTTTTATTTATTGTTCTCCCACTACTCTAGAATTCAAATAAAGAAAGTCGAAGACGGGGGCAAAACCGGTGATGGATAGGTTGAAAACTACTAATTAAGGTTCCCTAGCCACCTGCATTCCTAGCCATGAAGACGTATATAATTGTTGTGTGGATGCAGGAACTAATAATGGCAGCAGTGGACAATCCCTCAAATGCTGCTGAATGGGCAATTGTAGAGATGATAAATCAACCCGAACTCTTTGAGAAAGCAACACAAGAACTTGATGCTGTGGTCGGAAGGAACAGACAAGTTCAAGAGTCGGATTTGTCGCAGCTCAACTTCGTAAAGGCCTGCGCCAGAGAAGCCTTCCGCCTCCACCCGGTGGCACCGTTCAATGTGCCCCACGTGTCCATGGCCGACACCACCGTCGGAGATTACTTCATCCCCAAGGGTAGCCACGTGATTCTCAGCCGAGTTGGGCTTGAGCGTAACCGTAAAGTTTGGAACGAGCCTCTCAAGTTCAAGCCGGAGCGGCACCTCAAGGACTACGGGTCCGGGGTGGTGCTCACCGAGTCGGAGTTGCAATTCATTTCGTTCAGCACGGGAATGCGGGGCTGCGTTGCGAGTAGACTCGGCACTGCCATGACCGTCATGTTGTTTGCTCGGCTTCTTCATGGGTTCAGTTGGCACGTGCCGCCTACTGAGTCGATCATTGAACGCACCGAGTCACAAAACGACCTCTTACTCGCTAAGCCACTTCTTGCGTATGCGAAGCCGCGTTTGGCAGCTCACGTGTACAATACGGGAAACTGAATAAATTTGACCACAGATTGTATTTTGGTTCATTTGGCATTCGAGATTTGATTGGATCGATAAAAATAAGTTGAACACATTCATACCCCATTTTGTATTGAATTAAATTATGCAATCCATTTTTTCAAGATATAAATTGCACTCCTGTCAAAATCTCTCTCTCTCTCTCTCTCTCTCTCTCTCTCTCTCTCTCTCTCTCTCTCTCTCTCTCTCTCTCTCTCTCTCTCTCTAGTCTCTACCATGCTAAGCTTGTACATTATTTATGGTTTATATAAAAACGTCGCCTTTTAGCCCCAAGTTAACTTCATATCAGCATAGAGAAGCTGATATTTTTTTTTTTTTAGTACAACGATATATTTTTACATTAAAGAGAGGAGGGAGTTCAGATAAACCACACACTACGAGATTCAAATCTAAAACCTCTACCTTATAAGTGAAGAAAAATATCATCAGACCGTAGTATTGAATGACATAGAAGGCTAATATTAAACCATGGTGGCCTTAAAAATGGATGCAACAATGCACGGCAAGTGAAAAGTTTTTAACAAAAAAATTTGCACTAAAAGATAAATAACAATATTTACCGGTAGAGTAATGCTAGGTAGATCAAATTTGTAAACTATGTGATGTATCACTAATAGAGATAAGCGCGTTAATCAATTTTTAAGTAATAATCCAATCATTAACAATCACGTCATATGATCTACAAAATTTAGTTTAAATAGTTGGTCTCTTCCTTACTAGTATTAGTTACATAGAAGCATTTGTAGGCATATCCAAAGAATATTTCATTCAGTGCAACTCATGTTCTGATGACCGCTGTCAAGTTTTATTTTGGAAGAATGCATATTACAATGATCAATATGCAGAGACAAATGAAGCCTTATATATAAAACTATAGGGATATTAGATTGAATATGATTCAGTCCAAAGTTGAGATTGAACAATCCATTCATTATTAGGCCTAGTTTGGCGTGTAGGAATCGATAAATGATTAGCTCACTAAATATTGATGGTTTGGGTCTTGCATATAGGAAATAATAGATTTTGTAACGGTAAAACTTTACTAACATTGTAGCCGGACCCAAAATTATGATTTAGAAAGTGATGTAGGCTGCAGCGAACAAAATCGAAATAAAATGAAATAGAATGATAGATAGGTGTAAAAGGAAACTATAGGCATGGTCCACTCCAAGTGCAAGGAGAGACTTGAAAACCTTATAAAATGAAATGGAATCATATATGTATCACAAAGTATTTGGATATTGTCTCAGATAGAAGCTTGGTGAAATAGACATGTCCGTGAAGATGCGAACTACATGCACTTGGACATAAAAGACCTCATCAAGCTTTATTGTTCCCTGGGGTTGGCTTTGGGCCTTTCCTATGCAACTACGTGGAAGGCGAAGAAGGCCCCCTTCCCACCTGCCCCCAGGTGAGGGGTGTTCCATCAACGAGATATCATTTTGGAAAAGCTAGAATTCTAATCTTGTATTTGGACCTACATGAACTAGTTGAAGTACGAATCCTCCCAATATACTTCAATTGAGATAATGACAAATCATTTCACCTTTTTAGTTTAACTTTAAGGGGTTCTCAAAAACATAATGAAAAATATTATTCCTAGAGTTGAAGACCAGAAGAATGTATAAACCAATGCTTCCATTGAAACATTGTTTTCGAGTGCGTTTGTATGTGGGCTACGAAGACGGTTTGTACAAAAAGGTAAGGAACCGGCTTATTAGGAGCAAGGCCCAATATTTGACCAAAAGAAAAAAATTGGGAGGCCCAATAATCTCAAATGTGTAAAGAAATCTTATGGCCCAATGGCGGCCATGAACATCATCTAGGGCTCAGATCCGATCCGTCACAGTCTCTCGCTTCTCTCTCATCTCCCTCCCACACAAATCAAAGCTCTGCGCCCTCTCTCTCTCTCTCTCTCTCTCTCTCTCTCTCTGCGCGACCATGCTTTCAGGGGACATTCCGCCTAACCAAACTATATACATTAAGAACCTCAACGAGAAAATCAAAAAAGAAGGTAACTCAATCTTTGCCCTATCCCTTCTTCCCTTTGTTTGGTTGCCGAGAAAATCACAAAAGAAAGAAACTACAGGAAAACAAAATGTTGGGTCTTTAATTCGTACTAATAATCTCACCATAGTAATTTATAGTACGCAAAATTTAAGCTTTTTTTTTTCTATAATATTTGAATTTTAAGTTCTCTTAGCACAAGTTGGCGTTTAGGGTTTAGTTTAAATTGGTGAGTGGAAGCTCAGAAGCTAGGGCATTGTGAATTGGGGTGTGCTATCCACACACTCCAAATTACTTCTTACACACCCTTATTCATTTTTGTCTGTTGATATTCTTCAATTCATTCGATCTGACGGCTGAAAATTAGAAGGGTGTGTGAGAAGTAAATATCACACCCCTTGTGAATTTAGTGCAAACTGGGAATAGTTGGTGATTGAGAAATTGGTTGCAGATTGAATTGCATGCTTAAATTTACTCGGGTTGAATTTGATTGATGAGTGTAAAAGGAGGGGTTTAGATTTAACCATTTGAATTACATGGTATATTTAATTCTTAAGGGATTTGAAGATTTTCAATTTCATTTAATCAAGTTTATTACTTGTAGAGTCTCATTAGATAGTTTATATGAAGAATTAATTCACAATTTCATCTTCTGAATCCGCCAAACCAAGATGCAGCACTAGACAATTTTGTGTTTGTAAAATGATTCTGGTTCACTGGGGGGCTTTTATGGATCATAAATTGAGAAAGCGACGTTATGTAGGCAAGAGAGTAATCACAATTTTGTTATCTATATTGGTCTCACATCTTGCTTTGGTGTTTTGCATCCGAATTTTGAAATGTCTAGCATGAAAGGATGTTTTTTTTTACTACTTTTGGGGATAAGCTTTCGTATATTTTATTTTTGTCAGTTAATAGTGGCATTCTTTTTACTTTGCAGAATTGAAGAGGTCCCTCTATTGCTTATTCTCTCAATATGGCAGGATTTTGGATGTTGTTGCCTTGAAGACACCCAGGCTTCGGGGGCAAGCATGGGTTGCATTTCTAGAAGTAGCTTCTGCTAGTAATGCTGTGCGGCAGATGCAAAACTTTCCGTTTTATGATAAACCCATGGTGAGTGAGTCTAAAATTGAATAAGCCCAGTTGGTAGCGTATTGCATATATGTTGGACATGCTTGTTACTTATCCAAATTCTGCAACCATGTTAAGCTTTCCTGCCTATACTATGTTCTTCCTTATTTTCTCAAAATTTAGCTCTAAATGTATGCATGTTCATCGTTGAGGATGATTTTGCTTTAAGCTTGTGGTTGAAGACCGTATCTGGCATTGCATATATTGAAAGATGAAGTTATTGGTACCTGAAAGTTTGTTTTGAAAGTAAATAACCTATTTACGGAACAACAGTGTGTTCACTTTAAATGTTACATGCACTCTGTTCCTTTGTTTTTTCTCAAATGAAGGTGTTTGATTACACTATTGTGATATTCACATCCACTAACTTTTCTTAGTTTAAAATGTTAATATGAGCACAATTTATTTGGTGCAGCGGATTCAATACGCCAAAACAAAGTCAGATTGCATTGCTGAAGCAGAAGGAACCTTAGCTCCAAAAGAAAAGAAAAGGAAGCAGGAAGACAAAGGTGACTGAAACTTTCTTTGAAGTTATGAATAACCTTGAAGTTTGTATAAAATATTTCATAACTTTTGTTAAAACTAGTAATGATATGCATTAACCATCGTTATAGCATATGAATGTAAGGATCACAATGAACCAAATAACTGGCCTTATATGTTCCTGAAGATCTTCAGAACACTATGTTTCCAATTGAACCATTAGGGCATATGACATTGCTTCCACTTGAACCGCTAGAACCTACTGGGTATGTGCGTACTAATAGTAAGAAAAAGTAGTATTGTTGTGATAGTTTGAGATTCATTCTGGGTATTAAAGTGCTGCCTTACTTTGTTTGGCCGCATGTCTAGAAAATTTTGATAGAATGCATTTGACTCATTTGGGTTTCTCTGGCCTCTAGGTGCAGGAACATCACTGCATTATTCAAAGCATTCATTTTTCCCTTGACTTGGGGAAATTAAGATAACATTTGATTTGCCCCTTTTTCTTAAGTATATAGTAAGGTCTATCTAGGTTGCTATAATTACAAGGTGGCTCATACAGAAAATCAACTTTCGGTTTATATAGAAAAAAATGCTTGCTCAAATTAGATTGTTTAATACCATGTGTTTTATGTTTTGAAATAAATCTGTTGATTCAGCTGAAAGAAAGCGGCGAGGTGATGAAGGGCAACAATATGCAACCGAAAATGGTGCAGCTGCTGAAAACGGAGGCAGGACGGTAAGTGTTTCCGATATGAACACAGTTGTGCGATGCTATTTGATGCACTTCTTGTGCAATGCAATTTGATCCACTTCTTTGTCAACTACCACACTGAATGGTGGATTTATTTTAATTCTCTGCATATACAGGCCCCGTCCCGCCATGGTAACTCGAATGCACAGGAAGCTGCAGCTCCAAACAATATCCTGTTCGTTGAGAATTTGCCTCACGAAACTACTAGTGATATGCTGGAATTGCTCTTCAAACAGTTTGCAGGGTTTAGGGAAGTCAGGATGATTGATGCGAAGCCAGGCATTGCCTTTGTAGAGTATGAAGATGACATTCAGTCATCGGTCGCCATGCAGGCCCTTCAAGGCTTCAAGGTCACCCCTCAAAACGCCATCGCTATCACTTTTGCCAAGAAGTAACTGAAAATTACGGATCCTCTTCTCTGTAGTCGAATGTTGTTTCGTTGCAGATATGTAATAGTTGAATAGTTGTTAATCTTACTGTACTCGTGCTGATCCCCAAGAAACTGAATGCAGAGGCAATTTATCCCATGTTTGGATTCATATGTAATTGGCGTATTGAACCTAAATACAAGAGAACTGGGTTTTGTTGAGAAGCACACATCTTAATAGCTGAGATATTCCACCACTTCAACCACCAAGAACATCTGATTGTGCTTATGCATGTGCCAGTGGTTTCCGACTCAAGTGACCCACGGCATGTTCGTGTATGCACGGGCGGTTTCTGACCATTGATCGAGTGTGTTGTGCAGATCAATGGTCAGAAATCGTCATGCCACTGAACATAGCTTGGATTGAGGAGAGATTTTTCAGTGTGACCGTCACACGAGGTGATACATCATGTGTTTTCATATAAATAGTGGGTTATATGTGTTAAAAGGTTAATAACTTAAAAATTAAAATTTTCCACCATTTACATAAAAACACGTGGTGTACCATCCGTGTTCCCATCGCAACTAAAAATTTCTCCGGCTTGAGAACCATCGGGTTCCACTTTCATGCGTTTTTTTTGTTTTTTTTGGATCGTTGGTTGCATGTCACTCGTAGGATCAGAAATTGTGTCTGGTATTATGTAGAAACTCGTTTTCTGGTTTTGAAACATTTTGCCATCTGGATAGGAATGGATGATTGGTAGTCACAAAGATGTTTTATGGTAGCAAAGGGGGACAAATCAAACGCCCAAAAAGACTAGATAAATTCAAGAAGTAGGATTCTCTTCCCTTATAATCTCTCTTCCCTTTCATCTTCTTCTATTTAATTAGTTGCGATTACGTTACGTCTACATCTTATTTTGAAATTTTTTATATAGAGAATAAAACAAAAAATAAAGTGTGAGAGGAGAAGATGATAATAGAAGGGGAAAAAATTCTACTCCTAAATTGAAACCCTAATCTTAGAACACAAAACCCACCATTAGAGACGGAAACACATATTGATTAGTATCGGAAATAATGTGGGGCCACTAGCAGCTACTTGGCAACTAATGACACCAATAGGTTTTAAATCCCACTTTGAAATTTAGGAAAACTAATGAAAATGGTTTGAAAATTTTGAGTTTTAACGATAAGGGCAAAATAAAGGGTAAAGTGAATAGTACCAAGTTTGACTTTTTAGTGTAAAAATGTAGTTTTTTTGTTAAAGTAAACAGTACCGTAGACTTTTCGTTAAAACTCCCTTTAAATTTTATTTGATCTTAACCAAGGCAAATGAAAATGGATACCTTTAAGTAATATTTTTTTAATTGGCACAAGCCAAAACTCCTTACATTATGTTTGGAAGAGAAAATAAATTTGGAATTTAGATTAAAGTCAGAATTTATAAATTGACATACATAAATTCTCTTATTTGGATTCATAAGCATAGAAATTTAGAATTTCCACGTGGAAAAAACTTGGAATTGGGACCTCTAATTCCCAAGTTTAAATTCCATATAAATAGATGTCATTTTCCAATTTCTATGATTGAGAGTTTAAAAATAAAAAATTTCATATTCAATTCCATTGTTTTTAAGGTTAACCAAACTGGAAAATTCACAAATTCTAAAAAATAAAATCTCGTCATTTTAATTTCCGTCATTTTAAAATTTCTTAGTAATTTTAAATTTCTTCATCCAAATATAGTGTTAGTGTATTTTCAAGTCAAATTCTTATTAATTTTACTTGTTTCAACTGCTTCCGTCGAAAGAGCTTGGTGATGAATATTGTGAATAAATCACATCGTAATAGGATGAGAGATTAATAGTTGAATGATAACTTTATTGTATACATTGAGACAGATGTTTTGATTCTATTGATAATGATATTGTGATACGACATTTTTATAATATGAGAACACACCCTGCAAATTATATATGAAAGCATACTCGAATTTTGGAAGTTTCTCTTCCATGACCCTTTCGTTGAAAAATGAAATCGTAATAGGGCTAATGATCGAATTTCCAAGATGCATGATGAGAAAATTTGCAAGTGTCCTCCATTAGTTCGACAATGCCCCCAACTAGTTTGCCAGTACCCTTGACTTTGAACTCCAACCTAGAATATGAAGGGGTGTAACTGTACTCAGGATATTTTGGTTTATTCAAGTGTGATTTTGGTATATTTAAAATATTTATAAAAAGTTACTCAGTACTACAGTGTAGTGGTATTCATTTTCGCTTAGAAGTGAAAGGTCTCAGGTTCAAATCTCGTGAATGATGAATTCGATACCAAGTTAGGTTGCCCATTGTGTGGCTTAGCCAAACTCCCCCTCCCTTTTAGTGTAAAAATATTGACATACTATATATATATATTATAAGAAAAAATAACATTTTCTAAATTAAGGGTGAAATTTTGGCTGAAAACGATAAAAATTCCTATTTTTTGCGTTATGTGACTTTTGTCTAGCATCTCTTACTAAAACTAAAAGACTTAATTTTTGGTAAATAAAAATTAAGAAAATACCAAGAGACATTATCATGATGAAGAGTTTGTTTGGAAATACTTTTAAATGACTGAAAAAATGTTTTTAGAGGGAATGTTTTTGAGTTTCAAAGTGCTTCTTCAATAAAACATTTAAGTGCATTTTCAAAATTCACTTGTGTGTTCACTAAAAGTTGATTCAAAAAATATTTTCATCAAAAACACTTTCAATTATTTTAAAAGTACTTCTAAATTAGTCATTATTTGTTGTCGTCCTGATGCATTTTCCCCCCTTCATATCGGTCTTCTTCCATTCCATTATTGCGTTTGGGTTTCGGAAGGACAACGTCATAACTACAAGTTGAGATATACAAGAGGACCACAACGTTTTATACAAAAATAAACAAACATTCCACACAACAATATACACAAAATATAAACTCGACAGCCAAACCACATAATACTTATTACCAGATAGAGGGTAATATTACACTTACTATATTTTTGTTATCACATCCGTCGCACCTCTCTAATTGAGGTAGAACCCCCTAATACATATGAATTTCATATCTATTAGAAAGAAATTAAGTATAAATGTATAGTATGAAAAATATGGCAAAAATAACATTTTTGCCCGATAAATAGTACAACGCTGCATGTTAAGTATTTCGTGTGCTTAAACCCCTTTCAAACTAATATTAATTTGTAAGAGTTCAAACGATAATTAACGCAGCATAACTTATAGCGCCAAAACGAGGCCAGGCAGAGACTTGTCATCCGAGAGCTTACTCTGCCATACACACTGGCAATTCCCCGGTTGTGATCTGATATGCGGTGAGGATAACCGGGTGACCGTGACGGACGTGTTGTTGTATTCCCTGACCTGGGTAATAATCCCATCAGTGAAGGTCCACGCATGCACCCACGAAACGGAACGAGCCACGTCGTATCCTTCAGCCAGCACCATTGATCCAAATGCAATGATCGAGAGAGGGACGAATTTGAACGATGAGTCATACGGTGGTGCACCGGTGAGTAGGCGGTTCAGATGCTGGTGAGTTGGGGGGCCATGGAACCACCACTCGAGGTAGGGCGCGAGGAGAAGGTGGACGACATCAACGTCCTTGGAGGTTAAGGCTTGGTATAAAGCCGTCACTGTCGTTTTGTTTTTGGCTTCTTCGGAATCTTCTCCCTCCATCGGATATAGTTGAGAGTTTGCCAGGTCTGGAGCTCAAAGCAATATATCTCTGTGTGAGGGACTTGGTGAGTTGGGAATGTTTGTGTTTGAACCGTTAAGTGTTATGACATTGGTGTGTTTATATAGGAGGAGAACATGGTTTGTGGGAGTTTGGACGGTTGCATGTGAGTATGATTGTATAAGACAAGAAATTTTCAGTGAGGTACTGCTAGGTAGATTGAAATTTTAAATTAAATTTTGTAAATTAAATAATGTGATTGTTGATAAGGGAAGTGTTATTGAAATTTCAAAAATCTTATTCTATACTCCTTACAAATGTATTTTTCTTTCTAAATATAGAAAGTTTGAAGTGTAGAATGAGAATTTTAGAGTGTCAATAACAATTCCCTATTAATAATTGGATTATCATTAAAATGTTGATTAACGTGCTTATTTTTTATTGGTGACACATTATTGAGTTTACAAATTTGGACAAAAAAAATTGATCTTCTTAACATTACCCTTAAAAATTTAGTCTATCTAGTATTAGCTTTTTCAATTTGCCGGAAACATGACTCGGTACATCAATTGTTGTAATACAAGTGGTTGAATTTTTTTTTTTTTCAAAGACCAACCACTTATATTATAACACTTTGTGTACTAAACCTTATTTCTGACGCACTAAAACAATGTAATCTTTGATCATAAATGTATTTCTTTTATGAATTCACCAAAAATACTAATTAATAGACCCAAGAGCTAATTCGTAAATATATATATATATATATATAGAGAGAGAGAGAGAGAGAGAGAGAGGATATGGTACATTATTAGTGGCCCTTGTTATAAATTTTGTTGGAGATTTCAACTCGGTCGAAGAAGAAAAGACACTCCACACTAAATTACCAAGTATGACTACTGTTTAGGAGATCCACAATCATGTCTAGAGGTTTCTCAAACTAACTACATTTGTCGAGGCTACTTCTATAGTAATAATCGTTTAGAACTTAAGAAATTTAATAGAGATTAAACTCCAACGTTAATTTTAGTCTTTTTAGTCAAAATTTGACTTAGAAATAAAGAGTATGATTTGAGATGTGATAAACATAAGATGATTATAGCAACTAAGTCATAATATTTAGAAAGAAAATGATAAACACACACTCTTTTAGCTTGTCACATATTCTTGTTTAATTTTGCTTGTTATTTCCGTTTGGCTTGTTCACCATTTGGCTAGCTAGAAATAAAGAGGTGGATATTTGAGAAATTAAAAATGATGGGTGTGAATCATCTCCTCATTTTAAAATATAACTGAATTAATCATAGCAAAATTTGATTAATCTTGTATTTATTTTACCTCAAAAGTTCTTATTATTTGAATTAATTCTTTAATAAGAATAATTAACTTCTTAATGGTCTCAAGGAACTGGTTGAAGTACAAATTATCACTAATATTATTGTTCTCAGTTTTTGTGGTCAGAAATTGGAAATTTTGACTTAGATTTAATAAGAATCAATTGATGAATTACTTTAGTGGTTAAAATATTTCTTTTTAGGATCAAGTACCTAAAACTTTTCAAATTTTTTGTGTCATTCTAAATTGGTCTCAATATTTTTAAATATTCTAAATAAGTATCCAACCTATTGAAAATGTCACATCCGTAGAGCCTTAGTTAATTTTTCAAATATAGATTATATTCAAATCCTCCAATTGGATATATCATGGTCAACATTAAATTAGTTGCCTCAAAATCTAAATTTTAAATATGGTATATATAATATGGAACTCAATAATCAAACGGGTATTGAATTAAATTGAAGGGGAACCCAAATTGGAATTACATCATGACAGCAATCTTCGAAGAGGGTTAAGAATTCAAATGGGGTTTAAATGAACTTATTTCTATTCATGTGATTTCCTCATTCGCGAATCTCGGCTCGTTCTTCTTTACAGGCGATGAAGATGGTGGTGGCCGCATTATAGCAGTCCATACCATTTCAGCAACTTTCATGACCTTCACCTTTCATGACCTTCACCTCAATGTTGGTGGCTTGAGTTGTAGGGTGGAGTTGGTGGTTTTACATGGGTTTGGAAGTGATGGCCTAATGGGGGCGGTGGTGGTGGTGACTGTTAGTTGGTGGAAGTTATGCTTTCATGACTTCCTATTGATTTTGGAGGCAAAGTGTTAATTTAACATAATTTTAACTGGGGTTTAATAGATATGACATTTTTAATAAGTTGAGTACTTGTTTGAAATATTTAAAAAAGTTGAAACTAATTTATACTAGCACTAAAAGATTGGAGGATTTGAGGTACTTAATCTTTCCTTTATTGTCCTCAACTCATTGAATCTCGGATTCAAACTCTTATCTTCCCTTAATGTAGTATAAATAGTAATGGCTTCAATAGTAATATCCAAAAAAAACTTGTAGGTACTCAATAGAAGATTCTCACACTAGTTAAATGATTTGAGATAACACAATATTCTCACACTACTAATCCGTGGGAACGGACCTCATAAAATGTACTTATCAATAAGGGTAAACCAATAGTGTCCTATGACTATATATGGACCAACAATTTTCATTGTCTTCTGAACCATATATAGTCTCTTTAATTCTCAGAGTTGACTCAAATCATAGGCAGTTTCTTATCGAATCCAGCTTTAATTCCCAACATAGTATATAATCTATTAATTAGTAAGACAAAATATAGAGCCCTAGCCTCTTGCATCACAGTCCATGACTCCGTGGAGATGCATGTTTGTTATTAAATAATAAAAATTTGATTAGTGGATTTACCTGAGCCTATCGGTCACTAGTGGGGTTTTTGGGGTGATCAAATTAATTTTACCCCATCGCATGCAAACCGAATACCTAATTGAATCTTTGTCAATTTGTGCAACACCAAAACGCCAAACCAATAGCAAATTGAGCTCTATATATGTCATTTTCGTCTGCTTGAATCTTAGTGGAGGTAGATTCAAAACTGGTCATCAATGTTGTTTAAGGTATGAGTGGAGTTTCCTAAAAATTAAATCAATCATTGAAGATATTCAGTGGCTGATTTCTTCATTTGAGGTTATCAAATAATTTCATATTTTTTTAGAAGTAAACTTTGTAGTTGATGTCTTAACTAGTTATGGTCTGTATTTGCAAAATGTACATATTTGGAAGTACAAATGGCCGGCTCATTTAATTATTCATGAATCTACAATATTGAGAATCCCAGGTACGTGTGAGTGTGTGCGTATTTTTTTTTTCTTTTTTTTTTATCCTAAACAAATGATATTATTTATACTAAGGGGTGGGGAAGAGGGTTAAGCCTCACACTAGGCTAACCATAATCATATGATTTAAATTTGCCTTTGACGAGAGTCGAACCTAGAACCTCTCACTTACAAGTGAAAAGAAATATTGCAGTACCAAGTGGTGTGTGAGTGTGTTATAATATTAGTGAATTTAGAGTTTAGGGTTTAACTATAGGATACCATGTGAAATGAAACAAATAGTTCGAAAATTTTCTAAACTAGTGTCTACACACCCTTTTTTACCTCCTACACACCCCTCTTTATTTTTCTACCGTCAAATCGAATGAATTGAGAAGAATAAATGACAGATATTAATGAAGAGTGTGTAAACAACATCAGCCTAAATGAATTGCACGCTTCCTTCGTATGAATAATTTTGGATTCTCATATAATAATTGAAAAAATCTCAACTTTCTTAATAGGGTAAAGTGCCGATTTAGTCCTTGAACTATCACCTCAATGAAAATTAGGTTTATGGATTGTTTTTTGGATAAATTAAGTCCCTCAATTCATTAGAAATCGCTAATTTCATCCACACTATTATATTCAAAGCTATTTTATCCAATTTTTTGTCAACTTAAGTCACTTGACACACTTTAGAGTGTAATACCATCATTTTTTTCACCTATAAGCCCTTAACATTTCATATAGGTTGCGAATTTAATGTATAATTTACCCTTCAAAGTTAACTCCATATACTATTTCTTTATGTAAAATTACAAATCTATCCTCCAATGTGTATCACATGTAAGTAACGTGACTTAAATTGATGGAAAATTGAATATAGTAGCTTCAAATTTAAATTAGGGATGTAATTGACAGATTTTTATAATTCAAAGACTAGTTTTTCTGAAAAAATAGCTTAGAAATTTAATTTTCTCTCAGGTGATAATTTAGAGATTAAATTAGTCATTCACCCTTCTTAATAATATTATGAAAATGATAACAAAAATACAATCATAAGATGCTGAAATAGTTTCATGAGACCCTAACAACAAAAACATACAAAACGGGAAGATGTCCAAAATAACTAAATTTGGTTTTGATCCACGAGTAATGCTATTCATACTATATTTTTGTATCACATTTTCATACCACCTTAGATGACATTTGATGTAGACAGCCACATCATTTGAATTAATTAAAATTTTAAATTTTGTTTATTATTTAATAAACTAATAATTAAGAAAAACTAATTAATTAAATGATGATTGTGGTATATGAGGAGTATTTCTCCATTCTTTTCTTGGGTTTTGTAAATTTTTCAAATGATGTGGCTGTCCACATCAGATTCCACCTAAAGTAGTATAAAAATATAATATAAAAATATAGAATGAATAACATTACTTTTTGATCCACCAAACGATCTCAAACTCCCGAAATTCGTCTTAGGTCGCCGCAAAGCAATGTATTTGATTCGTCATATTCTTATTTCAGAAAGGTATCTTGCACCATTAACTGACTTCGAAAACTCCAAAAGTATTGTTCATCACAAAGAACACTATTCACATCGAAATTCGCCGATTTGAACTGCTCTTCCAATTCTACGTCACATTATTTAAAAAATCAAATATTATGATCCGTAGTGTGACTCTTCAAACATCCCAAAGACGGTACATTACGAATCGAATTCAATTTTGGAGCTATCATACCATTGTAACTACTTATAAATATATAAAAGAGTCCTTATTTTCTGTATCTACGATTTATTCTCTAAACACATCTCTTCAAGTGTAAAGAAATTTCAAATCTAACATGTGAATAATACAAAACAGGTGATGTAGAATATGTGTTGCCTTTGGGCTTATACAAAGACCAACTCGCTCTGATACCATGAAAAAAAATTGACATTCCACCATAAAATCATATGTCAATACGAGAAATAGTCCAACAAGTTATAAGATCCTTAATTTCTCACATACGTGATATTCTTGCTCTCAATAGTAAGCAAAAAGCAATTTTTTTAGTCCTAACATATCAGAATACAGTGATTGGTTTATTGGTGAGGAAGTTATCCGGATGTATGGTTTCCAAAATGTGAAAGATTTTTACCAGAAAAAGAAATGTGAACTATCGTGCTCCACAAGTCTCCACTTTACAATATAAACTTATAAACCAAGCATTGTGAAGATTAAAATATGTTAGTGAAGTAGTTGCTGTATTTTATGCAAAATGATCCTCGCCGGATCTTTTTCTTGAGGATCTCATGATCATGATCGTTTATCGTGCATCGTGAGGTCAGTTTTTGTTAGGTACTATTTATATTTAATTTTAAATTTTAAATTTAAAATGATTTCTAACCGCATAATATACGATAAACGGTCACGATCATGGGATCCCCAAGAAAAGAGTCCGGCGAGAATCCTTTCCCGTATTTTATAATCTGCCTGGTTCTTTTCTTTTGACGCGTGTTATGGCCTCTGTGAATGAGAGATTTGTTAGTGTGCTGAAAATACAGGACGGCACACCAATAATGCAACTGGTTGTGATAAACCTTTCTGTTCTTGTTAATTGTAACTTGTTACTTTCTTTTAAAGCCAAATCCTTTTGAGTTGGATCACACAATCTTTAACTCTGACCCCATTAGCTCACTTATTGTCCATGCCACAAACACCACTATTGTGCACTGTCTATTATCATTAATCTTACTATATTTATCAATCACTCAAAACCATTTTATTCGTTTTCTATTATCTAACTATACCGTCCACCAGGGTAGTGCTATTTAAAAACACAAAGCTGACACATTTGGGGGCTCATTCTCTGATGAAAGTCGATTCACCATACGATGGTAGAGTTACCTCTAAGAAACGAGAGATTCTCCTTACACCAATTTATCAAGTGACAAACGTATATTTGATATGTGATTTACTTTTCGAACACGTAGCAAACATCCGTTGTACGGGTGGTGTCTTTAGGGTTGTGCGCTGGGTACAAGTTTCACACCGTGGCATGGATGGTATTTCACTTCTGCTTTGGTGGGCTTATACTTCCAAAACCCAGCTACACATTCGAAAGAGACGAAGCCCATCTGACCCAAAATATTACCGACTGTCAGGCCCTTTTTTTTTACCAAATAGATTTAGGCCCACTTTTTCTCAAAATTACAATTTTACCCACCAAATGGTGTGGCCAATTTCACAGTAGCAACGCTGTTTCGCCTTCTCCTCCAAAAAACCTCGCAAAACCCTTGAGGACGGCGAAATGTTTCGGACCCTTCTCCGACGGGCATCCGGGTCGGGCGGCCCAAGACCCGAGCCATGGAGGCTGACGGCGACGATGAGCTACTCGACGTCCAAGGACACCATGGCCAAGAAGACGAAGAAGACCGGCAAATCCAAAAACGATCCGGCATCAGCCGCCGACGACGCCGTATCGGAGGTCGACGCGGCTCTCTCCGGCCAAAATTCCCGCGCCCGCCAGCTCCAAGCCGACGAGAAGGACCGGTCGCTCGATGTGGGACCCAACGGCCGTCCTCTGTTCACTTCCACTCCGACACTCTCTCAGCTCAGTCGCAAGGACACCTGCTCCTACTTCAAGCTCAAGTAAAACCCTTACCCTAATCGAAATCTGTAACGAAGTCGATGTAGCTCTGTATCTATGTGTGTATTTATTGGGATGTGAATGCTTTTTGATTTGAAGGATGGAGGAATTGAACAATGTTTTGCCCGAGGGGTTGCCATTGGGGATGGTGAAGGAGTTCGAGGACGCAATGCAGAGCGCGGTGATCGTCCGCCAGAGCTTTCTCGATCTTCGTGACAATTTTCGAAGGATCGTGGACCCGCCGTTGGACTCGGTTAGCACTAAAGGTGCGTGCTTTGTGTTCCATTGATTGATGCATAATGCATTACTTGTTTAGAGCTGGTAAAGTTTGAGACTAATGCTTTTATTCGGCACAGTTGAAAAGGATTGTTTTTTGTTGTAGCATATTATAATCTATCTCGATTTTAAAGTTCCGATTTTGATATCTATAGATGTCCAATGGCTCATTATGCTAGTAGGAAACTAGGAAGCTAGAAAGTTGCATAAAGTTTTTAGATTTCTTAATCTGACAAGGCCTCGTTATGCTTTCTATAGATTCTGATATTGCTTTATAGTTAATCGATGCTGTAATTCGTATTTAGTACAGTTGAAAATGATGGGTTTTATGTTGTAGCTCAGTATGATCTAACTCCAATTTAAAGACCCAATTTTGATTAGTATAGATTTCCAAGGGTTCATAACTTCATAATTCATGTACTAGAAAATTGCTAATCACAAGGGTTGAAAACGAGGAGGCTATGAAATTGGATAAATATCTTGGATTGCTTAGTTTGGCAAGGCCTCATATGCTTTTCATTGTTTCCAATGTCCCTTTATGGATAATCAATGTTGCAATGCATACTTTAGTTTCACGTACATGTTGAATGATGGATCATGTGTAAGATGCCCTTATCCATGTTTTCCTTTTCAGGTAAAAAAGCCCAAAAGCAGATTGTCTTGGATGGTCCTGTAAGCTGCGGAAAGAGTATTACTCTTGCAATGTTAGTTCAATGGGCTCGTGAGGAAGGTTGGTTGGTTTTATATGTTCCGAGAGGCAGGGAGTGGACTCATGGAGGATTCTTCTATAAAAACCCACAAACAGGTCTTTGGGACACGCCTGTTCAGGCTGAAAATATTCTGAAGGTAAGATTGTGGAGCTTTCTTTTCTGTATTATAACATGCTGTTGACTTAAATACGATCAGTAGTCTCTGAGTACCTTTGAAGGGATTAAATTTTGACAAATAAGAATAGTCCATAAATCTTGGATTATGTGCTCTTGATCATCTCCATGGCTTTGTATTCATCTTTTTGTCATTTTATTCCAGGATTTCCTGAAATATAACGAATCCCATTTAAAACAATTGTCGTGCCAAATACTTGATCCTATTCCTTTGGGAGAAGGTGCTGGTGTTGGGTGGATGAGAGATGGAACTGATTCCATGGCAATGCCTGAAGGTTCAACTCTATATGACCTTGTTAATTCAGGAATCAGGCACACTCATGCAGCTGTTGGAGTGGTAGTTCATTTGAGGAAGGAATTATCTCTTGTGAAAAACATTCCCGTGCTTATTGCAGTTGATCAGGTGCAACTGATTACTTGATAATTGATATTTATTTTATTAATGAATTTTGTTTCTAGAGCTGTGTTGTAAACTTTTGCTGTATTTTTATGCTCGCTTTCTGCAGTATAATAACTGGTTTACGTTCAGTGAGTATGAAGAGCCAGTAACCGTTCGTTCTACTCGACCAATACATGCTAAAGAACTCGCTACGGTAGGTCCCCTCCGTTTGGTTGAGAATAATGTTGGTGTATGCTTCTAATTCGTAAATCTTTATATGTGAGGACCATCAGAATGTCCATTCATCTATGTTTATGCAATCAAGTTTGGGTGTACAAGTTGGTATTAAGTTATGGTTTGTCTGCAATATTTTGTATATTGAAAACTGATGCACACACATGTGACACAAATTTTCCAGGTGAAGGCTTTTAGATCTATGCGGAATGATGACATGATGGTGGGCGCATTTTCACATTCAACAGCAGTAGGAAAGCTTCGTCAAGACTTGCCAGATGTGCCCGTACATGCTCGCGTCAACCTTTCACGCTACACTTTAGATGAAGCAGCAGCTGTTTGCCATTACTACCTTAGGTATGTAGTTAATGCTTGCCAAGTTTTCAATGCAGTCTTATTGCATCATTTTATATTAGATTGCGTATATACTCCGATTTAATTTGTTTTACCATGACACATGCGAATGTCATTTGAAAAATTAGTAAAAGATAGATAGTACATATATCTTAATTTTCGGTTTAAGACAATAATTATTAATGTGTCAGACATGGTTTGGTGTCCTTCAAATTCAAGTGACTGACATTAGGCCAACAACCACATAATGAAAATGCATTATTCTTTATGTCAGTGCTTACAATCAAACTCGTCGGAGGCTTGCTTTCATGTCTAAAACTTTCGTAATGTTTTTGCCCTGCAAACTTTTCACATTCTCAGCCTTTTTCTACTGTATTATATGGCAGACAGAGGCTTATTCGCCGCGAAGCATTCACAGAGGAAAACTGGAAGAAAGTATACTACTTGTCGAATGGAAATGGAGCAGAAATGAGATGGCTAGTTCCTTTGATGCGGGCTGATAGTTAGTTCCTTTGACACGGGAAACGGTTGGTTCCTTTCGATAAGGTGAAAGGCGAATATGATTTTTGTATCACGGTAGTTACAGAAGACACAAACTGGCAGAGCTGCTTTTTTTTTTCGCCTCACGGGCCCCCGTTGATTTTGATCTTATTCAATCATAATTTGTTACTGCTTTTGATTAACATACTCATGATCATAGCAAAAATATCGTTTATTTTTATCATTGAACTTGTAGTGCGATCGGATAAGTGTCTGAAGGGATTGTATCATATGTAGATCAGTTCACATTTTGTAGTTTCGATGTTGAACTCAACTCTTTTCATTTCATTTGCATTTTCAGATATATTTGAGAAACTTGTAACCTTTTTAAGTATGCAGACAGACAAAGAGTCACCGATGAGGAGAAATCTTGCAAGGGTTTACGGGTAGGTTGGGCTACTCTTTTTATGGTGAAACCTCAGTTTTCTTTATGATATCAGAGCAATTTGTCCCACATGTGAAGTCAACCAACTAGATGCACTCCACGTCACTCCATTTGTTTTAATCACATGTTTGGTTTAGAAATTCGCCACACATGAAGGGGACATATGAAGATGTAAAGGTTAAACTTAAAGAGTCGCACATCAGTTAAAGCAGAAATCTTGCAAGAACTTAATTAGGGTGTGCACTTAGTTACTGTGAATATACAAGCCCTTATAGATTGCTCTAACATCCAAGGTGAAGCAAGATTCGGGTCACGTTCGTCATTAGAAACTACTGAGAAATAATTATAACCTAAAAGCTCTAAGCATATATAATCGAAAAGGAGTGTCGGGTTAATGAAAAACCAAGATTCTAATTACACAACTAAGATGTAGCATTCAAAAATTCATAACTTGGCTGCACTCGGCATGGAGGGAGCTCATAAGGTAGAATTCACATTCTCCGATCACAATCAAAAGCCAACCACCGGTACTTATACCGACCGGATAAACGTTTAATTTTTGTGCGATATCAGAATGGAGACTGGCACAACGGGCAAGTTGATTTGTGAGAAGTTGAGAACCACTTGAAGAGGCAAGCGGAATGGAACTTGTGCTTGCAGGTCTTGCAGGCAAGGCGAGGAAGGCTGTGGTTTGCGGTATGGATGACGCTGTAACAAATAGGGCACTCCTCCACGCCTTCGAATTCTTTGTCAAAGTTGCGCTTCCATATCTTGATAGCTTCTGATAAAGCTCCATTCTGCATCACACAAGTTAAAAAAAACTATTGAATTGGTCCATCCGCTTTGTTATTACGACCTATTCATGTTATTCTGAACTTTCCTTTCGTCTCCCTCGCTAATCTTTAGACCCGCCTTGTGTAAGATCAAATTACCCCGCTTCATTTACCAAAAAATCAAAAACCCAGTTTCAGTGTGTGCTGCTGTTTCCCGCATATACGTTCATGATCAAATCAAATTTTATAATAGTATTAGAAAGATTTGTTAGTCTTCGCTATTGCCACTAAGTGATAAGTGTAATTCTCCTATAAATGCAAGGTTAATTAGTTCAATTTACCTGATTACGAACGAAAGACGCCATAGACATCAACCATTTTCTCTGCTTCACTTCACTAATACCTAGGCTCCTCCGACAATCAACATCGACTGGTCGTAACGGGTAAGATGAAGGAAGACGGATAACAAGGTCCAGTCCAGTCTCATCCTTTGTATAGGTAGCAACAACCTCATTTGCTGACTTGCTTACGATAATCGAAAAATTCTCATCAGTTATTTCATCCTTTTTAATCTGCACGAGAATTAGAACACAATTTATTGTCATTTGAGGATACTATTCTTGATTGCTAAAGTAATTGAGGATACTATTCTACAACTGTTCAATAATCGCACTGCAAACATGGTTAAGTTATCAATTATAGCAGCATTTTATAGATTCCTGCGTGTATGAACAAGTTCGCACTAGAGAAGCAGCGGAGTAAAATCATGGTTGACAAGCTACGGCCACCTCAGAAGCAACACAAAATTAACAATATCTTTCAAGCTATACATACCAGGCTTAATTCGTTTGTGATGAGAGGTGGGCTGCACCATGATCTTGTGAAGGATTCAATTGCAGAGGATGTAGAACGATCACGTAAATCACTGAACCACTGTCTTACATAAGCAGGAAGGATGCGGAGCATCAAACCAAACATTGCTCCAGAAAGCGAAGCTATTTTCACAGGTTCAACAGGCCACAGAGATTGTACAGAAAACAATACTGAACCAGTTTTGATGGCGTGTGTTGCTGCAGCTGCAGCTTCTGCTATACCAGCAGGAAGCGCCGTATCTTTCTTCTTAAGAATAGGTGCCATGCACAGTTCTAGAGGAATATGCTGGAAAAGGCAATCTAGAATCACCGAACTAGCAGAATCTTGTATATACTGGACGAGTCTCTCCCTTGCAGGTGATGAGGATGGTAATGACCATAAATGAGATAGCAACAAAGACCATGCAAGGAAGACATGTACCTGCAAATTTGAGAACAAAAGAAATAAAAAACCATCGCAGAGAGCTAGAAAGTACTAAGTAACTGAAGATATAATGATGGAACGCAGGCCATAATGATTCATTTAGCTACTATGTGAAAGCACATTTACCCTCTGCTCTGCCACCAGGTCCATTTCAAGAACCTTATATGGTAGCTTTTCAATCATGCAAGATATTTCCTCTTTTAAATGGATGCTTGTTTCTGTTGATATATCAAGAGGGGATGAATCCTCTTCGCCATTAGTGACACTGTCTAAAGAAGCTTTGTCTTCAACAATAGCCAACTGTAATACAGGTTCCGATGAAATAATAGAATAAGCGGCAAACTGCAACAAAGGAACGGGTTTCGAAGAAAAAAGGATTGCATACAAAGCGCTAATGGCTCCTTTGCTGAGCCCCCAAAATTCTATTGACTTCACTGCTCTGTCTCTAGCGTTTGTCGATGAGTTGACAACATTTGAGGCCACCAACTCCCAAAAATGCGAATGTTCAGATCGGGATGATGAAATGAGAGATGCAGCCTCATCACAACAGGAGCGTGCGATGGCCTCTGCAATGCCGGTGCAAAAGAACAATCTAAGTATACCTTCTAAAATTCGATCTTTGATGGGGTCCCATCTTTCTGTTCTCAAGGGGTTTATGTTATCTGCATCTTCTGCTTGCTGGAGACCAAAAGGTCCACAACAGAGAGAAAATGATAAAAGGGCATTCTTCGCAATGTCTATAGTAAAGGAATCTGAAATATAGACAATTTTCCCAAGCTTATTAAGGACAGCATCGAGATTATCAGAAGGAAGGCGGCTTGTGATAATGTCATTAATATTTTCAGCAATTTCCTCCATCATTACAACAGCTGACTGAATCCAACGCCTTAACTGAGATAACACAAACTCCCAGTCTTCTTCATTAAACTCCTTCCAACAATAACCAACTGAAATAACCATTAGCCGAGATAGTAAAGTCTGCACAACTGGAAGCTGATTAATTACAGTTGATGTGCCAGGACCTCTCTGCTTCCGAAATAATTCAAGTAGGAGTGTTCTCTCTGCAGAGCTGACATTTCTCTCCAGCTTTGGTGTTTGTATGTCCCCCAGTGTACTAAAGGGATAACAAGCTATAACCAACTGAAGCCAATCTTCCATATCTACAGGAAGAAATAAAAATGACACATTAATAAAATTTCCGAGAAGACAATACTGTAAATCAATCACATAATCCTCAAGCAGTATCATTCATGGCCCTTTAATACAAGTGAAAGATGAGGGAGGCCAGCCCTACCTTGTCAAGGTGGGCATTCTATGTATGAAATAAAAACAGTTTCTATTCTTACTCTCAACCATGTGATTATTTACTTAACCTTAGTGAGATGACAAAAATAGATTTATTGACTTACAGCAATTACATGAATTTACCTTGTCCTGTTTGCCATGTGATCAAAGGTGGAAATGATATGGCTTTCTGAAGCCAGCCTTCAATAACATCCTGTACACGATTTTCCCCAGAAGAATCAGGCTGTGTCTCTTCATCGTTAGGTTTGATGCTTCTTTGACTTAATGGCCGAATAAGAACATTAACAATCAGAGGAAGAATCCTCAAACAGTTTGCATTTATTGCTTCACCAACACAAAGCTTATTCACAAGCAGTTCCAACAGCATCACAGCTTTCTCTCTTTCCCATATATTATCATTAAACAGAGTGAAAAGTACAGCTACAAGAGCTCTCAAAAAGGGTTCTTCAATATCCTCCACTTCATCATTTGAAGTAGGCCATAGATAGACAAAACTCTGTGCATCACATCCTCCATGAATAAGTGCTCCATCAAGTAAAATGTTGAAAATAAAATCTAACAAGCTCTCCTGAGAAGAGAAATTTCTACTCTTCGCATATGCACTCAAGGAAGGTAAGAACGAAGAAACAGCACTTCCTCCTGGCCACCTCCATGTGCATAATATTTCACAAGCAAGCCAAGATCGAGTAAGCCCTTCATTTGTTGTTCCCTGGGAGGGAGGGAGACTATGTTTTACATGACCAGCAACAACTCTATCAATCCCAACTTCTGAGATGATCTTGTAAATAAATGAAACAAACTTGCGATGGCCAAAGTCCTGAATTTGTCATATATGTAAACTATAAGTCTACAAGTCTACACATTCCATGTAACAGAAGATTGCATAAACAAGAATGTATAACATTAACACATGTATAATTTGAATAATCCCCACGTACCTGGACATCAGCAGATGAATTTTTTAGCACTAATCCCTCTGGGCTACTAAAATCGGGAACAATCCACAAAGGCCAGCTATCACCCTTGCAAAGAAGTTGGTCTAACAGATTTTGCTCCTCATACTGATCCTGAGAGACACAATCAAGAACTTCAAGCATCCACAAGCAACACAAAGATGTGAATTTTTCTGTGTCTAGTTTATCTTCAATAAATATGGCAGATCTCATACTCTGAATCAAAATATTCCCCAATGCCTGCCGATTGTGTAAGCTAAGGCTTTTCCAGAACTGATTACTTATCTTACATCGAAAAGCATGAAAAGATTCACCAAATCCCAGCCTGGCCTTCAATTTTTCCTTTGATTCATCATGAGGGGCATCTTCTATTGTTGTTAATATTAACAGAAACTCCCAATCAATTATAAAAACTGCGGATAAGATAACTGGAACCAGCCCACTTTCTTCACCAAGTTTCTTCAAGGAAAACAAGGTGCCATCAAGTACTCCAAGAGCAAACTGAGCCATCTCAAACATGGTGACGGAACTTTCATATTCTGGCCCAATACAGTTTTCCACAGCGGTCAATAGAGGACCTGCATTCCTAACCCAAGTAAAGGAGGATGCCAGAATAAAAGAAAGCAACTTCTTGAATACCTCCTCAAATATCAGGATCAACGTATTTCTTGACACAAAAGATGTTTGATTGCTTTTTGTTGAACCACCGACAATAGTGCTGCAGATAAGGCAATAAAGTTTTAGTCCATGAAAGTGAAACACAACATTAAATGAGGACTTTAATCCTATATAATCATTTTCAGGTTACAATATCAGCCAGATACATATAAATCAAGTTTAGCAAAGATGCTTTGAGATGATCAATAGCTTTCTTTTTTAAATATAGAAGTAGTCAATCCCGGGAAAGAAGGAACGAATAATCTAGAGCTATTCAATCTTAACAAAATCAGTCAGAACAAATACCATACACATACCACAAAAACTGAGAATTACAAGTTCCGGAAGGTGGGGAACGAGCAACAGAAACAGCAGCTGACTCTAGAAGCTCATGATGCCAGTTTTCTGGGTTGCCCATGGATACTTCTCCTTCTTTAGTGCTTGCAATTCGATCTCTTGCTTTCTCTAAGAGCATTGACAATATGGTTATGTGGTCAGAGTCTAAAGAAGTTGCACATCCAGAATGTTCCAGAGCAGTCACATATCTGATAACAATATCCCATTGCTCAGAGAAATATTCATCATCAAACAATGAAAATAACAAATCAAGCCGAGCACTTAAGGAGCAGCTATTCCCATGCAAACACCACGGAACAAATTTCTCCTTGAATATTTGCATGAATAGATCTGCCTCTGTTTCTTTATCCCCCCTATCAATAGAATGCTCCCAAGAAAGATTCTTTTGGATAAGAAGCTTTTGGACTATCTTGCGTGGTCCAAATACAGAAACAGCAACTGATAGAATCTTCACACAATTAGGTGAATCCTGATGTCAAGAAAACGAGATAGAAGAGTGAATACTAGAAGTTACAAAGCATAATATGTAAATTATGCAATACATCGATTCTCAAGATGACATAATTCAATTCAGCGAATTCACTACCCATCTTTACGTCCATTACCATAACAATCTTTTTCTTTATTAACTTTAAAAAAACTACTGAATTGAAACATTTTCAGAAGACTGCAACAATTGGAAGGCAAGGGAAAGAATTAACAGAAAGACAACAAAGGTTGAGTTTTCTAAAACGAAAAAAAGTGAACTTTTATACTCCACAAGCTGCAATGTACGGAAAAACAAGTCAGCATGTAACCATAGGTACTATTCCGATGCAGCCAATAAAGATGCTAGCAAGAGACAACAGATATTGACAGCTACCCCAGAACATAGACAACTATCTCATCAGTTATAAGCTATCCGGATATTACAATATACAGAAGAAGAATATATATAATTCCTAACATAAATTTGTCTCAATTATCGAGGGGTTGTGCAATAGCTACTTACATGTGATCTCATCAATGGGAATGACTTAGATAACATTGGTCCAACTAAACAACCCAAAGGCCAACTTTGACCTTTCTGCATTGCATGTTCTCCAAGTAATGATATAAATTGAATAATTCGTTCTGCAAGCTCACTGTCTGTTCCCAATTTACCATCATCATTAAACAAACCCAGACAATTCTCGTCAAATTCTGCGGAGAAAGC
Organism: Pyrus x bretschneideri; assembly: GCF_019419815.1. NCBI lineage: Eukaryota > Viridiplantae > Streptophyta > Magnoliopsida > Rosales > Rosaceae > Pyrus > Pyrus x bretschneideri. The sequence continues at coordinate 9,116,941 of NW_025999787.1, read as the reverse complement.
TGAGAGCAAATCATGCTGGAGCGAATAAATGCCTGAAAGAATCCCAACAATGCAGTTCCCCAACTCTCTCAAGTAGCTCATTGGGTACATAATATTCAATGTTCCCACAGTCTTCTCGTTGGAAATCAAACCACTTTCACATGAATCTGCTGATAATCTGGATAAGGTTTTCTCCTTATGTTTTGAGCTACTAGCAAAAAGGTAATCTCGCCACAACAGCTTTACCAGAACATTTTTGACAAGATTTACTTGAAAAGGAGAGATGGAATCCACTTTGTCACAATATCTGGTATCAGAAGAAAAACAATTAAAATATGAAAGTAAAAAAAAGGGAATAAAAATACATAAACTGAAAATCCCCCTGGGCACAAAACCAGATGGATTCACAAAATTATTGAACACCATCAGAAAAAAATCTCACCTTGATGCATTACGGAATCCCCAAAGCAAGCAGTCTTTAAAAGCCCCAAGAAATGCTAATCTATCTGCATTTAAGGAATGAGATGGATTCCTTCCTGCCCACAGGTTCTGGAAAAATTCAAGCAAAAAAGTTTCTCCCACTACTGCTTTAGATGGCACAGTGTCTAAAAAAGGTAGTAAAGCTGGATAAGAAATCTGCTGAGATCCAAAGCACCCATTTCTAAGAAAATTCCAGAATCGATTTAGTACTACTTTCTGTACATTAATAGAAGTCCAACTGTCAGGAAACCTTTTAGAAAATAGCAAAACTGCATCCCACATTGATGAATGACAAGCAGGATCCGTCTCCTGAAATGCACCAAATACTGCAGCAGCAAGAGTTTTCATGTTTCCTTCACTAAAGGCATGAGGAATGTTTCTAATGAAACTACTTAATACAGAATATGTGGCTGAACGGATAGCAGAAATCGGAGATTTCAAGAAGTCTACAAAATATTTATGAACAGTGAACAAGTTTTCAGCAAAAGAAATAGCTGTTTCCCTAGCTTTCAAAGCATGTTTTGGTGGAGCATTTATCTTCTCAGAGTCTGGTCTTCCTTCTTGTTTGCAAACCAAGACATCAAGAAGTGTAGCCAATGCCAGAAGTGAAGAAGATATCACCTGCAATCCAACAGGATAAGAAACATTAAATCTGAGAGTATTGTTTCATTAAGTTCTTCTAATGAGACATATGCTCATGGTTTAAAGCATATTACACTGGGATAAGATAACATATTCTAAAGCATACCTGCTGATGCATCTCTTCTAATTCATCAACAGCAGTTGCTTTTTCAGACATACTTTGCGGCGTAAGCCTCAGATTTTCTTCCAAATAGGTAAAAACCTCTGCTGTGCATAAAATTAAAGCATCGAGTCTCTTTTCCTGAGCTGGAAAAGCTGCCTGTTGTGAGCAACAATTACAGTCATGTCAAGAGTTAACCCAAAGTCGTATATGAAACACAAAAAAGGAGTTTCAAAGAATAGGTCAATCAGCACCAGGTTTGAACAATAAAACAATCTTCATAGCCCCTTGCAAAAAAGAAAGAAATAATTGAGAAGAAAATATTACAAAAGGTGTGGATATGGTGAGAATAAGTATTATGAACTTAAGGCAACAGTACCAACAGTTAAGAGAAGGCTGGACCAATTTGAGGCCCAAGTACACCACAAATGTGTGGTAGGTAGCCCAGGCCAAGAGATCAAAGCTAAAGCCCAGACAAAAAATTGCACTCTGGAATAGCACATCTCCAACCAATAAAGTACCATTGTGGGGGCATACTCCACTGCATTCAGCCTAATAGGGTTGCACCTATTCCATGCAATATACTTGATAGATTATTATACTCAATACATTGCTTTTCGATGAGAATATACTTGATAGATTCTGAATTTTCTACATTAGGCTCAGCCCTTGAATTTTTGTGTTTCCTTTGAAAAAGGGATAAAATTCACAAATTTCTAAAATATAACACTCATTTTCATTCTTCATTTCAAGTAGAATTTCAATACTTCTATTGATGCAAAATCTAGCATTTTGAGGGCAATATCTAATACTAAGCAACACAAAAAATGACAATACTTCGCAAAATAACCTGTAATGAGCGCTTTGCAGCTTGAGCAACTTCAGAAAGTCGGTCGAATTGAGAAAACCACCATGGTCCCATCAGAGACTTTAGATGTGGAGCTAAATCTCTCCTAAACAAACAACCATGATTGTCTCAGTGCATTTAGGAAAAGTTGAGCTAATCAGTACATGATGATCTTACACATGCAACTACTATGCATTGACAATAAAGGCACTTCAAAGCATAGGGATTTAATCATTTTAAAAGAGGTCCTATGTGAATAAGGTTTGAGAAATGCTAAAAAGAGGTCAGGGGACGCCGAGGCAGGGAAGGAGGGAGGTTCTACACACAATGTAACTATGTGAAAAAAAAAAAAAAAAAATAGCATTTACAAACCATCACCTGGTGTGTGGATTATTAGAGCCTATTTGGTACTCTACTTGAATCCAACTTTTTAAACTCAAAAACAATTTTCAAGTTTTAGGCCTTAAAAACTTGTCTGGTAGGACTATTTTCAAAAACTAAACTCAAGACTAACTCAAAAATATAGTCTATTATCTAAAAACACAAAAAGTGAGTTTTTAGAGTTTTTAAACTTAAACTCACTCTTTCTTTTCTCTCCCTTCTCCCCCTCTCACTCCAAATCTATCTCTCTCTCTTTTCTTCTTTCTCTCTCCCTCTTCTCTTTTTTTTTTTTTTACCTTTTTGGTCTCTCCTCCAATCCGCTCTCTTCATTCTCTCGGTTCTTTCTCTCACTCCTCTTCCTCTCTATCTCCTCCGATCCTCTCACTTCTTTCTCTTTCCTCCACTCATCTCTTACTTTCTTTCCTCCTCTCTCCTCTTTCTCTCCCGACCCCCTCTTTTTGGATCTTTTTGTCTAGTTTAAGTTGTATGATTTAAAATTTTTAAATCACATGCCAAACAAGTTTTTGATCTTATAGAAAATTGTTTTCAAGAAAAATTCTTAAGAAATGTTTTGAGACGTTATAAAAATTTTCAAATAGGATACCAAACAAGGCCTAAAATTATTGTGCTGTTTTCAAAGAGAATCCTCACCTCACATAGGAGCTTATCAATCAAGCTAAAAATGTATACAACTACCAAACCAAATCAATGAATTTTCCACGGTATATCCGACAAGATTTAAAGCTCAGGATAGAATTCTCCTTTAAATTCACAGATTTCAAAACAGCATGTTTTATCCAGAAACAACAGGCAGAAAAGTAAAAAGTGAAAGTAGACAAACCCAACAGCAGTGACAAGATTGTTCATCGTGTCATGAGTTGCTCGCCGAACATCCCTATTGTAGTCCACCACAAGCTTTTTGTATTCAAATGCCTACAAAAAAAAAGCGTGGCGTAAGTCTAAATTACATGAAAAAGTTAGCCAAAACTATAATGCAAGATACATGATTTTGCTTTAACTCTAATGTTATTATGAAGCAGCAAGAAACTATACCCATTGCGGAATGATTGGTATTATGTCCATCGTGGACTTTTCCTTGAGCAGTGCGGATAGAGATGCCAAAGCTTTAAGCTATTAAAGAGCACAAGTCAAATCAAATCTTACCATCACACACAAACAAATATCAAAGTATTAAGGGTTAAGAACATGCGTGCTTACACAAGCTTACCTTGGTGGTCGGATCTTTCCTTGCAAGTCTCTTCAAATGTAGAGCCAATTCACTATCTACATCCTGCATTAACGAAAAATCAATATGGAACCAGATACTCAGCTCATCCGAAACGAGGTTGCACATGAACTCCCTTATTAATAGTAAATTTCTTTAAGCAAAATGGGAACTTTAGTCTCATTGGAACAACTTAAATCAGCATTTTAAAGCCAAGAAAAAAAATTAATTAATTCCAATTAATTAAACTATCAAAGCATTAAGTTAAAAAAAAATAAAAAAATAAAAAAAAAAACAGAAATTACACACATTCTACCAGTTGATTTAAATGCAGTAAGCTTAAAAACAAGAACTTAATTAAATACTTCCAAAATTTAATAAATAATATGGAAAAAGTACCACATAGGGCGTAGAATCTTCGCTGGGGAGGGAAGCCTCGAGGCGAGAACCGCCGACGTAGCCACCGAAGCCCACCGTGGCAGTAGAACCCGACGGCACCAGCGACGCCGCCAGACTATCAATATCCATATAATAAAATATTAAACACATAAATATCGATGGAAAATTGAAATTTCTTGGTCATTTTGAGAATTTAAAAAGCGAAAATTCTCGTCTTTGTTTACCTGCTGCTTGAAGGGCGTGCCTTGCTCCTAGCTGCATCTCCTTTCTGTTTCCCCATTACTGTTTACTTCTTCAGAATTGAGTCGATACGACACCGTTTGAAGATGGAGATGGAGCGACTTGCAGAGCAAGAGGAGGCAGAAGAAGAAGGAGAGTTGCGATGCAATTTGCAGAGCTGGTGATTGTTTACAATACGAAACGACGCCGTCAGGTGTGGTGGTCCGAACGTGGGAAGGTTCTCAATATCAAGTGCGGGAAGGTATATGATATGTTGAGAAGGCCAGCCAATAAGATGTATGGTCCAAGAAAGCAAAGGGGTATTTTTGTCAGTTAAGATCCACCTGGTCGCTTGACCGGTCTATCTCTTCAGAGCATCCCCAGCGTGGGGTTTAGCTCGGGGGACGGGCTCCAAAACGGAGGCCCGAGTGAAGGTGGATCGGCTCCAGCGTTGGGAAGCCGGGGGGAAGGGGAAGGCCCGAGGGCCAGGCCCGTGAGGAATTGATAGGCCTTGAGCCCGGGGTGGGAGTGACGCCATGCTGACGCCAGAGTGGCGTCAGCCTATTATTTAATTTTTTTTGTGTCAGGCGCGTGCACCCCACCCGCGCGTGGGGGCGCGTCCTGACACTTTAATCAGAAAAAAAAAAAAGTTTTGTCTGTTATCGTTGGGAAGCCACGTGGCTTCCCACGGTACATTAGATCCTAACGGTCACTTAATGTGGACCGTTAGATCTCAACGGTAAAAAATTTTAAAATTGTCAGATTTAATATCCACCGTTCGATCTGAGATCAACGGTGGATATTAAAATGCTTTATAAATTAAAAAATAAATGAAAAAATAGTTTAAAAAATCTGAAAAGTTACCGTTGTGACACGTGGCACAATCTGGAGCGTTGGAATTCAAATTTTTTTATATTCAACGGCAGAGATTAATTAATTGAATAAAAATTCAAAAAAAAATGTAAAAAATTCAAAAAAATTCAAAAAAAAATGTAAAAAATTCAAAAAAATTCAAAAAAAAATCTGAAAAAAATTGTAAAAAAATTGTTTTTACTTTTCTATAAATACCTTCTCATTATCATCTACCTTCACAACAATTTCATATTTTCTCAACCACTTTCAATCACATTCCTTTCTTTGTCTCAAAGTTTGAATCCATTTTTTTTCAACAAAATGACCACTGGTGCAGGTACGAATTGGTCGCTTATTGAAGATGTTGCGTTGTGTACTAGCTGGGTTGAAGTTACTCATAGTTCGCTTACGGGTAATGAGATGCAGTTGCGAGAAATGTGGAGTCTTATTCATACCAATTATCTTGAGAAAATTGGTGGGAAAAGAACCAAAGAATCGATGTCCAGTCGTTGGAAATTACTTAGCCAATCGTTTAGTACGTGGAGAGACGCTTTGGCACAAGCTAGTAATAATATTCGAAGTGGGGAAAATTACTCGGATATGGTAACAAGATATTATTATTTATTGTTTGTATTCTTTATTTGTTACGTACAAAATTTATTATTTATTGTTACTTATTTGTTACATTATAATTATGTTGTTTGTTACATTATAATTATGTTATTGTTACTTATTTGTTACATTTATTTGTTACATTATAATTATGTTGTTTGTATTATTTATTTGTTACTTATTTTCATTAAAATTAATGTGTATATATATATATATATTTGTTAATTATTTTCATTATTTACTAAACTTGAAGCCTTCTTATTTGCTTTGTTACTTATTTTCATTATCTTTGTTACTTATATATATATATATGTATATATTTGCTAGTTACTTATTTTCATTATAATTATTTATTTGTATTATTTATTTGTTACTTATTTTTATTGTGTAGGAACTTCAAGCACAAGCTTGGTATGCTGCCAAAACCAAAGGCAAAAATAAATCATTCAACCGGTGGGAATGTTGGAATATTGTCAAAGATTGTCCTAAATTTAGAGTTGTGCCAGTTGGTCTAGAAGTGCATATGAACAGCACCCCTCTAAACTCTACACCCGATCATGTTCATGAAGATGATGCAGAAGAAGTGCCCGAAACGCCCCTCCCTGAACAAGCGTCGGGTTCGACCCGTTTTCCAATTAGGCCTCAAGGTAAGAAGGCTACAAAGAGAAAAGGGAGTGCTTCCAAGAACGATTATGCAAAGTTCATGGAAGAACTTACTCGCCAAGGTGAATTGACTTTGGCGAGGGAACTGGCGAAAGATGAGGTTGATAAGGCTGATAAGGCATCAAAAGCAGCAGCTGTTGAGAGAGAATTTTATGCTAATGAGAGAGAAAGAGAGCTACTTAGGCAAGAAATGGAACATGTTAGAGAAGAAAGACGAGCTCAACAAGATCGTGAGATTATGAACATGTCTTTAGAAGGGAAGTCTCCAAATTCTAAATTTTTTGGAAGTCAGAGAAAGCGGACGTGGTGCGAAGGAGGCGTGCAAGAGAAACAATAGCAAGCCAAGGTGGTTCTAGCACCGCAAGAGAAGATCATCCTAGCAGCACAAATTGGTTAAGTGATGATGAATAGAGTACTTTTTGTAATCGGAGCCCATAATTTTCCAATCACTTTGGGTTGTAATTTATTATTTATTGTTTGTATTATTTATGTTGTTTCCATGTTCATGAATATTTATTCAAATTAATTTGGTAAGTTATTTATATTAAGAATTAATTTGGTAAGTTATTTAATTTGGTAAGTTATTTATGTTGTTAAAAGTCCATTAAACATAAACATAAACATAAACATACTAAGAATTACATAAACATAAACATAACAAAATTACATAAACATAAACATAAACATACTAAGAATTACATAAACATAAACATAAAAAAATTACATAAAAAAATTACATAAACATAAACATAAAAAAATTACATAAACATAAACATAAACATATACTAAGAATTACATAAACATAAACATAAAAAAATTACATAAACATACCAAATTCAAAATAACACACTAAAATGAACTTAATTATCCTCAGCTTGTTTCAATGCCCACTGGTGCTCTATCAAGTCAATTTGTCGGGCATTGTGCATGTCTGGCATTTGAAATGCAGTATATCGTTGAATGAGCCTTTCATTGTAACGTCCATCCCTTTGTAATGGCTCATGTTGCACGGGGTCATCGGTGGCGTCATGAGCACAATATATACGTGTTCTTGAATTGTTCATCGGGTCTGGCTCATATTCATCAACAGCTTCATAATCGTACTCATCTTCCACAATCATGTTGTGAAGAATGATGCACGTCATCATGATGGATCGAAGCGACTCTACATCAAACAATCTGGCCGCACCCCTGACGATCGCCCAGCGAGCTTGGAGGATACCAAAACAACGCTCCACATCCTTCCTGCACCCCTCTTGACAGCTTGCAAAGTGTTTTTCCTTCGCACTCCGCGGACGTGGCACTGTTTTGACAAATGTTGACCAGCGCGGGTAGATGCCGTCAGCTAGGTAGTATGGCCCGTCGTACATACGTCCGTTGACCTCATATGTAACTTTTGGTGCCTTTCCTTGCAGGACATCGTTGAACACTGGGGATTGGGCAAGGACGTTGATGTCATTTTGAGCTCCCGGGACCCTGAAAAAGGCGTGCCAAATCCATGTATCAAAAGATGCCACCGCCTCCAGAATGATACTTTTTGCCCCTTTTCTGTCCCCGTAAGCGCCTTGCCATGCACTTGGACAGTTTTTCCACGTCCAATGCATACAATCAATGCTTCCAATCATTCCAGGAAAGCCACGCATCTCCGCCTTCTTCAACAGCCGCTCCAAGTCCATGTGTGTGGGTTTGCGGAGGTACTCAGCGGTGTAGATAGATTCGATTGCTCCGCAAAACCTCATCAGGGACTCAAGAATGGTTGATTGCCCCATCCTCGTTATCTCATCCACTTGGTCTGCAGATGCTCCATATGCAAGCATCCGCAAGGCAGCAGTAATTTTTTGCTCCGGCAGTAGACCCATAGCACCAAAATCATCTTTTTTTTGCACAAAATAAGAATCATGGTTGCAAACAGCAATCATGATTTTGTTGAACAAATGTCGTTCCATTCTAAAATGACGTCTAAAGTACGTATCAGGGAATGCACTATTAGAAACAAAATAATCATCCAAGAGTTCCATACCTCGTCGTTGCCTGCTTCTATCAATGTTTCCGGAACGCCTGGGCCTGCAGATCTGAGCCGCAGCTTGGATGACTCGACGGGAATGTGAGGCTCTGCCCCTTCTTACGTCGTCATCTCTCATTTGACGCTCCTCATCTTCTTCCCTCTCATTTCTTACCCCCTGCTGATTGAACATTGATTCTGATTGGTTAAACAAGTCTTCCTCTTCCTGATTCAATTCCCACATCATCCTTGAGGAAGAAGAAGAAGACATTGAAAGAAAGAAACAGAAACTATGAATATTGAAACTGATTTTTGTGAATAAGGAAGCAGAAATTTTGAGATCAATGATAGAGATCTTGAGAATTTTGGTGTGAGATTTGTGAAGATGGATGGTGGATTATATAGAGGATTCAGAAAGGATTAGGTTCTGCATAATGCCACGTGGCATGCCGTCATTCGTTAAAAATCTGATGGAAATCTATCATCCAAGATTGTTAACAGATTATGACACGTGGCATGCCGTCATTCGTTTAAAATCTGATGGAAATCTATCCTCAAAGATTGTGAACCGATTATGACACGTGGCGCGACGTGATTGGTTAATAATCTTATCAGAAATCCATATTATAATTATTTATTTTGTATTATTTAATAATACTTAGGATAATGACACGTGGCGCACCGACAACGATTAAAAATCTTATCCGATATTACATTTAAAATTATTTTGTATTAATTTTATAAATAAAAAAAATACTAATATTTTATTGCCTATTGCCAGGGCTATAGAAGTGTAACGGTGGAAATGCAAAATCTATTGCCAGGGCTACTTACTGTTCATTAAGGGCAATTACTGTTCATTAGGTGGATTGAATAGTGAATTGCCAGGGGGGAGGGCTCCAACGCTGGAGTTGCTCTCAGAGCAAGCCCAGCGTGGGCTATAGCTCAGGGGAAGGTGGAGGTCCGAGCTCCGGGCTCGTGGGGAATTGCCAATCCGAGAGTCTGAGGTCATGTGACGTCAGCGCTGACGTTAGCCTGGCGTCAGCGCAATATTTAATTTTTTTTGTGTCAGACGCGTGCACCCCACTCGCGCGTGGGGGCGCGTCGCCGACACAAAATCAGAAAAAAAAAAAGTTTGTCAGTTACCGTTGGGAAGCCACGTGGCTTCCCACGGTCCGTTAGATCTCAACGATTACTTAATTTGGACCGTTCGATCTCAACGGTCAAAAAAAATAAAAAAGTCAGATTTAATATCCACTGTTCGATCTGAGATCAACGGTGGATATTAATATTCTTTATAAATAAAAAAATAAAAGAAAAAATAGTTTTAAAATTAAGAAAAGTTACCGTTGTGACACGTGGCACAATCCGGAGTGTTGGAATTCAAATTTTTTTATATCCAACAGCAGAGATTAATTAATTGAATAAAAATTTTAAAAAAAATTGTAAAAAATTCAAAAAAAAATCTGAAAACTCTGAAAAAAATTGCAAAAAAAATTGTTTTTACTTTTTTATAAATACCTTCTCATTATCATCTACCTTACACAACAATTTCATATTTTCTCAACTACTTTCAATTACATTTCTTTCTTTGTCTCAAAGTTTGAATCCATTTTTTTCAACAAAATGACCACTGGTGCAGGTACGAATTGATCGCTTATTAAAGATGTTGCGTTGTGTACTAGCTGGGTTGAAGTTACTCATAATTCGCTTACGGGTAATAAGATGCAGTTGCGAGAAATGTGGAGTCTTATTCATACCAATTATCTTGAGAAAATTGGTAGGCAAAGAACCAAAGAATCAATGTCCAGTCATTGGAAATTACTTAGCCAATCGTTTAGTACGTGGAGAGACGCCTTGGCACAAGCTAGTAGTAATATTCGAAGTGGGGAAAATTAATCGGATCAGGTAACAATATATTATTTATTTGATACCCAAATTTTTATTATAATTATTTGTTTGTATTATTTATTTGTTACTTATTTTTATTATAATTATTTATTCGTATTATTTATTTGTTACTTATTTTCTTTATAATTATTTATTTGTTACTTATTTTCATTATATTTATTTATTTGTATTATTTATTTGTTACTTATTTTCATTGTGTAAGAACTTTAAGCACAAGCTTGGTACGCTGCTAAAACCAAAAGCAAAAATAAATCATTCAACCGGTGGGAATGTTGGAATATTGTCAAAGATTGTCTTAAATTTAGAGTTGTGCCAGTCGGTCCAGAAGTGAACATGAACAGCACCCCTCTACACTCTACATCCGATCATGTTCATGAAGATGATGCAGAAGAAGTGCCCGAAACGCCCCTCCTTGAACAAGCGTCGGGTTCGACCCGTTATCCAATTAGGCCTCAAAGTAAGAAGGTTTCAAAGAGAAAAGGGAGTGCTTCCAAGAATGATTATGCAAAGTTCATGGAAGAACTTACTCGCCAAGGTGAATTGACTTTGGCGAGGGAACTGGCGAAATATGAGGCTGATAAGGCTAGAGATAACGCAAAAGCAGTAGCTATTGAGAGAGAATTTCATGCTAATGAGAGAGAAAGAGAGCTACTTAGGCAAGAAAGGGAACATGTTAGAGAAGAAAGACGGGCTCAACAAGATCGTGAGATTATGAACATGCCTTTAGAAGGGAAGTCTCCAAATTCTAAATTTTTTTGGAAGTCAAAGAAAACGGACGTGGTGCGAAGGAGGCGTGCAAGAGAAGAGATAGCAAGCCAAGGTGGTTCTAGCACCACAAGAGAAGATCATCCTAGCACCACAAATTGGTTAAGTGATGATGAATAGAGTACTTTTTGTAATCAGAGCCCATAATTTTCCAATCACTTTGGGTTGTAATTTATTATTTATTGTTTGTATTATTTATGTTGTTTCCAATTTATTGAATATTTATTCAAATTAATTTGATAAGTTATTTATACTAAGAGAATATTTATAAAAGAATATTTATTGAAATGACAAAAACACACCAAATAAAATTGCATAAGCATACGGAATAATTAAAAACTCACTAAAAAAATTACATAAACATACTAAATAATAAAACACACAAAATAAAATAACATAAACATACCAAATTCAAAAAAACACACTAAATGAACTTAATTATCTTCAGCTTGTTTCAATGCCCACTGGTGCTCTATCAAGTCAATTTGTCGGGCATTGTGCATGTATGGCATTTGAAATGCAGTATATCGTTGAATGAGCCTTTCGTTGTAACGTCCATCCCTTTGTAATGGCTCATGTTGCACGGACTCATCGGTGACATCATGAGCACAATATATACGTGTTCTTGAATTGTTCATCGTGTCTGACTCATATTCATCAACGGCTTCATAATCGTACTCATCTTCCACAATCATGTTGTGAAGAATGATGCACGTCATCATGATGGATCGAAGCGACTCTACATCAAACAATCTGGCAGCGCCCCTGACGATCGCCCAGCGAGCTTGGAGGATACCGAAACAACGCTCCACATCCTTCCTGCACCCCTCTTGACAGCTTCCAAAGTGTTTTTCCTTTGCACTCCGCGGACGTGGCACTGTTTTGACAAATGTTGACCATCGCGGGTAAATGCCGTCAGCTAGGTAGTATGGGTCGTCGTACATACGTTTGTTGATCTCATACGTAACTTTTGGTGTCTTTCCTTGCAGGACATTGTTGAACACTGGAGATTAGACAAGGACGTTGATGTCATTTTGAGCTTCCGGGACCTCGAAAAAGGCGTGTCAAATCCATGTATCAAAAGATGTCACTGCCTCCAGAATGATACTTTTTGCTCCTTTTCTGTCTTCGTAAGCGTCTTGTTATGCACTTAGACAATTTTTCCACGTCTAGTGTATACAATCAATGCTTCCAATCATCCCAGGAAAGCCACGCATCTCCGTCTTCTTCAACAGCCGTTCCAAGTCCATGTTTGTAGGTTTGCGGAGGTACTCAGCAGTGTAGATAGATTCGATTGCTCCGCAAAACCTCATCAAGGACTCAAGAATGGTTGATTTCCCCATCCTCGTTATCTCATCCACTTGGTCTGCAGATACTCCATATACAAGCAGCCGTAAGGCAGCAGTAATTTTTTGCTCAAGCAGTAGACCCATAGCACCAAAAGCATATTTCTTTTGCACAAAGTAAGAATCATGGTTGCAAACAGCAATCATGATTTTGTTGAACAAATGTCGTTCCATTCTAAAATGACGTCTAAAGTACGTATCAGGGAATGCACTATTAGGAACAAAATAATCATCCAAGAGTTCCATACCTCGTCGTTGCCTGCTTCTATCAAGGTTTCCGGAATGGCTGGGGCTGCAGATCTGAGCCGAAACTTGGATGACTCGACGGGAATGTGAGGTTCTGCCCATTCTTAATTCGTCATCTCTCCTTCTACGCTCCTTATCCTTTTCCCTCTCATTTTTTGCCCCCTGTTGATTGAACATTGCTTCTGATTGGTTAAACAATTCTTCCTCTTCCTGATCGAATTCCCACATCATCCTTGAGGAAGAAGAAGACATTGTAAGAAATAAGCAGAAACTATGAATAATGATACAGATTTTTGTGAAGAAGGAAGCAGAAACTATGAATAATGATAGAGATCTTGAGAAAATTGGTGTGAGATTTGTGAGGATGGATGGTGGATTATATAGAAGATTCAGAAATGATTAAGTTGTACATAATGTCACGTGACATGCTGTCATTCGTTAAAAATTTGATGGAAATCTATCCTCAAAGATTGTGAAAAGATTATGACACGTGGCATGCCGTTATTCGTTAAAAATCTAATGGAAATCTATCCTTAAAAATTGTGAACAGATTATGACACATGGCGCGACGTAATTGGTTAATAATCTTATCAGAAATCCATCACTAATAATTGTATTTTCGGATAATGACACGTGGCATAACGAGTACGATTAAAAAATTTATCTGAAATCCATCCCCAATAATTGTCTTTTCGGATTTTATGACAAGTGGCGTAACGACAACGATTAAAAATCTTATCCGAAATTACAAATAAAATTATTTTGTATTATTTAATAATATTTCGGATAATAACATGTGGCGCAACGAAAACGATTAAAAATCTTATCTGATATTACAATTAAAATTATTTTGTATTATTTTATAAATAAAAAAAATACTAATATTTTATTGCCTATTGCTAGGGCTATTGAAGTGTAACGGTGGAGATGCAAATACTATTGCCATGGCTATTACTGTTCATTAAGGGCAATTACTGTTTATTAGGTGGATTGAATAGTGCATTGCCTGGAGGGAGGACTCCAACGCTGGAGTTGCTCTCAAAGAGGATTCCCTCCTTCCTTTTGATCCACCAAATCAGAGAATTCGTGCCGTTAAAATTTGATCAAACGGCTAAAATTATTATAACTTTTCAAGTGAGCCTCTGTTTGTAGCCGTTTGATCAAATTTCAACGTCACGGATCTCTTGATTTTATTGATTAGAAGGAAGGGATCCAGAAATGATTCCTTTCCTATCTCTTCCTATTCAAAATTCTTCACATCCAATTCATAAAATTGTGTGCTACCGATTATATTGCAAATCATTTTGTAAACATTATTTTCGAAAAAAAATCAATTAAAACTAATGTTTTTTAGTAAATCAATTATTGTCAATAGATAGACGATTTAAGTACTACAAATGATTGACTAAATGAATTGTGTATGTATTTACTACATTTTGATTGTGACCTTAGTTTTAGTTGTTTTTTTTTTTTTTTTTTTTTTTGCAGATATTATATTTACAAAGTAATGTATGATACGAATGGTCGGGATCATAAGCACGAAATTCTGCAAACGAAAAATTTTGAGTAGAAATTCTATACTCATCATTGAGCAACCAAGTATTATTCAAAAAGAAATCGTAGGAGAAGATTGAGAGATTGTTGCATGTTTGGTCATAGAAGTATCGGTTATAAGTAGGAAATTTTGTGAAAGAAAGAATTTGAGTAGGAATCTCCTGCTCATCCTTAAGTAGACTAATTAAAAAGAAATCGTAAGAGAAGGTTGCGAGGTTGCAGCTGCTGCACCTCTCGACTTGAAACATGTAAGTTCATACCTAAGACAAGTAACTGGAAAATCCTAGCCAGTTTCAACCCTTTGCAAACTTCAAAAAATCATAGCAAAAACCTAAGAGCCCGTTTGGTATCTTATTTGAAATTTTTTATCATTTCTCAAAACATTTCTTAAGAACATTTCTTGAAAATAATTTTCTTTAAGACTCAAAAACTTGATTGGTTTGCGATTTAAGATTTTTTAAATCTTACGACTTAAATTAGACGAAGAGATATAAAAAAAGGGGGTCACAGGAGAAGGAGAAAGAGGAGAGAGGAGAAAAGAAAATAAAAGATGATTGAAGGAAAGAAAAAGAAGAGAGAGGATTGGACAAGATAGAGAGAAAGAGGAGTGAGAGAAAGAACCGAGAGAATGAAGAGAGTGGATTGGAGAAGAGAGAAAGAAGAAAAGAGAGATAGAGATTTGGAGTGAGGGGAGGAGGGAGAGAAAAATAAAAGAGTAAGTTTAAGTTTAAAAACTCTAAAAACTTATTTTTTATATTTTTAAAGAATAGACTATATTTTTGAGTTAGTCTTGAGTTCAGTTTTTGAAAATCGTCATATCAAACACATTTTTAAGGCCTAAAACTTGAAAATTGTTTATGAGTTTCAAAAGTTAGATTCAAGTAGAGTACCAAACATGCCCTAAGCTACTTGATCATAGATATTTAAAAAGTGATGCTGAAGTACACCGTATTGCGCCTAATACCTGACAACGAAGTGTAATCTAACTCGTGAACGGGAAAAATGGTTCCAGAGGTCATGACCTACTGACCAGTCAGTCTGTTTATAAGTATCGAGGGCTTTAACTACTTCATGTCTTCGCATCTCGTTGATTCTGCCCCTATTAGGTTGTATTGTAGCGTTGTTGCGTTGAGAATTTTGAAAACGTTAACTGCCAGTTCTTTTATAATCCGGGATCAATCGAGAAATATTACAATCAAGGCTGCTACCAAAGCATGATCCACAGGTCCAGGAAATATAGTCAATCGAAATTTTCCCCTCTTTGGCATAAGCTGGTGCAATTTGTACATAAGACTCGTCTGCAGCAAGACATAACAAAAGCATTCAGACAATATCTCATAACCAAGAAACAGCACCTTACACAAACTTCTAGAGAGTAACATTGCAAAGTTCAAAAACCATAAAATCTAGCAACTTTCGACGTAAATGCTTATTTGCTAATCAGATAATTACACGCGACCCTTCATGAACAAGTTACCACAACAATCTTGTATGATGATCAAGTAACAAAGACGTCGCTCAAATCTTTATACACAGAACCACACATTTGTTGCTGAGATCTCAGAACTTGTTTCACATCACCATGCTATGCAAAAGCATTTAAATTCAAAAGAAAGGTGCAGATCCAAGGACACAACATTGATAAATCAACTTCCCAAGTTTTAAATTATAGCAATGATCCCATAACTCAACTTCCCCATTTCTATTTGACGACACCGCCACTCATATATTTACAACACTCTTTCTATAAAGCCAATGGTTGTGCTAATAAAGTTTAGAAACACACAAATAGGACCAGTTAAAATTCCAACAAAAGATAGAACGGAGGTAAAGTACATGTGAAACCGCAGTCGAGTGCCCTCTCCCGGGTTCCATTTTCGATTAAAAGTTTGTAACTAGATCCATTTGTGTATATTTCTCAGTAAACTTTAAGGCAACAGTCTTCGGAAACCTATTTTTGTTTAGAACTTAGAACATAGAAGGTGTATCAACTTTTGCAGTCAAATTCCCACCACCTAATAATCATATGCAAGCAACTCGGACAACTGCTTAACTTAACTGAAGTTTGTCAAATAAAACAATCCCTGGTTTGCTATGGCCCGTTTGAAAATGCTTCATAATAAACCATTTTGCTCATAAGCGCTTTTACGGGAAGCATTTTTGGTTATCCATAAGTACTTTTGGCCATTCTAAACACAAAAATTTCAACTCCAGCAATGGATTCAAATTCTACACAACATAAAAGCAAATCATACCTCAGCAACTACCTCATTGCCTCTGTAGATGGTGCAAGATCTCTGGAAAGGAAAGCCCTTCACTTTGAAATCACAGGCTGAATCTGCTGAGTCCTCACCAGCTAGAAACACTTCCAACTCGGTTCTGGTAAGCTTATTTTTCGTTCTATTCACTCTAAATTTCAAGTCTTTCTCCTCACTATCACCCCCTTTGTATCCTTCCCAGCATCCATGCTACAAATCCCAGAAGAAAAAAAAAAAATTCAGAACCCAAATGAGAAAAACAACGAGAAGTTTTTGCAGGGAAAATATTTTCTAGGGAAACAAAAAGGGGCCAGAGAGGTGACTTACATCTTTACGGCGCAAAGAAAACAGAGGATTTCCGGCGGCGTCAAGCAACACGCGCCTGTGAGAAGTCGTCTTCAGAGATTGATGGGTGACTTTGTAAACGGTGCTGCCGGAGGAATCAAGGAAACCCAATTCGCCAAGTGGAAGGCCGGGATGTTTCTTGGAGACAAAGAGATCGACCGGGATTTGTGAACTCGTGGGATCAACGGGGACTGAAGCTGGAATGATGTCAGCCATTTTACAGAAGCATGGGATTCATTTGAATTCAACTGAGTTTTGGGAATTTTGGGAACTGGGTTGATTTATTTGGTGTGGAAAGATCTGGGTTTTTGGTATGGGAGGCTGAAGAAAGAAGAAAGATTGGTTCTTCACATGGCTTCTTGAACTTTTTGACCGAAAAAGAAACGCTGGGGACATGCAATCAAGAGAAAATTGTAGTAATCATCGTTCAATTTTAATTTAATTAGAATAATGATCTCTTAAATAAAAATTCATGATCATTGATTTCTTAACTTAACAGCCTTTATCGTATTACTTGTTATCGCTTGATGATTTTGCCCTTGGTGTATAAGATTCATGATTGCTTTGGCATTCGATATCCAAAAAGCTAAATTCCTACGTCCATAAATTATAATAACTCATAATATTGGTAAAAGAAACATAACAATACACTTGTGATCTTAAACCCAAAACATTTTTCAACAAAATCGAGTATCACTCGACCAAATAATCAGTAGCTATCACGCATTCATTCGTACAACATCGTTGAAACAATGTCTTCGTTTCGATCTGTTCCATGTCTTCTTAGTTCTTCTCTGATCTACTCCCTGTTGACATTCCTATATCTCTTCTTCTTCTTTGATATACTCCCTGTCAAAGTAGAACTCAACTAAGAACAATGTATATATAAAGAAATAAACAAAATCAAAATGACAAAAGCCAATGATTCCTTACAATTAATTCTTAATCTTTGAACAAGATGTAAAGAGCATACGTGTTGTGGAAAACGTCATCTCTATTCAATTTTCTTCGACTTTAGTTTCGCTTTGTTAACATGTTTGATTGTTTTAAGGTGTAAAACAACCACGAGCTTAAAATTAGATTCTAATATGAAGTTAGTTATCGTTTTTACTTTAAATTTTAAGTCATTTTAGCTATATCTTAAACATAATCAACCATGTCAATAAATGAGATTAACGTTGAATGTATGCGAATACAAAAGAAAATGTATTACCTCAAGTCCACATGAGAATACATTTCAATTAGAAAAGCATACAATTGTAACAACAGACTTGGGAAGAACGAACTAAGCTTTTCTTCCACTTGTTCTTCTGTCTGCAGCAATTTTTAAATAGAAAATAATTAAACTTCTAATAACACATTAAAATTAGAAGAAAAAAAATTACAGAAAATTAATAATTATTTATAAATATACCAGATGTTCTTCATGGTCCAAATGATCATTAACCTCGAGACAAGCATTGCTTGAGAATTCAAGTGCTCCCCACACATTATTCTCATATTCTTTTTTACTCAACACACCATGAAAACCTTCCAATTCACCCACAGCTCCTTTGACATCAACGCTCTCATCCCACCGCAAGATGAACAGCTCTTTAATGTTTTTATGTTCAGCACATTGAAGATGTTGGAGATGGATCAAACCATCAATGTAATAGTGATACCTCTCGACGGACGATCGAAGGAGGGGATGATAAAGTAATTGCTCGAATCGGTACCTTAACATAAAAGAAGAAAAAAGATTCAAGTAACGTACTTAAAAAGCGAATTCCTGTAAATTACAAATTGATGCTTGTGCATAACTATCAGAAATGTTGACAAAATTTAACAATCTTACCACTCCCTTTCACAACGAAGCATGTTTAAAAAGTGGGACAACTCTTTTGTTCTTCTGCGATTTTTGCCGAGCATTTCTTCCATTAACCACCGAAATCCGTGTCTATAACTTGTAGCATTAGCATCGAAAATAATTGGGATGATCGCTTCATAGTTTTCATCGATTTGTATATCCTCTACTCTCAGGTAGCCACGGTTTACACCTTTCAACTCCATTCGAACAACGAACTTAATAACAGACCTTCACAATTACAAAAATATGATTAACAACATAAAAAAAAGTTACCACAGTTCAAAATTTAGTATCACAATATTCTGTGACTAAAAATATTACCGAATTATTTTTTGATACAGATGAACAACACGATTCCTGTGCCACGGATCTGTCTTCACCAACATCACACCTAAGTCACAAGGAAAATATTGGTATGTTGCCATTTTTTTCTCTGTCGAAACCTGATATTGTCATAGAATAATCCAAAGCACAATCACCCGAGTTAGAATTTCACCGTTTTTGTATATTAAGATAGTTTAGAACATCAAGAGAGAACTCGTACCTTTGAGTCGGCTAGAAATGTCTTGTTAATTAAGGATGGATGTTTCTTATGAAGAGCAGTAGGTGGTGAGAAGAAAGAGATCTTAATTAGAGATAATCGAAAACAGTTGTTAAGATTGAGTAATAATGTATAAAAATGGGAGTCTTAGCTTAAAAACACAAAACCACGACTTGACCTATGCTTGGCAAACAAGGAATTCCTAGTTTTACTCTCTTATCAGACAAGGCAAGCGAGTGTTTAGAAATAATTAAAACAAAATTATGATTTCTTTCTTAATTAAAAAAGCCTTGTCCAACAAAGCGTAAACTATTAATGGGGTGGACTTCGACAACAACAAAGGCTTATTCTACTAACTAGGATCGGCTATATAAATCTTAGAACGGCTTTGCACTCGGTTTTGCGCTAAGTTTTCCGTTAACTCCAAGTACCCCATGTCTTTTCTTAAGGCATTTGTTAAAGTATTCCTAGGTCTTCCTCTACCCCTTTTTCTCATGTGTCTCTATTTTCTAACCGGCGCATCTGCAGGTCTTTGTTTTTGTTAGTCTCCATCTCAAAACATTTCCTATACTAATTACCATTACTGCTTGTTATAATATGGTTGAGTGACAAATAGATAGTAACACAATGTGGACAAAACAATGGAAAAATGGACTAGCAACAATATAACAGAAGAAAGGTTTCCCTGGCCGTACTAATAGTTCCATCGCCATAAGGCTGTACAAAAGAAATTCATATTCACACATGTAACCACTAATCCACCATTAACTTCCGACACTGATTTACTTGTTCATGAGATACTACTGCAAACTAAAAGGATCCAGGTTACAATTCCTCGCACGAAGAAGATAGTAGCTACATGAAAAAGTTTCACCTATAAGACCATATTCCGGTCTTCACCATCATCACTTGGATCAACATCGTAATCAAAGTCATGGCCGTCATTGTTTTCACCATATATATCATCTTCAAAAAAGTCATTTTCTTCTAAATCCTCGGGTTCTGATGATTTGTCGCTGGAACTCTCCTTCTCTTCTGATTCATCATCGGAGTCTTCGTTCTCTGATTCCTCTTCTTCCTCTTCAGAGATCTCATCCGGATAATCATTGAGCGGGTTGTTTTCAGCTGAAAACCCCCCAAACCAGTTAGAGCAAGAATAAAGAGATCTCCTAAAAAGAGGATACGTGAAAAGATTGTTTAAGATTACCATTTGAATCATCAGATTCATATTCGGATTCATCAGGCCCATCATAGAAATCCTCGTCATCAACTTGGACCCTGTACCGAAGTTATTATGATCAGTTTAACAAGAAATTAAGGCGGAAGCATGAGAAATATAGTACACAAGATACTTACAAGGGGAATGGGTTTGAAGATAATTCAACAGCCATATCACTTTCCTCCTTCACAGCATACAAGTCATAAACATACTCATCTTCAGAATCTACAAAATACATAAGAGAAACCATCAAACAGTAACGAGAAAATAATGAGTTACGGGTCACCACTAGTATTAATACAAAGGCCGAAATCAATATACATCTCTACAAGAAGCAATTACAAGTGCGGACCAAGGAAAAAAATGCTATATAGAATCCTATTCTTCTACCTTGGGTCCAACTAATGTCACTATTAAATGGGCGGTAGCACCTAATTCATTTAAATCTAAAACCAACCTTGTTTGGAACTGTTAGTGTATAACTCTGATTCGATCTCGGAAGCAGCAGATGGGATGAACTCTCTCAGCAGAGGCAAGTAACTGTTCAAAATCTTCTGGTCCTCCAAAGATATTTCACTGCATTACAAATTTACAATCATAGGGAGTGTAATTTTCCAGTAGACTCAAGTACAAACGGGCAAGAGAATTCCATGACTAAAAATAACTTACTCCTTGGGGTTTTCAGCAACGTCAACACGTATAACATCATAGACATGACAAATTTCATGTAAATTCTCATGTGATGTTTCTTTGTTTCCTCTTCTGCTCCTCCATATTTGTTCAAAACGCGCATTTTTTGCCACAACCTATTAGAAAGGACTTGAAATGAGACAGCAGCCAAGAAAAAAATTGCAGAACAAATTTCCAAGTACACAACTTTTCATAAAAGAACACAAGACTTATCATGAGAAAATGCAAAGAATACAAGAAGCATGGACAGACAAGTAGTCCATGAAACACGTAAAATATCAGACGAAACACAAAAACTCATTGAGAAAACCTAAACCAACAGACAGAACAGCATCCTAGAAATCCATATGGCACCAATCAAGTAAAATCACACTAAAGGAATGTTCTTGAAATGTTTGGCAACGGAGATCATTTTTAAATCATCGTCATCAAGCATGTAGCTACTTTAAACAACAAAAAACCCAAACAAAATAAAAAATGAAAGAAAAAAATTTGTCCACTCTGAGAAACTTATTTTGGGATTACCTGTGTATGGCATTACGTGATTATCTAATAATTAAACATGGACCATATAATAAAATGGCATCAATAAGCCACATGTGGTTATTAGTCTTATTGTCAATCTATCATAAATAATGGTTTACAAACACAAGTTTTAATCCAAAGAAGAGTAATCCATGTTTGTCGCAAATATAAGTGTTAATTTTTTTCACAGAAACTAGCATAGTTTAAAGTTGCACGATCATAATTTGAAACACATCAGAACTCATTGCCTTACAATGGTTATTATCACAAGCAAACGATTGAACTGAGAACAATGGACAATAAACAAAATAAAAAGAATGAATGGGGCAACTGAATAAATAAGCCCAACATATGAAAATTTAGTGTGTTGTTATCTCTATAAGACATGAAAGACAAATCATACTAATGGAAACACAAAGGGATAACAAATCCTATACTTGGTGGACTAATGAATACAATTAACTTATACTATAAGTCTATATCACATACCTCCTTCCTCTGTCTGGCTTTAGACAAAATCAGATCTTGTTTCTGCTAATACAATGGGAATGAAATTATAAGTTCAAGTCATCTTAGGGACAGTATATTAGAAATCAAAGATGTAATAAAGTGTGTTAGACCAGGAGGAGGAGATAGATAGCTTACATTCTCCTTTCTCAGAGCATATTTGCGTTCTCCAATCTTTGTTTTATGATCACGCACATCACCAGAATTAGGGTCCTAGAGAAACAGTGAGACATTTTCACCAACCTCTTAGTAGTAGGTGACATGGGAATCGCAGACAGCATCTTGCAATGGGAAAAACGGACTTGCTGATTGAGATAGAGAGAGAAAAGGAATTTGTGGAGAGGGGACGGGGGAAGGGGTGGAGGGGTGGAGGGGTCACAAAACCTTAAACAGTAGATGAGTTACGTGGCATTCCCAAACACATGCTTATGTGAAACAGTTTACAAAACAAGAATAGTTATTGAACAACATTAAGAGATGGGCATCACCAGAAATGATTTCACAACGTCAACACTGGTACCAAAGCTGCTTACTGTCTCTACATGCTGTACCAAAACCTTCTTGGTTTTCAGTTCTTCTGCTGCATTAAAAATATAAGAAATTAGCACCATATTTTGTAAGAGTTCTAAAACTTTCCATCTTCTAATAAAATCTGCAAAATCACAAACCCCTACTCTAATCCAATGGAGACCACCAAAAATTGAAAGAAAAAAAGGGAACATTGTCAATCGCTAATAAACGGAACATTAAAAAAGATAACTTTGATCATATACAGCATGCTTAGTAAGTTATCAATCTACAATTCCATTAACAACTTATCCAACACCTCATAAATGACTTTCTTTGATGGGTACACCAAAGATTACGACTATTTAGTGTACAATGTTTGAACAAAACACTTACGTCGAAGTGAACAAAACAGTTGGATAACTTTTTGTTTGTCCAAATAGCAGCAACTCTAGTAACTTCGGCACACACATATATAAACAAAACAAAAATGCTTGACAAATACAAGCAAGTTACCCATTCCAGCTGAATCCATCAACGGCTCATTACCCTTTCCAGCTGAATCCGACATTGACAGCTTCTCAAAATCCAACAACGGACGCTTCGCCGGCCTCTCATTGATTTCCAGCCCTACATTGCACAAAGTTCCGAAATTCGTCACAAATTTCCAATTTTTTTCACACTTCACAAGTTCAAGCAAGTTCATTTTCCATTTTCCTACAGTTTCTCGGCAACCAAACAAGATTAAAAGAGAAAACTGGACACAAATTAAGTGCTACTCACAGAAAGCGTCGAGCGGGGACTGCAATGCCTTGCGTTTAACCCTAACGATCACCGGCTTGTCCTCCGACGGGTTGGGCGAAGCCGAAGAGCTCTCAGCGACCACCGCCATCATGAGCTGCGATTAGAAATTTCGAATTAGGGTTCCGGTGGAGTTGGAGACGATGAAGGAGTAGCGAGACGAGCGCGGACTGGGAATTTTGTCGTGTTTCTGCAATTAAGAAATGGAAACGAAAGGAAACGGTCGGGTCGGTTCGGTTCGGATCTTCGATGTATCGGGTTGTTGTGTGCATAGGCCCAGTAGTATGGCCTCTTGGTCTTGGGCTAATCAAACAAAGTGGGTCGGGCTAGTTCAAGTTTCTTTGGATTTTTTTTTAGGAATTTTTTTTTTTTTTAACAAATGATATTATCTTAAAATATCACAGACACAAGACTAGCAAGAAATGTACCGTAAGATTAAACGAATATCATATTCATTAACGTTGTTCTTCAATTTTTATTCCTATTGCAAGGTCTTTATAGAAAACTAAAGCTACAAGATTATAAATTATAGGCAAAAAATAAATAATAGAATATATTTCTTCAATTAATATTTCTAGTCCCCTATCTGCAAGCCTATGTCGTTGCCCGATGGCCCAATATTAAATGAACCTTCAAATTTCAAGGGACAAAGAATATCATGATATATTGTTGTTCGATTGTTCTTCCCCACCCCCCCCCCCCCCTTAGAAATATACCAGAGAAACCATATTTTGTTTCACCAGACAAGTGTCATTAAACAAATATCTGATATATAATCAGGTGTTGTTAAATAGACACACGTCAGACGTCTCACGTATAAACATGTGTCATTAAACAATTGTTTCACATATAAACTGATGTCTCACATGCAAGTTAATGTCCCACTCGAGGCTAAGTCAATTTAGTCCAAACTTATTATGATACATGGACCCTTGCTCTGTTTTTAGTTTTTTAGGGCTTTTCCTAGCTGGGGAGTGCTATAGTACTCGTGTTGCCATGGTTGAGAGGCTCAAATTCAATTGTAGGTTGTTTTAGGGGTCCATTGATGGATGGGACCTGGGGATTGTTTTTAGGAGATTGTGTTGTGGTGGTTATGATGCATACTGTTGCTTTCAAATCCTCCCAGAAACCTTTCAACAGGTCCACCATGCAAATTTTTCAGAATTTCTTCAAACCGAGAGGGCTCTCTCTTCCTTACTAAAATTTCGAACTTGGGTAGTCCTTGAGCTTCTTCTTCTGCACAAACCATGGTCTGCAAACGATTAGGAAATTTAACCTCTGTCAATTAGTAGTCCTTCGGCTTCGTTGGCACAGTCTAATAAACTGCTATAGTGTACTCATCGCCTCGTTTGTAAGACATTTTAAAATGATCGAGACCACTTTTGGTGAAAATATTTTTGGAACCAATCCCTAGTAAAAACGCAAGTGAATCATGGAAAAACACTTAAAGCGTTTCATAGAAGAAACATGAAACATTTTAAAGTGTTTTTGGAATCCAAAAAATATTTTCTCTAAAACGCTTTCAATCATTTTAAAAACACTTTGATTGAAATGAGGATTGTTAATCGTATATTTATGAATATGTGTAATGGTGTATAATTTGTATGAACTGCAGTGATCGATGAATTGATCACTAGCTAGTGGAAGTAGGTAGTTAGTGGAACTACCATTATGGCGAAGATGCAAATGAGGTTCATCCCCCTACACCTAAATAATAAGGAAAAACAAAGCACTTAATGAGCATGCATAATGTTCTTAATTATATACACAAGGTAAAACTACACCAACTCTACTCCGAACTCTTGTCTCAATTCTCTTATATAAAATAGAGCAATACATGGATTTTACACAAGTTTATAATAGAGTAAATTACACTTTACTATCTTAGGTTTGAGGTCTATTACAACCTCATACAATATTTTCAAAACATTTCACTTTCATACCTCAAGTACTATTTTATTTCAATATAATACATCCGTTACATTTTCTATCCATTGTTCCGTTAAGAGCTGACATGACTGCCACATTTGTGCCATATGGATAAAAAATAATTTTTTAATGCATTTAAAAATGATTAATTTAAAAAAAGTTAAAAAAAAATAAAAAACAACCCTAAAACCCATATTCTCCTCCACTCTCTTCACCTACCCTACCTACCTTCTCTCTCCCACTCCTCCTTTTTCACCTCCCCTAACCGATTCTTTCCCCTTCCCCGCAACCCGACACCACCCCCCCCACCCCCCCCCCCCCCCCCGCGGCCACCCCCACCTCCCCTGCAACCCCCCACCAATCATCCTGAAAATCCATACAAGTTGCAGAATTTATACCAAAGGTGGGCCCGCCATCACCGACATCCCGGTATTCATTCTTCTCATTGCTTGTGCTGCCTTTGGTGGCAGCGCCCTTCTTCTCATTTTTCTTCTTCACCTTCTTTCCTTTCCAATCGGCGGAGTTCAGAAACTCCTCCGGCACTGAGACTTGCTGCGAGGCAGAGGCGGCGCAGCCTAGGCCTCTGAACGACGACGAGGGAAAGTTTGTCTTTTTCTTGATGGTAAGGCTTATGGGTAAGGCTTCGTTGTTGTTGGTGGTGGAGGTGGTGAAGCTGGAGAGGAGGAGAGAGGAGATGATGGATTTGCAGCGGGTGGATTGTATAGAGAATAGTAGGGTTTAGGGTTTGGTAGGGAGAAACCTTTTATTTCAGTAATCAATCACATAATATGCTTAGCATATTGATACAAGATATATACAAGCCTATAGTTGACTTTAAGCAACATAAAAGGTAACTAATAACTCTTGATTATTTACATAAACACTATGGAGAGATTGGTGGGATCATGTCTTGACAGCAGATGCAGTGGAGAGATTGGTGGTGGAGCCAATACTCTCGTCACCCCCCTCAAGCGAAACGAAACAAAGTGTAGATTGAGCTTGGAACCAAGAAAAGAGAATCGATCGCAGGAAAGTCCTTTAGTGAAGATATCAGCGATTTAATGATGAGAGGAGATGTGGCGAGTTTGAAGGACACCGTGGGCAAGAAGCTCACGAACAAAGTGGTAGTCAATCTCTATATGACGAGTACGTGCATGAAACACAGGATTTGCTGCCATGTGAAGAGCAGAGACATTGTCGACGAAGATGCAAGGTGGAGTACGAAGCAGAATGCCTAGTTCACGGAAGAGATAACAGAACCAACGAATTTCAGCAGCTGTGGTGGCAAGGGCACGATATTCGGCTTCGGAGCTAGAATGAGACACGGTGGATTGCTTTTTGGCGGTCCATGTAAGAAGGTTCAGACCAAGAAAAATGCAGGCACCACTGGTTGATCGACGATCATCAAGGGAACCAGCCCAGTCAGCATCAGAGAAGCCGCGAAGAGTGAAGTCGTTAGAGGAACGAAATAAAAGATCGCGTTCAACAGTCCCCTTTATGTAGCAGTAGATACGTTTGACGGCCTGAAGATGAGTGGATTTAGGGTTGTGCATGTACTGACAAACTTGATTAACGGCAAAGGAAATGTCTGGACGGGTGAGAGTTAGATACTGAAGTCCGTCAACCATGCTCCGATAAACTTCAGGTTCTGAGAGAGGATCACCATCATAAGCCGAGAGACGCAAGGAGGAGAGGAATGGAGTGGGGCTGGGCTTGCACTGGTCCATCTTAAATTTCTGGAGTAAATCAGATGCATAACGACTTTGAGCAAGAGATAGGTGGCTGCCTCAGCGAGTAACTTCCATGCCAAGAAAAAAATGGAGGTCACCTAGCTTGCGGCTAGCAATGGTGGTACATAGTTGATCAAGGAACCTGTGAATAACATCATTGTTTGAACCTGTGACAATAAGATCATCAACGTATACCATAACATATAGGGAGTGTGTAGAGGAATGGTAAGTAAACAAGGATGCATCCGATTTGCTATGAGAAAATCCTTGATTACACAAGAAGGAGGCTAGACATTGGAACCAAGCGCGAGGTGCTTGTTTGAGGCCATAAAGAGCTTTGTGAAGGCGACAAACATACTGGGAGTGATTGGGATCAACAAACCTAGGTGGTTGTTTCATATAAACCTCCTCGTGGAGAATACCATTCAAGAATGCATTCCGAACGTCAAGTTGCTGCAAGGACCAATTGTGGGAGACTGCTAAGGCAAGAATAGTACGAATAGTACCTGGTTTAACGACAGGACTAAAGGTCTCGTCGTAGTCAACACCAACTTATTGATTGAACCACTTGGCGACAAGACGAGCCTTGTGGCGGTCAATGGAGCCGTCGGCCTTGCGTTTAACACGAAAGACCCATTTGCAGCCCACAATATTCATAGAAGGAGTAACAGGAACAAGAGACCAGGTGTGATTCTGAAGAAGTGCATCATGTTCCTCTTTCATTGCTTGTTGCCAATGAGGAATTTTGGAGGCTTGAGTGTAGCTAGTGGGCTCAATGGACATAGGATCGTCAAAGATAGCAGTTAACCCGTGAGGAAGGGGATGCTGGGGCGAGGTATAAGTAAGAGCATTGATGCTCCCAAATTTGCGTGGAGGAGTAGAATCGGGAGAAGTGACATGTGGCGTTGATGCAGCAATGGTGGTGGCAGATGACTGAAAATGTGCAGTTGGTGAAGTGGGTAAGGGCGCTTCAACAGCCGTGGATGAAGAGTGGGGAGTAAAAGAGGCAGATGCAGGTGGTGGAAGGTGGCTGGGAGACACAGGTGCTGCTGCAGGTGGTGGAATGGCGCTGGGAGACATAGGTGCGACTGCAGGCAGTAGTGGTTCCAAAAATAATGGTGGAGGAGACTGCGCAGGAGGAGGAGAATCTGCCATGCGATTGTGATACGGAAAAGTGAGTTCATCAAATTATACATTGTGAGAAATATACACCTCACCATAAGCAACACCGAGACAACGGTAGCCTTTGTAGTTGTTATCGTAACCAATGAAGACACATGGGATGGACTTAGGCATCAACTTATGTTTGTTGTAAGGAACCAAGTGAGGAAAACATGTGCATCCAAATGTCTTAAGAAACCGGTAATCAGGAACTTTGGCAAAAAGTTTTTCATAAGGGGAAACATTCCCAAGATGATGAAGAGGCAACCGGTTGATAAAGAATGCAGCAGTTGTGAAGGCCTCTACCAAAAATTTGTGCGGGAGATGAGATTGAGCAAGGAGACATAGACCCATTTCGGTAACATGGCGATGTTTGCGCTCAACGATGCCATTTTGTTGCGGCGTATGTGGGCAAGAGAGTTGATGTGAGATGCCGTGATCACGAAGAAAGTGCCGAAATGCAATGCTAGTGAATTCACCACCACCATCTGTTTGTAATACTTTAATGGTGCGAGTCAAACGATTTTCAATCATGCGTTTGAAAGTGATAAAGGTAGGCATGACATCTGACTTGCGAATAAGAGGGAACAACCACACAAATCTTGAATAATCATCCACTATAGATAAATAATATTTATAACCAAAACTAGATATCATAGGAGCAGGGCCCCATACATCAAGATGTAAAATGTCTAAAGGATAGTGAGTCATGGACGTCCGAGAGGAGAATGGAAGGCGACATGCCTTGCCTATGGGACAAACATGGCACTTGTTATTAGAGGAAACTGCACCACTAATGGGAATATGATATTTATGGGCTAAAACTTGAAAGATAGCAGTGGATGGGTGACCCAAGCGAGCATGCCACACGTCACTAGTTGTCCGTTCACCATAGAACACAAGCTTGGGAGTAACATGAGGAGCAGCTCGAATGTAGTACAGTTCGCCATAGCTATGCCCAATCAGAAGGAGTTGGCCCGTTTTCTTGTCCTTCACACGAAAAGAACTATCATCCATCTCAAAGAAATAGTGATTATCATAACAAAAATGACGAAGAGATAAGAGATTCTTCTTAATGGCAGGGACATATAACACATCTTTGAGGAACATAGGTCCATGTAAACCAGAGATGGAGGATTTACCAACATGAGAAATAGGGAGGTGATTGCCGTTGCCCACAATAATAGTGTCAGTACCTGTGTATGGACGAATTTGTGTGAGAGCGGAAGGATCATTAATGATGTGGTTGGTGGCGCCGGAATCGACCACCCAAGGTGCTGACGAAGGAAAGTCCGCAATGGCTAAATATGCAAATTTGCCTCGGGTGGGACACTGGCGGGCTTTGTGACCATATTCTTCACACAGTTGACAGTAGCCATCATATTCAAAAGTTGGTGGCTTAGGTGGTAGGGACGGTGTAGGAAGAAGAGGTGGGCGAGTGTCGTTCGAGGAACGAGGAGGAGGTCGAGGAGAATTCCAGTGGGCTTGACGGTTTGGTTTGGAAGAACGCCAAGGGCGACCACGACCACTGCCTTGCCCAAAGAAGTGATGTGAAGAAGATGAGTGGTGGCCGTTGTGAGCAGACGGAGACGAACCAGCAGGGCGACGAGAGGCAATGAAAGCAGCATTACTGGACAAGGAGAGTGTGGACATCTTGTGGATAAGATGTTCTTCTTGAAGGAGTAAGTCGTAGCAATCATCATAAGTGAGAGGAGATCGAAGATGAACAGCGGTGGTGAACTCTTTATATTCAGGACCAAGACTGTCCAAGAGACTTTCGATGAGATCGTCGTCAGAAATAATGGATCTAGCAGCAGTAAGGGAATCTGCAAGGCTTTTGGCATGCAGCAAATAGTCAGACATGGACTTCTCGGAATCTTTTTTGAGGGTGCAGAGTTGTTCACGAAGTGTGCGGATGTGAGTTTTGGAGACAGGAGACAAACGTTTTTCCAGGAGAGACCAAGCATCGAAGGCATACGTGCAAGGAAGCAGGATAGAGCGGATAGAGGATGAGCAAGTAGACTTGATCCAACTGAGAACAAGTTTGTTGCGAGAATAATTCGGATTAAGAGATCCATCATCAAGTTTCTTGGGAGGTTTGGTATTGAGGGTCACGACATCTTCCAGACCATGAATTTCAAGAATGTCGGAAAACTGAGAACGCCAATTGAGATAATTATTTCTGTCCATGGGAGTATTGATGGTGTGGGAGATGTTGAAGGAGGTGGGAAGGGAAGTAATAGATGTGGCCATGGGTGAAGAAGGAGAGGAAGCAGAAAAGGCAGTGAAGAGTGGGGTGGTGGGGTGTGGAGAGGATCGAACATTGGGAGGCGTTAGCTGGGGAGAAAGGATGATACCATATAGAGAATAGTAGGGTTTAGGGTTTGGTAGGGAGAAACCTTTTATTTTAGTAATCAATCACATAATATGCTTAGCATATTGATACAAGATATATACAAGCCTATAGTTGACTTTAAGCAACATAAAAGGTAACTAATAACTCTTGATTATTTACATAAACACTATGGAGAGATTGGTGGGATCATGTCTTGATAGCAGATGCAGTGGAGAGATTGGTGGTGGAGCCAATACTCTCGTCAGATTGGAGGAGGGAGGTGGCTGGATCCGTCTCTGAAATGGGTTGGGTGAATTGGGTTCTGGGTCTTCTCCATTTCATGTGCCCTGCTCTTGCGGTTGAGCTCTCTGTGAGAGGCATGGTTGCTTAGAGAGAGAGAGAGAAGAGAGAGAGAGAGTGGAGGAGAGAAGGTGGGGGATGGGATGGCTTTCTGGATTTTTTTTTTTTAAAATTTTTTTAATTAATTATTTTTAAATGTATTAAAAATTTATTTTTTAATCACGTGTCATAAATGTGGTAGTCATGTCAGCTCTTAACGAAATAATGGATGAAAAATGCAATGGATGTAATATATTGAAATAAAATAATACTTAAAGTATGAAAGTGAAATGTTTTGAAAATGTTGTATGATGTTACAATAGACCTCAAACCTGAGGTTGTAAAATGTAATTTACCCTTTATAATATACTGAATTTGTGCAATACGAGAAAGTTGACATAAGAATTGAGAAAAGAGTTGGTATATACAATCAAATGTTTATATTTATCATAAAAAAAATAGGGAACTGTTATTAGCATTTCAAAAATCTCATTCTACACTCCTCATAAGTGTATTTTTCTTTCTAATTATAGAAAGTTTGGAGTGCCAAATGAGATTTTTAGAGTGCTAATAACAAATTCCTAAAAAATAAACACATTTGTAAAACTAGTAATAAGATAGATTTTTTCGTATATACGGACATTAGCAAAGTCACAATAATTAAGTTTTCTGGGGCAAGAGGGGGCTTCGCAATGATATTGGAGGTTTCCCATATTGATATTCTTTTGCCTTTGCTTGCGGCAAGTTTGGTTTAGTGAAAGAGATTTGATTTGATTAGCTAAGTTATCATGATCATTTGCTGATCCTAATTGGGAAAACACCATCTCTATCCTGCATTGAAGCAGGACACCCACTTTCTTTCTTGGGGTTGGCTTCTTGTGGACCTAATTAATTAAGCAGCAACATAATTTGGTGGTGGCAGAGTCCCCAATCTCAAGCTTCACAACCAGTTGGAGAATTTAAGTTTTGCTTGAATTCGTCCACTATATGCAAAAAGCAAAAGAATAAGAAGAGATTATTACTGTTCTTGCCAAAACAAAAGAAGTTTGCGTCTCTACCTCTGTTGGAAGGAAACTAATTTAAGTAATGGATTTGTGAAATGGTCAGCTTTATAGGTGGTCATCATGGTTGTACTAAAATTAAGCTAGCCTTGCTGTTTGCAATTTTGATTAGAAATTATACTTAGTCGGAGCATTCTCTAGACAACCATTAAAATTAATGAAAACACTTATTATCCAAATCAATTGTGAATGCATGTTATAAAATTACATGCATCCATTGATATTTTTCTTCGAAACAGTATTTTAAGTGTTTCGAACTATGGTAAAATATGAATTTATTTGTGAAAACCCTAAAAATTAACTGAAGCAATGTGTTTTACTACTAGCCATAAGGTAGGTGTCACATTTGAAAGCAAGAGCACAATGTCTTGGTGGGTAAAACTTTAACTCCTTAATCTAATAAGAACATATATGTACGTAAGAGTGGTACCATCGATCTGCTCCCTCTTACAATCGCTTCATCGTATGCATGATGAGTAACACGTGAAAGGATAATTTTCAGAAAAAGATGCACATATTAGAACCCCTCAGCCCAAATTCCTAATTATTGTTAATACAAGGCCAAATACCTAAGGCAGGTATGATACTATTACTTCCAAGTCACAAACTCTACAAAATAGAATACTTAAAAAGATTTCTAACTGAAAGTATATCTGAAGGGTTTCTACATATATAAGCTGTCACTACTACATGCAATTCTTTTCACAATGTTCACATTCTCCATCTATTGATCTACATACTGTAAATTAACTAGATTATGATGTAAACATGGGCAATTGCCATTGTTTAGATATGGGTTGAAATCTTTGAGCTGGCTGGCCTACATGTTGTCATGGATGATGTCATACGATTAAATCTGTAACATACATTAACATGGGGCTTTCCCTATCTCTTGTCTTTAAGAAAATGCATGGCCCTTGTCCCTCCCACGGTATGAGAAGCACGAAATCCAGGATATAGAATTTGATGGCATGTTCACATTCTTACCATACTTGCCTATATACGTCACCTCATGGGTTTGTAGTAGCCCACCAATCTGCAGACGGCTCATTCCAAAGCTATACTACGCCAAAGTTCAATAAATACTAGAATTCTATCGGTGTGATTGTAACATAGTTACATGGTGTTGTTATCTCCTCAAGATCTTAATCCTCGAGACTTTAATCTGCGAATAACTTATGTTATACCGTCTTAAAATCTTAAACCCCGGTAAATCAACTTCAATGAACGACTAAGAGAAAATTAACCAATTACAAGACTCTCTCTCTCTCTCTCTCTGCGTCATGATTGGTGATTTGCTTAATATTAACACCATAATTTTATTGACCATCTATTTCTAGCTATCATACTCAAATAAAAACATCGATGGTGAATGTGGTGGTCATTAGTTAACCACATTGTATGAGCACAACCACTAGCTAGGTACTGCATGAAGAAAACTTGAAAAGTCCCTTTGCATCGGTTGCAAATAATTTTTATGGGTTACAGAAAAGAGCTATCAAAACTGTTGGGAGGGAATCCTACGTTAGGAAATGAGGGACCTTGCATGTGCTTATAAGTAGTTAGACTGCTCCAACCATATTGCTAACTGGTTTTATGGTGGAACCTCAACTTTCTTCATAGTATTAGAGAAGGTTGTCCCATGTGTGAAGTTCAACAGGTCCACATCACCTGATTTGTATTGTCCATATGTTAGGCTTGAAAATTTGTCACATGTGTGGGGGTCCGTTGAGAGTGAATCACATATTGGGGAAAGGTGTGACCTTGCATATACTTATAAATAAAGGCAAACTAATGAAAAAAACTTGAAAACTTTGAGTTTTAATCAAAATGATAAAAAAGTGTTTTAAGTAAATACTACCAGGAATGACTTTTAAGGGTAAAAATATCATTTTCATTAAAAGTGAACAGTACCGGAAGTGTTTCATTAAAACTCCCTATAAATAATTGAACTACTTCCCTATATTGTCAATTGATTTTATGGTGGAACTTCAACTTTTTTCAAATGCAATATATTTGTCACTTTACCCAACTATTTCTATTATTAATTTGAAAAGAAAAAAAAAAGTTATCCTTAAACCCTTCTCTATTCCGAACAAGGACGTAGGATTCAAAAGTTTATACCTAACTTCAGTTAAGGTGAGAGAATCAATCAATTATACCCCTCGTAGAAAAGATTACTTAGTTTACTTGCATAGTATGAGTATGAGAAACAGAGATGAATTAAGGATGTGGGACTGATTGAGTATGTGATTAGCATCTCCCTCATGCTAATGGGACACCTTTACTTTTGAGGTATTCTATACCAAAATCCATGTAGAGCCTACTTATATATTCATTTGTTTTATGATAGTAAGCAAAGGTTATAAATTAATGAAAATGATACTTATTCTTTACAAGTAAACATGCTGTCAATTATGTTTAAAACAAATATATCCTTTATTTTTATTTATTTTTATGAAGTTATAGGGCCATATGGTTTTTAACCAATCTCTACATGTACCATATTTTCTAATCAAGGATTGGAAGAGACTCCAACTTAAGCATTAGTTAAATTATAAGATGACTCGATTAAGGGACACTTTGGTTAGAAATGTATGTCCGGCTTGGAAATAGTGCACTTAGGTTAGGGATCACCTGAATTTGTTGCCTTCATTTGAAACTTTGATTGAATAAGGAGCATTTTAAGCAAGTCAAGGTAGTAAATAGACTGCGTGATTTCTTCATGACTTCGAAAGAAAAAAAAAATTGAGGGAAAGACTAGACCAAGAAGAGAGGAAAGAGACATTTATAAAGTAAAATTTCGAAACCTATGATCTTTTTTCGTTTTAGTTTTTCCAATGGGTTGATGAAATAATGAAAACTAAAATAAAATAAATATTCAATTTCCTTTCCTAACAAAAACAATTTGTAGAAGAAACCCTATATAAATGGTTTCACACTCCCCCTTTGGTCAAGGACGGAACTAGTGTAGGCCTAAGGGGGGCGGATGCTCCCACTCATTAAAAAAAAATGTATGGTTGCATTCCAATTCTCAATAACCAGCTCTAAACTAGTCTACCGTTTTGGATCCCAAATGCCCTACCTGATGACAAAACTCATCCCACCACGTACGGCAAAGCAATTCTAGTCCTCAACTTCTCCAGATTTTTCGTCCCCTTTCATTCAACCAAAACTCAATTGAATTTGGAGTGTTATAGATAGTTGGAGTTCAAGTAATCAATTATCAAAATTCAACACAAGAATTTTACTCCACAAGGTATTTTATACGACTTTACTTCATTAATTTGTTTTTGGTATTTCAATTTAGAATTTAGCTTTCTAATTTAGAGATCAATGGATGAATGATAAAATGATTATTTTTATATAAAGAGATATTTAATGGTATTGGTAATGATATTGTTATGCAATGCGTTCAAAACATGAAAACGATTCAAGGAATATTGTAATATGTTGTATGAAAAAATTTATGGATTAATATTAGTGTTTTGATCAATAAATTCTTGAGATTTTTAATTGTGACTTTATTGTTTGAGGATGCCGCCGCTCATACAAATCTCTGGCTTCGTCCCTGCCTTTGGTTAATTGTCAATTTTGTAACTCATATAAATCAATGGACATAGAAACTCCTGTGGTCCTTTTCATTTGCCAGCATTTCTAACTCTTGCTTACACTCTTTTCACACAACACCCCTCTCCTCCTCCTACCTCCTCTTCAAAGCCCAACATATAGGTACACACACTATATAAAACAGTATTCTGCACCTGCAAATCACCAACAAACATAACAGAAACCCTAATTTCATCAAAACCCACCTCATATTTCCTCATGCCGTCTTCTTCTTCTTCTTCTTCTTCTGCTCTCCAATGGTTAAGCCTAGTGGGAATCATATGGCTTCAGGCCATCAATGGAACCAACACCAACTTCCCAGCTTACTCCTCCCAGCTCAAAAACGTCCTCTCCATGTCCCAACTACAGCTCAACAACCTCGCCTTCGCCTCAGACGCTGGAAAACTCCTTGGTTGGTTTTCCGGCATTGCTGCCATCTACTTACCCCTCTGGCTAGTCCTCATGATCGGTTCGCTTCTCGGTCTAATTGGGTACGGCGTCCAGTTCCTCTTCATCACAAACCAAATCTCATCTCCTTCCTATTGGCAGATTTTCTTGCTAACTGTTATGGCTGGGAATAGCATTTGCTGGATCAACACTGTGTGCTATGTTGTTTGCATTAGAAACTTCCCATGTCATCAACAAATTGCCGTGGGGATAACAACGAGTTACCAAGGATTGAGCGCCAAGATTTATACAGATATTGTTGGCGCTGTATTTTCGTCTTCACCTCATAGGAGAGCCAAGGCCTACTTATTTCTCAACTCTCTTTTGCCACTTGTTGTTTGTGTTATCGTCATGCCATTGGTTCGAGACGTTGATTTGATGGGAAGGCAAAAGAACATGGAAGCTGGGTTTATCTTCATGTTTGTGATAACAATTGCCACCGGAATCTACGCGGTGATCAGCAGTTTAGGGTCGACTTCTGGCGGGTTATCTCCCCTACACAATTTAATAGGCACCGGATTATTCCTGTTAATCCCGTTGGTGATTCCAATTGTTGAGAAAATGAGGGAAATAATGTCAAGAAAATGGAACGTAAACAGAGAGAGAAGAGTATATAATTGTACCATAGAAGAGAAGAACAACGAAATAGGGAGCTTGGAGAATGGGGGAGTGAAGGAGGGAGAAGAAATAGAGGCTAGGCAAGTTCATGAAGTTCGTGTTAGGGAGGAGATTGGAGTGAAGTTGATGGTGACAAGGATTGATTTTTGGTTATATTTATTTGTGTATTTTTTCAGTGCAACACTTGGGTTGGTGTTCTTGAACAACTTGGGACAGATTGCAGAGTCCAGGGGCTCATCTAGGACTTCTTCTCTAGTCTCTTTATCCTCTTCATTTGGGTTTTTTGGCCGTCTCATGCCTTCTCTTTTGGACTATTTCTTCTCAAGGTAACCCCTCCCTCTCTCATTTCTTATAATTTTTTACTAATTTAAATATATTTGCTGAAGCACGTCAATTATATGCTCTATGTGTGAGGTGTTATGTATGTTCATTACTTCATATATGACATGCTATGTTGTAAAAATTAATTTCAAACTGACTAACCACTAAAAATATAATATGTTAAAATGTGTGACAAGCGAATAGTTTTGATAAATTGGAAACGATGTTTGACATATGTGGGTGATTTATTTTTCAGGAGTAAGTACATGATTTCAAGACCAGCATTAATAGTTGCATTAATGGCACCAATAGCAGGAGTTTTCTTCTTGCTTCTCAACCCAGCCAACCTCTCCCTTGTCATCAGCACAGCAATTATAGGAGTGTGTTCTGGAGCAATTACTTCAATCGCGGTGTCCATAACCACAGAGCTGTTTGGGACCAAGAATTTCTCAGTGAACCACAATGTGGTGGTAGCCAACATATCAATCGGGTCTTTTGTGTTTGGGTACATGTCTGCTGTTTTTTATCACAAGGATGGAAATCATGGTGGGGATGGGAAGTGCATGGGAATGGCTTGCTACAGAAGTACTTTTTTTATATGGGGCTGCCTTTGTTTTCTGGGCACTGGCCTAGCTTTAATGCTCTACGCACGAACACGAAAGTTCTACGCCCAAAGATCGTAGATCGTGATTTTTAGGGTTTTAATGTTTTAGTAATTTTCATTTTCTTAAAAAAGCTTAAAGGTAGAAAGAAAAGAAAAGAAAAGTACAGCTATTAATACAGCATAGAAACTGGTTAGATGTTGATCTCTAACTTTGTACAAAGTAGGTTAATGACAAACCTGTATTGTTACACAAATATTATTAATTTCTGCAATAATTTGTTGTTGATGATGAACTCCTAAGGAGCCTAAGGAGTACAATTGAATTGTTGAACCATATACAATATATACTCAAATGAATACGTATATAATCCATACTACATAGCAAAACTAAAGTAACATAATTATTGATAGTATGATCTCACGTCGGAAAAGAGAAGAACACACAACAATTCCAACCCTAATCTACTACAATTCAAACCTTAATATTCTACTACAATTTTATCTAACTTACATGACACTGTTATGTGATATTTCCCGTTAATAAAATAAGAAAACGTGAACAAAAATTTACACATATCTTTATTTTATTGACATGAAACAACCACCATAATAGTGATACTACTATGGGAAGTATGGGACCTCTTTTCCTGCACACTGCATACCCTCAAAGCAATTCAACTATAAAACTAAGCATGCATGCACATCATAGTATAAATAAAGCTAGGGGTCCACAGGATTGTTAGATGGAGGGGTGAGTATGGTCTGAGTTGTGCAATAGTGTAATGAATACTGTTCCTTACTCTCTAGCATATTGAATGCATCATGCCATCATCAGTCGCTAATTTTCGACCAAAAAAATCAGTCGGTAACTTGTAATTTTAGTGTCCAGGAATTTTTGAGGTTTGCCAATTTTTCCAACAAGCCATTTCTTACTGTCTTTTGACCGATCTTACGTTTGGCTGACCTAATGATGACGTACTCAATCCTGTCATACGACCTAGAGTAATATCTTTGTCATTTTCAGACAATATTGAAAGGTTTCAATGGTCTGCCACACGAGGAGCAACACGCGCGCGGCCAAGGTTTCTTTAGACAACCAAAATTAACTGTTCTTCTATCGACACTAAACAGTTCTTGTACACTTCACACTGGTAACATGAACTTACCTGAGCCGTTGAAACAAAACATGCAAGATAGAAATGTAGTGACAAGTTAACTACTCATTTATATCGACATATGCATGTGAATTGAGTTGCGAGTTATATGTTTGGACTCACCGCGACATGATATACATGAGAGATTGGCTTTTGTTTTGTGTGCCTTACATAGTTCAAATCAGTGGCGGAGCTAAAATTTTCAAATAATGAAGTCATGACTTCGACAAAGAAAACTTCATTGGACCATTCGTCGAGCACCTAATAGGAACATGTTTACTCTTGCCACCATCTGCCAAAGGCTTGTGACAATATATGTCAAGAACTATTACGATATGTAAAGGCTTGTCAAGGGTGACTACAGGAAACTGTAGAGTAATGTTGAAGATTGTCAAGGCTTGTCAACTAAGGCATTTCATCGAACATTTGATGCACACAATAGAGTTGCTCACAAGAAGAGAGTAGAAAATGAAGACACGGTTGATAGATAAAAAATAGAAGAAGTATGAGGAGGATGTTGTAATTTAGTTTGTTCTAACTGTTTATAGGGTCAAATACAACATACATACACATATACATGATATTTTTGAAGTTGTTGAGGTCATGAACAACTAATGATTCCATGTTGGCTCCGCCATTGGTTCAAATAATTATATTCCTAGCTAGTTTTTCTTCATATTAAACTTCTGAGTTGTTAGATTAAAGAGCTTTACTATATGGTACTAGAGTAATACTAGGTATACTAACTTTTTAAACCAATTTGTAAACCATGTGACCTATATCATCAATAAAAAATAAGCATGTTAATCAACACTTAGATAGTAATCTAATTATCAACAATCACGTCATATAATTTATAAAATATAACTTAAACTGATAATCTTCCTAACATTATCTCCCTAGCATTATCCATGTTACTATATACTCCGCCTTCTACGTTCTCTTTATTCAAGAAAACACATCAATGAAATCAATGCTTCTTCTTCCTCTTTTCTTCTCTTATCTTAACAGATCAAATGCATGGTCACTATATTTTGTTAACCTTTTTTTTAAGATTCCTTTCCAAAATAATGTGCAAACAAAGTTAGCTGAATGCATAAAATTTTGGATGCCAATTCAAACTTTATTTTTTAATTTCCTCTGTCTCTTCAAACCCAAAGTTTCAAAGTTTCATACATATCACCTTACTAGCAGGTAAGGTTTGTCGACTCAAATAATTTTCTGGTGTATAGTTTAGAGTGTTGTTGTTGGTTCTTAAATAGCCTCCAGCAGAAGCAGACATAAATAATTGAATGCATTATATACATATATATAGGAGAAATATATCCTAATTTGCTAGTATTTTCTGCCCCAACACAATTTTAAAACCAAAGTGCCCATTGGTCTATTAGTACTTACTTATCATCAAAAAACATAAACAATGACGCTATATATACTTCTATTTCCAATGTTTGAAAAAGGTGTCTACTTTGAATCTCTATCACTAATAAAAACATAAACATGATGCTATATAATTCAAGTTTAAAAAACATAACCATGACACTATATTATTATATAAATATCACAACCCACTCGGTGTCATATTCTTCCATCCAAATTTAAAGGTTCAACGATATTACCCTTATTTCTTTGAGGATTGTTATTTCATATCATGCTTGTTTCTTCTCGAGTAAAAGAGTTCGTTTCTTCACCAAAAGAAAATACAAAGCTCATAGTCTTGTGTGAAGTTTGTATCCTTTTCTAGCTCAAAGGGCTAAAATCTTTTCATCAAGAAAGAGGCCCGGAGCTCATTGGACTCAAAATTCTTAATGCAAAGCGTCTATGACTCATGGGTACAAATTTATTTGTCCAATTGATTAAACTAAACAATTTGATGTCATAGATATTCATCTATTGTGTTTGTCAAATTTGAATATTAATTTACAATTTATATTTTGATACGTACACCTGTTTGGGTGGATATTTAATGTTGGACTTAGTATAATTGAAAGCCCATGAATGTGAAAAATAGAAAGGGGTTGGGCTCGAATAGTTGGCAGCCTAGGA
Source organism: Pyrus x bretschneideri (assembly GCF_019419815.1). Classification (NCBI taxonomy): domain Eukaryota; kingdom Viridiplantae; phylum Streptophyta; class Magnoliopsida; order Rosales; family Rosaceae; genus Pyrus; species Pyrus x bretschneideri. The sequence goes on along the minus strand of NW_025999787.1, from coordinate 9,076,122 downwards.
GGAATTTAAAATCACTTTTGACAATGAATAGGCAGCAAGCCTATGTGAGAAGTGACAAGTAACAGAAGGTAGCTCACCCTCAGCAAAAAGCACTTTTTCGTGGCATGAGTAGGTAATTAACAAAAGTTGATGATGACTCACAGTGCTTTGGAAGCCATCACCAAAAGGGAAGGCTTGGACAATCGGGCTAGAAATGTCTATAAAATCCATGAAGGGCACGAGCAAAAACTCTCTCTTAACCAATCAATCAAGCAACTCGCAGTTCACTCAACAACAAAAATAGAAAAAGCTCTAGTTTGTTCATCCTTTGTCCCTTTCAAATCGCAGGTCCACCGTAGAAAGTTCTCTTTTGTTTAGTTTTAGAAACTCTGCTATCATTCCCTTTGTTGTAGTATCCAATCCCTTTTGTAAACCTTATTTATATTTACATTTCAAGATTCCAATCACTGTTAAATACAAGGAGAGGTGTCTACAAGAGGACGAACCTTGCCCGACAAGGTTGCGATCTTACTCGAATCTCCTTTATTTATGTAGAATAATTATGTTATTTCTGTATCTTTAATTAAACCTTATGTCATTTTTAACTAATTTCGTTCAAGTTTTAGTTATGATCAATCATGTTAAACTAATTATTCTTGTTTCCTTGCCATCCACCTAAGCTTATAATTAAGGAATTAATGTAAATGACCTTCAACTCCTTTGTGAACAAACGTATGATGTTATAAATGAAAGTCCTTGATCAAAAGGCAATAAAAGAACTTAATGCAGACTTAACCCATTTGTGAACAATCCTGATAATACAAGAAGTTAAAGTGACTTGTAGCACAAGAAATTGATTAATTGAACAATCAAGTAAACAATCTGTTAGACAAAAAGGACAGTGGCATGCTTAGATCCATGTTAGTTTTGATCAATGTTCTAAAAAACGCTAGGTGCTAGTTGGGCGGTAGGTTAGTGCCTAGCGCCTAGGCGGCTAGGCAGAGTCTAGGCGGGCGCCTAGGCTGCCTAGGTGGATTTAGGTAAATTTCTTGTATATCTTGTAAGTGCATTTGACACTTACAAAAAATTATACTTGTATGAAATATGAATACAATAATAAATAAAAAAAATGATAAAACGCAAAACTAGTATCCAAAGTTCAAAATTTAAAAGCACACACATATATGCCATATTAGTTAAGATATTTTGAATGATTATATAAAATTTTCATAAAAATAAAAATAAAAATCCCATTTGTGTCGTGTGAAGAGGTGCTTGCATCCTCCCCAATTTCAAAAAGCACCATGTGTGTGGTGTGACCCTTACTTTCCATCCCTAGTCCCCATCCCTCACATCAGTCAAGAGACTCCTTTTTGGTGCCTTGAAAACCGAAAACTTTTATTCATTTTATTTCTTTTTTTCTTATCGGCTTCGTCTTCTTTCCTTTCCACTTCTTCCACTTTCTTTTTCTTTTCGTTTTCCTTTTGTACATTCTCCTTCTTTTTTTTTTCTTGTTTCCTCTTCTTATGTTTTGCGTTGTAAGTTCTTTTTCTTCGATGGATTTCAGAGAGAGTAAGTCGCAATAGCTAAGAAGGTGGTGGTGCACAGAGAAAAGGAGTCGAAGTGGTGGAATTTCTTCTCAAGAAACCTTTACTTCGCCTACTGCTGCCTAGACAGCCGCTTAGATCGCCTAAGAACGCCTAGGCGAGCACCTAACAGATTTTTCTTAACGATTCAAACCTAATCGCATCGACACCACCGCGCCCAACGCCTAGGCCCTTTTTTAGAACATTGGTTTTGATTGTGAGCCTTAAGGCCTAATAAATGCCCCCACAAAGGCACCATTCAAACTAACAATAAATGTATATTGTAGAAGACTAAGCAACAAACCTTGCCCGACAAGGCAAGACAAGGGGAGTTATGCGAGGGACATATCTAGCCCAAACAACAATAGACTTGTAAATTTTGGTGAAATAAATGTTCACTAACAAGTTAAATTTTGACATGCCAAGGGCTAAGGTAGCATACACTAGGGGTCCCACAAATTGCACATATGTGATGTGACTCATGAAAACTAGATGCAGTTATAATTAGTGACACTCGTTAGCATCTGAAACATCCATCAAACGAATCAAAACAAACACAGGGAACAAATTAACCCTAATTTGATTAAATTATATCAATTAGGGTTTAATTCCCTAAATTAAAGAAACTTTAAAACTAAAGTAAATAATTAGCTCAAATTAAATTAAATAAAAACAATCTATCCCACAAATCATGGGATTCAGATGGACTTTAGAGAAAACGAAGCAAGCTAAAGCCTTGGCGAAATTCATAAAGCTCTCTGACTAAGGCAAAACAGTAACACTCGTATACTTCATCAAGCTTGTCGAGAATCAACAAGCACAACAAACACACGTGCTGGTTCATCCATAGTAAAACAAAAGACCACCAACCACATGAAACCACTCGTGGTCTGTTTCATTCAAGATCAAGTCTCGACGGCCTTGGAAGAAATCGCATCCTGATTCAAGATCAAGTGCTCACCACCCTTAGATCAAATCTCAAGATTGGAAATCGACTTAGAAAATATTCTTGTAAAAAAATAACCACAGTTATTGTTCCCTAAAGATTAATGAATACAATATTATTTTGTATACGTATTCTTATTTTATTTATTGCTGAAAATTTCGTGTTTGCAACATGAATTAGTAATATCACTATACTCTATGTTAACATCCCGTAGAGTTGTAATCATCATGCCGAGTCTTTGTACTCGAGAGAATTTTTTTTACTCTGTTTTTCTGTGTGCCTATGTAGCTCTGTTAAATCAAATTATAATCATCATATTAATTTCAATTAATCAAATTGTTACTCGAAGATGTATACAATATTTCATATCTAAGTTATATATATCTTTGTATGTATGTTGACAACTTGTCAAACAAACTTTTTGTCTTTGATGTTTATCTTATGCCTAGGAATTAATCCTTTGGATGACTAACAGATTTGTCTATGTGGCATGTTCATTTCAACTTTATGTTTGTTGTCATTGATAATATAATTTGCATGTGAATGTACTGCCTCTATATATATATATATATGTATGTATATGACGAACGTGAACAGGACTATATATGCTTGGAAATTCCATATCTAGCCAAAAATATCACTCGCAAGTCTTGCGTGTAAAGGAGAGAAAGGGATTCAATAATTGATTAAATTGTTTTGCAAGTGTGTTTGGAAATAGTATTACTATATATACAGTACTCACAAAGAATACAATTGAGAATGTACCTAGATATCTGAACAGCAACTTGTCCAAATGGAATATCATAAACTCTATTATATAGATGTCACGAGGAAGATAGAATATCTGGAACTGGAATTCCACACTGTGTATGTGTGTATAGGCGCGCGCGCGCGCACACACGCGCCCATATATATATATATATATATGTATATACATAAATTCTATCTTCACACAATTAATCAAATTGCAGAACAAAATATCTAAAGGCGAGCAGCCTAATTAGCCATTTGACATGGCCTTATTATGTCTTTTGATTTACATATAGGAGACACGTATAGCTCATTAGGAGTGCATGCAACTGCACTAGCTACTAGAGTTAACGGCAAGGCCTCATGTAGGAAAGTAACTTATATGGTATAGTTATATCATTATTGTGCCGTTGTATGTTAATACAATGTCATGTGAACAAAATAAATATATTGCTTATTGGCATGTGACATCACATAACGTTGTGAAGTACTTGGCATAGAAGTTCTTCTTCCATGTCACTTGGTATATCCATGTAATCATGCGATGAGTTTTGTACTCGCATGGGCATATACTTCTATATACCCAAGTTCTACTCCTTATATAAGGTAATGTGCCTTTTTTTCAAAAAGCCTTGTGGAATTTCCCACCATGGAATCCCTTTATTTATTTATTTATTTTTTAACAAAACACTATAATTTGCTCTTTATTAATAATCATAAAAAATATTATGAATACTTAAGTGAAAACTTGCAAATATATACACATGATACAAAATATTAGCATCATTATAGCTATTGTATTAAAATAAATGTTGATGTTATAGAATCTTAAGATGTTGATGACTTGATATATGTGATTTAATGTGAAAAATGACTGGGAGTGAAATATTTGGTGCTTGGAAGGCACAAGGAAATTACTACGTGCCCCTGTATAAGAATATTCGTATATGTTACTAAACAAATTAATGGAGACACGTGTAGTATTAAATAATTAATGGAAATTTACATGTTATTCAAGCAATATTTTTTTAGACAAAATGATAAACTAACTCCATCGGCTTCATAATCTAACAAATCTTTCGTTTGACATTAAAAAAAAAAAAAACGGTTTCATGAACATTTAAAAAAAATTACAAATTTCAAATAGAAACCATGAATTGAATCCGAAGAGGATTTAAAAAAAAAAAAGGACTTCAAAACAAAAAACAAAGCCAAAATAACTTCAATCTTGGCAACTAGCTAGAAATTGGCTTCATAATCCACCTCATGGGAGACTCTGCGCGCAAAATCGCCAACAAAACCAATATAAGGGAGCACTCTTTGCATGCAAGCAGCACCAAGTCTGAAGAGGAATTGCAAAAGAAACAAATAGTGACCGCTACAATAGGAAATTGGCACAAAAAATCACCAACGAAGCTATCGGTTGGATCATGATAAACCGCACCAACGCCACCATGAGACACGTGAACAAAAGACAGAAGCATATTAATAAAGAAAAGATATGCAAACGAACTGTAAAGTATAATGTACGTGAATGAAAATATGAATAACAGTTTAGGTATAATGTTTGGTTGTAATGATTAAGTTGGGGCACTGATATACAGAGATTGACGGTTGACAGAAACCCTATTTACATATATGAACGATGACAAGCACTGAAATTAAAGCAGCATATTAAGGACGCATTCAAAAGGACAAGAGGAAGGGGCAACCGCGGATGGGGTATAATGTTTTTTTTTTTTTTTTGGAAGCATATGGGGTAAAATGTTTGGTTGTAATGATTAAGTTGGGGAACTCATGTGAGTATAGATGTTGCTTGATTATGTATGTGAATGTAGACAACCTTCAGAGCAAGTAGTACTCCAGCTAACACATGAACTACCCACTAAATTCCCTGTCTAACCAGACCCACCAGCGGGAGGAATAAAAGAGTTTGTTCATGTTTAAGTAAATATTGCATGTATATTTGCAATATTTCAAAGATAGTAGCTAGTTGGTAATTCTATCAGATTTGGTGACAACATTTGAGCGGGTGTTGTATGCATCATATGCTTGAGTGCTGCTTAAGAACTCCATCGCAGTAGGGTAACGATGAAGGCCAAGAAACCAAGAATACGTAACAGTGACCAAATAATACTCCAACTTCATGAGAAGATCCTACGCATCTCTTGCCAAATCTTACTTCTTGGCACTCCAAAGAAAGCTTTACAAGAGATGTAATTATAAAAAGGACCTTCAATAAACAGGACAGCAATCTTAACCCTAATAACAAATATGAATTTTTATAAAAAATTATACGGAAAACAAATGAAATCGTAGCGAAAAAACAGGAGAAACAATAAAAAAAAAATATACATAAAATTTCAAAAATACCTTAAACTATAATAAAAAATAGAAAAGTAATGATAATCCTTATCATACTAAAAAGAATCTGGATCCTCATCGGATTATCTTTGTAAGAATTCGTGAATAATATCCGTTCATCGTATATTGTACGGTCAGAAATTATTTTAAATATTTTTATTTAAAATTAAACACAAATAGTACCTGACAAAAACTGATAACATGATTTAAGATGAACGAACATGATTTACGGATTCCCAAGATCCTCACCAAAAGGATCCGGATCTCAACATAAAAATGTTGTTAAATAACTTAAATTTTCCAATATGAGCCATATATATTTAATTTTTCATTGGAATTATATAGGTTTATTTCTTGAAGTGAATTATGGTTTGAGCAGAGCATGAGTATGATTCTCCACTCTCACGTTGTGGAAGGAAATTAAACCAATAGGACACGTTTGAAAAAGTGTTTGCTGTTTGTGGTACGATGGGCATGCACTGCAATCAAATGGCAATTTTTAAAGGGAATCAAATAAAGAAACGAAGGCCAAATGGGGTTGTGCCGTTGTGTGGGGGAGAGAGAGTATAATTCCTTCCCGTGAGGAAGGTTTGGAAGCATTGAACACAAAAACTGAACACTCTTTGACGCTTCCTATGCTAGTTTCGATGGTGTCACAATCACGAGTAGATTCCTTCGTCTTTTAACCCCACCTACACCACCCGATAACAAGTTATATGACGTTGATACACCTTTACATAGCGTTTCGTATAAATAAAATAAAGATATGCATACAAAAATTTATACATATTTTTATTTTATTAGTAAAAGATGTCACCATAATAGTGTATGTGCCCTATAAATCCTTCTTCCACCACCCTTGCCTGCTCATTGAGTCACTACTAGACAGGTTTGCTCCCATGCAAAATGTCTGTTTCATAAATTCCATAATCTATTTCCAAAAATGTCCCCACGCCCTCCATCAGCTTGTTTTCTCATTCTCAATGCTTCTCCTCTATAACCAATTATTACCTCTCATTCCATGCAACCATATTTCAAGTTTTCCATATTCATGATGCATGTTTACCTGATGTGGAAAGGAGAGAAACATATGTTATCTAAATAAGTTAGTATATATTATAAAACTACCTAAGCGAAATGAGATATATTATTTAGGTTAGATATGCCGTCAGATGTTATCCAACCTAAGTGTTTGATTCAAATAATTATTTATAAGAGTTGAATCTAAAGTTTTTCACTTACAAATAAAGAAAAATATCACTTAACCGTAGTATTTGTGTCATTTATAACATGAATACTTAGACAATAATAATACACTCGGTTTGTAACGTACAAGAGACGTTGAGAAAAATTCACTTCTATTTAATTGTCTTCCAATTGGTAGGGTTTTATTGAAGGTATAGAATGGTCTTGTAGAGCTACAATTTTAGTTTGAAGTATCAAATTATGTGGTCCAAAATGTGCTTATGTCATCTAAGCGATTAAGTAATCCAATACCGGAAAGTGGAATGATCTCTAAGTGATGATTCTAGACTTAGAATAATCAACTATATGTTAATATATGAAATCCAATTAAGGATAATAACTAAAAGTGAGGTTTTTTTTTCAAATCATGTCTTTGAGAAACTTGAAACAATCATTAGGAACTCCCTTGTATATCTTTTCACCCAGGAAAAGCGCATAATGACTTTTTTCAAATGTCATTAACAATTTCCTAAGGTTATTATAATTTTGGAGCAATTATCTTTCTTTTATGTGATACTATTAAATATTATGAAAATTTTATTATATTTAGTAAAAGTAAGTGAGGTTGCTTGTAATAATCATTAGCGATTGCTTCTCGATCTCTTTTTACCCCCACGATTCACTTTATAAGTACAGATACTCATCAGCAAGAGAGAGAGAAAGAGAGAGAGATCTAGAGAGGCCATGGTCTCCAAGGTGCAGATGAAGAGAGCGCCAGTATCCAAGAAACTGCTAACCCTTCGTTCCATCTCTAAGTCTCATGCGGTATTAATTACACACACACACACACACACACACACACACACACACACGTACTCATTTTCTCTACTTGCATTATACCCTTTATCGAATTATAATCTTAATGATCTTCTTCCAACTTGAATCCCGAGTCTTTTCTCTGATTTCAAACTAAAGGTTCTTTGAAAATTTCTACAGTTCTTTCCTCTTTAGAATTCTAATCACATCACGCACACAGAGATATGTATAGGGTTTATAACTATCCATGTATATATATAGTACCCAAGACTCATGACTATCCATGTGTGTTTGTGTATGTACGTGTGCAGCACAGTAAAACCGCAATTGTATTCGATGCATCAAAATATATACAAAACTTAAAGCGAGAAGTGGAGGAAATGAATCTACAGACGATTGCTTCAGCGCAAACCTCAACTTCCCATAACCCCTTTTCTGTGGTAGAATCCTTATTTAATTTATTACGGAGGGATTTCATTGATCTGTATTTAATAATTAACTAATTGGGGTTTAATTTCTTTCTTTCATTCGATTTTTAATACGTTTCAGCAACTGAAAGTCGAAGCTCGTGAGGAAGGCTTTCTGATTAAGATGTTCAGTGAAAAAAGCTGCAGCGGGTTACTTGTTTTCGTATTGGAAGCTTTTGAAGAGCTAGGCCTTGATGTGCATCAAGCTAGGGTTTCTTGTTCCAACAAGTTTCTTCTAGAAGCTGTTGGAACAATCAATGTAAGAACGATAAAAAGTGATAAACATCTCTCCTTTTTTTTCGCATTCATATATTTAGATAAATATTCTGATGCATCATATAATTAAGGCTCGTACATATTCGAGCAAATGATGGAAAAATTCTCCTCCTTGACCACCTTGAATACGTTCGAAATATATACGTTCGAAATATATATGCGCATATATAATTTGAACATCTTTGGTGATTTATTCTCTTGAATTTGATATTGTAGGATAATCAAAGTGCTGAACAGAAAGATATTGAGGTAGTGAAAGAAGCGATGTTGCAGGCCATTCAAAACTGGAGTGAAGTTTCCCAACAACAAGAATAATGCAAGAGTTAACCTTTTCATCTCAATCAAATTACAAGAATAATGCAAGTATTATGGCAAGCATATATCTAGGTTATAGATTTGCTCATTGCAGGCCAATAGACTATAATGAGAATTTGCATGATAATGTGGTTGAAGGATGAACGAATATGCAAAGCCTTTCATGCCTTAAAGATCATTATCCATTCGTATCATTTTTTCCTTTTATTTTTTTGGGTCGTATAGAAGCATATAATTATATATACACATTAATGAATTGGAAGGAGAAATTTGGGCAGGGTTTCCGAATCATGCCATCTTTAGGGCATGTCTCATAAAAGCTTGAGACACTTATATTTGGTCATATCGAACTTTGCATAGTTTTACTTCGTATCAGAGTTATCCTAGTCAGGTATAGCCTTATTGAAGATTTACTCTTAAGGAAATTCTTTGGTGAGCAGCTTAGTTTTAGGGGTTTCTCAAAGAGAAATTTGCTCAAATGACACCTTAAGTTTTTTCAATCTTGTGCAATTACCACCTAATTACTAAAAACAAATTTACAAAAAGCCACACAAATTTCGAAGTGTGTTATAGTTTGATAACTATGTCCACTTCCGTTCACCTTTTGTAAAAAAAATGACACTTCACAAGAACACGTTCCCTTTTTTCAATGCCATTCTCTTCATTTCAGGAGGTAGATTGTAGAAACATTTGGTTCAAGGGGTAATTGCACAAACTGAAAATGTTCAGGAACCATTGGGAAATTTACCCTTTTGCGGTTAGAGTTATAATTGAAAATTTTGTTAAACGTACTATAAGCATTGCAATTTTGGTCGATCATCAAAGCAAAGAAATGTCTACTTGGTGAATTCTAATGTTTAGAGATGGGACTGTACTGCAGTGGTGGAAAGCAATAATCCTATGCACCTTGACATGGGTTCAATCTTCACCAATGCCCCTCCCCCTAACGACCATAAATTTAACCCACTAACGCTATCGTTTGTCAAAAAAAAAAATAAATAAATAAATAAAGAAGAATTCTGATAAAAGTATGAACAAATCCTCTGAATTTGCAGAAATGAAAAGCAAGAAACTGTGAAAAAGAGAGAGAGAGAGAGAGAGAGAGAAGAAAAGAGAGCTCATAAATCCTGGTTGTTTGTTATATCTTTCTTAACTGCTAACCAATCCACTTTTGGCTATTTATAGCTTTACATATCTGGTAATTACCTTGCTTAACAACTAAGCTACCTTACACCTTCTAATCTATTGACACTGGCAATCTAAGATCTTTACATTTGTCATTACAGTAATACTGTTATTACCCTCTCTCAATCTTAACCTGGAGTTCCAAGGTTAAGATTGTAACAATGATGAACAAAAGAAGGACCATGAAGACCTTTTGTCAAGATATCTGCAACCTGTTCCTTTGTAAAGATATGTTGAACCAAGAAATCACCTTTTTGCACCTTTTTTTTTTGACAAGATAAAAGTCTATGTCAAGATGCTTGATATGTGAGTGGAACACAAGATTGTAACTAAGAGCAATGGTGGATAAGTTGTCATAGTGAAGCACTGGAGGAAAGGGTAGGAATACATGAAATCTTTAAGCAAAGACCTGAGCCAATAAACATCTGCAGCGCAATGAGCCAAGGCTTTATATTCTGCTTTAGTGGAGCTACGAGACATTGAAGACTGTTTCTTGGACTGCCAAGAGGCTAGATTACAACCAAAGAAAACTACATATCATGTCATAGATCTTCAAGTATTAATATATCAATAGCCCAATTAGAATCAGAATAAGTTGTAATAGTTGTATCTGGTGAAAACTTGTAAGTTAAACCACAATTCAAAGTACCCTGACGATATCGTAATATCCGTTTAACCAAAATGAAATGAGCTTCAGTTGGATGCTGCATATATTGACAACAACACTCACAGATTGAGCTATATCAGGGCGAGTGAATGTCAGGTATTGAAGAGCTCCAACAAGACAACGATATAAAGTTGGATCTGAAAGAAGGTGCCTTCCTCAACAAGCAATTGAGTGTGTGGCTTAGCTGGAGTTGGTGAGGGCTTACAATGTTCCATACCAGCTTTAACTAGAAGCTCATTGGCATATTTTGTCTGATTAACAAATAAATCCCCATTAGGCTTATACTGAACTTGTAATCCAAGGAAATGAGTGACAGAACCCATATCCTTAAGATCAAAAAATTCTACAAGTCCATTGATAACTTCTTGAACAATAGAATCACTAAATCCTAGTGAGAATAATATTATCAATGTACAAGAGCATAATAACCACAACACATTTATGCTGTTTCACAAATAAACTAGTATCAGATTGTGAGGCAACAAATCCCAGTAATGGAAGTACTTCGGTGAACTTAGAATTAATGCCATGCCCTCGGTGCTTGCTTAAGCCCATATAAGGATTTAACAAGTCTACAAACATGATTGGTAGAATCAACAAAGCCCTGAGGTTGATGCATATAAACCTCTTCCTGCAAATCCCCATGAAGGAACGCATTTTTTTTTTATGTCCAATTGCCTTAATTTCCAATAACACTTAGTAGCTAGAGCAAGTATAAGCCTTACTGTGGAATGCCGTACTACTAGACTAAAAGTTTCAGAGTAATCAATCCCATGTTCTTGAGTAAACCCCTAAGTGACTAAACGAGCCTTATACCTAGCAATGCTACCATTAGGGTATTTTTTAACTTTGTAAACCCATTTACAACCAAAAATAAACCTATCTGTGGGAGGAGGAACCAAAACCCAAGTACCCTAAGTTTGTAAGGCATCATACTCCTTTTGCATAGCTTTCTACCAATGAGAAATAGAGGAAGCTTTTCGAAAACTTTTAGATTCAGCCTCATTAGTGATATCAACAACATAAGTATAACCAGAAACACCATAATCATGTTCATCAAGTTGAAGAGATTGTAACTGAGGTAAAGAGGCAATGTATGCAGAATAATCTTGTTTGGTAATAGCACTAGTTTGTAGCCTAGTTTGAATAGTAGAATTAGGAGGACAAAGAAGACATACTTGAATTTGTGCAAGGTTATGGACAGGTAACAAAGTTGAGTGATCCTGAGAGATAGGGCTAAAATGAGTGTTTGATGAAAAAGTTGAAGATTATGGTATTGAAGTTGAACTGTGAACATTATCTGATAACTATGTGAACTGGAGAAATATAACTCATGCTGAGAATTAACTGTGGAAGATACTGAATTACTAGAACCAATGCTGGAAAGAGGTATTGGTAAAGTGGCAACAATTGGTGATCTCAAAGTAGAATCATATTTGGAGCCAGTCTTGACAGAGGAAGTACTATGTGTTAACTTGGCAGCTGAACTTGCCTTATTATGTATCACATGCCTACATAAAAATTGCTTCTTGGATGGCAAGTGATAACATATTGTCCCTTTATAACCAACATCATAACCCAAAAAAATGTTGAAGCTTATGTTGATTATAAGGTCTAATGTAGGGGAAAATAGATGATCCAAATACCTTCACATAAGTAATATTTGGATGTTTGTGATAGAGACTAAAAAATGGAGAATCCATTCCCAGAGATTGAGAAGGCATTCTATTAATGAGAAAGACTGCATGTGCGCAGGCATGAAACCAAAAAGACTAAGATAATCCTGCAGTGTGTAACAAAGTGATAGCTGTCTTAACTATGTGTCTTCTCTCAACAAATCCGCTTTGTTGAGGTGTATATGGACAAGAGATCTTATGCACCATTCCTTTAGAAACCAAGAAATTATCAAATTGCTTACTGTGAAATCACCACCACCATTAGATTGAAAGCATTTAATACTAATGCCAAATTGCACAGAAACAAAAGTATGAAATCTCACAAAGATTTGAAACAAATCTAATTTATTGCAAAGTGGAAACATCTATACAAACTTGGTACAATCATTTGCAAATGTAACATAATACGTGTAGCCTTCAACATATCTAATTGGAGAATGACCCCATATATCAGAATGTATCTTATCAAAAGGAAACAAACTTCCACAAGTTTTCTCAGAAAAAGGAAGCCTTGACATTTTGACATGTATACAAGCAAAACACATTGTACAAGACTCATCGACGGTAGAAGAAACATTAGACTTATGTAACATAGAAGATAAAATTGCATGGTAGGATGCCCCAACCTCTGGTGCCAAATAGTTGACTTGATTACTTGTCCAAGATGTGCTGAAAAAAAAAAAGGCTGCACTGATGAAGAAATACCCTTGTATACTGGAATCCAAAATAACTCATTAGCCCTACTCTTTCCTTAGTATATGATAGCCTTTGTTACCTTGTCCTACGCAAAAAACAGATATCATCACAAATAAACCAACATCGATTATCCTTACATAACTATTTTACAGATAATAAGTCTTCTGTAATATGAGGAACATGTAAAACTTCGTTCATTTTCAAATAAGGTGAATGCATAATAAGTGTTGTGGAACCAATATGCTCAATGGGCAAACCTTGACCATTACCCACTTTAATCTTATCTGAATATTCGAAAGAAGTAGCTTGAGTGAGATTCTGCATATATGAGGTCATGTGATAACTTGAATCTAGTGTCTACAACCTGGGTGTCACTGGTTGGATAAGGAGAGATATTATGCAGCTAAAACATCTCAATAAGTACTGGGATGTGAAGATGATGGTTGAAATGATGGAGAAATAGGATGCTGATATGCAAAGTTTGGCTGCACTTGAAAAATGCTGGAGGAGGAGCACATTGATAGGCAAAATTACCTCTATGGTAACACTCAAGTGCTATATGTCCATGTTTGCCACATATTTGACATTCTGAAAGATTAGGAGTGGAATTTGGATGTCTATAGAAACAATTAAGTGCAGTATGTCCTATTCGTTGGCAAATTTGACATTCATGTTGTATAGTAAAACGAGTATCATTGTTGCCAGACCATGGTTGCCATCCTCTTTGCCTTTGATTAAAATTGGAACCCTTGCCCCTATTATAAAACTTCTTAAAACCACATCCCTGAGATCCTCCATATGAGTTTCTGTAAGTTGAAGACCTTGGACCATTTGTATTGAAATTAGAGGAAAAAGGGCCTCGCATATACATGGCTGCCATAAAGTGAGAAAGAGTATTTTCCATTCCCTCAATGTCTCTTTCAATGTTTAACAGTTGGGCTTGAAACTCTTTAAGAGAAATTGATGATTCTCTAGCAAATTCTTGACGCACCGACACCAAGTATCTTGACGCACCAACACCAAATCGTCGCAGCAACTCGAACGATGAGTTTCGTTATCCTGAATCAAGCAACTAGCAACCCCATAGGAGAATCGCCATCTCTGGATACCATGACAAAAGTAAGAACAAATCCTCTAAATTTGCAGAGATGAAAAACAAGAAATTGAGAAGAAGAGAGAGCTCAGAAATCCTGGTTGTTTGTTATATCTTTTCTTAACCGCTAACCAATCCATTTTTGGCTATTTATAGCTTTACATATTTGGTAACTACCTTGCTTAACAACTAAGCTACCTTACACCTTCTAATCTATTGACACTTGGCAATCTAAGATCTTTACATTTGTCATTACAGTAATATTGTTATTAAATTCTAATATTTTTGAAGTCGAGGCAAACCTGACAAAGAAAATATTGATAAAGAACCACTTGATCTCCACCGAGTCAGCACCGTTAGTAAATAACCAGCGCTGTTTTGGATGAAATCCACAGTCCGTTACACTTGCATACAACACCAGAGTCCTTGTAAATATTAACTTTATGAAATATTCCTGCAACTCTGCATAAATAAAGCATCTTATCAAGCCCTTATTCTAGAGAGAAGAGAGCTCTCCATATTATGCTTTCAAAGACATTCAAGCCCGTGAAAGCACGTTATTTTGTCAATATAAAGAAAGCTGTATCACCTATCGTATTTAAGCTTGTATGATCTCAGAGCATTTCCAAAGGAACATAAAACGGTGATCTAGTTAGATCCCACCATGCATGAAAAACCTTATCCAGTGCAATCATCGGCATCGACCTTGTCTTTTTGGTTTCGGATTGATACAAAATCGGCAAACTTTTCCTTCCACACTTTCTAAGCATTCCTGACTTGATCCAAACTCTGTATCTGGAATGCCTGTGTTTCTATCTAATTTCTCATCGCATTCAGTCCAAGGAGATCCTGAAAGATCTAAGAACTTTGTGACTTGAGGCAACATAACAGATATAAAGAACTCAATCGTCGACCGCCTTATTTATTTCTTCTTATTCAACCATTGTCATCATTTCAGGCCTTGTTACTTTTTTTACTCTAATTGAAAACCTGTTCCCTCTTAAAAACAAAACTTCAGATGGGGCTAGTGGTAGGACTACTCGGGAAAACTTGGTCAGCAACAATGTCAGAATATCTCTAGGGAGTAACTGGTGCTTTATGGCCACAACAGTTCCAACCATTTTGCGGATCTGGTGAGCATACAAAGATTATTGTTACTGAACTAATTCTCCCAATAAGAAGTAGACAAATGGCAGTAAGAAAATATCTTAGTTATTAGGGTGAAATTTGAAATATAGATGTGATGAACTAGAGTACTATTATGTGTGTGTGTGTGTGTGTATCAAAGAACTTTCAAGGTCAAGCCAAAATGACTTACTTTGATGTAACATGAAAGACTCTCCCCATATGGAAACTTCAACATAATCATGTCCGAGTGATTTCTCCACTTTCCCACAAGAACGCTGAAAAATCTTTCTTAAATGAGAAGCACCTATTCAATCTCTTTCATCAGGTTCATATAACCATCTTGCACGGAGCACCGAACCAGCACTTTGATCCTTCACAACATCTCTCTGCTTCTTACAAGCATTGAGTAAGCTGTCATTAGTATTGTTAGAAAGTGAAGAGTTTTGGTTCAGTACCTCGGCATTTGATCTTGACGCATTTCTTCCATCAAAGTATTATTCCCCGTTACTTTCCTCAGACCCATAGTCGGAGGCTATTGCCTGGTATCGACACTTTCTATGTTTAGGTGATTGTTTTTTGGAAAGCTTCGACGTGTATTTACATTGTATAGTATAATTATGAAAATGATGTTCTCCCTGCAGATCACAGATAGACTATTCAACGCAAGAATTTTTCTCAAAGCAGTAACTAAATTAGGCGCTGAAAGGATCGTAACGGTATTAAAGAAATGAATGAAAACAAAAACACCACATCAAGGAACAGATTAACTACCGTAAGATAAACTTGTATAGTAAGAAAATGCATGCCATCGCAAGGAACATATCAAGAAAATCTAGATTTGATTAATATCTGCAAATTGGCACAATTACATTAAATGGGAAATGCATGTCAAAATGCTGAAAACTTTGATAGGAAATCATACCTCTGTGCAGGCAAAATGTTGAAAACTTTGATATTACGAGGCAGATAAGAGTTAATGTGATTCAAAAGATCCATGCTAAAAGGGTCTCCAGATTTTGTTGGAGCATCAACCTAATGCCACATATGTGGTTGTGATGGAAAGAGGATGAGAGAAAGGAGATGTTTGCTGCCCAATCGGGAAGAAGGGGAAGAGAGACTGACTAATCGGTAGAGACAGGAAGGAAAGGAAATGAGGGAATCCAGACCCCATTTTAACCTGCAACCTGACCCGACGACCTCCATGGTTTTCGACGTCTTTCATGGTGGATTTTCGGTGAGTTGTAGCCATTCACCACCTGAGAAACACTCCACGACTGTCCTTCTACCAATTCCACCTCAAAATCGAAGAAGTTTGGCCTTAGTTTCACGAAGAACGGAACCTGTCAGTGTTAATGGGTGCAAGGTGGCAATCCGCCTTTCTTGCAACCCTCATTGTTGAATACCACCACCAATCTACTCCTCTTAACCTTAGGAAAAAAGTCCATGCATTGCTTGGGGCGTCTGAGTTCGTTTTAGCGTCGAATCGAGAACACCCATTTCAAGGGTTTCCGATGGATCGAGAGTGATTTGAGGTGTTTTTGGGCCCAATTGGACTTTGACTCAGGTATGAAAGTTGTTTCTCTCAATGAGATCTTTATTCCTATAAAATTTGGGAATTTTTGGAGTTGTTGAATTTTCCGATGAGTCAAGGCTGCTGGCTGTTGCATGTAGCGTCACGTGGCCTTTCGGGATGCCGCCTCATGGCAGCTTGTGCAGCGGCGCTTGGGGGGAAACCCAAGGTCCCTCCTTAGGTTTTTCGACGTGCCAAATCCTAATTCACCGTCTGTTTTCCCAAATTCTATCGTTTAGGTATAGTTTTACTAAATGGTCCTTAATTGTGTTTTTAATGGGAAGTGACACCATTCTCGCTAGTTTGAGCGGGCTCCCGAGCAATGAAAAACTTGTGAATGGACCCTTTCTAAACTTACATGGTTTTATAAAAATATTAGGTTTGCATGCATTGCACATTTCATTAACGGAGCATGTTTTATAATATGTTTTTATAGATTTCCATATTTAGGATTTATAGAGAGATTATGATTTATTTAAATTGCTTTCATGAGATATTTATGATTTATAGAATTTACGTTTTACGAAAGGTATAAATTATTTGACTTTCGTATATGAAATTCTATGGATTACAAATACAATTTATTTGATGGATTTATGAATATGTGCTATCATGGATTTACGAGATGAGGATTTAAGTTTTTGAGCTCTCTGGATTTGAGATGAGATATGTTTTCGGTACGTATCTAGTGGGTTATCATACAACACATCCACACAACACGGGTATGCACACGTCTATGGCCATAAGACACAGTTGATGGTATTTATGTATATACCTTTTATCCAGCGTAACCCGGAGTCGTACAACTTCACCTTCGAATGATGGACCATGGTTTCTTCACTAGCGTAACCTAGTGTCGTGCAGCTTTACCTTCGGGTGATGGACAGGTACTGCCTTCAGGCGAATGAGGAGTTGATGATATTGATGACACACCCCCAGCTTCACTGGGGAAACCAATGTTGGACAGCTTTACTAGGCACGGCTAGTGTCGGTGTGTGATGTTATATACCCTCTTCTTTGGCGTAACCCAAAGTCATACAACTTCACCTTCAGGTGATGGACCATGGTTTCTTCACTAGCGTAACACAGTGTCATATAGCTTCACCTTTGGATGACGGACATGTACTGCCTTCGGGCGACTATGATACCCCTAGAGACTACATTATTTATAAGATTTACGGATTTACCTTGGGGCGGCGATAACATTAGTATTAACTATTGAGCATGGTTTTACATTATGCATGTTTTACGAACGTTTTCATGGCATGCTAAAGTTTTTAGAAAACTTACTATGTAGTATATATGTGTTTTCAAAACAGGGAATTAGTATGTTAAGAAAGAAATCAGTTTTCGTATTATTAGTATTATTATAAACTTTGGTCCACTCATCTTTTTATTTTTGCGCCCACTAAGGCGTTAGAATCAAGGCACATAATTCCAGCATCTCCACTCACTTTTTCTGTTTTTGTACCCCCTCAGGAGTTAGAATCGAGGCACACAATTCCGGTGTCAGGACATTTCTACGTAGGGATATTCGAGTCTCCTTTGTGTATGACTCATTCCTCGGTTCGTACCTTTTTATCGTAATTCTTTCACTTTATTCTTGATTAGTTGTATGCTCTGAACACGATTTTGCATTAGTGTATCGCTTTCTAATTACATATTTTATCGGTATGCATGTTTTTAATGGCTTCATCATCCTCAGATGTCAACCAAGACGTATTTATCTAGATATTTGGAGATATCGGGGTTGAGATGTGTCAAGGAAGATTCCAGAGAGAGGAGAACCAAACGGCTCCTCAAGCTTGGTTTAAATAGGAAGCTGCTAGGGTTTCATCGCACGTGGGGACTCACACGGGTAAAGACAAATAAATATTTAGGCCCAGTAACATTTGTGACCATGTCCATATCTTTTAGGCCCAAGTAGCCTAACGTTGCAGTTCACTTTCACTCTGTATCTTCTCCAATCCTCAGTTTCCTTTTCCGTCAAACCCTGCAAAATCCCTTTTACTCCCTCCACCCTTCCCCCCTCCCATAACGACGTCGTATCCCCTTATCCCGCCACAGTGGGACCCATGAATCCCTCCACCCTCACTCCCCACCGCTCCGCTTTCCGCTCGCCCTTCCTCAACCCCATTTCTCTCCCCGCCGCAACCTCCGTACACTCCCGACGACGCCGTTTCATGGTCTCATTTCCCCGGAACTCTGCCGCCTCCTCGGAACAATCAGCAGATGCTTCACCGCCGCCTCCCGATGTCTTCGGCGGCAAGAGAGAGCTCACCGGTATCCAGCCCGTTGTGGAGAAGCTTTCGCCGCCCCTCCGGATAGTGACGTCGGCAATTGTGTTCGCTGGAGCTGTGGCTGCGGGTTATGGGTTGGGTCTCCGGTTGGGGAAGTCCCAAAACGCAGCTTATGGCGGTGCAGCGGTGCTTGGAGCCGCCGGTGGGGCCGCCTTATACGCTATGAACTCTTGTGCTCCCGAGGTCGCCGCGGTTGACTTGCACAATTACGTTGCCGGGTTCGACGACCCGAAAGCTGTTAAGAAGGAGGACATTGAAGGCATTGCGAGAAAGTGAGAATTAAGTAACAAAATTCTCAGCTGGGTCGTGCAAATTACAGTGAATTTGATTGAATTTGCATTTAAAGTTTGTTAACTTTTGCAGATATGGTGTGAGCAAGCAAGACGAGGCGTTTAATGCCGAGCTCTGTGATTTGTACTGTCGTTTTGTCACTTCTGTTCTTCCTCCTGGAGCTCAAGAACTCAAAGGGGACGAAGTCGACACAATCGTCAGCTTCAAGAATTCTCTGGGAATCGATGACCCCGAAGCAGCTTCAATGCATATGGAGGTGGGTTTTTATTTACTTCTCGGTTTGTGAAAGCAAATGAATTTACTCTTTGTTTCACCTTTAAATATGTTGGTGGTTTTTTGGGTTTCAGATTGGAAGGCGAATTTTCAGACAGAGGCTCGAGACTGACCGTGAGGGTGATCTAGAGCAGCGTCGGGTAGGTCTTTGCTGCCAGAAACTTTGAGACTGTTGTTACCCTATTTGAATAGTTGAGGTACAGGGCTTTGACCATTGTTAGTGAGTCTCCAGTGCAGGCGTTTCAGAAGCTGATATATGTTTCGACTCTTGTGTTTGGGGATGCTTCATCTTTCCTCTTACCTTGGAAGCGTGTTTTCAAAGTTACTGATTCCCAGGTATCATAACTAGTAAATTATTTGACCGATGAAATTGTTGTTCTTTGTGCTCTATGCCCGGAGTCGATGTTCTTGCCATCTTTCTAGTTGTTTTATGGTCGTCGAAACTTAATTGGGTCAGACTCATATGATATTGTAATTTGGTATTCATTGTGTTTTTCTCTTGCTGCATGATTCATCATTCCTTTTTCTGACAGGTTGAGCTGGCTATCCGTGATAATGCCCAGCATTTATACACTTCCAAGTTAAAATCCGTTGGCAGAGGTAACCGCATCATTCATTAAGGCTTTTATCATTCACTACCGATTTAAAATCAGAAGATACACTGAGCAATTGAAATTTGTTTTTAAATTTGACCTTTTGTAGAGAATGGTTCATAGGATACAAGGAACAATTTGTTTGATTTTTTGTTATATTTATATTTGATGGTACACTCTTATTACTTTAACAGTCCAATTAAGAAAACATATGAGGAAAAACTTGTTAGTTATCTCAAAGAGACGGAGTGTTAGGCATATGATCTTACTTGCTCTAAGTCTCTTTTTAAGTATCTTTTTTTTTTTATAAAGATTTTCATTAGATTAGTTCAACATTTTTATGCAAGCTTTTAATGCTCTTACACCTGTTATGCGCCAAATCCTGACAAATTTATCTATCTTGTTCTCAGATATTGGAGTAGAGCAGCTTGTTAAGCTTAAAGAAGCACAACTCATGTATCAGCTCTCTGACGAGGTACCTTCTTTGCAATGTATTTGCTAGACCTGCACTATCTTGTCTTTAGTTGTTTCTTAATGTGGATAATTCTGTTTGATGCAGCACGCAGAGGACTTGTTCAAGGAACATGCAAGAAAACTAGTTGAGGCAAATATTTCAGCAGCACTTCGTATACTCAAGTCCAGAACCAGATCAGCGTAAGTTCACTACTTCCATACATAAGTGCAGCTTAGTTCTATGTTATTGGTATAAATACTTAAGTTCATTGCCATCCAAGTTTAGCCCGGGGATTGGTTATTATTTTTTATTTTTGTATGAAAGAGTCTCAGATCAAAATATGAACGTAGAAAGATGTTTTGTTTAATTTCTGTTAAGAACTTTTGGTTCCGATGACATTAATGATTTTCAAACTTAACACTAGTAGATCCTAATAGACTTAGTTTTTCAGTGCTGGAATCACGGAAGTTGTGGAAGAGCTCGATAAAATGCTAGAACTCAATAGTTTGCTCATCTCACTAAAGAACCAGCCAGATGCAGCTCGCTTTGCACCTGGGGTTGGGCCGGTTTCTTTACTTGGTAAGAATCTGTGCTGGTCTCTTGGTTGTTCTTCTCTAAGGCTGAGTTTTGGACACCCCAGCTCTACTTACTTGTGTCTCTGACTTAGGTGGCGACTATGATGCTGATAGAAAGATGGATGACTTGAAGCTCCTCTTCAGAGCATATGTTACGGATTCTTTATCCACAGGTCGCCTGGAAGAGAGTAAGGTAAACAAAGGCTGGCATGCATATTTTTTTTGCTTAAAAACTGCTTTAAAAACTGCTACCATTGCTGCTTCTGCAGTTTCTACTATTCTTATTTATGATTAATTTTTGCCTGTGTAGCTTTCAGCCTTGAATCAGTTAAGGAATATATTTGGTTTGGGCAAACGAGAGGCAGAATCCATTGTGCTTGATGTTACTTCGAAGGTATACCGTAAATGTCTTTCACAATCTGTTACATCGGGGGAGTTAGAAGCCGCAGACAGCAAAGCAGCCTTCCTTCAAAATATCTGTGAGGAGCTGCATTTTGATCCACAAAGAGCCAGCCAGATTCATGAAGGTAATGGAAGTTGCAATGCTTGTCCTTTGCGCAAATTTTTTTAATATATTTATTTTCAACACTCACCGAGGACATTCCTTTTTTATTTCGTGGATCAAACAGTTAATGTGCATTTAGGAATATCTGTTCCCTTGGTTCATAACCAAACACTACCTTGGTGTTATAATTAATATTCTGTTTTGTCCCTCTCAGAATCTGACCTGTGTTTCTTCTTTTAGAAATTTACCGGCAAAAGCTTCAGCAGTGTGTTGCTGATGGAGAGCTGAATGAGGATGATGTTGCTGTATTGTTAAGGCTACGGGTCATGCTTTGTATACCTCAGCAGACAGTTGAGGCTGCCCATTCAGATATCTGTGGCAGTTTGTTTGAAAAGGTAACTACAATTTTTCTTTTAAGCTCCTTTGTTTGGTATCTGAGATATTTGGTGGCATGGACCCGTATAGTGGTTTTCCTTAAGACCCATCATCTGCATGTGCACACGTACCATAATTTTTTTTCTTAGTTTTTGTTGCTTCTTAATTTAGCTTTCCTATTAGAGCCTCCACTATAAACATGCGTAAATATGTTAAGAAAAGTCTGCTATTTTGGAATAGGCTTTATACTGATTCTTGTGGTGGTTTCTGTCCAGGTTGTGAAGGACGCAATTGCATCTGGTGTTGATGGTTATGACGCTGATGTAAAACAAGCCGTGAGAAAGGCAGCTCATGGTCTGCGATTGTCTAGGGAGGCTGCCATGTCTATTGCTGGCAAGGCAGTGAGTATCCATTTAATCGCTTTATTTATTTATATTTTAATGTAGAGTTTGTGAATTCAAATTTAACATGCTCTCTTCTTTGTTTACTTCTATCTATGCAGGTAAGAAAGATTTTTATTAACTATGTAAAACGAGCGCGGTCAGTTGGTAGCCGTACTGAGTCTGCAAAAGAACTTAAAAAAATGATAGCCTTCAACACATTGGTTGTGACTGAATTGGTGGCAGACATAAAAGGGGAATCATCTGATTCCGCCACAGAAGAGCCAATAAAGGAGCCAGAGACAGAAGTCCTGGAGGATGAGGAATGGGAATCTATTCAGACACTTCAAAAGATTAGACCCGACAAGGAGCTTGCTGCAAAGTTGGGGAAGCCCGGCCAGACTGAGATAACTCTTAAAGATGACCTGGAAGAAAGAGAGAGGACTGACCTATACAAAACATACTTGCTGTTTTGTATAACTGGGGAAGTGAAGAGGATTCCCTTTGGTGCTCAGATCACTACAAAGAAGGATGATTCAGAATATGTGCTACTAAATCAGCTTGGGGCGATATTGGGTTTAAGCACTATGGAGATAGTGGAAGTACACAGGAGCCTGGCCGAGCAAGCTTTCAGGCAACAGGCAGAGGTGATTTTAGCTGATGGACAATTGACAAAAGCCAGGGTAGAGCAACTTAATGAATTGCAGAAGCAAGTTGGCTTGCCTCCACAGTACGTGGAAAAGATAATAAAGAATATAACTACTACAAAAATGGCAGCTGCGATTGAAACCGCTATTGGTCAGGGGAGGCTCAATATTAAGCAGATAAGAGAACTTAAAGAATCAAGTGTTAATTTAGACAGCATGATATCTGAGAGCCTGCGAGAAAGTCTGTTCAAAAAGACCGTGGATGAGATATTCTCATCAGGCACTGGAGAGTTTGATGAGGAAGAAGTCTATGAGAAAATCCCAGCAGATCTCAATATTAATGCTGAGAAGGCCAAGAATGTTGTTCAAGAGCTTGCACGGACCAGATTATCAAACTCACTGATTCAAGCTGTGTCACTTCTGAGGCAGAGAAATCGTCAAGGAGTGGTATGGATTTGTTGTATCTTTTATTATTTTAGTCCTGTAACTACTACGTGCTAATTTTGATTAGTGAATCGGTGTAGATAGGCCGTTAAATTTGATTGAATGGCAGAGTTTGATGATTTGTTTGTGCTTTTTGCAGGTTTCCTCTCTTAATGACTTGCTAGCTTGTGACAAAGCTGTGCCTGCCAAGCCACTTTCATGGGAAGTTCCAGAGGAGCTGGCCGATCTCTTTGGCATATACATGAAAAGTGATGCGGCACCAGAGAAATTATCGCGCTTGCAGTATCTCTTGGGCATTAGTGACAGCATGGCCACTGCTCTCCTGGAGATGGGAGATAGATTACAAACCATCGGTGCGGAGGAGGAAAAGTTTGTATTCTGATCGTCGCTGAGGCAGTAGTAGTATTAGAAGGTGCACCGGGGAGTAGGCCTCTGCCTGCTAGGCTGATTTTTGTTCGTCATCCATGTTTCCTTGACAAAGAGAGCTAGTGTGAGAGAATTTATAATGTGATTATTATAGACTAGTTGTCAATGCAATTGTGAAAATTCTGGATAGCCGTAGAATAAGTTTGTTGCATCGTTTAATTTTCGTTATACGACGAGATTTTCGACTTCTGGTTTAGAATGTTTTAAATCAAATGTATCAGGGAAGACCACTTCTGGTTTGGAATTTGATAGTTGCTCCTTCTCTGCTTTGGCTTCAGACAAAATGTTGAACTTCGCTTGTTTCAGTCACTAACATGCACAACAGTTGGTATTACAGTTAAATTTTCAGGTTAATTTATGGTTTAGCTCGTCTACGTGGCGAGTCAAATTTTGGAGAATGTTTTGGTTTGGAGAAATTTTTTGGTGTGACCGTAATGTTCATGGTGTTGCGAACTTTTATTTATTAATATTATTTCTGTTATGTAATTTCTATGCAAGGAAAAGTTGATTTTTTGCGATCAAAAGATCACGGATTCAAGTCGTGGATACAACCTCTTTGCAAAGTAAAGGTAATAAACATTCATCTCTCGATCCTCACAAAACAGAAAGTCTTGTTGGCCTGAGGTCGATCTGTCTTTTTATGTAATTTCAGTGTCCACTCATTAATTGGTAATAACGTGTCGATGTTGGTATCCACGAAATTTCTACCCTCTTTGTTGATGTTTAAAATGGTCAGTTAGTAAGGACAGTACGCCGCTCCTTTGCGTCTGTGTTGGAATCACATCCCCGGATATTGTGGCAGTGGCAGTTAACAATATCCTTCTGTCCAAAAGAAAACCCAAGCTAATGACCGTCGTCAATACTCTCAAGAATTACATAGCCCGTGTTAATAATTAGCAAAACATTCAAAAGTTAATAATTAGCAAAACATTCTTTTGACATTGATGATCCTATCAACTTCGGGGATTAAGGGTAATCATGAGCTAAGAAAAATGGATTATAAAGGAATTTATCATAGGTGCACTAAGTCCATATTATCTCATTCGTAATCTTTCCTTACATGATTTTACTTTAGCTGATCATATGGATTTGTCAAACACAAACCAGCCATATTCAAAGGAAACCGAAAACTTTGAATTTTAATCCTCTAGAGACCACTAAATCCGGTAAAACAAGTCTTCTATGAAGCACGCTTTTGCCACCTTCGGAGGAGAACAGCTTAAGTGCAATTGAGGATATCTTGACACGCCCCAATCCTGATATCTCCAAATATCAGGATAGGCACGTGCTAGCTGACACCTGAGGGTGACGGAGCCATTTTAAAACATGCATACAACTAAAATACGTAGTTAGAAAGAAATTCACCAATGCAGAATCGTATTCAGAGCATATAACTAATCAAGAATAATGCGAAAGAATCATTATGAAATAAATGGGATTACCAAGAAAGTGGGTCCTAAACCAAAAGGGCTCGAAGATACCTATGCGGAAGTGCTCTGACGTCGGGATCGAATGCCTCGATTCTAACTCCTAAGGGGGCGCAAAATCAAAAGAGTGAGTGGACCAAAATTTATAATAATAGTACTAATAATAAGCAAACCATTTCCCTTATGAACATACTAACCCCATGTTTTGAAAACACATATAATACTACATAATAGATTTTTTGAAAACTCTAGTATGCACTGAAAAACATTTGTAAAACATGTACGTGTAAAACAATGCTCAATAATGGTGCTATTGCTACCCGAAGGTAAATTCGTAAATCTCATCAATATTGTACTATCTAGAGGTATCATAGTCGCCCAAAGGCAATACCTGTCCATCACCTAAAGGTGAAACTGTATGACATTGGGTTACGCCAGTGAAGAAACATGATAGGTCCCATCACCTGAAGGTGAAGCTGTGCAACTCTGGGTTACGCTAGAGAAGAAATATATACATAGATATCATCAAATGTGTCATATGACCATAGATGTCTACATACCTATTTTGTGTGGATGTGTTGTATGACAACCCATTAGATAAGCACTAAAAAACATACCTCAAAACTCATATCAAATATGGAGCTGAAAAGCTCAAAGTCTCATCTCGTAAATCCATGACACTGCATAATCATAAATTCGTAAAATAGATCATATTCATATTCCATAGAAATTCATATATGAAAATCTAATAATTCATAAATCATATTCGGAAATCTGTATTATATCATATGCGTAAATCCAATAATTCATAACCTTTCGTAAAACATAATTCGATAAATCATAAATCATGCATAAGACATAAAATCATAAAATCATGCTTTTCGTGAATGCAAGCCTAATATTTTATAAAAACACGCAAGTTAAGAAGGGGTCCACTCTCTTATTCCGCTACCAGGGCGCCGCTCGAACGAGGGAGGATGGTGTCACCTTCCACTGACGCACCTAAACACAAATAGAGACCTTTATAATAAAACTCTACTAATACGATAGAATTTGGGAAAACGGACAACAAATTTAAAATCAAGACGTCGAAATTAGCCTACGAGGGGTCCCGGCTAAAACTCGAAAAAGTCAACTCAAAAATCAAAGTTGACCGGTCAATGGAAGTCAACGGGTCAATGGGTCACAGTCAACGGGTCAGATCCAGTTAGGGTTAATGGGCCAAGGGTTTTGAGCTTGGGTTATTGGGTCAATGGATTTGGGCCTGGAATTCGAATTAGGCTTGAGCCGGGTTATAGCATTAGGCTTGGTTATTAGGCTAATGGGTTTAGGTTTGGGTTTGGGCTAAAGTTATTGGGCTGGGTTGGTTACATGGATCAGGTTTTTGGTGCACGGGTTGTGTCGACTCGGCTTCAGGTCGTGGGTCGGTTGGTCTCCACGAAGAAGAAAGCAGGAGCTTCCCAAGCTCCGAC
Organism: Pyrus x bretschneideri; assembly: GCF_019419815.1. Taxonomy (NCBI): domain Eukaryota; kingdom Viridiplantae; phylum Streptophyta; class Magnoliopsida; order Rosales; family Rosaceae; genus Pyrus; species Pyrus x bretschneideri. The sequence goes on along the minus strand of NW_025999787.1, from coordinate 9,049,261 downwards.
CATCCTCGAAACTCAACTAAACCTAGTCATTTTATATATCAAATTGAAGCCCACAGAACAAGGAGTCAAAATATACCTTTGGTTCCCTTGACCGTGGTTGTAGTTGGCTGAAAAACCACTTGAAAGTTAACAGACGCCAGAAAATTGGAAAATGAAGGACATATATGAACAGGGTTAAAACCCTTGATATTTGACCCAAAATCCACTAAATAACTAGAAATTGTCACCAAAACTTGGGGTAAATCCTCCTTAGTCAAGCTTGCCTTGGTTTTTGAGTTCTAAGTCAACTCGCTAGAGAAAACGGCAATTCCACCAAGGACTAAGGCTAAAGATGGCTGAGTTCGTGGCAGTGGTGGTGTGCTTGGAGAAAGGGAGAGAATGGTGAGAGGAAGGGAATGTTTCCCGAGGAAGACAATGAGAAAAGAGGGAAAAGATAGAAGGAGAGAGTTCAAGAGATTGAGAGAGGAAACCATGTGGCAGAAGAAGAGTGGGGGTGTAGTGTAGGTGTGGGTTCCACGGGTCAGAATAATATTAAATAATTAAATATCCAACCCTAATATCTAGAATAATGAATTGACTATTTTGTCCTTCAACTTCGTAGTTCCGTAAAACGTTCCTCATAACTCCAAATCCGATCCCACACGCTCGTAGTGGCGAGCGCTACAAGGATACTCTGAGAAAACGGATCTTACATTACACGACAATGCAGTCAACAAAAAATGTTTTTGCCTCGAAAGGCGTTTTCGTAAATTCACCCATTAAAATTATAAAAATTGAAATATTTAGGGGTGGGTCGTTACATTACGTGATATACTAACCGGTATATCCGCGTTCAAGGTAAGAATATCTTGTTATGAAAGTTTTGCCCATGCCTACAAGGTGTTGGAAGATTCTAAAGTTTGGGGAAATCGCAAAAACATTTATTCAACCATGGTCATACATATGTAGTAAAAAACATGTTTAGGGTTTAGGTTCGATTGACTAATGTTGTCATATTAACCACTATTGTGTTAGGTTCCTCCCTCTTTGATCACTTGAAAACTATTTAGAAAAGTAGAGTGACCCCAGGCCAATAAGATTCCTTGCGAGAGAGAAAAAGAGGAGGGGGGGGGGGGGGGGGAGTTTCATCTATCCTACGCAGTCCTATCCTTGCTTTGCAAAGAGGTTATTTCCCTGATCCAAGCCCGTGAACAAACGAGTAACCTTTCTGTTGCATTACAATGATTTGTAGGCCATCAGACACTTTTCTTATGAAGTGTAGTTTGGGTAGAAGGGTTAGATACTAATTAAAGAATAATAAAATTGATGAAATTTCTAAATTTTATGTTTGCGCAGTGACTTTCGAACTCTCAATTTCTCCATCTGAACTCAATTCGTTGCTTTTGTCCCTTGTTTTTTCTTTAATTTATTTAGTCTTGAGGCTAGAAAAAGACGAAAGAACGTATGAGACTAAAAGCGAAGTGTAAAAATCACTTTCCTCAATGTTTTTGCTGGTTCAGATAATAATTGAAATCAAGCAAACTTTGGTCATTTGGCTAAAGCTTATGACCCTTGACCTAGAACAAATAGTAAATCGGCAGACGGTTAATAATCCACTAAAGTAATCCTCTATTTATACAACTTTAAGCTCCATTCTACTGGAGAAAGAAAAGAGGAAAAGAAGTATATTGTCCCCTCTCTTTTTTCGGCTATGGCTTTTATCTCACACTCTATCAGATTCTGCTTCTTTGTGCTTTTATTCCTGTTTAGAATATCGTCTGCTCAATTGTCCTCCAATCACTACGAGACAACGTGCCCTCTAGCCCTTTTCATTGTTCGGAATGCAGTTATTAATGCAGTGGTGAAGGAGCATCGCATGGGGGCATCCTTGCTCCGACTCCATTTCCACGATTGCTTTGTCAATGTACGCCCCATTATACCCTCCATCCTCTCTCACATTCGTGCACGCACACATCCATAAAATAGTACTTGTTGTAGAATTAAAGAAAATAGGAACCTTGCATCCATGTGTGTGCTTTACAGGAATAATTTTCTTGTGTAATCATGACCATTATTAGTATTAACAAATTTTTTGTGTGATTTCAAACAGGGATGTGACGCATCTGTTCTATTAGATGACACTGCAAATTTTACTGGGGAAAAGACGGCGTTACCAAATACAAACTCATTGAGGGGATTCGAAGTGATTGATACTATAAAATCTGAGCTAGAAAGTGCCTGCCCCGGGGTTGTTTCCTGCGCAGATATCCTTGCCGTTGCAGCTCGCGATTCAGTTCTTTTGGTAAGTAACATTTAATGCATAAGTTAGAGTATAATTTATAAAAATTGATTTTAATGTACGTATGGTTATGCAGTTGGGAGGGCCTTCATGGACGGTTCAATTGGGCAGAAGAGACTCCACCACAGCAAGTTTAAGTGCTGCAAATACTGAACTCCCATCTCCAAGTCTAAATCTTAATGACCTTATATCTTTTTTTTCAACTAAAGGATTTACTACCAAAGAATTGGTAGCTCTGTCGGGTAAGTACATACATAACGAAAAAAGCAAAAAAATATTTGGGAAGTTCTTGAATTTAAGTTACTTGACTTCCAAGCAATTATATTTCCTTACATATTTGCATATTCTATTAATCTCTATTGAAAATCATCAAAATTTTGTGACTAGGATCTCACACAATGGGCCAAGCAAGGTGTCTACTGTTTCGAGAACGGATACATAATGAGACTAACATCGATTCATCATTTGCTGCATCTTTGAAATTGAACTGTACTGCGAGCTCCGGGACTGATGACAACCTTTCTTCACTAGATGTTACAAGCCCTGTCATCTTCGACAACGCTTATTTCAAGAACCTGGTGAATAGCAAGGGTCTATTGCATTCTGATCAGCAGCTTTTCAGTGGTGGCTCAACAGATTCTCTGGTTACAACTTATAGCACCACTGCCGTAACTTTTTATACAGATTTTGCAAGTGCCATGGTGAAAATGGGGAGCCTTAGCCCGCTTACTGGAACGACTGGTCAAGTTCGTACCAACTGCCGCAAAATAAACTGATCCGAGCCATTTAAAATGATCTAGTACCGTAAAACCAAGTAATTTCAGATTCTCTGTTCTAATAACAAAATGACCAAAAAAATGAGGCCGGCCAATTTAATTAAAATATCAAAGTCAAATCCTTTTTATATAATACATAGTTGAATAATTTATCGTGTGCAATGGTGGTCAGTACTATTGTCTAGTAATATTCCTCTTCACGACTCCTGTAAATGATGAGTTCGATATTAATTATAAAAGATGGTCAATGGCTTAATCAACTCCATTATTTAGTATAAACATATATCGTTGTATTAATATATATATATATATATATGTATGTATGTATGTGTGTGTGTGTGTGTGTGTGTGTGTGTGTTGTGTGATCAATTGTTGAAAATAATATATAATATGTATTTAATGGAAAATAATATATAATATGTATTTAATGGTTCAACATCAATAATTTGTAATTTTTTTTGTTCAATCCATAATAAGTCATTAGTTGTTGAACATGAATAATATGTAATTTTTTTTTGTCGAATCAATAATATGTAATTAGTTGTTGAATAAGATCAGTCCATAAGGTTAGAATAATTACTTGGAAAATTTCAAACTCTGAAGAACGATCATGTCATAGTCTCTAGACAAATCTGAAATATAGTCATTATTATACTCATAGTGATGTAGCCTAGAAATTGAGATATTGTACGTGCAATAAGATTAAAAAAGCAAAGGCGATCAATTAAGAAAAATGATCTATATTATGTGATAATGGTTGAACATCAACAGTTATTTGGAAAATTTTAAACTCTGGAGAACAATCATTTCTTAGTTTTTATAAAATTAAAAGAAATGACAATTAATTAAGAAAAGTAATTGAAGAATTGGCAATTTACAAATATTCTGGACATTTCAGGTTGTTGAAATTAACGTAACTTTAGTAATTGGTATGTGTTTAAACCTAAAATATATGAATTCGAAGAGAACAATAAGATATGCAAGACTCGTTGCTTTTAAACGAGCCTAGTGGAAATTCGTTTAAATTCTATTGTTTACTAGAGCTAAATGAAATTTTAATATTCTAAGGCACTATATAAGCAACCTTTAGGATGCAACAGTTTCTAATCTTTGATACCATTAATAAAATGTTAAGAGAATCCTCTCTTTTTTGTGGGCTCTAAATGTTTTAGGAGTTGAGAATAATCGATCTTATAAATATTGTTTATCGCTGGGTCATGAAGGTACTCTATAGTCTTACAAATTATCTTCCGTTTCTTTTATGGGTTTATTTTTGTGCAAACCTGGAACCACATAACTTCTTTTGACATTAACATCTATTTGAAGAAATTTGACGTTTCATAACTCAACTTATTTATAATTACATGTAAGATTTCTCTTCTCATCAATGTGCGATTCTATTGAAGTATCTATTATTATTGGTGGTAGGGTTTGTCTAGTTGTCATTGTTTAGTTGGTGATGGATAACAACTCATTGTCATCTTACTTTCGGCTAGGGTTAGCTGCTTGTTTGTTTACTTTAGGCTTATTTAAGAGCAATATTCCCTCATCATGAAAAGCTAGGTATTAGTTTAAGTTAGAGATAGTGGAGGTCAGGTCTTCACTCATGCTTGCTGAGCTGCCATCCTTGTCCGCACCATTCCTCCACTTTCTTTCTTGTATTCCTCTCCTATTTATGGTTGATCTTGTAAACTATTTTATACATGATATATACATAAAATTTTCCATATGGTATCAGAGCAGTGATTCCTCTTGGACCTGCTTCTGTGTTCTTCCCAAAAACCCACCAAATCCAAACCAGTTGAGCCATTATGGCCATACCAGCAGAAAAAACTTCAAAAAACGAAACCATGGATACCAATCCAATTCAACGTTTGAGCTCTGTGCTTCTAAACGAATTCAACTACCTGCCCTGGTCACGAGCTATTTCTCTCGCTCTTGGAGGACGTGGAAAGCTCCCATTCTTTCAAAAGGATGACATCATCCCCGAAACAACTGCACCGGATTATGCAGCATGGGTATCCCAAGATCAACTTCTCATGTCTTGGCTGTTAAACTCTATGGAACCAAAGATGGCTGAGATTTTCAGCTACTTAGTATCATCTCACCAACTTTGGAATTCCGTACGAGACATGTATGGAGATCTAAACAATGCTGCGCGAGTCTTTCAGCTGAAGAAAGATCTTACGGAATTACAACAGGGAAATCTCTCTTTTGTTCAACATCTTGGCAACTTGAAGGCCAAATGGAATGAATTGGATCTCTACAGACCTCATACCACGGACACAACCATTCTTCTAAAGCGTGCTGAAGAAAACAAAGTGTTCCAGTTGCTTGCCAGCATTGGACCAGATTATGAAGACCTTAGAAGCCATCTCTTAATGACACCTGAACTTCCCACTTTACAGATGGTCTGCAACGTTATTCAACGTGAAGAAGTAAGAAAGAAGATCATGAACGCAGACATGGTCGTTGGAGAATCAAATTTTAGGCCATCATAAGCAAGAGCCTTCACCTTCTCCAGACCATACAAGAGAAAACGACCAGACTTAAAGTGTTCTCACTGTGTGAAGATAGGTCGTACAGGTATTGGACACATAAAAGAGAAGTGCTGGATTCTTTATCCAGAACTTAAACCTAAGTTCAATGACAATGGAAGAGCACCAAGAAACCAAATGAAGCCTGCCTACACTCCTAGAGGAAATCTTGTTTGCGACAATGTCTCCAATAATGTGATAAACTCTTCCTCTAGTCCCATTGCTCTCATAAATGAATTCGCTAACTTCTTGCAACAGAAACAAGGAGCAACAAATCATGAAACTCCTTCAGCCATGCTCAGCAAGTTTGCTGGCTTCCTCGAACAATCAAACTCAGTGTCACAAAATGACATGCCAGGTATTATTGCAACTATCTCCACTGCTTTGGATCTTAGTAGTAGTTGTGATTTTTGGATAGTTGACTCAGGAGCTTCAGATCACATGACTAACGATGCATCTTTACTAAATGATTTTCAAAACTTTTCCACTCCTTCTTTTGTCTCCGTAGCTAATGGCACCAAAGTTCGTATAGTAGGTAGAGGGAAACTCAAAATCTTCTCGAGTCAAAAAGAATCCCTTGTCATGCATGTCTCTTCTTTTCCTTTCAAACTATTGTCAGTAGGAAAAATAACACATTTGCTAAATTGTCTTGCAATTTTTTCAACTCACTATGTGATTTTCCAGGACCAAGTTTCGAAGGAAACGATTGGTAAAGGATTCTTCCTCAATGGACTGTACTATGTCAAATTCTCTTCAAGTTTCCCAAAAAGTTTCTACGTAAACTCAAGCACTGTAAACAAGGAGCAGCTGTGGCACATGAGATTAGCTCACCCTTCTTCACATGTTATGTCTTTTCTTTTTCCTAGTTTCTGTAAAGTGATTCCAGATTGTGAAGTTTGTCAAAAATCTAAGTTCACCAGGTTACCCTTTCCCCACTCTCTCTCTAGAGCTACCAAAGCCTTTGAAATAGTCCATTCTGACATTTGGGGACCTGCCACCTTAGAGTCCTTTGATGGTTACAGATTTTACATATCGTTCATTGATGATTTCTCTAGAACTACTTTTGTGTATTTACTTAAATTCAAGCATGAAGCTTTCCAGTGTTTCAAAAATTTTCATAAATTAATTCAAAATCATTTTAACTCTAAAATTGGCATCTTAAGGTCTGATAATGGGTTTGAGTACACTTCCAAAATCATGACAACTTACTTAAGTGAGCATGGAATTTTGCAACAAACAAGTTGTGTAGGAACGCCACAACAAAATGGCATTTCAGAAAGAAAGAACCGAGATTTGCTTGAAAAAACACGATCACTAATGTTACAAGCAAAAGTTCCAAAGAAGTTATGGTCTCAAGCTATACAAACCGCTGCATACATCATCAATCGCCTTCCTAGTAGAATCTTGAAGTTCAAATCTCCTTACCAAATTCTCAAGGGGAGAGAAATTGACATAAGTCATCTCTGTGTGTTTGGATGTGTATGCTATGTGCACATTCAAACTATTCACCGAGATAAACTTGATCCAAGGGCTATCAAATGTGCATTCGTAGGTTACTCAACTTCCCAAAAGGGATACAAATGCTACGACTCTAAGACCAGAAAGGTATGTGTATCCAGGGATGTGCGTTTTGATGAAACTCAATCCTTCTTTCAAATGCATGATGATGAACCTCAGGGGGAGCTCTCATATGAAGTGTTTCCTACCCCTCTCTTCCTTGATGATACAAGGCTGTCAACACCGCAAAATGAAGCTGTTGAGATAGAGCCAGCTCCTGAAAGTATGGAAGCAGATAATGAAGAATTCATTCTCGAAAGGAGAGAGCCTCAACTTGAACAACCTCCTCCTCCACGAAGGAATCCTTCTCGAAACAGACAACCTCCAGCCAGGCTTGATGATTTTGAAATCTACACGCCTAGACATCCTATTGGACAAATGGTTTTTCATAGCAAGAGCTCTCCATCTCATGCTGTCTTTGTGACTAAGTTATCCCAAAATTCTGAGCCTCGATCCTTCGAAGAGGCACACCAATCTCCTGTATGGAGGCAAGCCATGCTTGAAGAACTGAAGGCACTTGATGAAAATCAAACTTGGAGCATTGTTTCTCTGCCAAAAGGTCAACGTGTGGTTGGGGCAAGATGGATTTATAAGACCAAATTTCACTCAGATGGAAACATAGAGCGGCACAAGGCAAGGTTAGTTGCAAGAGGCTTCACACAAACCTTCGGAGTAGATTACAAAGAAACCTTTGCCCCTGTGGCAAAGATGAACACAGTTAGAGTGCTTCTTTCGGTGGCTATCAATTCAAACTGGTCTCTACATCAAATGGATGTAAAAAATGCCTTCCTACATGGAGAGTTAGAAGAAGAGGTATACATGCGACTACCACCTGGTCATGAACAAGAGAAGGAACAAGGAATAGCCTGCAAGCTTCACAAGGCTATTTACGGTCTCAAGCAATCTCCAAGGGCTTGGTACTCAAAACTTAGTTCTGTCCTTATGTCATCCGGCTTTAAACGAAGCAATGCAGATTCTTCAATGTTCACTAGGATTGGTACGCATGGAAGATTGGTGGTACTTGTTTATGTTGATGATCTTATTGTCACGAGAGATAATCCAGAAGAAATAACTGCCCTCAAAGCCACATTACATTCAACCTTCAAAATCAAAGATCTTGGCAGACTTCGATACTTTCTTGGAATCGAAATGGATCAATCTCCAACTGGTTTGTTTCTAAATCAACAAAAGTACGTTCTAGATCTTTTAGAAGAAGCAAATATGATGCATTGCAAGCCTGCCAAAACACCACTACCAACAAATTTCAAGGATGAAACCTCAGGCATCCAACTTGAAAATGCATCGGAGTATCAAAGGTTGGTAGGAAAACTTATCTATTTGACTATAACCCGACCTGACATTGCTTATGCTGTTAGCTTTGTCAGCCAGTTCATGCATTCTCCCTCATCTCATCATTTGCAACTAGTTAAAAGGATCCTTCGATACTTGAAAAGCTCAATATCTACTGGGATTTTCATGCAAAACAACGGACACTTCACCATTGAAGGATACACAGACTCTGATTGGGCAGGCAATGTCCTTGATCGCAAATCCACAACTGGTTACTGCACTCTTGTTGGTGGTAACCTCGTTACGTGGAAGAGCAAAAAGCAATCTGTTGTAGCTCGGTCAAGCGCAGAAGCTGAGTACCGTGCAATGGCATCGACTGCATGCGAACTAATTTGGCTAAAGAGGTTGCTACGTGATCTTGAAATCATCTCCTCCAAACCAATTCTTCTTCACTGTGACAATCAAGCAGCAATGCATATTACTGCCAACCCCGTCTTCCATGAACGCACAAAGCACATCGAGGTTGACTGTCATTTCGTTCGCAACCAAGTTCAGTCCAAGCTATTACAAACTGTATTTGTTCGTTCCAGTGATCAACTTGCCGATGTGTTCACCAAGCTTCTGCCTTCTGCACAACTTGATCGTCTTCTCTTCAAGCTTGGATCCAGAAGAACTCTCGATCCAGCTTGAGGGGGAGTATTGAAGTATCTATTATTATTGGTGGTAGGGTTTGTCTAGTTGTCATTGTTTAGTTGGTGATGGATAACAACTCATTGTCATCTTACTTTCGGCTAGGGTTAGCTGCTTGTTTGTTTACTTTAGGCTTATTTAAGAGCAATATTCCCTCATCATGAAAAGCTAGGTATTAGTTTAAGTTAGAGATAGTGGAGGTCAGGTCTTCACTCATGCTTGCTGAGCTGCCATCCCTGTCCGCACCATTCCTCCACTTTCTTTCTTGTATTCCTCTCCTATTTATGGTTGATCTTGTAAACTATTTTATACATGATATATACATAAAATTGTCCATAGATTCATTATCAATACTATTTTGGTCGGTCTTTATTTGTTCAAATGTAGGCATACAAACATAAGTTCTTTATTAGAGAATAGACAGAAAATACAACTTTGATATTGGTAGATACCATGTACACTGAAAAATATTTATGTAATAATAATAACTAATACCAGGCACATTTAATAAAAGAGTTCAGCAATTATTCAAACTAAACTTCTAATGCAGTGGACATTTGAACTGTCCAATGAGCTTCACTCTGTTGCTTTTAGCATGCACCTATTAAGTCCTAGTTGATTTTCCTGCAATTGAGTCTTATCTCACCATCAGAACCAGTGAGAGGCTTAATGTTACCCATCTTGATCATGGAAGCCCCGAAATCTGTTTTGAAATCCTGGGGTTTGTTAGCGTAATGCTGCACCAGATTATCACTGTCACTACCATCACCTTTAAAGAGCTCCTGATCAGAATGGAAGAGACCCTTTTTCTGCAGTAAGGCCTTGAAGTACACGGTATCAAAGTTTGCTGCAGTCGAATCGAGCGGTGCTAAGTTGTTGTCACCACCATTTGAAGGACAACCCTTTTGCAACGAGGCTGCAAAGTCGGGGTCTATGTTGGTCTCATTGTAAATTCTGGTCCTGAAGGTGGTGCACCTAGCCTGGCCAATGGTGTGGCCCCCTGAGAGGAGAATCAGATCTTTCAGGTCTAGTCCTTGAGATTGAAAATTGGAGAGAAGCTGAGAGAAGTTGAAAAAAGGAGGCGGAAGATCTCTGTTTGCATCATTCAAGACTGCAGTTTTTGCATCTCTTCTACCCAATTGTACTTCATAGGAATAGGAAGGACCTCCCAACTAAAAACAAGGACAAGACTTTGCATTAATTTGTCGAGTTCTAATTAAGATAATTTGGTATATGTTATGTTAGTAGACTATGAATCTGGGCCAGATGGTTACGATGATAAGTTAATTATTAATTAAACGTATAGTCCAAACTCCAGATTATTCTAACAACATAACTTGCCAAAATTAACTGGTGAGAAAGCATTACTGAATGAAACCTTACTCATTAAGGCTGAAGACTATAACACTTACAATCTCAACGGAGTCACGAGCTGCCACGGCTAAGATGTCTGCACATGAGACCACATTTCCCTTGCAATCTTTGTTGAGAGTCGCCTTAATGTCATTGACCACGTCAAAACCTCTAATTGAGTTCAGATTTGGGTTCGCAGTCTTCTCACCGGTGAAGTTAGCTGTGTCATCCAGCAAAACTGATCCATCACACCCCTGCCATTGCATCAACCTCCAAGATGAAAATTTACATGCTATAATAAACGGGGCACTAAATGCTTAAACTATTAGAGAATGAGCAACGGCATGTATCAAGCTAAAATCAATAACGAGAAAGAGAAAAAAGAGATCAATGAGATATAACAACTTGAAACCTACATTGACAAAGCAGTCATGGAAGTGCAAACGTAGGAGCGATGCTCCCATGCGTTTTTCACGATTAATCGCGTGCTTGACAACTGATCTGATAATATGCAGCGCCTGAGGGCAGGATTGCTTATAGAAATCAGAAGTGAGTTGTGCAGTGCATGAAGTAGGGATCATCACAATAGCAGCTGCAAGAAAAATAGTAGTGACAAAAACCAAGACAGATGGATGACAACTAGCTGAAGCCATTGTATATATTTTAGTTTAGATAACTTCAGAAATTGCATGCAACAAGTTGAAGAGGTAAAGTGTTCTTATATAGAGGTGGTGGAATGTTGTTAGCTTCATATGCTACCATCATTATTCTCATATTATATTAGTGCATCTGATCTCATTGGCAGCTAATTCAGAACTAAATGTTAATCTTTCATTTCATGCATATACTAATTAATCAAGAGAGTGCTAGGTTAATTAGTTCAATAACTTAGCAATAAAACATTAATGATTTTGCACCATGTACACGCTATTGATCGTGGACTCGCTCTAACCTCCAATGGTCCAATATACAGAATAAAATAATTGGGGTTGTAAACTTCGTACATTTGGTTAAATTTGTTTGTTTACCGCGATTTCTAAAGGATAATCCTTGTGTTTCCCTCGTAGGGGAACCCTACTTGTTTGTCCACTTATGATTAACGTATTTTCATCTTATAAATATATTATAATTGAAACTTTTTATTATTATCTAAAGATCATCTCTGCAAAAGATCATTCAGTCTGAAGATCCTTAAACCATTTATATGTATCAAACAAATATACGGTGTATCGTGAGAATGCTACTTTACATTAAAACCGTCGATTTGGTTGACATGCATAGATGACTAAAGAAGTCTAATATAATCCTGAAATGCGGTAGCCCAACACTTCCCTCCTCTGCCATCGCACCTACTGCTGCCTGCCATCAAACTTCTGTACTAGTCACACATATAGAAAATTGAGGTTCTACTGTAGAACTAGTTGCTAATATGGGAAGTAATTCAACCTTTTATAAGCTCTTGCAAAGTTTCTATTTTCACCGATGTAAGACTCTTTTATCTTCACATGCTCACACTCACTTGTGGAAAATGGAAAAATTTCAAGCCTAACACACGTGGGAGATACCATGAAGAAAATTGAGACTTTACCATAAAACTAATTGGTAATATGAGGAGTAGCCCAACCTCTTTAAAGCCTTGCAAGATTTATCCCTTCAACACATGCATGCACTTTTTGTTTTTAATCTTCGATTCAATGTATTCTATAGATTTTGAGCTTGTGAAGTATGTTAGTTTATTCGTTGGTTAAGCCACTACATTTCCAATATGATCGAATTGATCTGTAAGCCTGTAACACAATCACAGCACTTGGTCTGAGTCTTCCAACATACAATTGAATAAGATTATATAAGATATTCGTTACAAAATCCACAAAACTTTGATATTTTTCTTGATTAATCCAATGTTATTGTTTTTTTTCTTATGAAATTATACATATAATAGCATGCGGCTGATAAGCTAAAACATAGGGAAGTGTCCACACAAATGTAATCCAACAACTCTAGTAGTTATTATGCAATTTATGCTCCTAGCCTCCTAATTAAAAGTTAATTAACCTCTAAAAGCTCATAAAAATGAGATAGAAAGAAGTTCTAGACTAATGTCTAAAGGATTGTATTTTACAACCAGAGTCCAGACCTTTATCTTTTGAATTTATTCATAGGCATAAAAAAAATTATAAGTAATTTAGGGTTCGTTGGTACTCAAAAACTGTTTTATGCTTGGTTTGGTATTGTTGTACTTTGAAAAAAAAAAAAAAAAAACTGTTTCTGCTGTGTTATGAGAATAATCTCATTTTTTCTGCTTCACGTTTTCAGCTTTTTTTCACCCAAAAGTGAGAAAATAAACTGTTTTTAAGTGTTTACCAAACACCTTTTTGAGCTCAGCTTTTTTTAATACCCATTTTTTATAAAAGCACCTCAGTACCAAACCAATACTTAGAGTCACAAATCTTGAATTCTGGTTTTGTAGACCATTTCTAAAAACTGGACTTAAGAGTTAAGAAAAACTCAAAAACCATGCCTAAGTCCTGAAAACACAAAAGTACGTGTAAAATTTTTTTTTTTTTTTTCTTTCTGTCTCGATCTCTTCTTTGCAACTCGAGTTAGTCACGTTGAGTCCAGCAGTAGAAGAAGAGTAAAGAACCACTGATCGCCGACTGTGAGATTTCCGTCGACTAAGAAATATCACCTGCCAGTGGTGGCCGGCGCTAGCACCACCGCTTCACAGCCAGCGACCCATCGGGCCATCCTTCACTGGGCTCTCTTCCTCCCTCCTTCTCTATTAATGTCGCCGTCATCGGCTACCAAAACAATACAATTTTATTCAAAGTTTATTTGGTGCTAGTGATGCACAAATCACTAAAATCATGTGTGTTGGCTGTTAAGCTTGGTTCTATCTAAATTCCATTTTTCTCTAAAAAATTGTTTTTAAAAATTTAACGGAAAATTGTATTCCAATCTTTGTCTAAGATTACCTTCTGAATAAAACCTTATCTAAGATTAAAAACTAATTCTAATCCTTGGCATTTAATTGTAATTTTTAATATTAAATAGGTTGTAATAATTATTGATTTTTTTGTTTGTAGGTTATATATTGATTCCCATAAATAATAAAAATGTTATTTATCATTGATAGTTATTATTAAGTTCCCATAATAAGAAAAGTCATATATTATCATATATTTTTCATTGTGTGTGAATGGAGTAATATATATGTATATGCATATTACGTACATATGTATGTTTAGATAAAATAGTTACATACCAATACATTTGTATTGATATATTTGTACCAATACATTCATACTGAAAGTTATGTACCGATATATTCTTACCGATACTTCTATACCTATAAGTAATATGAGGTACCTAAAGTTATGTACCGATACTTTTGTACCTATGAATAAAATAAGGTACCGAATGTTATGTATAAATTGATTTTGTTTTGTTGTTGAATTTTTTTAATAATGAGAATTTGAATTTTGAATAAATTTTTATTTATTAATATGATTAGAACACAAAATAAAAAAAAACATAATTATAGATGGAAAAAGAATTTCGAATGGTAAGAAAAATTACAATTAAATGCCAAGGATTAGAATTACCAAACAAGTTCTTGAATTCTAAAATATAAATTCAAAACCCTTGTTTTTAAGAAAAATTAATTATTTTTAGTCGAATCCTTAAGTTAAAAACGAAACCAGCTCTTATTGTTTTAGTTGTGCTGCTTTGCTCTGCTCTAGTTTTTTCTTTTCGAAGTTATTACATTTATAGTTGGCAAGTCTTTAATGTTCTGTAGATGTCTTTGATGTACAATAGAGTTATCCTAATATTCATTCGTTTGAATAAATGATTGAAAAGTTGGCTAATGAAAATGACTTAATTAATTTGCAGCAATTAAGCAAAAACTTAGCTTAAGAATGAGGATCCCCTTGGATCAAAGCCTTTGTTTTGTAGGAGGTATAGCGTATGAAGCCTCCAGTATATATTTATCATTCATTACTTATTCGTTGGTTTGCATGGCAAGCGTAATGTATGACATTATTGTGTACCCAAAAGAGGTACTATTACATTTAACGGTAAAATATTATCTTTGACATTATTTTGCAAGACTTGGTCTGCCTCTTGTCTTCCATGCTCTTCGTCCCCCTCTTGGCAAGACTTGGCAGTTGGCATGCCTCTTGTCAAAATATATATTCTTTATTGAGGGGACCTGCTAGTTTTTTTATGTGATATTATGTATTTTTTAGAGATTTTATACACAAACGATGATGCGACAGATTTTCTCGTATTATTGTTTAACATATGGCAAGTTCCCTTCAAAGTTTACTAAAGCCTAACTGTAATTTTAATCCAATAATATATTCCAGAAGTGGACTAATCAGCTACATTAATTGTAAGGCAGCTGCTAAGATTACCACACCCTATCATCTATTTAATTGTTAAACAACCAATTTTATAACATTGTGACTTGGTAAACCCCTGGTTATTCAGATAATCACTAACCCCTAATTAAGCTAATTTTTTTTTGATAAATAAATGGTTAATTGTGCAGAAACCAAACTTGTTCCTCCAACGAACAATCTGCAGAAAAATTAGGGTTATGACCATGTCCAAGTTGCAGAACTAATTCAAGAACAAATGAATGGAACTTGATGATCAACCATACTCTAAATATTAAGTTTTTAATGAAATCAAGGTTAACATCACCGTCTTGATCGACCAAGTCATACCGATCAGTAAATCGTTAAATAGAGAATTAGCACTATATTACTATCCTAATCCCCTTTGATTAAATCCTTATTTTCAGAATTAGCTGGTGTAGGGAGCTTCTGCCATTGGTTGGTCTTATTAGCATAAAAACTAATTCACATTTGACATTTCCTTAGGTTTAAGTTACAAGATGTTGACATTCAAATCTCAATCAGAAGCAGCTAAAAGTCAATCCATCCAGAGTCCAATGCCCATACCTGATAGAGTTTCTGATACAATTTTATAGGATTTTTTACATTTGACATTTTCCCTCCTTCTCTTCATGCGACCTCTTCAAAACCAATTCACATTTGATCTCTAGTTCAATTTTGGAAAAGACCATTCCAATGCCAACTTTATAAAATTAAAAAAGAATATATATATATATATATATATATATATATATATTATTAGTATTAAGGGGAGATATGGCATTTGTGCCGTGTTTTTCTTATTATGTCATTTTCATGGCATACCCAATACATTAACGAGTCATGTCATGTAACACTATTCGATCATATTATTTTTTATTGAAGAATTAATATTTTTTTAAACCCAAATTATTTTTATTAAAGAATTTACCTAAACTACCTTCTTAAACCCAATACAAAATGTAAACTTATCCTTACACCCATTTATAAAATAAAATCTCTAATTGAATAGTGTTTTATTTTTCAAAGAGGAACAAAAAAACATTACGCATCCTTTGCCCTCCCCCCTCCCTCTCTAGCATTTCCTATGGCTATTGTTTTTTCTGCTACAAAACCAAGATATTTGTTCTCTTGACCAAACCAAGACACATGCTCTCTTTCTCAACCAAACCAATTACTTGGGTTGCTATCAACACCACCACAATAAATAACCCCCATCACCTTCTTTTATCAAACCAACTTTCCTCTTTGCAAATTTTTGTTCTTTCGAAAAAGAACAACTCCGCTGTTAAAGTAAGTTGTCATTGTTTGTCTGGTCAATTATTTTCATAAAAAATTTGAAGCACTCCTAGTTATGGAACTAATTATCTTGGATTAAGCAATTCATCTTTTCCTTACCTTTTGATCAATTTGTTGGATTATAATCAACAATTTAATTGATCGTTTAAATGGCCAAAGAAGTTAATTGTAAATTCTGATGAGAAGCTGCAACCATTAGAAGCTGAAAAAACAAGTGCTTATAGATGCAAGTTTAAGAAGAGCCATAAGACCAACCAAACCAGCACGACAACAAATTGACAAACAAGCATGGCAACAAATCGAGTCGTACCATAATTAGAGAAATCAAAACTTCAAAATCACTATCCATCGATAAAAGAAATTTATTTTTCTCTATAAGAGCAATTAGGATTTTAATTAGAATGAACGTAAGATAAACAATGAGTGATATACGGTTCAATTATAGTGGGTGGGTTTATTGATAAGTTTTAATTTTATTTTTAACTCATCTTGTACTTGATGGTAATTATGCAATATGGTAAAAATGACAATTAACATTTAAAATTTAAGTTGGGTGTAGAAAAATGTTACATAGGTTTAAAAATAAATTTGCCCTATACATTTTGATCAGTTAATGACCGATTATCGCTGATTTTTAATTCAAGATCATTGCTCTAATTTGGTCAAAGTTGAAAATCATTACTAAATTTTTTTTTTTCTTTCATTCATTGAATTTGAATACAAAATTGAGGAACTATTTTTACAATTTTCTTTTGTTTTCTATGGTTCATAAAATTTGAACTCAGAATATCTTTTCCATCTAAAAGACTAATTGTCGCGTTGTTCATATGTATATACTCGAATATGCAAGCAACCTTTGCACATCTCAATATTTTATTCTCAAAAAACTAAGATTGGAACCAAATGCACAAAATGAACGCCTTCCTCAAACCAAATTTGCGTATGGGACAAATACAAAGAAAAAATAGAGTTTTAACAAAACACTTCTGATACTGTTTATTTTTAACGAAAAATTATATTTTTTGCATTTCTTTGGTATTATTCACTACATATTTATTTATTATTTTTCATTAAAACTTTTTTTTTTGAAATTTTCGTTAGTTTTTATAAGAAAAAAAATTTATCATCCCACAATTCAGAGGTTTACAAATTACAGAGAAGAAAGTAATCAAATATTATATGGAAATTGGTGAAACAAATAATCTGTTGCTGAGCTAGATCATGATCATGCTTGGTGAATATTGTGGATGGCTGCAGTGATGCTTTTACAATCAAATTCCATAATCTTCATCCAGTTCTCAAAATCTCCAATTTCCTACCTCACCAAAAACCAAAAATTTAAAATTTAAAATAACCCATGTTTAAATATTCAACATTTATTAATTAATTTACTGGATTGACAAAAAAAAAAAAAAATTTACTGGAAAATTGAGGAACAAAAATAAAAATTGAACCTTGATGGCAGTGTTCATAGAGTGAGTGACAGAAAGCCACTGATCGGTCTGTTTGCTGAATCGTGCAATGGTGGCAGCCAAAGCCCTAATTTCATACTCGATTCGCTTCTCGTTTACGAACGCCTCTTGCACCCCGCCGTTCACCGCCTCCACCATCAGGTCCGCCGCACGCACTGCCTTCTTGATCGCGTCCTTCTTCGCCTTCTCTGCCAAAATCAATCACGACTAATCACTCAAGTAATCCGCAAATAATTCAATTTCAATAATCCAGCGTCTTTTCTTCAAACCCTAAATTCGGATTCGAAATTGGATTTGGGGGAACTGAGTGAACTCACCGGTGGCGTCGCGGAGTCTAAGGGAGGCGTGGTGGTGATCCTGGACGAGCTGGAGCAGAGCTTCTTCTACACCTCCCCGCTCTGGCTCCGACGAGAACGAGAAGGTTGACGGCGATGCGACGGCGCCATGGGCCAGTGGAAGAGACGTTTCTGAGTACATGCTGTGGTCGTTTGAAATGAACAAATAAAACGGTAACTCGTATGAATTAAGACAACCCAATCTTTTGTGTTGGCCCTAAATTTTCATGGGCTCACCTCTGTATGGAAGCCCATTTGTTTGGGTTGGGTTCTGCGCAATAGGCACTAATATTGTTAGGAGCCACTGATATCATTAAAGTTCAGTTACCTCTCCGCTTATAAGTGAAAAGATTCAAATTAACTCTCATGAGTGACATTTTTGATACATAATTATGATTATTTATGACCTAAATTACCCCTCTCCAATATCGTTGTATCAAAAAATAAAATTGCAAGATTGTCACAATTTTATAAAGTCCAACTTTTTAATTGGTTCCCACTTTTAGTCATTTTTATTTTCAATCAATCCCCAAAGTGTACATATCCCGCTTATTTTCTCTACGATTTAACTTCTACGACGTGCATAACATGTTGAATATTTCTAATACTAATAAATAAAACACGTATTATATTTTGTGGCACATAAATTGGCCAAGTTGGTCTTAGTTTCTGATTTTAATTTTTGTTAGTTTTGAAAAGCTTCCAAATTTAATCTTGAATGCTCTCTTCGAAGATTGTGTGCTTTCTTAATGTATTCGAATAATATTAACTTTCAACGCATGAATGCATAACATGTTGCTATAAGAATAATTTGACCTCATATAGAATCCGGTGAAGAAGCTTTAAAGCCATAATCTTCAAAGATTACCTTCTCCTCTTTGTAAGATACTCAATGCTCAACTAACAATAGGTTTCAACTTAATAATGTGCACATTTTAGTTTGGGTGGTGCTATCCACATACCTATTTTTACTTTCCACACACTATCTCAATTTCAGTCGTTCAATCGAATGAATTGAATATCAAAGGATAAAAATTAACAATGAGTGTGTAGAAAGTTAAATAGGTGTTGTGGATAGAACCAACCTTTAGTTTAGTAGATATAAAACGCGCACTATAATTTAAGTAAAGAGTAACACTAAGTGACAATATGATAGTCACTGACATATTTCTTGTTATGACCAGGGTTCAATAAAGAAGTTAGAACTTTGCGTTGTTTATTAGTGTTTGATAAATAATTGAAGCTAGCTTTTGATTGTAAGAAATTGAATACGAAGGGCTTGTCTGCTAGGTTTAGGAAAGGAGTCTGCACATAAAAGTCAAGCTCACTATGCTTGGCTTTTTAAGTATGTTGATTAGATAGACTTTAGCCCCACCCAAACAGTCTTCTAGTTCAATCATATTTTGGATTCACACTAGTTGATGTATATAGGAAAAATCCTATTCTATCAACTAGGATATTCTTATGGTTCTCTTTTTTTATTGCTTTTTATGGGGTGGTGACTTTTGTGTAACCATTATTTTAAGAGAAATAAATATACAGGTTAACTTCACTAAGACAAGAAAACTCACTACACAAAATTAGTCTTTTATAGCGCATGATGCATGTAGTAATAATTAAAATGTCTTTCTATTGTGGAATCAGCTCAAGAAAACAATTCACATTTATCCACGGCTTCCTGTCTGGTCATGGTTTATGGTTATGTGATTTAGAATTGTTTTATTTTTTGGAGCTTTTGAAGGTTTGTATAGGGGTGAACAATTGTTATTTTGAGGTACAAAATTGGGTTTGTGAATTATCAACCGCTTATGGTTTCCGAACAGCGGAGACGAGTCATCTCTCACCTAGGCTTCTAGAGTTTTCTGTACTAGCATGAGTGACTTCATCTTTTTGTATGTTGTTCCTTCTTAGAGCTACGCACTTTGTACGTTTAAGACGTTCTTTTATGAATGTTTCACAGCCTTTAACAAAAAAAAAGGTTAACACGAAACATCTTTGCAAAATTTTCATACTTTGTACGTTTAAGACTTTCTTTTTGAATGTTTCACTGCCTTTGACCAAAAAAAAAAAAAATGTTAACACCAAACATCGTTGCAAAACTTTACTTTAGAACCACTCCATGTTTTGCAACACATTTTTCCAAAAGAGAGAGAGGTATCCTCTTCATATAATAAAAGTTTGAGCAGCAGCACATGCTTAACACATTACATTTACTGAAAGTAAAAATTAAAAAAAAAAAAGAAAAAAAAAGAGAGAGAATATATGGTGTCCCCCCGCCGGGGGGGGGGGGGGGTGGGGGGTGGTGGGGTGTGTGTGTTTAAGTGCTCAAGGTTGCATCGCCATTTGTCATGAGTTCAGATTGTTTAAAAGGGAAGATTCCAAGTTCTTAGTTTGTGTAAAGTGAACCAATTAAATAAGTTAGTGTGAATGGTCAAATTCAATTCGAGTGATTTAAACTCTTTTATCATTGAACTTCGAACAGTGGGATCTGAAGAGGATCTCAACTTATCTGCCCATGGGCCATGAGTGAAGAGACAGCATATAATGATATAATACGTTTAGGGTAGATTGAGATCTGTTTTACAGTTTTACTACTTTTACTCTTTACTACAATGTATATACATATATAAAGACACGCAAATTTTCAAATCTCCGTATCATACAACAATGACATGGTAGAACAATTATGTATTACATTCATAAGACTGTATCTGCATGAAAGAAAATCCATCGACCAGAATTTTTTTTATATGTAATCTTTTAAATTTTTTAGGTCTGCATGCTGCCTAACTTTGAAAATTTGGCCCCTTAAATTTGGTTAAAACTGAAATAAAATTCGGAAGTCAAGAAAATATAGCTTGAAGCCATGAGTCCACATGCCAATTATCGTATCTAATCGAACCTAATTTTTTAAAATGATATCTAATCGAGCCTAATACCATCTGGTATTGTCCAGAATACTACCAGATAATAAAAATAAAGGTTGGGGTGTGGTCCAATATTCCTCTTAAATAATTCAAGAGTCGTATTTGCTACAATGGTGTCTGCTTAATTAGCTATACATACAACTGATATTGTCATTGTCACACTCAAAATTCAAATGTCACTTCCAAACCCTACCTATGATAGCTCTCTACCAACGGATAAGATTTATTTCCAATGGATTTGCCACTGTAGCAGTATTCAAAACAATAACACGATGTTATCATATGAAATAGGCTTATTTTCAAACACCGTTGTGGGTCATACTGAAGAACTATAGTTTCCTACACACATTGGCGATAGAGGTAGATCCATTACTCTAGCTTCGTGGTGTCTCAATGTAAGACATTCAGACGTGTCCAACCCGCAAAATTTTTTCATTGATACATTTAGTCGAGCACATGTGGATATGTCATCTACCTATACTTGTTGAAAGCTTCCCAAGCATGCTAGTTGGATATGTGGAAAACTTTCAACGTCTGATGTCGAGCAGGAGCATCACTAGCCAAGGCCTAGTAGTTTATAAGCATTCTCAGCTCGCATATCAGATGCAAATTCCAGCACCCCACAACCCCCACCAAACCCCCCCCCCCCCCCCCCCCACACACACACACACTCAAAAACACAAATTTCCCGACTTTCCTAGTGTCTTGAGACCGACAGAACCCATCGATCCATAGAGTCCTTTCGCGACCTTGCCCTCCCCTACCCCCAATTCCCGACTTTCGTAGGGTCCCAATATTAAGGATAGTTTTGTAAGAGACAAAAGTTAATAGTATCAATTTTGTAACTACTTTGATTTTTCTGATATAGGTGGTTATAGGACGGTTAGATTTGTTATGGTAAGCTGTCAAGTACACAACTATTGTATAAATACCAACTGATGTAATCTTATCATTTCATTCAATGGAATGCATTTCCAAATATGGTATCCTTCACCTCTATCTTACGACCGACTTCGATCCTCTTCTTCTTTGCAACTTCTCTATCACGCTTCCCACTTTCTCCTCTCTGAAACCCTAACTTGCAGCAATGGCGATTGCTGCTTCTCCCTCCTCTAAGTCTACTTCACCAGTTCATCCTACTTCGATGGTCAATTCGTGCCCTAATTCCTCTAGCACCACTTCAATTGCTTCGATTACGATTCAGAATATTGGTTCAATGGTTCCGATCAAGCTCTCTACCACTAACGACCTAACATGGAGTGCACTGTTTGCTCCAATTTTTCGAAGATACAATCTCACTAGAATTGTTGACGGCTCAATCGAAGATCCACCTAAAGTTCTTTGAGATTCATTTGGTAACCTAATCTTGAATCCTGAGTACATCGCTTGGTTTGAGAATGATCAGAATATTCTTATCTAGATCAACTCAACTCTCTCTAAATCTCTGATTCCATATACTGTTGGTGTAAGTTCATCTTGAGAGCTATGGTCCAAGCTTGAATCACGCCTTGCAACGGCCTCACAATCTCACATTCATAAACTCAGATCTCGACTTTGTAACATCTCCAAAGGCGAATCCACTGTTGCTGCCCATCTTTAACAAATTGAGAAGATCGTTAATACTCTTGCCAGCACCGGAGCTCTAGTTGAGGACTCTTAACTTATCTCTGTCACACTTCATGGCTTGCCATCTGAATATGATTCCTTTGTTGATGCGATTTAGTTCCATCTAGGATCTACAACCATTGACAAACTTCATGGCTTGCTTCATAACAAATAGATTCAACTTGCAAATTGCAAGAAAGCTACTACTTCTTTTGGCGTTTTTCAAGCTTTCAATTCAAATCTTGGATCATCAACTGGAATTCTACCTACACCAACCTCAAATTCTAGTTCCCAAGTCTTTCTTGCTCAGAATTCATCCCATTTCAATCAGTATCAAGTTCGTAACCAAGATCGAAATCAGTCAAACCCTAGGTCTTTTCAGAATAAGGGAAATTTCTCTAGTTATCGTGGCAATAATTAGCTTCAGAATTACAATCGCTATAATCAAAGGAATAATCGTGGAGGTCGTTTAGGCTACAATTTTTTTTGGAATAATCATGGAATTACTACTTGGAAAAAGAACTACTTGACAAAAGTTAACAGTGTCAATTTTGTAATTACTTTGATTTTCAAATATAGGTGGTTATAGGACAGTTAGATTCGTTATGGTAAGTTGTCAAGTGCACAGCTATTGTATAAATACGATGTAATCTTATCATTTCATTCAATGGAATACATTTCCTAATACCTAAGACTCATAGAACCCTGTGAATCCACCTCTGGCTATCAATGTATATCAAAACGTAGCATATTTACTCTTATTAATGAAAATAAAAGGTGAGGAAGGGGTAGCACGTACTGTTCTTTTTGTCAAATTTTTAAATATAAAATTGTAAAGAAGTGAAACGAAATGTCTCACATTATAGATTAAAAAAATAGGAAGTCTTAATGAAACACTCCTGATATTATTCACTTTTAACGTTAAAAACATTTTTAGTAAGAAAAGTCATTCATGATACTATTCACTTGCAACACTATTTTGTCATTTTGATCAAAACTAAAGTTTTTAAGAACTTTTGGTTAGTTTTCCTTAAAAAATAATGAAAGACTTATAAGTAGCTAGGCCCTCTCCCATTAATTACCAGTTAATTAATTCTAAAATGAAGCCTCAACTACCATTATATCATATATAGCGGGTTTTGCTCACGTGGGGTCATTGCATTTATATATATAACATATACAAAATAATATCAAAATGTTGATTTGTCTGATTTCTAGAACTGGCATTTTTTAATTGGCTAGAAAAATCTTACAAGTTTCTTCTTATCAAAGTAGCAGGATACCTTTTGGTTTGATATATTGCTTTGTTAATTATTCAAGTTTCTACTAGAAACCTGTTTGCTATACTGTTCCACAGTTTAGTCGATTCTAGCTGGTGATCTGTACTCTCTCTAGTGGTGTTGTATCTTCAAAATGGGCAGAGAATCTTATAAAAGCAACGCGGAGTTCTCCAGTACTGTTTTAATTAGGGTTATGGTTTATTTTATAAGAATTAGGATTGGAATTGGACACGAATTCTTGCATGGAATATTGTATCTTTTTCTTTTTGTTCGAAATCTTGCATGGTACCTTTACCACCCAAAAGGTTTAACGACAAAACATATAGTGGACCCCCAAAAGTTATGGCGAGTTGATCTATTGCCCCATCGACTCTCCTCTGGTTCGTTTCACGTAACGTGCTTTTGGAGGTTTACTACTTTTCTCCATCCAAATCATTCAATCAGTCGCATTCTTTGCTGTTGTGGTTGACTGGTTGTACTAGTTGATCCCCTAAACTAAAGGCAAACACCTTTTAATTAAATTCTAGACGTAGAAATTACCATGCCATGCACTGCTCAAGTGCCTACTTAGTCTTTCAGATTAGGTAACCTGTCATCCCCAAAATCTCCCTCATCCTTCCTCTATATATATCTCTAATATTTTCCATGCAACACCGTATTCTCAAACCCTTGTTCATTCAAATATTCAATTACCTTTTGAAATTTGAAACAATGGCTTCCAGTAATACTTTTTCTTTGTGTTCCCTATTGGTGATTGTCACACTCGGTGTTCTTGTGGGTTTCACGGGGAAATCTCATGCTAAACTTTCTACGAATTTTTATTCTAAGAGTTGTCCTCAGGTCTTTGATGCAGTCAAGTCTGTTGTCAAGTCTGCTGTGTCTAAAGAAAAGCGCATGGGCGCTTCTCTTCTTCGCCTCCACTTTCATGATTGTTTTGTCAACGTAATTTCTTCTTAATCATTTTATTATTCAAAAACCTAAAAATATAATTAGTTTCTGTATGTGCACGTCCTCACTTTCCTTATGATTACTTAATGTAGTTTTGGTTTTATTTTTTATTTTTTACACAATAATATTAGAGAGAGGAGTTGGATTAAGTCTCACAATGAATTACCAATAATTTAGTATCAAATTCAGGAAGTTGAACTTAAAATCTCACGATTTGGTAACAATAATTCATATAGGATAATGCTTGCATTCTCTCACTGATGCAATGAGTTTATTTCTTCACTTGCAAATAACATATCTAGCTTGAAGACATGCATAAATCGAAAAGATCAAGGGACCAGCACCGCTGAAATGTTGTCAAAATTGTGATCGTCATGTGGGCATGAACCTACCTGGCTAATGTCAAAATCTAAAGTACCCAATTATACTCAAATTATCTTAGTGCGGAGGTTTTTTTTTTTTTTTTTTTTTTAACTAAAAGTTATTACCTTTCAAAACAAATGGTAAAAGTGAATATATAATGACCTGTTGGTGGTTATTGTTAATTACTACTACTACTACTAATCCTATGTTGTTGAATTTATGCATCGTACGTACTAGGGTTGCGATGGGTCTCTATTACTGGACGACACTTCTTCCTTCACCGGTGAGAAGACTGCACTCCCGAATAACAACTCTCTAAGAGGATTTGAGGTTGTGGACAAGATCAAGTCCCAAGTGGAAAAGGCATGCCCCGGCGTCGTTTCCTGTGCTGATATCTTAGCCATTGCTTCTCGAGACTCCGTCCAAATTGTGAGTAACAAAAACACATGATTTTTGTATCAAATAAGGAAAACACATGATTTAAGTAAGTAGGGTTTATAATAAACACTATAAATTTAATTATTTCTGCAGCTTGGAGGACCAAGCTGGGAGGTTAAACTTGGAAGAAGGGATTCAAAAACAGCAAGCCTGTCGGCTGCCAATAGTGGAGTCATCCCTCCGCCCACTGCTACCCTCAACGAGCTCACCACTAGGTTCCGAGCCGTAGGTCTCTCTCAAAGGGACTTGGTAGCCTTATCTGGTAACTATCAGCTTCCTTTTAGCTATGTACATCTTTGGATGGCTCTCTTCCCATTTTTCTTTCATAAGCAGGGAGGGCAAATTTGAACTTAGAATTCATTCCAACATTATTAAGAAGAGAATACCTCTCGAATATATAAGAGCTAGTTGGTAAGCTGACTCTTAATTGTACGAAATAAGAGTAGACTAAACAACCTCATACCAAAGCCTTCTGGTTTGGCCAGTTAATTTCGATTGTCGATTTGAATCCCCTGGCTAGTTTAACGGGGATTTTGGTTTTGAAATGAGAAAAGAGCCTTAAAAAACTGAATGGCCTTCGTTTTGATTCATATGTAAGCTAGGTAAAAACAAAAGGAACAACGACTTAATGAAATGTTATCTCGCTTATGTTGTTATATGACTTGATGACAAGTTAGATACTCACTTTTGACATATTGAGGGAATGAACTCTTATTTGAATGTGCGGTGCTAGATTGAGAACACAATTAACAGCATGTAACACCAACAATATTGTTTATAGACGAATTCCCTTGATTTCTCAACTAAATGTGTTTGTTTGACATGATATGGCAGGAGCTCACACAATTGGGCAAGCAAGGTGTACAACTTTCAGAGCTCGCATATATAACGAGACCAACATTGATGCTTCATTTGCCAGGACCAGGCAAAACACATGTCCAAGAACAGCTGGCCATGGAGACGACAACCTTGCACCTTTGGACATCACTACTCCTAACACTTTCGACACTGCCTACTTCAAGAACCTTGTCAACCAAAAGGGTCTCCTCCACAGTGATCAAATTTTGTTTAATGGTGGACCAACTGATTCATTGGTTAAATCGTACAGCGGCAGTGCTAACACCTTCAATGCTGACTTTGCCAAGGCAATGATCAATATGGGAGATAACAAGCCACTCACTGGATCTAAAGGCGAGATTAGATTGAACTGCAGGAAGCCTAATTAGTCGACAAAAGTAGGTCCTTCCTCTATGATAGAATAAACCAAAAACCCCAGAAGTTGGGAGAATTATAATATGCTTGTGATGGTCTAAGTTATAGTTTGTTTTACTTGGGAACATTTTGTTTGTTGAGTGAGAGTTTATTAGGTATTGTTTGTTATTATTGCAACGAATAAAGTATGTTTTATCTCAAAGAATTCAAATTATAGGCATTTACCTGATATTAATTGTTGATGGATTGTTTACTTCAATTGAACAAAGTGAATGGTGATGAACAATCCAATTTCCCGGTGCTTTGTAATAATGTGAAATTCTTAATCGAACATCTTAAATATAACAAGCATCATTGTATGTAGTTTAGAATTTAACGATATTTTTCTTCACTTATAAATAGTAAATTTCAAGTTTCACTCTTATAAGTCAAGTTTGATGTGAGTCAGCTCAAATTTCGAGCCCTAATATTGTGTACTTAATTAGTTATTAAATACATCCAAAAAAAATTACACTACATTGGCCCAACTCCGTTTAGCCTCGTTTCATTATTGCGGCAATAATATTTGCTTAACTTGTCAAAGCCCACTACAGAAGTCATGATCAGGTTTGTTAGCGATGTCGTACCAACCATTACAATTTTTCAGCTACACGAAACAAGGAATTTTCTCTAGTACACATCAAAAGCGGAGAGTTACACATCCAAATAAGAGCGGTTAGATCATGTGCAATAGAAAAAGTTTAAAAAATATTGCCACGTAATATTATTATTTTACTTAAATTATATTAATATGTGTATATATATACACTTTTTGCTAAAATATTCTAAAAGTGGGACACATGATTTCAATACCATACATATGTATGTTTATTAAACATTTTAGAATTTGAGTTTATTTTGAAAGCTGCTATTTAAGATCCAACAAAAAGTTTCCACAATGTCTAATGTGATTCACATACTTGATCACTGTAGCTATTTCTTTTCATATATGTTCGTTGTCATGCAAACAGTGTAGCTCATCGCTTTACTGGACTGGCTGTTTACTCTCGTGGAGTTCGTACCAGGTTGGAACCTGCTAATTAATGTCATTAGTGAGATTTGTTGTTGGAGAAGTTTCTTTGTTGTAATCTGTTTCCTTTTTTTGGCTTTGAAATGAAATTATGCGGCATTTGATTTAATATATATATATATATATATAAAGGATATTTCTGATTTTTTTTTTAATTTTGTTTTGTATTTATTTGTTGATTATATTAGTAGAATAGCCCATGTGAAAGTTTTGTTAGCATAAACTGCATGTTTCAAATTGCTCACATGTCTTGAGAAATAAATTGGGAATGCATGTGAGCTGAATAAATTTAATTTGCAACATGGTTTCTTATCAAATCTTGTGTGGTTAAAGTATTTAGTAGCTCCTGATCTCATGTTCAATTTATTGTATCTAGGAACCTCATAAAAGATTGACGTTCACATCCAACTAATTAGAAGTAGTCAAAGCTATAATGCAGCATGTTAATCAGCACAATTATTTATTCTGTCACTGTTGAAGGAAATGTGAATGTGATTATACTATTAATTAAATTTGTGATGGTACTGTAGTAGCTTAAATTAATTAGATTGAATATATCTAGTTGCCCTCTTGTTCGAACCAAAAGAAGTAAATTGGAGTCATATGGCGAACAATTTTTTTGTGGAGAGACAATTTGATCATGTCCATAATTTCGTATTGATCATATAACTCTGTTTAAATTTGGTTTGTTTAATTTTATTTTGAGCTTAAGCTATTTTTGAATTGCTTTTTAATTATATGAGTCGAGCTTGAGCGAACTTAAAATGTATAAGCTTGATACAGAACTCAAGTCGTTTTGAGTATACAATAAATTATTTTGGTCCGCTCTTAAAACAAAACTTTGCAAGTAGATTTCATACCAGAATATATTCAACATAAAGCATATAACACAAAATCTTCAAACATAATACTTTAAGACAGCCACATAAACGTCTTTTTTATGATTGGAACGCTATGGGAGTTTATGCATCACGCATGAAGGTTATTTAGAACAAAAGAAAATAGGGAACATAATATCATTCTCCATATCTAGTATAAAAAATTAAATGTGAAGATAGTCAATCTAAATTTAGGAAAAAATGTAAACATGATTCTTTAAAAGCAAAATCTCAAGCATAATGATCTGCCTAGGAAAAAAGATGAGCTGCTATGTACCAAACTTTGCGAGCCGAATATACAATGTTTAAACTTGACTTGTTTCTTATCGGTATTGAACATAAACTTGACTTATTCACACACCAAGTTTCAACAAATCAAATTAACACGACCCGAATTGCTACAAACTCAATCTATTTTGGGCCGATTTACTGTCCTAGCAATGCAACCTATAAATTAATGAGGATCCAATTCCATCAAAACCCACTAGATTTCTGCCAATTTTGTTGATCTCTAATGTGTCTTTTCCAATATTTAATTTTTAATTTGTTTGCGTATTATAATACATAAACTGACGCCTCTCCCAGATCAGTTTAAGTTCCACACGCCAAGGAAACTCTAATTCAATATATGTACTACGCGTCATTATCACAATTTTATCGGCATGGATCACCCAAATCTTATTTAAGGAAAAGGGCCATTCTATTGACACTCCAAGGCATGTCAATACATCGATATAACGTCACAAAATTGGTCTGCAGCACGCCACCGATGGGTAAAAAAATATAAGAGTCCCATATAACACCTGTGTGATTGTTCACTATAATATTTGCCCTCCACCATCAAACATACAGTTATCTGTAGAAGAGAAATATGAAAGAATTCCTACTATAATTAAAAATAAAAGAATGCTTAATAAAATATTATCTTTAAATGAGTTTAAATTTATGTAGTAAAGAGCAATCGAAAGCTATACCAATATAAAGGAAGAAAAGATAAGGGTACTATAACATGTTAGAGTTTTGGTCGATCAAATATAAAAACCCTAACACCTTTTGTCTCCCTCGAATAACATGTGGTACTCTTTAAGAAGGTTTCAGGTTCATCTTTCACTGGCACAGACTAACATGCATGTGTACTGTGAAGACATGGCTAGCTAATTAAAGTTAAAGTCAGAGCCCGCGTATTCCCACACGTGCAATTAACAACTTCTTCCAGATTGTCTGCACCTGTGGCAACCCTACCGGAAAATGCATACCTACCAAAACCCATTACGTTGCACATGCAGTGCGATTCTAAGACCTGATTTGGTACTGAGGTGATTCTGAAAAAAGCTGGTATCAAAAAAAGCTGGGAGCTGTTTTTGTGTTTGGTAAACATTCAGCTTCAGCTTTTTTTCACAGTTTTGGGTGAAAAAAAAGTCAAAAACAAGAAGCTGCAAAACCCAGCTTTGAAAAATCGGCTTTTTTTTCACATTTGTTTTACATAAAAGTTTACCAAACACTATAATACTGTTTTTTTTTCAAAAACACTTTTAAAAAAAAATTTACCAAACACTCTGCTACTTTATTTCACAGCTGCTTATTCTCACAGCACAGCAGAATCAGTTTTTTTTCAAAGCACAGCAATACTGAACCAGCCCTAAGACTTCTCTTTGTCTAGTTTCAGATCACTACTGCATTTTAGATTTCAAAATCTGTTGTGCCTTTAACTTCTTCCAAAAGATCATGAGAAAGCATATTGGTCAAGTCTGGCAGGGAGCCTTTCCAAAAACCCTAATGCATCTTTGGTCAAAAACCCTTTTGTAAATTGGCCAGGTTCAGACGGAGTAAAAATTACAACAGAATATATATATATATATATATATATATATATATGAGAGATTGAAATGTGGTTAATATTTAGAGGCCAAAAAACCATGTGAAAAACAAACCTTGTTAATTAAGGCATAGAGGTAACTTGAAAAACTTGGAGAACTACTCACAACAGGATGGGGATTGGAGTAATTGTTGTAATTAGACTCCAAGTTTATGTTTTTAACTTCTTATGTAATCTTAATGTGTGACTTCTCAATCATAAGTAAAGGGAAACTATATCAACCCCCATACATTCAGATAAAACTAATTCTGTTGATCAATCAAACATGATAAGCAATAGAAATCAAACAAAGAAAAAGGGGCTAATAAAACACTATATATCATTTTAATCAAAATACGGAACATTTTTGCTTGAGATGGAGCTATAGCCTGTCGTGTTTGTGGATGGATTGTATAAAGAAGAAGCTGAAGACGAAGACGATGAAGAAAAAACAACTGAAGACGGAGCTGCTACTGGTGGTAGTGGCGGTGGCGGTGGTGGAGAAATCGCTTGTGGTTGCGCAGCAATGGACACCATCCCAGAATTAGAAACCAAAGCTGCATGGTGAATAATACCCCTAGGAGAAACGATACTGGGACTAGTGGCCTCTTTGAATTTGTGTCTCAATATCTGAGTCCTTACTGCGTTGAGTTCAGCTTGTAGAGATTGAATTTGTTGCTGCAAGGCTGAAATTACACCCATGCACCCATACACTGGGTCTCTCAGCCTCAGATTTGCTTCATAAACTAGACTATTGGCTGCATCAGCTCTTTGATTCTCAGCCACTTCCTATTAAAAAAAAAAAAACAGAAATTAAGTAGTTCATATAAAATTAGAGTACTTATTCCTAAAAAACTAATTAATTAGTACCAATAGCATCTTGGAAACATTGCTTGCACCAAAGACTTTGTGAACAGCTGAAAATTTCTGGGGTTCATGTGGAGAGAAGTAAGGAGAGAAAGGGCACTCTTCAGCACATCTTCTTCTCAAGAGCTTACACGCAGCACAAGGTGTGATTGTGTTCAAAGTTGTTGTACTCATCATCATCATCCCTTGATGAGGAACACCAAACGATGATGACGAAATTCGAGTAGTGCCCATGATTCCCATTTCAACAACAGATGCATCACTTTCTCTCCTGATCTTCTTTCCTATCTCATCGAAGGTTGTGATCTCCCTATAAAACAACAAGAAATTAGTTAGGTGAAATCTATTTAAGGCTTTGAAAAGAAAAAGCAAACCAACCAAAATAAAAAGAATATTGATAAGGACCTTCCTATGGACATATATTCAGTTATATATTGTCCGAATGAAGTTGGGAGCAAAGAGAGGAAAGGAGAGAAGGAGAAAGAAAAGAAAGTTTGAGAATGGGGGAAGAGAGTGCTTATAAGGCAAGGCAAGTTGGGAAGCACAGTAGCCAGTAGGTCAATGTTTATGAAAAGAAACAAACAAAAGGGCATGAGAAAATGGTTGAAGAATCTGATATTATATTCTCCAGCTCGGTGAGATATAGAAAGCATCCAAAGGATTTGGTAATGATTTTATTTTTCCTCTATTGTCATGAGAGTAAAGTCTCTCTTTTGCAATAGGCTGCCACTATAGCATTTGTGTACGATGTGCTATAATTATTCATATTCTAATAAACCCAAATTATCATATCCCATCACATAACTTGAATTTTTAGGATGCTAATTATATTCCTTGTGTTACAGTTAAAAAAAAATAAATTCATTTCTGTATAGTTATAGCCAGGTGCCTCAACTTAGAACTTGTTTCTCCAAATCATCTTTCATGCTTAAAAAAATTAAAAAATAAAAAATAAAAAAAAACCTTCTATACAGTTATAGCTAGGTGCCTCAACTTAGAACTTGTTCCTCCAAATCATCCTTCATGCATGTGTCAGAAGAGTTCAGTGATGCTCATCTAATAAGGTTCTCATTTTGAGAAACTGTGAGGACCTCTTTAATATAAATCTAAGGGTAGATAAACTTATAAGTCTAACATATTCCCATTATACCTAAACACAATATTGCCCAGGATTTGATGTCCCATGCACACGAGTCGGTATTGCTAATATTTTCTCATTTTGAGAAACCGTGAGGACCTCTTTCATATAAACCTAAGGGTAAATAAATTTATAAATCTAACGTATTCCCATTATACCTAAACACAATATAGCCTGGGATTTGATGTCCCACACACATGAGTCGGTATTGCCAATATCTTCCCCACTTTAGCCACCCAGGAGAAATGGGTATGAGGTTTTACCAAAAAGCATCAACAATATGCGTGTGTGGTACCATTGCTTATAAAGCACTGGATATCCCCCCACTTTAGCCACTCGGGAGAAATAGGTATGAGGTTTTACCAAAAAGCCTCAACAATATGTGTGTGTGGTACCATTGCTTATAAATCACTAGATAGCTCTCCTTCTAGCTGATGTGGGACACTAAAGTGGCTCTCAGCAATCAAACTCCGAAAATCTCCACCTTGGCGAGATTCGAGCCATCACCAAGTTGACATCTCACGATCCAAATACAAATAGAGCTCGACTTTGACCACATGCAACCAAATTCCAAATGAGCTCTTCAACTTCAACAATCGTGAGAGTCACCAATCTCAAGCAGTATATGGGCTCTGATATGAATTGTTGTGCAAAAGCACACCAATGGGTCCCACACACACGAGTCAATATTACGATATCCACCCCACTTTAGCCACCCGGGAGAAACGAGTATGGGTTTTACCTAAAAGCCTCAGCAATATATGTGTGGTACCATTACTTATAAAGCACTAGATAGCTCTCTCTCTAGTTGATGTGGTATACAAATGTGTCTCTAATCTCACCCACCAAACTCCAACAAATCTTAGATCTATGGGTCCATTTTTTGTTTGTTTCCTACACTTGTGTACTGGAATTGTTGGCTTGTAGCTAGATTCATATCAAGTTTGCTTTTGAATTTTAATCCGGGTTCGATCAATTTACAAAAGAGGAAGTATCAATTCGGATTGTTGGTTCTATTCAAATGTGTCTCTAACCACACCGTCATGCAAGGACTCAACTCATTTTCACCGTTGTGGTAAAGGACCACTTGCCTTTTTATTTTTTTATTGATTCGAATTTTGTTTAGGTGTAATAAGAAGAATTTAAGCTAATAAGCCTAGCTACCTTCAGATCCAAGGGGTTATATGAAAGAGATCTGATAGGGCTTTTTATACCTGCAAAAGTAGAGATAAAAATACTTAAAACACACTTGCAAGAGTACAAGGTTATCGTAGTATAGTAGCTCAAGTAAGGTCGTTCTTCACAGGGATTGAATTAATAATTTATATAAATACCAAATCTTAATTAATTATTTGAAAACAAAGTTTGGAAGAGGTTGATTTTATGACCTAAAATATTAAAAACGAATTTAATTAAAAAGAATTAAATAAATTGGGAAAGTAAAGAAAACAAAAGAAAATAGTTTGAAAATCTATTTAAGCACTAGGGTTTCACCGTCATCTTAACAATTATACGTAGTTCTTCCAATTACTTATGACTTACACATGCATATTTTGAAGGTTAGGTTTTCCTAAAGTATGCCTTACTTGGAATCTCCAACATAGAACGTATATCTAACATGCAACCCGTCTGTGGCATCCAGATTAAATGTGAACATGTAAGACTCATTAAATTTTGTGAAAACCTTTTGAAAAACCATATAACTCTTAAGACGTGCACATATTAACCACAAGAAGTCTTAGTCAATTTTAGGTGCAGCCCTCCGCCAAATTTGCATCAAATGACTTTTCTAAATATCTGGTGGCCAATCATCAAGACAATTAGATAGTTTTAAATATGGTGATTAACAATTCAAAACTTGCATGCATAATATCATAAGTAAATTGAAAAGAAACTACATATTATTGCTAAGGCTCGTGGCCTTGCCCTTGCAAACGAAACTAGTTACGAACAACCATAAAACAAAAGAAATTTTATTGAAATAGAAAAAAAGATAAAAACAACTTGAAATGCAAATTGTCAAAAGCTCCAAAGTAGTGCGTCGCTAAATTTTATGTGTTCTCCTCCCCCTTCTCTCATGGCTAAAAAACCTTATTTATACTACTACAAAATAAAATCCTACCTAGAAAAGGTCTTCTAAAAACTAGGAAATAAAAGGTTTCCCAATTGAACTAAAATTCGGACTTCTCAGAAAATCAGACTTTTGACAAACTAAATCAACTCCGATTTGGCCCCAAAAGGTTTATTTTGAAATCTAAAGACGTCCCCTACAAATCCTCATAATGAATCTTCTTCAAGATATGCCATTTTAACCTTCAAAATGCCCAAAATGAGAAACATCAATCTAGGAAAGCTGCATGCTAGGTCTTTATTTCATTGCTACAGTCAAAAGTCTTGGTAGAAAAATCTAGAATTTTGACACGAATATCTTGAAAGACTCATGAACATCATCCAATTAGAATCACTCAAAAATTCATCCATTTGGTCACTTTTTTCTCTAGAGGAAATCGAATGTCCTACATTAAGAATATAAATCAAAGTATCAATATTCTACCAAAATAACGAATAAATTAATACTAAGATAATGGTAAAATATATAGTATAATATGGACTCATCAAGATCATCACAAGTCCTTTTTTGAGGACCTTAGGTAATCTTTAGAAGAGTTTAAGGTCTTTGGTTAATTAAGGAAGCCCTCAAGGAAAGATACATGTATTAACAGTAAGCTATGAATTGCAATAAAAGGAGAAGAATGAAAAGAAGAACAATGACAGAATGTTTAGAGAGGAAATGAATGACCAAAGATTGCATTACTCGAATGAATTACAGAGAAAATGAAGTCAGTATTTATACTTCTATCATTTGCTTCAAAGATAAGCAACTGACTAACTAACTTCCTTATATTTTTACAATCTTAACATACACCCCAACTGCCTTGCTGATGTCTCACCTAACTACCTTGCTGATGTGTCACTTAACTGCCTTGCTGATGTGTAAAAATTCATGTTGACATGTATCCAAAACAATGCTAATATGTATATATCAGTTAACATCCCCCTTCAATCTCAACTGGGTTCCTAAGTTTGAGATTGTAGGAATGCTTCAAGAAAGAAGGAATAAGTAATCCCTTTGTTAATATATCTGCAGTTTATTCATCCGTAGGCAAATATTAGACATGAAGATCACCATTTTGAACCCTTTCTCGGACAAAGTGATAGTCCGTGTCGAGGTGCTTAATCCTGGAATGAAAAACTGGATTTGCAATCAGAGCAATGGTAGACTTATTATCACAATATATCATAGGTGGAAAGGGTATCACAACAGCCATATCTTTCAAAATGTTTCTTATCCATGCTACATCAGTTGTAGTATGAGCTAATACTTTATACTCAACTTCTGTAGAGCTTTTTGAAACTAAATTCTGCTTCTTCGATTACCAAGAGACTAGATTGTTGCCAATGTAAACTACCTAACCTGTGACTGACCTCCTGGTGTTCAAATTTGCAGCCCAATTAGAATCACTAAATGTAGTAGTTCCTACTTCTGTATCAGCTAAGAATGCTACACAATTTTGAATAGTTCCTTTTAGAAACCTCAAAATCCTTTTAACTGCCCCAAAATGTACTTCTGTGGGAGCAGCCATGAATTGACACTCAAAGTTGACTACATATGCAATATTTGGCCTTGTAAAGGTTAAATATTGCAAGGAGCCAACAATGCTGCTATACAAGCTTGGATCAGTCAACAAAGTGCCTTCAGTGACCAATAAAGGATCATGAGGCTTGCATGGTGTATATGTTGGTTTGTAGGACTCCATACCAGCTTTATGCAACAAGTCCTTTATGTACTTGGATTGATTGACACATATAACCCCATTCGATTTATAGTTTACTTGCAAACCAAGAAAGTAAGTGGGCTTACCCATATCTTTAAGCTTAAAAACTTCAGATAACTCTGTGATAACACTTTGTACTTTGCAAGAATTAGATCCATTAAGTATAATGTCATCTACATACAACAATAGAATGACAACATCCTCATCAATATGTTGAACAAATAAACTTGAATCAGAAGTAGATGCTTTAAACCCCATTGTAGGTAAGTAACTTGTGAACTTAGAGTTCCAAGCTCTTGGAGCTTGCTTAAGACCATACAATGACTCCATTAACTTGCATACATAAGATGGCTTAGCCATATCCACAAATCCCTGAGGTTGTTTCATGTAAATCTCCTTTTGTCGATCACCATGCAAGAAGGCATTTTTGATGTCTAACTGCCTTAACTCCCAATGATTAATTGTAGCCAATGCTAGTAATATTCTCATTGTCGTGTGTCTCACAACAAGATTGAAAGTTTTTGAGTAATCTACACCTTGTTCTTGTGAAAAACCTTATGCAACCAACTTAGCTTTATACCTTGATATAGACCTATCAGGGTTTTTTTTTTAAGTTTCTATACCCATTTGCTGCTAATAATGGATATATCATCTGGAGGTGGTACTAGTTCCCCAGATCCTTAAGCCTGAAGAGAGTCATACTTATTTTGCATTGCACTTTGCCATTTTGGTATAGTAACAGCCTTCCTGAAGGTTGTTGGTCCTGCAGAATCACTATTACTCACAAGGAAAGAAAATCCTCCACCAAAGAATGTATATTTAGTTAGTTGAAGTGACTATAGTTCAGGTAATGTAGCTAAATACCCTTTGTACCTCTTCTGTATGAGTACCCCACTCTTCAATCTAGTAAGCATTGGATGTGTAGATGCAATTCCAGAAGAATCAGAATTAGATAATATATGATAAGTGATTGGAAGAATTGCTTGAAGTTCTGTATCTCAAGAACTTTGTCAAACAACACTTGATATGGTGACTTCATTTCTAGCACCTTACTTGGCATTCTATTAATTAAGAAAGTTGCATAAGAACAAGCATGAAACCAAAATGATGCAGACAAATTTGCTTCAAACATTAGAGTAAGTGTTGTCTCTATTAAGTGTCTATGTTTCCTCTCAGAAATACAAATCTGTTATGAAATTCTATGAACAATCTTTTTAGACTCCAAAAAATCAGTAAAGACTTTACTCATGTACTCTCATCCTTCATCAGTTTGCAAACATTTAATGGAAGTATGTAACTGATTAAGCACAAAGGCATGAAATTTCACCAATGCATTCACTACTTCAGATTTATTAATCAGAGGAAAAATACACAAAAACCTTGAATATTCATCAATGAAACTAATGTAATATCTATATCCTTCAATTGACATTTTTGGAGAAAGCCTTTATACACCTGAATGTACTCTTTCAAAAAATAAAACTTGCACTACTATGTTTTACAGGAAATGATTGCCTACACATTTTGCTTGAAATACATGATGAACATACTAACTGTGAAGAATTTATGGTAATTGGTACTTTAGCTGACTTTAACATAGTTGTTAATATCTTTTCAGAGGGATGACCCAATCTCTTGTGACAAATTGCAGTCTTCACCATCTTTCCCAGAAAACCAGCTCTTAACTCCCTTGTTTCTCCATTCCTCAAATTCGATCTTGAAAACACTATCACATGTATGGTAAAGAGATCCCCATCACTTATTCCTTGGTAGAGAATCACATTGGTTACCTTATCCTGTATGAAAAACACATAATCATCACAAATAAACCAGCATTCATTATCATGACACAATTTCTTCACTGATAAAAGATTGACAATAATATTGGGAACATGTAAAACATTTTTCAAGTATAAGAAAGTTGCTGGAGTAAGTAATGTGGTTGAACCAATATGTTTCACATCCAAACCTTGACCATTCCTTATTATTATCTTTTCTTCTCCATTATAAGCAGTGACTTGATTAAGAGTATTG
This sequence comes from Pyrus x bretschneideri, assembly GCF_019419815.1. Taxonomy (NCBI): domain Eukaryota; kingdom Viridiplantae; phylum Streptophyta; class Magnoliopsida; order Rosales; family Rosaceae; genus Pyrus; species Pyrus x bretschneideri. The sequence continues at coordinate 9,010,821 of NW_025999787.1, read as the reverse complement.
ACATTGGTTGTCATGTGATGTGTGGCACCAGTGTCCAACACCCATGTATCAACAGTAGAAAACCCATGTGGTTGTGAATCATCTCTTTGTTGAGTAAAGCCCTGTGAACCTTGAGCAGACATTGCAGTGATTGTTGATGGTGGTGGTGGTGGTGCTCCCTGATAAGCTTAGTTATTCCTATGATAGCATTCCAAAGCGACATGGTTTTCTCTGTTGAAACCCCATGATTCGATCATCAAGAAACTGCACCAAGAATAGCAAATCCTCCAAACTAACAGAAGAAAGACAAATCACGCGGCGGAAAAACGGAAAATCACCATAGATTGACCTCCGGCGATGATACCATACTAACAGTAAGCTATGAATTGCAGTAAAAGGAGAAGAATGAAAAGAAGAACAATCACAGAATGTTTAGAGAGGAAATGAATGATCAAAGATTGCATTAATCGAATGAATTACAGAGAAAAGGAAGTCAATATTTGTACATCTATCATTTGCTTCAGAGATAAGCAACTGACTAACCGACTTCCTTATATTTCTACAATCTTAACAAACACCCTAACTACCTTGCTGATGTGTAAACATTCATGCTGACATGTATCCAAAACAATGCTGATGTGTATATATCAGTTAACAACATGAAGATCGCCTTGGACTCTCTAGCAAGTGTTAGACCTAAATTACTTATAATTAACAAGGCAAACGAGTATCACAGTTATTAGTGCTTGGTTCATGCATATACAATCATGTACTTTTCTGTTCTGAAAATATGGTTAGGGGAAAGAGAACTTTTTCTTGTTTGACCCGTAGTTCAAGGCTAGAAACTCGCACTCTTGTTATCCTCAGATAAATGAGAGTGCTAACTGCTAAGGAGACCGACCCATCCAACAACCACGAAAGTCGGCATTAGCGATTTGACGGTGTCTTCGCTCTCTCTCAAAAATAATTTTTTTCATAGATTTTTTATTACTTTATATTTCAACGTCAATTTTCATATTAATATTATTACACATTGTGTCAAAACAAGTCCCTTTAACATTTCTCCAAATATATTCTTTACAACAAACAAAATTAATCAGAAACTTGATCCCACTTTGCCATTCAAAACCCTAGGAAATTATTAACAATAATACTTGCCGCACAATTCTCAAACATTATTAATTACCAACATTAATATCAAAACTGGGGTATCATAGACTGCATAAATTACTCACAGGTTCTTTTTGGATTAATATATATCGGGAGTAAATCCGTCACACCATTTGAAATTAAAACACCAAATATTTTTCTTATTGTTGTTCTTTAAAAAGTATGGGAATCAACTCAGGCAATAATTTTAATAGCAAAGATTTACCTCCATGCGTACATAAGAGTTTTGACTCAAACTCTCCTAATTCTCCTCGTCTAGTGAAATTAGGTCAATTTGTTTACTAGGGCTTGTTATTGTTAAGATGATAAAGAAAACGAATTGAAAGAAAGCGAATTGAAAGAGAGGAAATTGAGAGAAATCAAAGATAATTGCAATTGTATTTCACTATAATCGTAGTAGCTTTATTGCCATCTTATATCTCTTTACAATATTTATAACTGCCCTTCTAAGTTCTAACAATACTACCCATACACTCAAAAGAAACACGGTCTTTCATGCTCTAATTGTTTCAAATTTCAAATAAACAAATTTGGTTGCTGGATGCACGAGTGGCACAAATGTTATTTGTGTAAGGCTTATCAATTGAAATGCTCCCTGAAACTGCCATTTTTAATTCTTTTAGTCTCACTTCACCTCATTCTGTCTCAGTTTACTCTTTGAAATTGGTTTTGTCTTATTTTGCACACTGAAACTGGCATTTTAAACTCTTTTAGTCTCACTTCACCCCATTCTCTTAAATAAAAATTAAATTTAATGATATTTTAGACATTTTAGTTTTTACACATCTATTTACCTCTAGCCTACACACTAAACCAATTTCAATTACATTTTTAACAATTCTAATTCAAATTCATGAGTTTTGGGTCTTTTTAAAAATAAATTATTTAATAAATAGAAAAGTTCCAAGAAATAAAATCATTATATCAATAAAAATAAGGGTTATATTTTTGTTCGTAAAGTTATTTCACTTGCAAGACATCTATGTATTGGCTCAAAACTTTGCACTTAAAACACACTGCAATTGAAAAGAAACATGATAAGTTTCACCCTTAAAAGATTATTTCAGATTAGTTGCACAAAATATAATCTAAAAAAAAAATCATTAAGCTATCATGTCCAAAATACTTCCCCCCCCCTACCTCCCCCCAAAACAAAAAAAAATCATCTAAAGCAACTGTGCATAGTTTGAAACCAAAGGTTTCACATTGTTACTCGGAATTTTTCTATGGATTGAATAATTTATTTTAAAAAGGCCCTAACTCATGGGGTTTGAATTAGAGTTGTCAAAAATGGAATTGAGATTGGTTTAGTGTATAGCCTAGAGGTAAATAGATGTGTAAAATGTAAAAAAGTCTAAAAAAAAGGATAAAAAACAAAAATTAATAGAACTTATCTATAAGGTAAAAAAAAAAAAGGTATATTGATAGCACCACCCTGCGTAATTTCTAAATAATTTTAGTATTTTTCTGGTTTGCCATGGAAGCACATGATTTGGCCCGACATTAATGGCGAGGTATAGGGCCATAAATGGGCCTCATAAAACAAGATCAGACAGTGTCATGCAGCCAGAAGATCGGAGTAGACAAAATCATATGACAATTGCGAATGCTTTGTTAACAAGCATGATGCATGTCCAAAAGTTTGAGCTGATATGTCACACATGCATTTGATTCAACAATAAGCTGTCACACGAAGTTAAATAAGATTATGGCGCATCATTTGTTCTTTGTTTAACAAAGGAAAAATAATAATTGATTAATTATGTTAAGAAATTGATATGCACACATTTACAGCATTGACACATTCTCCGCATTGACAAATTAACTTTATCTAATTGATTCGATTCCAGTGTTCAGAACAATGTGCTCTTCTCTTCCTTAAACTTCAAACAAGTACACTACACACTTATCTTCCTATATTCTTTTGCGATTCACGAGAGATCGATAGACAAAGAGGAACAATGAACCCGGGATAGGGAAGTTCCTCTCCAATCGTGGCTTATTATATATGTTTATTCAGGTAAGCATGCATGACAAGGAAAAGCTAATTGAGATGTAATTAACAGCTCAATATATAACGTGCATTAATTTCACTATATCCAAGTAACAATCTGATCACAATTAAGCTAATTGGTGATCATACATTTGTTTACAATGCATAAGCAAACCAAAAACTTAATGAAATTCCCTAAGAAACAACTTAATGAAGGGTGCATAGCAACCTCTAGTTGAAAATTTTGACCCATCATAGTCCTCGTACTGATCATGATGATGAATCCTTGAATCAACAAAACCCTTTGGGCTTGACATCGATCTACCTCGTGCCAGAAATTTCTTCGGTGTTACTGGGGAAGATGGCACTGAATAGTATGTTGTTGAATACGCTGATGACGACGAAGAAGAAGAAGATGAAGGAGATGCTGATGAAAAGGCTGGTGCTGATGATGGGGTTGATGCTTTTCTTGAAATAGTACTAGAACTACGCATTTTGGGGAAAATATTGTGTAAAAGAAGAGACCTTTTTGAGTTCTTTTTCCTTGAGTGTATTTTCGGGGAATCGTAAAAATATGAAGGTGGGGGTGTAAGAGGAGGTAGCGACTAGGGTTTCGGTGGAACTTGGCTTTAGGAGTACCTGGTTGAGATTCCCAAGTGAATGGAACTGAAACAAAGGCAGAGGCTCCTCCATGGTATTGATATTCAAGTGCTGATGAGAAGTCAGCCATAAATTCTTGTTTGGGTGCTTAGAGAGCTTGTCGTGCTTGGGGTTGAAGCAATCGTTCGCTTCAGTTTTAATTAAAAGTGTCTTACTAACACCCTAGATATATATGTATGCATGGGGCAGAGTGGAACAATCTCATGCCTCTTTTGAAGGATCGATTTGTGCATTCAAATTGTCTGCATGTGTGTGTCTAACATGCTGATGTATGACTTCGATTAGTTTTTCTTATATAAAAATAGGAGGGGCTTGAAAAATTTGTTAGTGGAATATAAAATTATAATTTTATGGATTGATAGTTATATAATTGACCATGACTGGCCAACTAACATATTACATACATAAAAATAATAATAATAAAAGATTAATTCCAGGTTTAGTTTTCATCATTAGTTATAATCTAGATTTAGATCGCTACCGCACGCACATTAACTAAAAGCCCAGTCAACCGTCTAGGTTTGCTAAATCAACTGCTAATTAATTATGTTAGATTTTTTTTTTCTTATATATAAACCAAATTAATCAAATGTTCATTTTTAATGGTTTATAGGGTTTTTTTTATTAGCACTCACATATTGTTAAAGACACTCCACATAAATATTTATTTTTAAATCACTTATGTATCTTAACATGAAATGACTATTTAGCCCCAAATAATTTAAAAGAAATTGAACACACAAATTATTTACTAATATGAACCCTAACTCTAAATTGGTTGACTAAACTTGAACCCTAAAATCCTAAAACCCCTAATTGGAAAAAACCCCCAAATTGATAGAAACCTAAACCCTAAATATAAATAAAAAAATGTTACGAATTTGTAACCAGATGTACTTCATTATGGATTTTGTAAGAACTACAACATTTTTTTGTTATCAAAATCTATAACTATCCAAAACAAATTTTCGATTTCTCAAAAAAAAAAAAAAAAAAAAAAGAACAAACCATTATAATATAAACAAATTTTTCTCTAAGTGGTAAGCTTAGCAGTTGGCACTACTTTCTTTTAAGTTTTGTACCGTAAAAAGAATTGAACCCATTATAATTTTGGAAAAAAAAAAAATTCACCCATGTCCTATCATTCTTTTTTGGGTCAAAATTTTGTGAGATTGACTCTAGAGGAGTAAGAGAGAGGGATACAAATTTTGGATTTGTGCTCTACCATTAAAATAAACCAACAAACGAATGTTATGTAGTCAACCTCATAATTAGCATTTACATGTTTAGCGAGAGTCTTGAAATTTGGAGGTGTGGTGAAAATGAACAATGAGAGAATATTGAATGTATGTGAAGAATGTGGGGTGCATGTAGAAAGTTTGGGATGTGAGGGTAGTATAGAAAAGTATGTGGGGGTGTACTAAGATAAATTTTGATTGAAAAAGTAGATGTAGGGTGTATTTAGTATGTGAGGTGTGTTCAACAATATGTGGGGTGTTAATAAAACAACTCAGTAGATGATGTTTTATTGTAGTGACAGAAAGCAATAATATTTATGCACCTTAGTGAGGATACAATTTTCACTGATCCTTCTCCCTCCTAACATTTAACAATTTTGACGCACTAACTTCATCGTTGGTAAAATAAAAAATAAAAAAAGGTTTATACTAATGTAACTGTGTTAACAAGTCAGCTCAAATATACGTATTGTATACAGCAACTTGCTTACTCCTTTTCGCTTTCATCTCATCAAAAGAGGTATGACCATCATTTTAATGCCTTTGTTTTGGCTTGCCCTCTGCCCTTTTGGCTGTTTTGTTTCTCGACTCTTGCCTTTGTGCCCTTTTATGAAAATATTTTTCGATACAAACAACTTGGAGCATGCAATAACGAACACATGACCTCTTATGCAAAAAATGTACTTAATTGCTTAAGTTACGAGCCCTTCGTATATTTGCAATTAGTTTAAGCTTGATAACCATGTGCTTAACCATTAAAAAATGCATTTATATAACTTCAACCAATCCATTGCAGAATTTATGCAGATGCAGTAGAGGCTTGAACCTTAAAGCCAGGTACGTCCAGGTGCGATCCATTTGCCTCACTCACCGAATTGCTCATTTTCTTTAATTCTGAATAGATTAATATATTAAAGACCCTAGAAATTTAATCATCGTTTAAGTATCGTAGTGGCCTTTTGCGAATTTTTTGAGACATTTTCCTACTATTATTGCCCTATGAGCGGCGACTTCGGCGATCTGTTGATCAATCTTAGTCTGCTAAAATCTACTATTATTTAAGATTGCCCACATAATTAAAAAATATAGGCATATTGATTTTAATTATTTAGTCAATTTATTTGAATTGACATACATTTAAACAATTTCAAGTCCTTATTTTCTAACAGTTTAAAATTATTCGAGAATATTTTTAGATCTTGGAAGTTGCTTTGTAAGATGCATGGGTTGAGTTAATAAGCCTCTATTGACAAGTTGGATTGATAAGCACCTAAGGAAGCTTTGTGCTGAACAAGTTTGAACTTGCGTTTAATTATGTAGTAATTAATCTTCCTCAATTACATCAAACTACTACGATTGATAATTGTCATGTTTACAAGAACCATGGAGAAGTCGGTGTCTAAATAATAAGAGGGAACCGACGGGTCTAATGTTTTTTGACCAAAAGATATTATTTACACTAAGGTGGATGAGAGTGGTTTTAGCCTCATAATGGACTAGTAATATTGTAGTTCAAATTCGCCTTTGACGAGAATCGAATCAAAGACCTCTTACTTACAAATGAAGAAGAATACTACTAGACCGTAGTACTAATTGACCCGACCGGTGTTTACCAAACAGTTTTCGATGCTTTATTGACTCAGCACACCTAAAAAAAAAAAAAAAAAGTTACGTGGCGAAATGATCAAACAACTTAGATCAACAAAAAAATTACGGAGACCATTCAATGCCGCAGGCCCGCAGCTGACCATTCACGGCTTGTTCTACACACCTGCAACTGGTCCCCGACCTTTTCCATCCCCCTTCCTCATTGAACAACCATGCAAAAAATTTGTAAGGGTTTTGGGTTTTAGGTGGTAATTATAATTGGATTTAGAGGCCATATAAATCTATCCAGTTGAGTTTTCTGCTATGGTTGAATTTTTTTATTTATAAAAACTGTAATTTATGAATTGAATGGTCAAATTTTGGGTATAAACGATAAAAATCTCTAATTAACAATGAAAGACAAATGGAATCCTAAATTGACTAATTTGTGAGAGGAACCTCATTCTCTTCTTGAAAAATATGACCAATGAGAAACCACCATGTGCTGTAAAAAGGAATGGCAATTTTTCCAACGTCCAAAGCATCCACGGAAGAGAGAATGAGCCAAAAGAAACATAATATATCACATTGAAAGAGTCACTAGTTTCAAGCAACATAGTTTACCAACCCCACGGATGCCCCAACTCCACAGCAAGGATGGACATCATGAAGCTCCACATAGAAAGAAGTAGGATGCCTCCAAACTTTGAGAGAAATCACCACGAAACTAACCTGCGAAGTTTCGAAAGCCCCCACCGCAAGTCGCAGAATCTAGGTTACCCTCAACGAGCCCATCTGTATTCACTTTGACCCAAGCATACAGAGAAGGATGCCAAAGAATGGAAACAATAGAAGGAGCTCTAAACAACTCAGCTAAAATCCCTGACATGACCGAAAGAAGGCTCCAAAACCTCTAATCGAAGCCAAAGTAGAACGACATATGTGTAAAAGGGAAAGAGGGTCATTTTCTTCATTTTATTACGCATCTTCTAGATAGCCATTAGCAAGAAAAACCTCGAAGCAACCCAAATATTTAAGATCTGTGGAGAAAATGTTTTGATATAAAAGAGAGTCAGAGATTTGAAATAGAGCTAGTAAGTACAAAACAGTGCCAAATTTAGCAGCAAATAAAAGCCAAGCATGTTATGCAAACTCACAACTAATAAATATGTGATCAATGGATTCTGAGTTGCAGTAACATAATTGGCAGATTGGTACCAAAGGAGTACATTTACGTTGTAGTTGATCCTATGTTGTGTTAGCGTGAGTCAATATTAGGAAAAATAGGGAATGTAAATAATATGAGTCCTTTATTAAGTAGGTTTGTGTATATGTTATTTGTTTCCTTGTAAAACTATAATAGTACTGATGTATATATATTTCTAAACAAGTAATACAAGAAAATATTCCTTAAAAGTTCTATTGTGAGCACCGTCTTAGAACGTGTTCAACCTCTTCACTCACCTGAAAACAAATCCAAATCAAATTAGAGATGGCTTTAATTTAGAAAATATCAATATAACTTGGATCGTTTCGATTAAAGGGTACTAGTACATAAACTAGCCCTTAAAAAAAGTTAAAATCTCGCTACATATATTATATATATGATTTTGCAAGATTTTCAAGAGAAAATATAGCTAGGGTTTACGTACCACTCTCCTAAGCAGAGGCTCGAGGGATGAGAAAAGGTTTTGCATCGAGTTCACCAAAACCACTTCTCCGATCACACTGTCAAGAATCTGTTAAACCCAAGTGTTTGTCGAATGAGAACTTTGTAAGCTGGGAGGATGATGAGATGGTTGCGGAGGATGATGACAGGGAAGTGTTGCAGGAGATTATCAACAATACCAAGCTAAGTGAAGGTTATCTTAATCTTGCTCGTGATATTGAGGTCATGGAGGCCAAAACTCCAGAGGATATCTACAAGGCACACTTACTTGATGGCCGTGCAAGTGCTGGTGCTAGTGTTGATTCAGCAAGACAGAACTTGGCTGCAACATTTGTTAACGCTTTTGTAAATGCTGGATTTGGTCAGGATAAGTTGATGACAGTCCCATCAGATGCTTCAAGTGGAGGCTCTTCAGGAAACTGGCTTTTCAAGAATAAAGAGCATGGGAAGACCAGTGCTGCAGCAAGTCTGGGTATGATTTTATTGTGGGACGTTGACTCTGGACTCGCCCAAATTGACAAATACTTCCACAGCAACGATACCCATGTTATTGCTGGTGCATTATTAGGGGTTGGGATTGTTAATTGCGGTATCAAGAATGATTGTGATCCTGCGCTGGCACTTCTTGGCGAGTACATTGATAGAGAGGATCCATCTATCCGGATTGGTGCTATAATGGGCCTTGGGATTGCATATGCTGGTTCTCAGAATGAGCAGATACGTAGTAAGCTGACTCCTATACTTAATGATGCAAAAGCCCCCCTTGACGTGGTTGCATTTACTGCAATCTCGTTGGGGTTGGTATACGTTGGTTCCTGCAATGAAGATGTTGCTCAGGCAATCATATTTGCACTAATGGATCGAAGTGACTCTGAGTTGGGGGAGCCCCTTGCTCGGTTGATTCCCCTCAGCCTTGGACTTCTGTTCCTTGGGAAGCAGGAAAGTGTGGAGGCCACTGCCGAAGTTTCAAAGACATTTAATGAAAAAATAAGAAAGCATTGTGATATGACTTTGCTTTCTTGTGCTTATGCAGGAACAGGCAATGTTCTTAAGGTCCAAAACCTTCTCGGTCATTGTTCACAACATCTTGAGAAGAATGAAACTCACCAGGGACCCGCAGTTCTTGGAATTGCTATGATATCAATGGCTGATAGCCTGTGCCTGGAGTCACTCTTGCTCCAAGCATAAACTTTCTGCTCCTAATCCAGCTCGAATTATCCGTAAACTCGATCTCCCCAACAGTCGCAAACCCGTCTCTAGCCGTAACATTTACATCCCCGGTAAGCAATGGCCTCTTGCCAGTTCTCTCCCTCAAGACGTTGTTATCAAATTCTTCGCTCGTCCAATTGTCGCTGTCTCCCTTCGGGAAGTCCCCGTCGAGAACAACAATTTCGACTTTGATTGGATTCGGATGATTGATTGGCACCATTTGATTAGCTCCACTACTTTTATCCACGACCAAGATTTGAATTGGGTTGTTGTCTTCATCGGATATCTTGCTTGCAGTGAAGATTGGGAGTGAAAGGCTCTTAGCAAAGACAAGTTGTAAGCTGGATTGTTCTAGGGTTTGGATTCTCAGCGATGGTTGCCTTGCCAATGAGTGCATGTGTGCAGTCTGTTAGCGTGAGTCAATATTAGGAAAAATAGGGAATGTAAATAATAGGAGTCCTTTATTAAGTAGGTTTGTGTATATGTTATTTGTTTCCTTGTAAAACTATAATAGTACTGATGTATATATATTTCTAAACAAGTAATACAAGAAAATATTCCGTAAAAGTTCTATTTGGTATCAAGAGCGCCGAAACCCTAGTTTTTCCGCTGTGCTTGGGTGACTATTTTTCTGCAAATTTTCTGCAGAAAACAGTGGTACCGTGTGTGGTATTGCTGCTTGCTGCGTGTGTACCGTGTGCAGCAGTGCAGTGTAGTTTTTTTTGCAGTGTTTTTCTGCAATTTTTCTGCAGCAAACAGTGTTGCTGTGTGTGTGAAAACAGGGTTGCCGTGTGGGTGTGGTACTGCTGTGTGTGCAATCTGTTGCTGTATATTGCTGTGCAGCACAATACCTTGCTGCTGCTGTGAGAGTTGTGTACAAATTGCTGTGTTTTTCTGCAATTGTACTGTGTATGTTGCTGCTGCCGTGTGTGTGTGTTGCTGCCAAGACTTAGTGTGCCGTGTTGTTGCTTTCGTAAAGGGAAACACACAGCAATTTTTTCCCGCTGCATCCTTGCAGCAAAGTCAATTACTTGCTGCGTGCTACTGTGTATTGCGTGCTGCTGGTGTCGTGAGGAACGAAGGAGAACAAAGACTGCAGGAAGAGACAACTGTTGCGTGTGTGTTGTGTGTTTTTTGTTGCAGCGTATTGTGTCTTTGCTGCTGTACTTATTGCAGCAACTGTGTCGTGTATTATATTTCGTATTGTGCCTCGTGGGAATATTGCTCTACTGTTGCAATTTGCTTGCTGTCTGTTTTGCCGTGGGTAATTGCCGTGAGTGGTTGCTGCTTGTTTGTTTTTGCAACTTGTGGTTCCGTAATTGGTAGGGTGCTGTGATTGCCGTGTACTTGTGATTGTCATTTTTGCATATTATTAAATGGCAAATACAGGTTGGATTTTAGATTCTGGTGCAACGGATCATATGACATATGATAAAAATATGTTTCAATACATGACCACATCTCACAGGAAAAATATATCAACTGCCAATGGTACTTTGGCACCCGTGTGTGGTGCCGGCACTGTGCATCTTACCCCTACACTTCCCCTACATCATTGCTTGCTTGTTCCTTCTTTATCCCATCATCTGTTATCCATACCACAGGTTACTGAACAATTGGATTGTGTTGTTCTAATGTATCCATCATTTTGTCTCCTTCAGGATATTCAGACCAATGAGATAATTGGGCGTGGCACTAAGAGAGAGGGGTTGTACTATGTGGACGACGTCGTTTCTGGCAGAGCTAATGCGGTTCGAGCGTCCCAGTCTAGTAATTTACAAGAAGTGTGGTTGTTGCATCGTCGGTTAGGGCATGCATCTTTTGGGTATTTACGACGTATGTTACCTAATCTATTTAGTGGAATAAATGAATCAGACTTACATTGTGAAGTATGTATTCTTGCTAAAAGCCATCGGGCTTCGTTTCCTCCTAGTATGAATAAAAGAGCTTTACCGTTTGAACTTGTGCACTCTGATGTTTGGGGACCATCTCCTGTTGTTACTTCTTCTGGGATTCAGTGGTTTGTTACGTTTGTTGATGATTGCACTCGTATGACGTGGTTATATGTGGTGAAAAATAAGAGTGATGTTGGTATGGTATTCCGAACCTTTTCTCAAATGATTCGGACACAATACTTATCTGTAATTAAAGTTCTTCGTTCTGATAATGGTGGTGAGTATCTTAATTGTGAGTTGTCGGAGTTTCTTTGTGATCAAGGCATTCTCCATGAAACAACCTGTCCCTATACTCCACAGCAAAATGGAGTGGCTGAACGAAAAAATTGCCATATCTTAGAAACGGCACGTGCTCTACTTCTGGGCGCATCTATTCCTAAGATTTTTTGGCCTGAAGCAGTTACTTATGCGGTCTACGTGATTAATCGTATGCCCTCTCGGGTGATTGACTTTCGAACTCCTCTTCAAGTTCTCACTCAACATGTTCAGGTGATGTCTACTCATACTCTCAAGCCCCGGGTATTTGGTTGTGTGGCTTATGTGCATATTCCAAAAATTCATCGCACTAAGTTGGATCCGTGTGCCCTTCGATGTGTGTTTGTTGGTTTCTCATCTCACCAAAAAGGATATAAATGTTATCACCCTGAGACTCGGCATATGTATGTTACTATGGATGTGACCTTTTCTGAATCGGAGTTTTTTTATGCCCCCGTATCTTCATCTTCAGATCACCAGGGGGAGAGCTCTAGTGGTGATCTGGAATGGTTGGACTTGGGAGAAATACTGTGGTTGATGTTGAGGCCGTGCATGCTGGTGCCGTGCCTAATGCGGCAGTGATCATACATGCTGTGCCAGAAAATACTGTGGTTGATGTTGAGGCCGTGCATGCTGGTGCCGTGCCTAATTCGGCAGTGATCATACATGCTGTGCCAGAAGTTGCTGCCGAGAGCAGCATGCAATCAGAAGCAAAAGATGCCGAGAGTGATCCACAGTCAGGACAGTTCATTGTTGAGCCTACTTGTGTAACCCCCTCTCTCTAGCTCCACAGTGATGCCCAATGATTCTTCTCTGAATAAACCTGAGGTAAGTATTGTGGATGATTATGTAACTAATGCAAGTACTGATGTAAATACATATAAGCTGCCACCGAGACAAAATCGGGGTGTGCCACCTGACAGGTTTTCTCCGGAAGGCAAAGTAAAGTATCTGATAGCCAACTATGTCTCATGCAATGGTCTTGCACCAGAGCGTAAGACCTTGATAGACAATATGGAGGCTATTCGAGTACCAACTCGTGTGGATGAGGCTCTAAAGGATCCAAAGTGGGCAAATGCAATGGATGAAGAAATGTTGGCGTTACAGAAGAATAATACCTGGGAGGTGACGTCCTTGCCGGAGGGAAAAAAAAACAGTTGGATGCCGGTGGGTGTTTACTGTCAAATACAAAGCCGATGGATCAATAGACAGGTACAAAGCAAGGTTGGTAGCTAAAGGATACACCTAAACATATGGTGTAGATTATCAAGAGACGTTCTCTCCGGTTGCCAAGATGAATACGGTACGTGTTCTGATTTCTTTAGCTGCTAATATGGACTGGCCATTAAAACAGTTTGATGTGAAAAATGCTTTTCTCCATGGGAACTTGGAGGAAGAAGTATATATGGATTTTCCTCCTGGGTACAGTGTTGGTAGAAGTACCGAAGTATGCCGGTTGCGTAAGTCTCTTAATGGGCTGAAGCAATCGCCTCGTGCATGGTTTGATAGGTTTACTCAAGTTATGAAAAAGATTGGGTATTATCAGAGTCATTCTGATCATACATTGTTCGTTAAACGGAGACAGAAAAAAGTGACAGCCTTAATCATCTATGTAGATGACATGATTATTACTGGGGATGATTGTGATGAGATTTCAAGGCTGCAGAGAAATCTTGCGGCTGAGTTTGAAATGAACAACCTAGGGGATTTGAAGTATTTTCTTGGAGTCGAAGTTGCTCGATCTTCGAAAGGTATTTTCTTGTCACAACGTAAGTATGTTTTGGATTTGTTAAAAGAAACTGGTATGCTGGGATGTAAGCCAGTTGATACTCCTATTGTTGAAAAACATCATCTATGTTTGGATCCGAATCAGAAATCGGTTGATAAGGGGAGATATCAGAGACTTGTAGGGAGACTAATTTATTTGGCTCATACACGACCAGATATTGCCTATGCAGTAAGTGTAGTAAGTCAATTTATGCATTCACCGAGTGAAGATCATATGGCTGCTGTTATGCGTATCTTAGCTTATTTAAAGTCTGCACCTGGAAAAAGGAGTTCTCTATCGGAAGCATGGACATTTTAGGATTGAGGGGTTCACGGATGCTGATTGGGCAGGAAGTGTAGGTGACAGACGGTCTACTTCGGGATATTTTACTTTTGTAGGAGGCAATTTAGTCACATGGAGAAGTAAGAAACAGAAGGTAGTATCAAGATCCTCGGCTGAGGCCGAGTATCGAGGGATGGCTCACGGCATTTGTGAGATTCTCTGGCTTCGAAAGCTTCTTGAGGGGCTTGGGTTCAAGCCAAAGGAAACCATGAGACTATACTGTGATAATAAGTCAGCAAGAGATATAGCTGATAATCCGGTACAGCATGATAGGACAAAACATGTGGAAGTTGATCGACATTTTATTAAAGAGAAGCTTGAAAGGAAGATTGTGTCAATACCTTTTGTGAAGTCAGAGGAGCAACTTGCAGACGTTCTAACTCATGCATTATGTAGTCGAAGGTTTGATGACTCACTTGTCAAGTTGGGCATGTGTGATATCTATGCACCAACTTGAGGGGGAGTGTTAGCGTGAGTCAATATTAGGAAAAATAGGGAATGTAAATAATAGAAGTCCTTTATTAAGTAGGTTTGTGTATATGTTATTTGTTTCCTTGTAAAACTATAATAGTACTGATGTATATATATTTCTAAACAAGTAATACAAGAAAATATTCCGTAAAAGTTCTATTTGTTGGAGGCTTATTGAAAAGTATCTTAAAAAAAAATAAATAAAGCCCCAAAAAAAGGGTTTTTAAATCAACAAATGATGTTCCTTATCAATAGGAAGCGGTATTCATTTTCTCATACTAATAATGTTTGAGACTTGGTGCGAAATAGAGAAGCATTGAACTCGAGAACACTACCAATCTTTGAAACAGGTGTACCCAATCACTTATCAATCCAAAAGAGAGTTACTATAACGAGAATTTTGAAACAAAATAGGGAGAATAGATTAAGTTTTGATGCATTGAACAACCCTAATAAGCTTGAACAAAATGGAAATTAATTAGTTGCTAACATGCTTGGATGCCTCACTAACCAAGTAAATTAGTATTTCAGTTAAGGAACCCTTCCACATGGAATCTCACATGTAGATTGAAGCAATGCATAGTTGGAAACAAATTATTTTAGTCTCTCAAGAACTTGAATTGCCTTGATGTATTGGACTATTTTTCTATCTGATAAAACACTGTGCTTGCAGTTCTATTAGACAAAAAAAAATTGCACTGATTGGAATTGTTTGCATTGCATATGTGATGTGAGCTTCAAGTGCCAAAATTGGTTTTTGACACCTATTTTCCACCGCCAACCAAATCTCTCCATGCTTTTACCATTATCCTTAAAAATACCTTTCTTTCTGCATGTAATTATATAATAATAAGGATTCGAGCTAAAAATCAAATTATAATATGATAATTCCCAATATAAGGTTGTCGAATGAGAACGTTCTGGATTAGCATGACGCTGAGGTCCATTTATATTCAATTAATATATACAGAGTCATATTGATGCTCAATTTATTTTAAATTAATGCAAGTCAAATTACGTTTGGATTGTGCCACTTTCAATGAAGGAACCAAGGATTTTTTTCTTAAAAGAACAAAGACTGAGAAAAATTTGTGCTCGACCCAATCTGAATCTCTCAACATTCATATCCATAAAAAAAACATCGAAGAAAGATGCTAGGATACTTTGATGAGAGACATGAATTTTCAGAGGGAGCGATAACTTTCATTAGCTCTTATCTGATTCCGTCACTGCTCATTCTTTGATATTTTCTTTTAAATCATTTTCTCTGTACCGTCACATAAAAATTGAAATGTGTGTAGCAATTTTTCGTTGTTTTGACAAAGATCCTTTTGTATATGGGTGATCTTGTAAGTATCCTATCAATCTTTTTTTAGTAGCTGTTTATTATAGATAAGATTCGTTTGGAAGTGTCATTGAAATGATTGAAAGTGTTTTTTGTGAAATTGATTTTGTGTTTCAAAAACAAAGTGTTTTTTCAAAATCTACTTGAATTTTTACTACAGATTCTAAACACAAATCTTACCAACTTTATTTGAACAAGTGATATTATTTACCCTAAGGGGAGGGGGTGTCTTTTGCCTCACAATGAACCAGTAATAATGTGATTTAAATTCATTTTTAACGAGAATAGAAACGAAGTTTTTTTATTTACAAGTGAGGAATAACACAACTAAATCGTAATAGTAAGTGAAACAAATTTTACCAACTGAAAAAGTAAAATAAATGAAAAACCTACAAGTCCTAGCGTGTATACTGTATAGGTAGGCACACACGCACGACACAACCAACCTACTTTCCGCGCATGAAAATTTTTTTATTGTGATGGAATGACGGATGGTACATTATTTGTTTTTATAAAAGTGATGAGAAATTTTATTTGTTAAATTATTAATTTTTTAACATATATATCTTATCATTATATCACCTTATGTACCAGTCACACTGAAAAATCTCTTCCCGCGCATGGGTTCATACGTAGCCCGCACGTTCTGGCTTAACGGGTTTCTGGCAGAGGTAATATTACTTTTTTTTTTCTTTTTTTCTTTTTGGGTAAAGCCGTCCGGGTTATATAATTAATTAATATAAAAACCCAAGGGTTTACGTGATTATTTTTCAAGTAAAGTTTGATTTTAATATTTTGAATTCGAGCACCACATCATGCTTTTCTCTCTCTCCTTTTCTTCGTTGTTCCTCTGGTTTTGGGGGATCTCCATACCCAGGAGCTTCTCCTTCGTCAACAAAAAGGTATGATTTCCAATTTTCCTTTAATTTTATATATTGTTTTTCATAGTTTTTTTAGCTTTGAGAATTGATCGAAACATCTAGAGGGAATTGGAGTTCTCAATTGAGAATTTAAGCCGGATTAGTTTCGATCAAAAGAATATAGAAGAATTAATTGCTAGTTATTTCATTAAGATTTGTTGTTTTATAACATTTTTCTGGTTCCTCTGCTTAATCGGCGGGTTACTAATTTTGTTGTTGAATAAAAGTTTGAACTTTGAATCAGGGTGTGTTATCAATCTTTCGTCAAATTAGAGCTTTTTTGATGTATTATGTGTAATTGTTTCAAAGGTTTCGTTTCAATTCATGGAAATTGACAAAGATTGTAGCTTTTTCGTGTTTTAATCGCTGTCCTGTTTCTGACTTTGTAGGTTTGGCTTTACAAATTTGGGCTAAATTTTGGGTAATTGTGTGGAAGATCGTTGCGTTACGGTTTTTTTTTAGCATAATTCGTCATTACATTGGAAGCAAAAACCCGGGGAATGCTGAAAGATGTGCCTTTGCGCGCCGGACTCTGCCTCACAACTCCATGAGGGTGTGTCTATAATCGAACTGCCCTTCTTGATTCTTGCTGGTGAGGGACCTGTAAATCAAAGCTGGTTTGCTCTCGGATTCCTGAAGCAAGTTGGGCCTTCTTTTGTGCACACAGCGCCAGTTGTGTTAATGCATGACCATTGTGAAGGCGGTTGACGGTTGAGCTTCTTGTGGTATTATAAACTCCTGCACTGTATATTGTGGATCATATAGATCATAACCGCAGGAGGAAGTTGTGTACTATTTATTGTTTATTAGGTTTTGATTGGGATGGAGAATAAATCGCACGTACTGATGCAAAGATATGAGTTAGGGAGATTGTTGGGTCAAGGGACTTTTGCCAGGGTTCACTATGCAAGGAGCTTGATAACGAATCAGGGTGTGGCCATTAAGGTTATTGACAAAGAAAAGATTATGAAGGTTGGGTTGATGGATCAGATCAAGCGAGAAATATCTGTTATGAGACTGGTTAGACACCCTAATATTATACACCTCTATGAAGTCATGGCAACCAAAACTAAGATATACTTTGTCATTGAATATGCTAAAGGCGGTGAGCTATTTAACAAGGTTGCTAAAGGAAAGCTGAAGGAGGACGTTGCAAGGAAATATTTTTTGCAGCTAATCGATGCTCTTGATTTCTGTCATAGTAGGGGTGTTTATCATCGGGATATAAAACCAGAGAACTTGTTGCTCGATGAGAATGATAATTTGAAGATCTCTGATTTTGGGTTAAGTGCCCTCGCTGAAAGCATACGCCAAGATGGGCTACTCCACACCACCTGTGGTACTCCTGCCTACGTTGCTCCAGAAGTTATTAACAGGAGAGGCTACGATGGTGTGAAAGCTGATATTTGGTCTTGTGGAGTTGTCTTGTATGTCTTATTGGCAGGCTATCTACCATTTCATGATTCAAATTTGATGGAGATGTACCGGAAGATTGGG
The DNA here is from genome assembly GCF_019419815.1 of Pyrus x bretschneideri. Taxonomy (NCBI): domain Eukaryota; kingdom Viridiplantae; phylum Streptophyta; class Magnoliopsida; order Rosales; family Rosaceae; genus Pyrus; species Pyrus x bretschneideri. The sequence goes on along the minus strand of NW_025999787.1, from coordinate 8,992,763 downwards.
AAAGCAGAATTTAAATGCCCAAATTTTTTCTCACCGGAAGCACGTAGGCTACTGTACAGGATGTTGGATCCAAATCCCAATTCTAGGATTTCCATAGCCAAAGTTAGGGAGAGTTCTTGGTACAGAAAGGGACCATACTCCAAAAATATGAAATCTGAAATAGGAAACAAGGCTGTGGCTCGGACGAGTGCAGAAGCTTCTGGTTCCAGTGAGAATAGTATGGCTTCTGAGGAAAAGCAAGAACCAGGGAGACCTCCAAACATGAATGCTTTTGATATTATCTCCCTTTCTGCCGGGTTTGATCTGTCTGGCTTGTTTGAAAAAGATCCTTTTCACAGAGAAGCAAGATTCACTTCCAGACAACCTGCTACGGTCATCATCTCCAAGTTAGAAGAAATGGCTAAGCAACTGGAGCTGAAAGTGAAGAAGAAGGATGATGGATTGTTGAAAATTGATGGATTAAAGGAAGGTAGAAAGGGGATTTTGTCCATAGATGCAGAGATATTTGAAATCACTCCAACTTTTCATCTAGTCGAGGTGAAGAAATCAAGTGGGGATACATTGGAATTCCAGAAGATGTTGGACGACATAAGACCTGCTCTTAGAGACATAGTCTGGGTTTGGCAAGGCGAGGAAGAGCAACAACAGCAAGAAATCCCGCTGCAGCAACAAGAAGAACAGCATCCTCCACGATAGTAACAAGTTGCCGGCATTCCCATGGTATCTTATTTTTGTTTGTACATTTTACAGTCTGCTAAGTTTTCAACTTTATATTTCTGTCCTTGCAATTGTCGTGACCGTCTTAATAAACTTGTTCTTCTTCGTATATGTACATGACCACAATGATTATGATTGTATGAAACTCCGATTGTTGTTTGCGACATCGTTCTGCATTTTTTCCTGCAACCATGTTCTATCCATGAATTTCGTTACCTGTTCGACATCGATTTTCAGCTGGGTATGTGCCTCTACTGCATTCTCTTCTTTCTGAGACTACTAGTTGATTTAAGATTTAACTTTCAAAATAGTTGTAGAGTTAGGTTTACCAAAACCAAATTTCTGGTTGAATATTAAGTACGAGAGGGACGCTTTTCCTTTGTGTGCCCGTATGGAAAACCTTTTCTCCTGACCTGCTAGTCCAACTGCTTATCATATACTTCCAACTCCAAGCGTATTGACAGCAACTGGCAAACAAATTAGGTGGAAGTGTGGAATATCTAGCCATTAGGATACACCACATGTGGGACACAGATGTACATACTCAATGCTGATGTGTAGACTTACTAGTCTTGTAGACACGTGTCACAGTTTCAACGGGGAGAGAGGAGGAGATAACACTAGATCAGGGAGCTTTTTAGCTTACGATTATAATTATAGTGTATGGTCGCTATACACTTTATCATTTACCATGTCTTTTCACTTAACAGTAGTTTTTTTTTTTTTTTTTTTCAAAAATTGAAAAATGAACATTCAGTAGCATGTGGTCTAATTTCCTAGTAGATGGGATGTTTGGTTTCTACTCATGCATTCTAGGTTCGAAACTGCCCATCTTCTAAATTATTGTAATAGTTTCGAACATTTTCTCTCCCATTAATAATAATAATTTTCTTTAAAAAAAAAGAAAGAAAATGAACATTTAATATTAAAATTAACCAGAGTTAAGTGAAACGACACGTGACAAATGATGAGCATATACTATAGTTTGTAGTAGTGAGAAAAATTTCACTCCTACATCAGGGTGGAGTAAAATTCTCTCTCCTCCTATTCCCATCACCTTTCCTCCCCTTTTCTCACATATTGTTTTTTGTCTTATTGTCTCTATAAAAAAATCAATATAAGATGTTGACGTGGCTAAACCGTAACCGTTTAAATAGGAGAGAAGGGAAGGGGAGGGAATCCTCCTTCCATTAGGGTTTAGGGGGATGAACAAAAACAGACCGCTTGTATCTTGAGAAAGCACGTTGGAGGAAATATGGATAAGAAGGGTTAAGAGATCATATATTTATACCTTATTCGTGTATATTCACGTTTGTAAGTGATGCATAGAGTCAACATTCAATGAGATAAATTTATTAATTGATGTAACATGTACACATCATTTGCTATGATCCCCCTCCCTTTTTTTGGGCTTCAAATAAATATCACTTTTTTTTTTTTTAATCTAAATTGTGGAGAGAGGAATACGAACTCGGATGCCTAAGGTGAGCACATCATCTCTAGCTAATGTTGATGTCCTCACATCTATCATACCCAAGTAACCCCACTCACAATCGCTAAAACCAAAACAACCACAGAGAGAAGAAACAAACTCCACTTGTTCCTGTACGATCGAAAACACAAGAAAACACACAAAATTAATCACTTAACTCCATCTCTTCTTCTGGAGTTACCGTTACCTATGGAGAATCATTCCCTTGTGCCGTTGGGTTTTCGCCTCAAACCCACCGATCAAGAGTTCGTTGGCCACTTTCTCTACAGCTTTTTGGAGAACATACCGCTATTGCCGCCACACAACACCCTTATACATGAGTGCAACATCTTCGGCAACAAATCAGAACCCTCGGAGATTTGGGAAGCCTATGGAGGAACTCAACTTGCTCCGAGCTCAAGAGACTAAACCCTAAGGGTACCGCAAGAAATTAAACCTTAATTACCGCAAGAAGTTAAAGAATGAGCAGGTTTTGGAGATAGAAAGTAAAACAAACTCAAAATGTAAGGCAGCTAAAACCAGTTTGCAGTACTTGCAGATACCAAAGCAGGGCAGTACAAGTAGAAAGATTGCTATTCCGGTAAAAACTCAAAAGGTTGAATAAATATTAATTTGATCCCAATCAGTCACATGATTAAAGAATATCTGAACTTTAGGCGGAAAGAAAAGAAATGAAGAAACCTGGAGAGCAACGAGTCTTGTCAAACCATAGATTTCCCATGGACGCTTTGCCATTGTGCTCTCGCATTTGATGCTTATATTCACATTGAATCTGGATCAAATGGAAAATAGGAGTCATGAAAGGTACAATTACAAAGCAGCATCAGGAGATTAGTCCTAGATAATCTAAGAGGAAACTAATCCCCAGCACAAGAGAAGATACGATTGCAATAAGCAGCATCAGGAGATCATATATATATATTCAAGAATGAGAATGTTGGAACACGGAGAAAGAGACGCCGGCATTGGCCAAAACGACCCCGTCGCGATACTCCTCCTGTTCCCGGCATCGGACGAAGTTGATCTTTAAATTATAACAAAAGAAATCAACAATTTCAATTATGATGTTCATATTACAAAAGATATTCTGTTAACGAGGAAGGTGAACTATCCTTTTACAATGAATGAAGAAATTTAGTGGCATTCTTTTTCATTTGTAAGTAAGAGATCATACGTTCAGTTCTCGTCAAAAACAAATTTGAACCATATTATTATAACTAACCCTGTTGCTTATCCCACTCTTATCCTTCCTAATATTAAAAGAACGTAAAAAAATTTCATGTTCAATAACCTATAGCATGTCAAGTTCATTTTTGGTTAGATAGTGTAGATGTTTTAGTGTCAAACTTTTCAAGCTCGTTTATCAAAACAAAAAAAAAAAAAAAAAAATTCAAGCTCTATTAAAATAGGGGTATGCGGATTATTTTACTTCTCACACACCTCTTGATAATTCTGTTTATTTATTTTCTTCAATTCATCCAATCGGCCGAAAATTAAAAATGTGTGAAAATTAAAATGGGGTGTGTGGATATCACACCCCTTAAAATATTTCAAAATCTCAATTTAATATATATAAGGGAACTTTAACGAAAAGCTCCTAGTACTATTTATTTTAACGAAAAACCATATTTTTACACTAAAAAGTCAATCATGCTGTTATTCACTTTATCCTTTATTTTGTTCTTATTGTTTTTATCCAAAAAAAAAAAAAATTTCAAGCTTTATTAAAATATTTCAAAATCTAAATTTAATATATATATATGTATGTATGTATGTATGTATGTATGTATGTATGTATCTATTTGACGAACGATAGTGTGCTTGTGTTCACGGAGGATTGGACTATTAAAATGCTAAGCCAGATATCAACACTTAGAACAAGTGCATGGGAGATCCCCACATAGGTACCTAGTGGTTCCGAGACGCTCTTGAGGTCGTAAAAAAAAAAAGCTGATGAAGGTCCTCAAGGGACTCTTTAGATTTGAGTCCTCTAAATGTCCAATGAAATGCAGGTTTAACATATTTCGATATCTTTCGATAAGATGCCTCGACATTTCTCAACAAGATGCATTACTCAGCAGAGAATTTATCGACAACACTTGGTAAATGTCAACATCTGCGTAGCATGGTTCAGCAAATGACGACATGCATTCCAAGTGCTAGACGAAATCTCCAATTGATTAAAAAAATAAAAACCTTGCATGTAGCGTGCTATATTTGTTAAATAAGGAAGATCATTACACTAATAACCCTCAGAATTTTGAATTTTAAATCTGCTACTGAACAAGTTACTACAAGTTTTAAACACTTTCACCACAAACATCAACAAAAATGTTGAGTTTTATTTGATAGAAAAAAGAGAACGAAACAACGAAATAAAGGCAAACAACAAACAAGAAATGCTCAACCCTCACGCCCTATGAGAAATGTCTCCAATGAAGGCCTTGATGTTGGCATGAGATGATCCACCTTCTGCAATGGCATCATGACATAACTGCTTAAGTTCTCTAGCTCTCCTCCTCATTTCCTTCCCTTCATCATCCTCTAAATCCATAAACTTCTTCATTAAGCCTGCAATCTCCTCTTTTGTCACCAAATGGTCAATTTTGTCCTCAATCTTCCTCACCCTCCACCCAACCTTCCAATCCTCCACAATCTGTTTACTATTCATTCCTTGATCGTAACCTATAGGTAAGGTAAGAAAAATAACACCAGCAGAAACACCTTCCATAACCGAGTTCCAACCACAGTGACTCAAAAACCCCCCAATACTAGAATGACGCAAAACCCTCAATTGGTCACACCAAGGCACTACCAACCCCATGTCCCCACACGCCTCTTTTAACCTTTCGGATTCTCCGCGAGCCGCCCAAATGAACCGAACGCCGCTGTTGCGCAAACTAGCAGCGATCTCATCAATTTGGGCGCTAGAAAATGAAAGGAAACTTCCCATGCCGATGTACAAAACTGAGCTACAAGGTTGGGAGTCTAGCCATTGGAAGTAGCTATCATCACTAGTAGCTGGGTTAGGGAGGTCATTTTTCTTGGAGTAGGGTATTGATGGGCCCATAGTGTAAATGGGTAGTGATAATTCTGATCGTAAAACGTCGATGGTTAGGGTTTCAAGTTCATAGAAGGTGGCAGCGAATAACAGGTATTGTGCTTTAGGTACCCAAGATAAGAGGTTTAAAAAAAAGTCTACATTCTTTTGGTTGCTTTCATAAGCAAGCAGGTCCGCTAGTCGTGTCGAAGAAACTCCTGGAATGTAGTCCACACGTTCGTTTCCTTTCTCTGCTAACAATGCAAAGTGGTTATCGTAAGTAGCAATGTTACACAATAAATAGGAAATCTTAAAACAAAGTGTTAAACAACAGAAAGATCTTAGTACTCAATAAGATCTTAAAAGCAATGTTATCTTGATAGACTCGTACTAAAGGCAGAGGCAGCTATATATACTGCCATGGTTTACACTCCAACCCTTGTTTTAAATGAAGAAAAAAGAAAAATAAGAATGGTACTAACATTTCAACCCGCTTGTTATCATGAAAAATGTAAACCTTACATCGGAAACTTCGAAATAAAGACTTGCATATTGAAAGATTTTATTTCTAATTGCACAGTGAAACCTTTTATATTAAAGCTTAACACTTACTGGATTTTATAAGTGGTTAAATAATGACAACTTTAATGTGATTAGTGAAACACATGACCAAATATGAAATCTTGACACTTAATACTCACTCCGAGCCACAACAAAAGAAAAATATTTAGAAGGTTTTTGGAACGTTTAGCCCAAATGGTGATGGTGAGTGAAAAATGAGTCATGATTAAGATTAGGTGCAGTGTTTATGTCATAATATCAATATAATATGTAGTGCCAGTGTGCCACTATGCAATTCGTTGATGTGCATAGATTGGCTTGATTCATTTTTGCATGTGTTGTCCAATTTCATAGTGGGACAACATAAATATTTGTAGTTAGAGACAATTATTGTAGCTGTGACTGTCGGTACACAATAATTTCTAGTTACAGACACTCACCTAACAGGTTAGCTGGGAAGTGCTCATTCTGCGAGAAAAGGTGAAAATGCTGATACAGTGAAAACCAGGAGGAGGCGGACATTGGCCAAAACGACGCCGCTGGGATATTCCTTCGGTTTCCGACAGCAACTGCCCAATGCAGTATAGTGTCAGCTACTATCAAACTAGGCGGCTGCTCCAGCTGATCTAGGAGGAGCTCGAACGGCTTTTCCATTTTGGTCCTGACGGCGTCCAAGAAGGCATCCATGTCGGCAACACGGACATGCTCCGATGGGATTACGTTGGGAATGGCAGTGAACCGAATGCTGTCGGGTTTGGAGTCGGAGCCGATGAGGCCAAGCCACTCTTGTGTGAGGACGAAGGTGACGAGAATGTCTTTCTCTTGTGAAGCAAGCAACTTGCAGAAGTTCATCAGTGAGTAAATATGGCTTCGGCTTGGGTGAGGCACTGCCACCACGTGGTAGACACTGGTTCGTTGTTGTTCACTGGTGGAATCCATGTCCGAGTTCTTTGACAAAGCAATGTAGTTATGGAAGCATTTGCGCAGGTGAGGGGATTGTAACTGGCTTTGAATAACCTAAGTATCCCTTGTGGTTCCAATTCACTAGCCTTAGGGTACCGTTTGGTACGTAGACGGGACGAGACGGGACAGGACGTGACAGAATGAAGGTTCCTTGTTATGTTTGGTATGCGCAGGACGAAACGGGACAATTGTTCCGTTCTGCGTTTGGTACACGCTGGACGGAACGGAAAAAAAAAATTAAATGACTAACTTGCCCATGCATCATCATATGCCTTACAATGAGCACTAGAAAGCCCCAATTAATTAAAAACCAGAAAACTTTCAACAAGCTATCAATCCCAGATTGTCTTGGATGTAAGCTGCACAAAGGTTAAAGGCAGGACCAGTAATTTTCTGGGCAATTTCAGGATTGAACACAATCTGACTTCGATGATCAATCTGGTCGAAGATAATGAAATTCTTCGGGCAGATGCTAGAGGTTTGAAATTCAACACCATGGAAAGGTTTGAAGTTTACGTCTTCAATTCCAAATCAATAGTAAATGCCCTCACTCTTCCACAGGAAAAACTAAATGGAAACAAAATCCCAAAGTTAATCAAACATTATCCAACACTTCGCACAATAAAGACACAAAGAAAACCCAATTAGTCTAACGAATCAAAATTTTTTAAAAAAAAAATGAAGACTATTTCATTAGTCTAACAAAGCAAAAGCTCATTAGTCATTACTAAACTGGAATCTAATCAAATCACAACACAAAAATCAAATTAAAATGATTTATTAATTTGAGTTGTTTCCTAGCAACATAAACAGAAGCTAATTACACAGAAACACTCAGAAAACAAACAATCAGTAGAATTACAAATTACTTGAACAATTAATCCCAATTCAAAACTCTAGATTATGAATCCAAACCAAATTAGATCATTTATTATATTGTATCATCCAATGAAATCAATAGGAACTACCTCAAAAGCAAACAAATCAACCTTCAAGCCCCTTAAAAACCAAAACCCAGAAAAAGTTACAGCAGAAAAATGTAAAGATCAAAACTTTGAGAGCAAAACCTAGGTTTTAAGGAGATGGCAGATTAGAACCAGATTATCGATTGCAGAGGATCAGATAATATTGTGAAAAAAAAAAAAAAAGAGATTGGAATTGGATGCAGAGATCGAACCTGGAGATGCAGAGCTTTGAGTTCCACTCCGTGGGGAAGAGAAAAGAGAGCCTACGGGAGAGGACGAGGAGGAAGGTTGTGAGATACCTGGGAAATGCAAGCGGCAGAGAAAAGGGAAAGAAGATGATAGGGTTTTATTCTGCGATTTGTATGATGTAAATATTGAAAAAGATAAGGGGCATTTTTGTCTTAAAATGTTAAAATTTTGTGTTCCACAGGCGTGGAACGATTCGTTCCAAGGGAAGGAGGTGAAACGAAAAATCAGCCAAATTTTGTCCCGTGGGACAATGCGTTCCACGGTTTTTATGCGCACCAAACATGAAACCGAACGTCTCGTCCCACTGCGTTCCGTCCTGTCCCATGTACTAAACGATACCTAGAGGATAGGTACTTGTAATTCTCTCTCTAGAAAACTCCATTACTGTTCTTCATTGGTTGAAGATTAACAACTGGTACTGTGATATCATGTGCCACGTACTAATATATGCTAGATATTGCTTGGTCTGTCCACTGTCCACACATATCCTTCTCGGAACACGCAATGCGTTAAAAAAATTTTGAGCTTGTAACTGCTTTTGCTTGCAATAATTTGTTGAATTTATGATTTGCATTGTCCTATTTTCAAAGTTTCATTATTAATGAAAGTGAATGAGACTTGACATATACATTATTAAGTTGCATTTCACTCATCATAAATTCAACAAATTATTGCAAGCAAAAGCAGTTACAAGCGCAAAATTTTCGCTTGCAATAATTTATTGAATTTATGATGAGTGGAATGCAACTTAATAATGTATATGTCAAGTCTCATTCACTTTCATCAATAATGAAACTTTGAAAATAGGACAATGCATATCATGTTTGTCTACAAGTGATGAGTTGGGAATCCAACCTATGGGAACCTTTTCTCCTGACCTGCTACTCCATGAGTGCTGATCACATACTTCAACTCCAAGCGTATTGACTGCAATTGGCAAAAAAATAAAAAAATAAAAAAATAAATTAGGTTGGGGCGTGCGATTGGAAAAAAAATTAGGTGGACGCGTGGAACATCTATCGATTAGGATACACCACGTGTGGGATCAGACGTATATACTCAATGCTGATGTGTAGACTTGCTAGTCTTGTAGATGGGGAGAGAGTAGGAGGTAACACTAGATCAAAGAGTTTTTTTTGTTCATCATTATAACTATGTTGTATGATTATTATACATCTCATCATTTATCACGTGTCTTTTCACTTAATACTAAATTTTTTTTTTAAATTGGAAATAAACATTCGATAGCATGTGGTCCAATATTTTAGTAGATATGATGTTGAGTTTCTACTCATGCGTTATGGGTTCAAAACTTCCCTTCCTTAAATTATTGTAATAGTTTTAAACCTCCCCCCTCCCATTAATAATAATAATAATTTTCTTTTAAAAGAAGAAAGAAAAGGAACATTTAACATTAAAACTAACTAGTTAGGTGAAATGACACATGACAAATGATGAGATGCATGGTAAGCATATGTCGTAGTTTGTGGTAGTGAGAAAAAAAAATGCTCTTTTACATCAGGGTTAAAGGGGGCGAACAAAAATAGACAATTGTGTCTTGAGAAAGCATATTGGCGGACATTTGGATAAGAGGGGGTTAGGAGATCATATATTTACACCACATTGGTGTATAATCACATTGGTGAGTGATGCATAGAATCAATATTCAATGAGATAAATTCATTAATTGACGTAGCATGTACACATCAATTGCTCCAATCCCCCCTCACTTTTTTCGGCTTCAAATGGAACCGTACTTTTTCTTTTAGAACAAGTGCATGGGCGGATCCACATAGGTACCTAGTGGTTCCGAGACGCTCTTGAGGTCGTAAAAAAAAAAAAGCTGATGAAGGTCCTCGAGGGACTCTTCAGATTTGAGTCCTCTAAATGTCCAATGAAATGCAGGTTTAACATATTTCGATATCATTCGATAAGATGCCTCGACATTTCTCAACAAGATGCATTACTCAGCAGAGAATTTATCGACAACACTTGGTAAATGTCAACATCTGCGTAGCATGGTTCAGCAAATGACGACATGCATTCCAAGTGCTAGACAAAATCTCCAATTGATTAAAAAAATAAAAACCTTGCATGTAGCGTGCTATATTTGTTAAATAAGGAAGATCATTACACTAATACCCCTCAGAATCTTGAATTTTGAATCTGCTACTGAACAAGTTACTACAAGTTTTAAACACTTTCACCACAAACATCAACAAAAATGTTGAGTTTTATTTGATAGAAAAAAGAGAACGAAACAACGAAATAAAGGCAAACAACAAACAAGAAATGCTCAACCCTCACGCCCTATGAGAAATGTCTCCAATGAAGGCCTTGATGTTGGCATGAGATGATCCACCTTCTGCAATGGCATCATGACATAACTGCTTAAGTTCTCTAGCTCTCCTCCTCATTTCCTTCCCTTCATCATCCTCTAAATCCATAAACTTCTTCATTAAGCCTGCAATCTCCTCTTTTGTCACCAAATGGTCAATTTTGTCCTCAATCTTCCTCACCCTCCACCCAACCTTCCAATCCTCCACAATCTGGTTACTATTCATTCCTTGATCGTAACATATAGGTAAGGTAAGAAAAATAACACCAGCAGAAACGCCTTCCATAACTGAGTTCCAACCACAGTGACTCAAAAACCCCCCAATACTAGAATGACGCAAAACCCTCAACTGGTCACACCAAGGAACTACCAACCCCATGTCCCCACAAGCCTCTTTTAACCTTTTGTATTCTCCGCGAGCCGCCCAAATGAACCGAACGCCGCTGTTGCGCAAACTAGCAGCGATCTCATCAATTTGGGCGCTAGAATATGAAAGGAAACTTCCCATGCCGATGTACAAAACTGAGCTACAAGGTTGGGAGTCTAGCCATTGGAAGTAGCTATCATCACTAGTTACTGGATTAGGGAGGTCATTTTTCTTGGAGTAGGGTATTGATGGGCCCATAGTGTATATGGGTAGTGATAATTCTGATCGTAAAACGTCGATGGTTAGGGTTTCAAGTTCATAGAAGGTGGCAGGGAATAACAGGTATTGTGCTTTAGGTACCCAAGATAAAGCGTTTAAAAAAAGGTCTAGATTCTTTTGGTTGCTTTCATAAGCAAGCAGGTCCGCTAGTCGTGTCGGAGAAACTCCTGGAATGCAGTCCACACGTTCGTTTCCTTTCTCTGTTAACAATGCAACGTGGTTGTCGTAAGTAGCAAAGTTACACAATAAATAGGAAATCTTAAAACAAAGTGTTAAACAACAAGAAGATTGTTTACTGCTATCACATACGTACAATTCTTAGTACTCACTTAATAAGATCTTAAAAACAATGTTATCTTGATAGACTCGTACTAAAGGCAGAGGCAGCTATATATACTGCCATGGTTTACACTCCAACCCTTGTTTTAAATGAAGAAAAAAGAAAAATAAGAATGGTACTAATAGTTCAACCCTCTTGTTATCATGAAGAATGTAAACCTTATATCGGAAACTTCGAAATAAAGACTTGCATATTGAAAGATTTTATTTCTAATTGCACAGTGAAACCTTTTATATTAAAGCTTAACACTTATTGGATTTTACAAGTGGTTAAATTATGACAACTTTAATGTGATTAGTGAAATACATGACCAAATCTGAAATCTTGACACTTAATACTCACTCTGTGCCACAACAAAAGAAAAACATTTAGAGGTTTTTGGAACGTTTAGCCCAAATGGTGATGGTGGGTGAAAAATGAGTCATCATTAAGATTAAATGCAATGTCATAATATCAATATGTAGTGCCAGTGTGCCACTATGCAATTCATTGATGTGCATAGATTGGCTTGATTCATTTTTGCATGTGTTGTCCAATTTCATAGTGGGACAACATAAATATTTGTAGTTAGAGACAATTATTGTAGCTGTGACTGTCGGTACACAATAATTTCTAGTTACAGACACTCACCTAACAGGTTAGCTGGGAAGTGCTCATTCTGCGAGAGAAGGTGAAAATGCTGATACAGTGAAAACCAGGAGGCGGACATTGGCCAAAACGACGCCGCTGGGATATTCCTTCGGTTTCCGACAGCGACTGCCCAATGCAGTATAGTGTCAGCTACTATCAAACTAGGCGGCTGCTCCAGCTGATCCAGGAGAAGCTCGAACGGCTTTTCCATTTTGGTCCTGACGGCGTCAAAGAAGGCGTCCATGTCGGCGACACGGACATGCTCCGATGGGATTACGTTGGGAATGGCAGCGAACCGAATGCTGTCGGGTTTGGAGTCGGAGCCGATGAGGCCAAGCCACTCTTGTGTGAGGACGAAGGTGACGAGAATGCCTTTCTCTTGTGAAGCAAGCAATTTGCAGAAGTTCATCAGCGAGTTAATATGGCTTCGGCTTGGGTGAGGCACTGCCACCACGTGGTAGACACTGGTTCGTTGTTGTTCTCTGGTGGAATCCATGTCCGAGTTCTTTGACAAAGCAATGTAGTTATGGAAGCATTTGCGCAGGTGAGGGGATTGTAACTGGCTTTGAATAACCTAAGTATCCCTTGTGGTTCCAATTCACTAGCCTTAGGGTACCGTTTGGTACGCAGACGGGACAGAATGAAGGTTCTTTGTTATGTTTGGTATGCGCAGGACGAAACGGGACAATTGTTCCGTTCTGTGTTTGATACGCGCTGGATGGAACGGAACCAAAAAATTAAATGACTAACTTGCCCATGCATCATCATATGCCTTACAATGAGCACTAGAAAGCCCCAATTAATTAAAAACCAGAAAACTTTCAACAAGCTATCAATCCCAGATTGTCTTGGATGTAAGCTGCACAGAGGTTAAAGGCATGACCAGTAATTTTGTGGGCAATTTTAGGATTGAACACAATCTGACTTCGATGATCAATCTGGTCGAAGATAATGAAATTCTTCGGGCAGATGCTAGAGGTTTGAAATTCAACACCATGGAAAGGTTTGAAGTTTACGTCTTCAATTCCAAATCAATAGTAAATGCCCTCACTCTTCCACAGGAAAAACTAAATGGAAACAAAATCCCAAAGTTAATCAAACATTATCCAACACTCCGCACAATAAAGACACAAAGAAAACCCAATTAGTCTAACAAATCAAATTTTTTTTAAAAAAAATGAAGACTATTTCATTAGTCTAACAAAGCAAAAGCTCATTAGTCATTACTAAACTGGAATCTAATCAAATCACAACACAAAAATCAAATTAAAATGATTTATTAATTTGAGTTGTTTCCTAGAAACATAAACAGAAGCTAATTACACAGAAACACTCAGAAAACAAACAATCAGTAGAATTACAAATTACTTGAACAATTAATCCCAATTCAAAACCCTAGATTATGAATCCAAACCAAACTAGATCATTCATTATATCGTATCATCCAATGAAATCAATAGGAACTACCTCAAAAGCAAACAAATCAACCTTCAAGCCCCTTAAAAACCAAAACCCAGAAAAAGTTACAGCAGAAAAATGTAAAGATCAAAACTTTGAGAGCAAAACCTAGGTTTTAAGGGGATGGCAGATTAGAACCAGATTATCGATTGCAGAGGATCAGATAATATTGTGAAAAAAAAAAAAAAAAAAAGAGATTGGAATTGGATGCAGAGATCGAACCTGGAGATGCAGAGCTTTGAGTTCCACTCCGTGGGGAAGAGAAAAGAGAGCCTACAGGAGAGGACGAGGAGGAAGGTTGTGAGATACCTGGGAAATGCAAGCGGCAGAGAAAACGGAAAGAAGATGATAGGGTTTTATTCTGCGATTTGTATGATGTAAATATTGAAAAAGATAAGGGGCATTTTTGTCTTAAAATGTTAAAATTTTGTGTTCCATGGGCGTGGAACGAATCGTTCCAAGGGAAGGAGGTGGAACGAAAAATCAGCCAAATTTTGTCCCGTGGGACAATGCGTTCCACGGTTTTTGGGCGCACCAAACATGAAACGGAACGTCTCGTCCCACTGCGTTCCGTCCTGTCCCACGTACTAAACGGTACCTAGAGGATAGGTACTTGTAATTCTCTCTCTAGAAAACTCCATTACTGTTCTTCATTGGTTGAAGATTAACAACTGGTACTGTGATGTCATGTGCCACGTACTAATATATGCTAGATATTTCTTGGTCTGTCCACTGTCCACACATATCCTTCTCGGAACACGCAATGCGTTAAAAAATTTTGCGCTTGTAACTGCTTTTGCTTGCAATAATTTGTTGAATTTATGATTTGCCTTGTCCTATTTTCAAAGTTTCATTATTAATGAAAGTGAATGAGACTTGACATATACATTATTAAGTTGCATTCCACTCATCATAAATTCAACAAATTATTGCAAGCAAAAGCAGTTACAAGCGCAAAATTTTCGCTTGCAATAATTTATTGAATTTATGATGAGTGGAATGCAACTTAATAATGTATATGTCAAGTCTCATTCACTTTCATCAATAATGAAATTTTGAAAATAGGACAATGCATATCATGTTTGTCTACAAGTGATGAGTTGGGAATCCAACCTATGGGAACCTTTTCTCCTGACCTGCTACTTCATGAGTGCTGATCACATACTTCAACTCCAAGCGTATTGACTGCAATTGGCAAAAAAATAAAAAAATAAAAAAAATAAAAAAATAAATTAGGTGGGGGCGTGCGATTGGAAAAAAAATTAGGTGGACGCGTGGAACATCTATCGATTAGGATACACCACGTGTGGGATCAGACGTATATACTCAATGCTGATGTGTAGACTTGCTAGTCTTGTAGATGGGGAGAGAGTAGGAGGTAACACTAGATCAAAGAGTTTTTTTTGTTCATCATTATAACTATGTTGTATGATTATTATACATCTCATCATTTATCACGTGTCTTTTCACTTAATACTAGAATTTTTTTTTTAAATTGGAAATGAACATTCGATAGCATGTGGTCCAATATTTTAGTAGATATGATGTTGAATTTCTACTCATGCATTATGGGTTCAAAACTTCCCTTCCTTAAATTATTGTAATAGTTTTAAACCTCCCCCCTCCCATTAATAATAATAATAATTTTCTTTTAAAAGAAGAAAGAAAAGGAACATTTAACATTAAAACTAACTAGTTAGGTGAAATGACACATGACAAATGATGAGATGCATGGTAAGCATATGCCGTAGTTTGTGGTAGTGAGAAAAAAAAATGCTCTTTTACATCAGGGTTAAAGGGGGCGAACAAAAATAGACAATTGTGTCTTGAGAAAGCATATTGGCGGACATTTGGATAAGAGGGGGTTAGGAGATCATATATTTACACCACATTGGTGTATAATCACATTGGTGAGTGATGCATAGAATCAATATTCAATGAGATAAATTCATTAATTGACGTAGCATGTACACATCAATTGCTCCAATCCCCCTCTCTTTTTTCGGCTTCAAATGGAACCGTACTTTTTCTTTTACCAAAAGTAATTTAACTTAATTAATCTAATTGTGGATAGAGGAATACGAACTCGGATGCCTAAGGTGGGCACATCATCTCTAGCTAATGTTGCTATCCTCACATCTTTCATATGCAACTCTGTACTTCAAATATGTAGAAATAGATAAACCTTGTTCCTTCTAATTTACGCGTCTAGTTGTAGTGCTATATCTCATCCAAAAGACCAAAGATATAGATTTTATTGAAGACTTAACCGTGACAAAGATTTATTAAATCTCTATATATATGATCTAACTGTTGATTTTCTAGACCACTCAATAATACGTAACTTGAAGTAACAGCTTAATATTATGTATTATTCATGCTTCACTAAAGAGTTATTTTTTGTGACAAAAAATGGTACTTAATAAAACTAAGTATTAAATTAAAATGCTTGTTAAGTCGCTTAGTACTACGGTCTAGTGGTATTCCTCTTCACTTTTAAGTGAGAAGTCTTAGGTTCAATTCTCGCCAAGGGCCAATTTGAACCACATTATCACTAGCTCATTGTGATCCTTTCTCCTTAGTGTAGATATTATCGTTTGTTAAAAAAAATTTAAAATGTCTGTTAAAGGAGTCATAAATCATAAAGAATATGGCCCAATTAGGATCCAATGGGTATAGTTAATCCTCAAACAGACTAACATGAGTCCAAGATAGTTTCTCTCTCCCTCTCTCTCTCTCTTTATCTCTCTCCTCTTTTTTTTTTTTAATGATTATTATTATTAAAGGGAGGAGGAAGCGTTTGAAACTATTACAATAATTTAGGAGAGGGGGAGTTTCAAACCCAAGACATATGAGTGGAAATTCAACACCCTATCCACTTATAATATTGGATCACATGCGTAGTTCAAAATTAAATTTACTAAATCCTAATACTTCAGGAATCTATTCACTGCTATCCAAGCAACTTACCAAAACCCTAATTTTGTCACTAAATCCTACTATTATCAGGAATTTTTAATCTTAAATCTCCAAGGAACTTACGAAAATCCCTGTACTCATTGGAACCTATAAGTACCCAAGTATCCCCACTCACAATCGCTCAAACCAAAACAATTATAGAGAAGAAATTGTTTGGGTGGATATTTAATATTGGGTTCAGTGCATTTAAAGCAGGCGTGCAAAAATCTTTTGGTGATTGGGCTGGAAGAGGCGGCAGTCTAGGGTGGTCTTAAAAATCATTTTTTGGCAACTAATAGGCAGCAAGCCTATGATGGAACTAACAAGGGACAGATGGCAGCTCACCCTCAGCAAAAAGTACTTTTCCATGACATGGATAGGTAAATAACAAAAGCAATTGGTGACTCACCGTGCTCTAGAAAGCCATCACCAAAAGGGAAGGCTTGGACACTCGGGCTAATGGGTCTATAAAAGCAGCAAGGGATGTGAGCAAAAGACTCTCTCTCAACATACTCAACTTTGAACTCAACAGCAAAACCATATAGCTTTAGTTTGTTCACTTACCTTTTTCAGTTGTAGGTCCACTATAGAAAGCTCTCTTTTGTCAGTTTTTAGAAGCTCTGCTACCTTTTCCCTTTGTTGTAGTATCAAATCCCTCTAGTAAACCTTGTTTATATTTTATTTTCTAAGACTTTTGTCTCTGTAAAATATAAGAAGAAGTGGCTACAAGAAGACGAACCTTGCCAGCCAAGGTTGTAATCTTATCTTTATATAAAGTAAATTTGTCGTTTATGCATCTTTAATTAAATCCTATGTCATTTTCAACTACTTTAGTTCAAGTTTTATCCATGATTAATCTTGCCAAACTAACCACTCTTGTTTCTTTATTGTTAACCTAAACTGATAACTAAGCAACTAACTTGAATGACCTTGAATCCCTTTATAAACATATGGTATTATAAATAAAAGTCCTTTATCAAAAGGCAAGAAAAGAACTTAGTACAAACTTAACCCATCTGTAAATAATCCTTATGAACCATGGAGTTTAAGTGACTTGTGGCACAAGTAAACAATTAATCCAATAACAAAGAAGACAATCTGTTAAACAAAGAGAATAGTGGCATGCCTAGACTTATATTAGTTTTGATTATGAGCCTCAAGGCCTAACAAAAACCCCACAAAGATACCATTCAAACTAATGACAAACGTATATTGCAAAAAACCAAGCACCAAACCCGAACAGAAACAAACTCCATTGGTTCCTGTGCGATCGAAAACACAAGAAAATAGACAGCATTAATCACTTTACTCCATCTCTTCTTCTGGAGTTACTGTTAGCTATTGAGAATCATTCCCTTCTGCCGTTGGGTTTCCACTTCAAACCCACCGATCAAGAGCTCATTGGCCACTTCCTCTACAACTTTTTGGAGAACATACCGCTATTGCCGCCACACAACACCTTATACATGAGTGCAACTTCTTCGGCAACAAATCAGAACCCTCGGAGATTTGGGAAGCCTATGGAGGAACTCAACTTGCTGACGATCAACCGGCCTTGCATTTCTTCTCCGAGCTCAAGAGGCTAAACCCTAAGGGTACCAACATCGATCGCAAGATGGGACGTGGAGGTAGTTGGACTGGAAAAGCAGTCACCGTACGGGTTGAGGGTACAATCGATGGAAGGCCTACCGATATCGGACAAAAAAGAACATTTCGGTACGAGAATGAAGGTCCGGAGGACCACGAGAGGTGGCTGTTAGATGAATATAGTCATTTTGCAGGTCTAGGAATAACAACAGTAATTTAAGTTACGATTTTAATGTTGCACTTTGTCGGTTGAGGAAGAAGGATGGGTCCAGAATTAACAAAAGAAAGTGTTCGACTTCATCATCATCAGAGGATCAAGTGCCGAATTCGAAGAAACAGCGCAGCACAAAGAAAAAAGAAGATGATCAAGTGGTATCAAAAGGTTCATCATCACAAAATATCAATGTGATCAATGCCGTTGAAGAAGAGGCACCACAAGGCAGTTCTTTCTTAGGTAGTGAGATTGTAGTCGCGATTGAGATCAATAAGTTCACCGATGGGGATGATGTTGCTTACAATTATAATCTCTCTGATGAAACATTCACCGTAGATGAATTATTGTCTATGCCAGAAGCTTCCCGGATCGTTGCTGTGTTGAGAATCAATGTCATTTGTAGGTGAAGTAAGTGTGTGAGGTTGGTGAAGTAAGTGGAGGTTGTAGGTGAAGTAGGTGGATGTTGTAGGTGAAGTAAGTGTGTGGTGTAGCTTTCATTTGGTTTGCTATAAATACCCAAGTCCCCAAGCATTGTAAATCATCCAAGGAAAAACAAAGCCTAGAGCTAAATAAGAAAAACTTTGCTAATTAGTTTGTTTTGTGAGTTTTCATTAAGAGTGTGCTCTATTTTCTTCTTCTTGGGATCATTAGAGTTATCTTGGATACTCTTCTTATTCAACAATTGGTATCAGAGCCAAGTCGGTCAGGGATCGTTCTTGGTAGAGCATTGGTTGTAAAGTCTCTTGAAATTCCGAGTATGCTCTGTGGTTGCAGTTTTGACTGATCTTCCACATCAGAAAAAATTTCTTGAGATTATTGCTGGGGTCATCACAAACCTTGAGAGGGGTGTCGAGAGTAGTGTATTACTCTGCACGGTAGTCACTCAAGCTTGTTCGGTGTAGTCAAAGTCTTGCCGATACGATGGGTGATCTTCAAGTTGTTGGAGGAATCAAGAAGCTCAACAATCAAAACTATAACACGTGGGCAACGTGTATAGAGTCTTACCTTCAAGGTCAAGACTTGTGGGAAGTTGTCGGTGGTAGTGAAGTTACACAACCGGCAGCGGAAAATGCTAACGGCGTCTTGAGGAAGTGGAAAATTAAAGCAGGCAAATCAATGTTTGCCTTAAAGACCACAATAGAAGAAGAAATGTTGGAGCACATTCGGGATGCTAAAACGCCAAAGGAAGCATGTGACACTTTTGTTACACTCTTTTCGAAGAGGAACGATACAAAATTGCAACTTCTTGAGAATGAGCTGCTATCGATGGTACAACGCGACATGACGATTGCCCAGTACTTTCACAAGGTGAAGTCGATATGCCGCGAAATTTCAGAATTAGATCCAACAGCTCCTATTGGGGAAACCAGGATGAAAAGAATAATTATCCATGGTTTGAGACCCGAATATCGAGGGTTCATTGCCGCTATACAAGGATGGCCGACACAACCATCGCTTATGGAGTTTGAAAATTTGCTTGCAAGTCAAGAAGCTATGGCCAAGTAAATGGGAGGAGTCTCACTGAAGAGTGAAGAGGAAGCGCTCTACACCAAAAGTAAAGGCAGCTTTAAGCAGCGTGCTGATGGTGGATCTAAAAGAAATGGTGACAAGGAAAAAGGTCATCAAGGAGGAGGGAGTTCTCGGCCAGGGGGAGCTCCGAAGTATCACGGCAACCGTGGTCAGTCCCAGAATAATAAAAGATTTGAGGGCAAGTGTTACAATTGTGGAAAGAATGGCCACATGGCGAAGGATTGCTGGTTCAAAAGGCCTGCAGAAAGTAACGTCGCCAACTCAGAAAAGAAAATTGAAGATGATTGGGATGTCGTTGCGTCTCTAGCTGTGGAGGAAGAATGGGACGCAGAAGCATCATCTTGTTGGTGCTCAGAAACTGAGGTGTCACCTGACCCAAAAGAGTTTGAAGATACGTTGCAAGGGAAACTGGGAGACCAAGCTGCCCAAATCCAATCAAGTCCAGATGAGCCTGAAGATTTGCTTACTGGAGACGATGTCGACCAAGAAGTACCTAAGAGTACTTGGCAAACAGGTGTGTACCAACAACCACAAGAAGTTAGACCTAGTAGAGTAGAAATATCAACTCTACAATCACAACTAAGAAGGTCAACAAGAGTACGAAAGCCAAATCCTAAATATGATAATGCTGCCATAACTGATGGAGCACCAAAAGAACCTGAGGTGTTTAAAGAAGCATCACAGAGTTCTGAATGGATAAGAGCTATGGAAGAAGAAATCACTGCGCTTAAGCAGAATCAGACTTGGGATTTGGTGCCAAAGCCAAGGGATGTGAAACCCATATCCTGCAAAAGGGTGTACAAGATAAAGCGTCATCCTGATGGTTCAGTTGAATGGTACAAGGCTCGGTTGGTGGCTCGAGGCTTCTCAAGGTATGTGTGGGTCTTCTTTATGAAAGAAAAATCTAACACATTCTCAAAGTTTAAAGAGTTCAGAGAGTCAACCGAAGGAGAAGTGGGAAAGAAGATCCGTTGCCTACGCACAGATAACGGGGGAGAATATAGCTCAAAAGTCTGTCGAAGTATGCTACATGCAAAGAACGTACCGGGAAGGTTTTGGGCTGAAGCAATGAGGACTGCAGCCTTTGTGATCAACAGACTTCCTCAACCAAGGTTAGGATTTGTTTCTCCCTTTGAGAATCTGTGGAACATGAAACCTACAGTTAGCTATTTTCGAGTATTTGGCTGTGTATGCTATGTATTTGTTCCTGATCATTTACGGAGCAAATTTGACAAGAAAGTTGTTAGATGTATCTTTGTGGGATACGACAGCCAGAGAAAGGGGTGGAAATGTTGTGATCCAACAAGTGGAAGGTGCTACACTTCACGAAATGTGGTGTTTGATGAAGCGTCTTCTTGGTGGTCATCAGAGAAAGAGGTGCTACCAGACTCTAGAGAATTTGGAGAAAAGCTGCAACAGAAGATGGGGGAGCATACTATCCAACCCCCATTCAAAGATAAATTCCATGTCGTGGGTTCCAATTGAGCCTAAGAAGGCTTCGTCCGGCTGCAAGACGTAAAAGAAAGCGCTACTTGGAAGGCAACCCAATGCACTGAATAAAACAAAGCTTGTTCATTAATTTTCGAGAAATTACAAATGTATATAACAAAGAAAGAAAGGTGGAGCCTTCACAAGGGTTGTGTACGTGAGGCCCCACTACGTGGCAACACTCTCGGAGCAGGAGGCATCGGAGCAGGAGGCATCGGAGCAGAAGGCATCGGAGCAGGAGGCATCGGAGCGGAAGGCATCGGAGCAAGAGGCATCGGAGCGGAAGGCATCGGAGCGAGAGGCACCGAAGATAGATCATTCAAGGCCCCAAACCTTGGTGGAACGCTGGATGACCCAGGAAAGAGGTGCCTCTGGAAGAAAGCCGTAAACCTTTGATGGTCATCAAGCTCATCAAGCTTCCTCTTCATGCCTGTCGAATAATTGTTGGCAAGCACGTGCAAACTTCGATTCTCGTGCTTAAGCTGTTTGATCTCCTGCTTAAGACTCTCCACCATTAATGATTCAACCTGACGGGAGCGAGCAAGAAGGCGTTGGCCCATGTTGGACACAGAGCCAGCACACTGAACACTGAGAGCCAGGGACTCTTGAACGGCCAACTCATCGGACCGTCCTGAAAGCAGCTGACTATTTTTGGGAGTGAGGAGGTTCCGAGCTACTATCGTAGCCGTTGTTGCATCCGTCATCACAGAGTCCTCACCTGTAAGGGGGCCATGAGAAGATAAGAAAGACGGGCACCATACCTTATCCTGACGCGGCGCGACCGGATCACTGCTTAGACTCAAATCTAAGCAAATGTTCGATGGGTTGGATGAGCTAGCCATTTTTCAAAGAGTTTAAAGAGAAGGGTTGGATGGAGGAAAATCTCGACGGGCCGAAGATGATGTTTGGGAAGTCTTCAAAGTGTGCATTGATAGAGGTGATCGATCACCTCTATTAAAGGAGAGGCGTTCACCGAATCAGAAGACGCGTGGAAGGCGAGAAATTAGCTGCACACTTTTGCCGACAAGTGTGGGAGACAAAGCCGAAAGCTCCCGGCTTTCCAGAAAGTTAGTGCAACTTTGTCAAAAGCTCCCGGCTTTTCAGAAGACGCGTGAAGGACATTGCCGCATCCGCACTGCCACTTGCCATTACAATTCCTATATACATCAACATCCTGGTGGAAGTGGAGAAAAGGTTCTGCAAGAAGAGATTGAGATGAGACAGGTCAAGACGAATGATCAAGTTGCGGACTTGTTCACAAAAAAAAGTTTGAGTACAGGCAAGCTCGAAATTTTTCGCTGTTTACTCAGCACAGTGCAAAGAATGAGAGCTGACATTGAGGGGGAGTGTTGAGAATCAATGTCATTTATAGGTGAAGTAAGTGTGTGAGGTTGGTGAAGTAAGTGGAGGTTGTAGGTGAAGTAGGTGGATGTTGTAGGTGAAGTAAGTGTGTGAGGTTGGTGAAGTAAGTGGAGGTTGTAGGTGAAGTAGGTGGATGTTGTAGGTGAAGTAAGTGTGTGGTGTAGCTTTCATTTGGTTTGCTATAAATACCCAAGTCCCCAAGCATTGTAAATCATCCAAGGAAAAACAAAGCCTAGAGCTAAATAAGAAAAACTTTGCTAATTAGTTTGTTTTGTGAGTTTTCATTAAGAGTGTGCCCTATTTTCTTCTTCTTGGGATCATTAGAGTTATCTTGGATACTCTTCTTATTCAACATGCTGGTGAAGCAGTAGAAAGCAAGCTTTGAGTCCAAATATGTTAAGAGGATTTAATCCCTGAAACCCAAGAACTGCCTCTGCCAGCAGCTTCTGTAGTTGCTGCAGATGGAGCCGTAGTAGAGAAAGCTTGGGATCCAAGTTCGTTGGACGAATATTGGCTTGTTGGATCTTGAAACCCAACAAGACCCTTTTCCGACTATATCTGGTATGTTACTTTATTTAGAGGAAGCTTGCAATCCAAGTACCATTGAGAATGTGGGCGACCAATCCTTATTCGACATGAACCATTGGAATAACTCGTTTATGGATGATCAGTTCATGCCACCATATTATACAAGTTCAGCATAATTTTCACTTTCTGCAAAACTTGTCCCTGAAGACTTATACCACAATTTTGATCGGCTTTAATTTCTTTTATTAGTACTTTTCGTTTCTTCAATTGTCAATGAACTGATTTTGTTTGTTCGGTCAGTTCTCTTAAGTTGTCGTTGCTTTGCTTTACATGTTCACAATTTCCTTTTAATTTGCAAGTTCTTGTTGGCTACTTAATTAATTTGCAGCAAATCAATCATTTTAACCATCAATTGAATCCAAGTGAGGTGCTAATTGTACTGAATTCTTTCAAGCCCTGGAACACAAAACCGAAGAAAAACAACACATAATAAAATTGGAAACACCGCCATCGTCAAATTTCAGAATTCTACATAAGTAAAACAGATGAAAAGTCAGATACAATAAACATGATGTGATTTGAGTGGCAAATGGGTTAAAAAAATTTATTTCAGTGAAGCCTGTAAGATTTAAACATATTTGACACTTGTTTTCGTACAATGTGCCATCAGGCAAATATGACAACGATTCCTCTAAATTATTTGACCAAACAATAGGAGCAATCATACGCTTGTTTGCTTCTCCTTTGTAGTCAAGTCGATAAAACACTTCTACATAGCGGAGCTGGAGTCGTAAGTATATTACCTCAGCTCCACATAAGAGGCCTGAGACAGCTTCTGCTGGGCAACTGACCATTATCTGCAGCTTTAGTTGCTAATGGATCCCTTTGTCCCAGTTCAACACGTACTTTCATCAGCAGATTTACGCTTCTACACGGCTGATGTGATGAAACTAAATTGCTTTGTACAATCATCATCTTACTTCTTGATTGCATCCATATACATTGTTAATTATCTTTCCAGTATCATTCTTCTAATCAACTGATGGATTATAAACTATAAAATCTGATAATGTTTCTTCCTGTAAGGTACCGTCATTCAAAGCATCATCATACTACTTTTAATTGTACCGCCCGTGCTTATTTACAGAAAGGTCATCAGATGGTGCTGGAAGGAAGCTCTATGGAGCAAACTTTGCCCTCTATTCTGGCAGGTGTGGACGACCAGCAGATAACATTCTATTAGTCCGTAGCAGCAAAAGCATGTGTGCAGGGTCCAATTTCCCATCAACGTTCTCATCCGTCATGATGCTCCTCATGTTTTAGGTGTAGCTCTCAAGTGAGTGATTTCTTGGCATCCAACTTGGTCTTAACCCCCTCACCTTCAACTTTGTACCTCTCTGCCTCCTGTACAATCTCGATCTCATCCTCTTCCTTTTCTCAACCAGAGTTTGTCAATGGTTGTTTGAAAAACAAAAGAAACCAGAAATTTCTCAATCTCCTGTACCTCCAACTTTTCATATTGTGGAATTGTAAGAATAGATTTGAAGTTCAAATTTCCTATAGTATCTAAAAGGCAAAAAAAAAAAAAAAAAAAAAAACCATCAATAGAAACTTGATAACGGGTGCAAAGCGATATTCTGAACTACTCTACTTACAATCAAAGCGTACAATAAGTGGCTATGTATCATACTGTTGGAAGCATTAGCTAATTTTAGAGGGAACGAAAAGAAATGAAGAGACCTGGAGAGCAACACGTTAGTTGATAAATCAAAGATTTCCCATGGACACTTTGCCATCGTGCTTTCACATTCAACACCTTGGATTCGCATTGAATCTGCGTCAAATGACATATAGGAGTCATGAAAGATACAATTACAAAGCAGCATCAGGAGATAAGTCGTAGCAGTAATCTAAGAAGAAACTAATCCCTAGCACAAGAGAAGAATAAGCAGCATCAGGAGATCCAATTTTGCTAACCAAAGGTGCCAATGATTGCCGTTTATTTGCAACATTGTTCCACAGCTAGTTGCAAAACGTGAATGAGACACACATCCTACTATAAGAAACTATATTACCTTTTGATTTCAGAATTAAGCAAACCGAACACAAACAAAACCCTAAGTTGCACAAGAATGCAAAGAATCAAAGACCTTCAGGAAGACATTTTATCAAACATATTACGTGCATGCCACTCACTAGTCACAACCCAATCCAAATCACGTACAGACATTAAGTTACTACCTGAGCTCCGACCTGACCCGATTTTGTTACTTCCAGTTCCGTCCTCCTCCTTCTCGTCAGGAATTATGGCCCGTAAATTGGCGCAGCAAGGAGCGCAGTAAAAAAGAAAGTTGAAGGTTTGTTTTGTTATTTATCAAAACTTGACATTCTTTAATAATTCCCTTTGTTTTTATCCAAACAAAATTCCATGGATCAGTGGTTTCTTCAATTATTCCATTTTTTCCAATTTAATGTCTGCATTACAAAATCCAATTTTTGGAGATATAAGTGAATAAATAAAAAGGAAAACAGAATGAGTATATACAATTTTTTTGGAATTAAAAGAATTAACGAAAAAAGATGAATATTTGAATTAAAAAAAAATAAACATGTGCTTAAATAAAAGGGAACTTTAACGAAAAGCTCATGATATTGTTCATTTTAACGAAAAACCATATTTTTACACTAAAAAGTCAATCTTGATACTATTCACTTTACCTTTTATTTTGTCTTTATTGTTAACGCTCAAAGTTTTCAAGCCATTTTCATTAGTTTTCTTTAAATAAAATGACTTAACGGCTATGAAACTTAGCATAAATTGAGAGAGTCCTACTAAAATTGGGTTTCTTTCTATTTTCTTGTACAATCAAGACGATTTAAAGCATATATAAATGAGATGTCAAAATGCTCACATAAGCTATAACAGTAAAAATGACCACAATAATGTTCTTTAAGCGAAATGTTAATTCTTATATGTCGATAACATGAATTGACAGCAAGAGGATTGCTGTGAAATTTGATTATTAATGTTTTTATTAACTTTTTATTGGTTTAATCATTTTTATAATTAATGTCGTTGTTGACTGGTTCCCTTTTGTTCAATTGAACGGTCCCCTTTTGTTCCAAAAAAAGGTATCCGGATTTAGTAATTATCACATGCCCTTTATTAAATATTTATTAGTTTAATCATTTATTTTATAATATAATAATTTAACAATGACATATATTGCATCAAAAAAAAAAAAAAACAATGACATATAAGGTGGAGAATAAAATTTTAAAAACCGTCAAAATGCCACATAAATTGTTAAATTTAAATTTTATGTTCAAAATTTGACACATTTTTTAAAGATGCTATAGAGTTAGGGTTTCTAATTTCTTACCCTCCAAGCAACACTGCCACTCTTTCTCTCTCTAATTCTAAATTCAAATTCAGTAAATCCTAATAGGTTGAGGAGATTGTATTCTATAAATACCCAAACAACGCCCTCTCTAATCGTCCAATCAAAAACCTAGTTCACTACTCGACTCGACTCCACGTCTTCGGCGTTGTGGTGTAAATGGAAAACTATTCCCTTTGTTGGAGAACAATTCAGAAATAAACAAAAATAACATAAATAAACAGAACTTAAAATTCTAATATTTTATTTACCAAATATACTTGATGTGCAGAATGAAATTATACAATAAATACATAAACTAATATAAAAATATCAATGATACTAACTTGATCACAGAAGGTAGAGGCTAGCGTAAAAGATATGTCCTTCGAACAGTATTTTCGTCCCACTCTTGTGCTTGTGGTTCTACAACGTCTGCTCGACCAGGATACAACTACCAAGTTCTACAACCCGCACTGGATTATAGAACTCTAGCGAATTGCTTTGTGTGTTTACTCTCTGGAAGTTTTGTACGGAAGATAAGGAGGAAGACAAAGATCATTCTCACTTGGATACTGTGATTGCAAATATATAGGTTGTTTAACACCTTTTCAAATACCTGTTCAGTGTATTTGAAAGCACACAACTCTTTCTAATAGCTGTGTCTTTTAATAAAAAAGTACAATTCTTTCTAATAGCTGTGTCTTTTAATCAAAACGTTTTTTTTAATTAATAAATTAATTTAAAAACTTAATCCGAAAATTAAAAATAATTTTAAATTCCAAGGCCCAAGCCCTTGTCTTGATTAATTAATATTAATTGTATTTAGGCTATATTATATTCAAGCCTAATCCACACAACCATAAGGCCCAAATCTTCAATCCATTTCTAAATGGTCCAAGTTCTAATTACTAAGAAAAGGGAATAAGCCTATATAAAGGCTTGTGAAAAAATACTATTGACCAGACAAGAGGGTCTCAAACTCCAACACCCTTGTCCCGCCCGATTTCAGCTTTAAACCTACCGATCAAGAACTCGTCGGTGGCTTTCTCCACTACTTTTTGGTGAAGACACCGCGGCTACAGCCCCCGCTGCCACACAACACCTACACAAGTACAACCTCTTCGGCAACAAATTCCAACCCTCTCAGATTTGGGAAGCTTTTGGGGGAGGAGCAGCACTTCAACTTGCTGATGCTGAGCAACCAGCCTTGTACTTCTTCTCTAAGCTCAAGAAGAAAACCCCAAAGGGTTCCAAAGTTGATCGAAAGATGGGCCTCGGAGGTACTTGGGAAGGCAAGTCGGTGCCCGCTTGGGTTGAAGGGACTGAGGGTAATTCTACCTGTATCGGACTAAAGAGAACCTTCTGGTACAAGAATGAAGGCTCCGAAGAACACGGCGGGTGGAAACTAGACGAATACAGTCTCTTTGCATCTCCAAGGAAGCGCAACAGCCATACAAGTTACGACTTTGATTCTGTACTTTGTCGGTTGAGGAACACGTCTGGCATTAACAGGAGGAAGTGTTCGACTTCATCTTCACAGGACGATGAAGTGCTGAAGAAGAAGAAGCGTGCTAACAAAGACATCGAAAAAGATGACCAAGCGGGGTCTGAACAAAGCATGAATGTGATCAATGTTGAGGAGGAGGAAGGACGACAATGCAATTCTTGTCTAACTAGTAATCTTGTGGTTTCTGATCATGAGATCAATGAGCTTACGGCCGGTGATGATGTTGATTATGGTTATGATGATAATGATGCGAGATTGACCATCACTGTTGCCAAATTAGATGAAATATTGGCTAAAGAGCCGACCGATGGAGCAGTAGAAGTGCTTTTGCCAACAGCTTCTGCCTCAGAGGAATCGTTATTGGGTAAAGAAAGACAAGAAGTGCCACTGCTGGTTTCTTCCAACGTTGTCGTTGCTGATGGAGAAGTGGAAGATCAAGCTTTGAATCCAAATATGTTAGAGAAGTTGATTCCTGAAACCCGAGAACTGACTTTGCCAGCATCATCAGGGGCTGCTGATGAAGATGGAACCGTAGAAGAGAAAGCTTGGGATCCAAGTTTACTAGAACAATATTGGCTTGCTGAAACCCAAGAAGAGGAACCTCTGAATCCAAGTTTCTACAGGGGTTTTATGTTTGCTATTGGAGGAGTAGAGGAAGCTTATCATCCAAGTGCCTTCGACAATTTGGTCGACCAATCATTATTCGGAATCAGCCTACTTGAATAGTTATTCGTTTATGGAACATCTGAACTTGGTATTGAACGAAGATTTGTAACATGATTTTGACCGGCTTTAATTAATTTCTCTTTTTATTAATATTAGTGTTACTTTAATTGTCTGTGGTGTTTTGTTCCGGATGATCATGTAAAAATTATCAATGAACTGGCTCCCTTTTCCCAGTAATTTTACTTTTGTTGATTTCTAAATTTGATAACCAAATAATGGAGAGCTGCTCTCTAACATTCAACTTGATTTTCTTTTCAATTTGCACAAAAAGAATAATTTCTCATCTGCGGCTAGTTATGATTCAAATTCGCCTTCATTAGGCCTGAACGCAAAGCATAATTACCGCAAGAAATTTAAGAATGGGCAGGTTTTGGAGAAAGAAAGTAAAACTAATCAAGATCTAAGACAGCTTAAACCAGTCTGCAGTTCTCGTAGATATCAAGCAGGGCAGTATAAGTAGAAAGATTTTTATTCCAGTAAAAACTCTAAAAGTTGAACAAAGATTGCTCACACGTGTGCTTACAACTTACAATATGCCATCAGTCACCAAACTAAAACATTGTCAAACATTCTATGATTGGACGGAATTGAGATCTTCTTGCCACATAAACCGGTTCTGCTGTATAGGGGAGTTGGAGTCGTCAAATTTATTACCTCGGCCGTAAAGGCATGAGGTAGCTTCTTCCGGGAGAGTGATCATTGTCTGCAACCATAGTTGTTAATTGTTCCCTTGCAGGGTGCCTCAAATCAACACTGGTGAACAATCAAGTTTAAAGCCCAATAATGTTGCTTCTTTTTCATTCTACCGCTCTTCCTCTTGCACTTCTTTATTTCATCCGTATAATTCATTCATTCTATTGTCAACATCATTCTGATGAACCTGCTGCATAATGTACCATGAAGTCGATATTTTTTTTTTCATGTCCCGTACTGGTATTTATATCTTCATTGCATTTCTCCTCGTTACACCAATCATCTTCATTTTCAAAAAGGTCATAGTTTGGTACTAGAAGGAAGCTCATCCATGGAGCAAACTTTGACCTTTATCTGTTCCGATAGGCGTAGATAACTAACAGAATGCTTTGGTGTATTGGCTTGAAATAAAGTTTACATCGATTTTTTTTTAAGATGATGAAACATAGGAACGAATTTCACTCTATCAGTAACACCAAAAGCGTGGTACTCATTTCCTCTCACAATTCACGTTAAAACAAATGATACCTGTGCTATGGCGCTAGATTGTCTCATCAATTGGTCAAATTTCTGCTTGCCTGCAGGGTCCAATTTCCCAGCAACCTTCACATTCTTCATGGTTTTCCTCATGTTTTAGGTGTAGTTGTTTAGCGAATTTTTGGCATCCACCTTGGACTTGACTTCCTCATCATCAGCTTTGTACCTCGCTGCCTCCTGCACAATCTGTCAGCCTCTTCCTTTCTCAACATGCTTTTGCCATCAATATTCATTGTCTTGTTCTTCACTATTGAAAAAAAAAAATCTCTCAATCTCCTGTACCTCTAGCTTCTCATGTCATGGAATCCACATTGTAGAAAGGGATTTTAATTCAAATTTCCTGTACTGTTAAAAAGAAGAAAAGAAACCACCAACAGAACTTTGAACACTAGTGTAAACGATATTCTAAACTAATCTACTTACAACCATCATGTACAAAAAGTGGCTAATTATCATAAACTTCATTGGTTCTACTGCCATTATCATTCTGCTGGTCACCTGCTGATTTATGAACCATGAACTCTGATAATGTTTCTTCCTGCAGTGTACTGGTATTCATATCACATCCCCTGCCATATCTTCATTTCGAAAGGTCATCACTTAGTTTGGTGCAGGAAGGAATCTCATCCATGGAGCAAAATCTGACCATCATCTGTTCCAGGAGGCGAGGAACCAACATAATGCTTGGTATAATGTTCAAGCTGACGAATCAAAGAAACAAATTTCACCTTTCTATTAGCAAAAGCAAAACTATGAGTACTCATTCGTGCATAATTCACATGAAAACTTAGAAAACAATACCTCTGCCACAGAAGAAGAGTGAGCATTGTATATGCGAGCTAGAACTTACGAACAAGTACTCCAAGGGTTTTAAAGCTTGCAGCGGCCTTGCCCAACTGCTTTTTATGCAGTTTGGTTATGCCAGGCCCATACCTGAAACTGGAAACACCCCCACATGAAACATGATAGGAACATAATTCTCAAGAAAATTTGAATTTGGAAGGTCCCGAATTCCAATTACCATCAATCCTCAAATAAATTAGATTACAATCAATCAATAGAAACTGAGACCAAATTGATCCAAATCTGGTACAGACTAGGTTCCCAACCAAACTGGAAACACCCACAGATGAAACACAATAAGCATTTTGGAGTGCAAATAGCAGCCCCCCAAATAAGAACAAAAGTGCAAAACCAGATGCAAACATTCTACGAACTGATGCACTTGAAGTACAACCCCTTGCGCCGACACTTTGTATTTTCATCGACCCACCATACAAATCACTACATGCGCCAGCCCAGTAATCTCCTCTCTTATCATCAATTGGTCCATTTTCTCCTCAGCCTTCCTCACCCTTCACCCAACTTTCCAGTCCTCCACAATCATCTTACTATCCGTGCCTTGATCCATAAGGAACAGAAAGGTCAGAAATGGCACACCACCAAAAACACCTTCCCTAACTGCGTTGCAACCACAATGTGTCAAAAACCCACCAACAGTAGAATGGCACAAAACCCTCAACTGTTCACACCAAGGCACTACCAAACCCATGTCACCACAAGCATCTTTTAACCTATCATTTTCCCCACGAGCCACCCAAATGAACCGAACCCTACTCTATGAAAGAAAACTTCCCATGGAGATGTACAAACATAGCTGCAAGGTTGAGAATCTAGCCATTGTAGATAGTTTATGAAGAAATTTGAAGTTTCACCATGAGACCAATGACAATATGAGGAGTAGCCCAATTATTTATAAGCATAGCAAGGTTCCTTATTTCCCGATGTGGAATTGATACACTCAACATGACCCCTCACATGTGGTGAATTTTCAAGCCTAGCACGTGAATAACCCAAATCAGGTGACATGGAGCACTTGTGGCTGTTGAGCTTCACACACTGGACAACCTGCTTTGTTGCCATAAAGAAAGTTAGGGTTCCACCATAAAACAAATTGACTATATGGTGAGTAGCCTAATTATTTATAAGTACATGCAAGATCTCTCGTTTTCCTGACGTGGGATTAATTCTCAATAGTCTATGCCAGCACTCGTGTGATTGTTAGATTTGTCGTAGGGTATTAATGGACCAATTGTGGAAATGGGTAATGAGAATTTACATCCTAAAACATCGATGACTTGGGGTTCAAGCTCATAGATGGAGGGGAATGATGGATATTCTGCTTTGGGCACCCAAGAATTATTTTCATGGATGTGGTTGAGAATGTTTGGGGAATGAAATGAGGTAGGTCCCCTAGTTGTGTTGTAAGATCTCACATCGTCCAGTGGAACGATCCTTATATGTATATTTTTATCCCTACCTAGCACGATGCCTTTTGGGAGCTCACTGGCTTCAGGTTCCATGGGAACTCTGAAGTTAAGCGAGTAGCGCGCGAGAGTACTCCCATGATAGGTGATCCACTGGGAAGTTCTCGTGTGAGTTCCCAGAAACAAAACCATGAGGACGTGGTCGGGGCTCAAAGCGAACAATATCGTGCTACGGTGGTGGAGCGGGTCCGGGATGTGGTGGACCCCGGGCCAGGATATGACAATTTGGTATCAGAGCCTAACCTTGGCCGTGGTGTGCCGACGAGGACGTCGGGCCCCTAAGGGGGGTGGATTGTAAAATCCCACATCGCTCAGCAGAGTGATCCTTATATGTATATTCTCATCCCTACCTAGCACGAGGCCTTTTGGGAGCTCACTGGCTTCGGGTTCCATGGGAACTCCGAAGTTAAGCGAGTAACGTGTGAGAGCAGGTGATCCACTGGGATTTCTCGTGTGAGTTCCCAGAAACAAAACCGTGAGGGCGTGGTCGGGACCCAAACCTGACAATATCGTGCTACGGTGGTGGAACGGATCCAGGATGTGACAGGTGTTGAAGAAACTCCTAGGACTGTTCACTCATTCATTACCCTTCTCTACAAATGCTAGGATAGTAGAAAAAAAATTAAACAATGAAATGGAGGGCACAAAATTGTGACCCATATGGTGAAAAAATTTCTTAATAAATACTGAACCTTGTGGTTAATCATGTTCAATCTTTGTCCAAATCGAACTTCGCTACCTAATCTTGAGCGATTAAGCTTATGTGCGCCTCATGTGTGTGTGAGGGTGAAAATATTATTTTAAAACATTGAAGCTTGTAAAAATAAAATTAAGTCAAAGTGACAGACACCAACCTATTTAACCAACCGGGAAGTGCCCATTTTCCGCTAAAAGATGAAAATGTTGGAACACGGAGAAAGGGACGCCGGCATTGGCCAAAACGCCGCCGCGATACTCCTCCGGTTCCTTGCATTGGTCAAAGTTGATCTTTAAATTATAACAAAAGAAATCAACAATTTCAATTATGATGTTCATTTTATGAAAGATGTTATGTTAATGAG
Organism: Pyrus x bretschneideri; assembly: GCF_019419815.1. Classification (NCBI taxonomy): domain Eukaryota; kingdom Viridiplantae; phylum Streptophyta; class Magnoliopsida; order Rosales; family Rosaceae; genus Pyrus; species Pyrus x bretschneideri. Next base: position 8,959,463 of record NW_025999787.1, on the reverse strand, counting down.
GGAGGAGAACTTTCCTCTTTACTAAGAATGAGAAGAAATCTAGTAGTATTGTTCTTCACTTGTAAGCGAGGGGTGTGTTAGGTTCAATTCTCGCTAAATGCGAATTTGAACCATATTATTATGGCTTGTCTCAACTAATCTTTTGTTTGTTTCTATATTCCAGTTGTCTCAACTAATGTGATTAATCTTTGGATATTAGTTTAAGTTCATCAGAAAAGTTTGATTATATATATCAGTATACATATATTATACTAGTACCTTAATATTGTGCATGCATATTGTTAATTGATAAACTAGTACATTAATAAAACTAATTAATATAACTGATGTGGTGTAATTCACTATAGGGAGGTTAATAAAGGGTATACTGATAGTTATAATTGATGCACCTTAATATTTGATGTAGTTTAAGTTCTAACTAGTACTAATAGTTAGTGATATGAAAAGTTTGTATTTGAATTATTCATTATTTATTAGTTGTAAACAATTTAATTTCCTCTTTTATTTTCTTAGTATTTATTATCTATTAGACTATAATTCAATGTAAATGATTTGTGGTTTATTGTTTTAGACACGGCTAATTTGGGAGGTGAGGAGAATACAACACAATTTTGGCTCATAACTAATTTTTTTGATTTTGGGTTTGTTACTTAGCGGTCCACATAGGTACTTAGCGGTCCAGGGACGCTCTTGAGATCATATAAAAATAATAATAATAAGAAGAAGAAGAAGAAGCTGATGAAGGCCACTCTTCAGATTTGAGTACACTAATGTTGAATGAAATGAATGTTTAGCATATTTTGGTACCACTCAGTAGGACGAGTCGACCTTTTTCGGCAAGATGCATCATTCGGCAAAGAATCTCTCAATAGCATTTGATAGATGTCAACGTCTACGTAACATGGCTCAACAAAGAATAACATGCACACAAAGTGCTAGACGAAATCTCTAATTTAAAAAAAATAAATAAATAAATAAAACGATTTGCACGTTGCGTGTGCTATATTTGTTAAATAAGGAAGATCATTACACTAAGACCTCTCAAACTTAGAATTCTGAATCTGCCATTGAACAAGTTACAACAAATTTTAAACACTTTCACCACAAATATCAACAAAAATATTGAGTTTTATTTGATAGAAAAAGAGAGCGAGACAACAAAATAAAGGCAAACAACAAAACAAGAAATGCTCAACCTTCACGCCCCATGAGAAATGTCTCTAATGAAGGCCTTGATGTTGGTATGAGATGATCCAGACATAACGGTTGAATTGGTGGCCAAATTGTAGTGGGCCACTTATTGACCCAACAGCCCTTTTTTGTTACACACGTGAAAGCCAAGTGATGTGGCTAGTAGGGTTTTAGTTGGCATCATGACATAACTGCTTAAGTTCTCTAGCTCTCCTCCTCATTTCCTTTCCTTCAGCATCCTCCAAATCCATAAACTTCTTCATTAAGCCTGCAAACTCCTCTTTTGTCACCAAATGGTCAATTTTGTCCTCAATCTTCCTCACCCTCCACCCAACCTTCCAATCCTCCACAATCTGGTTACTATTCATTCCTTGATCAAAAAGTATAGGTAAGGTAAGAAAAAGAACACCAACAGAAACACCTTCCGTAACCGAGTTCCAACCACAGTGACTCAAAAACCCCCCAATACTAGAATGGTGCAAAATCCTCAATTGGACACACCAAGGCACTACCAACCCCATGTCCCCACAAGCCTCTTTTAACCTATCGGTTTCTCCGCGACCAGCCCAAATGAACCGAACGCTGCTGTTGCACAAACGGGCAGCGATCTCATCAATTTGGGCGCTAGAAAATGAAAGGAAACTTCCCATGCCGATGTACAAGACTGAGCTACAAGTTTGAGAGTCTAGCCATTGGAAGTAGCTATCATCACTAGTAACTGGGGTAGGGAGGTCATTTTTCTTGGAGTAGGGTATTGATGGGCCCATAGTTT